>NC_052059.1:65232954-65838948 GCF_903992535.2 Arvicola amphibius | reverse complement strand
TACACAGCTCCACCTCCTCCTTAGGAGCAGACTACTGGATAACCAGGGCTCTTGGATATTCAGGATGGCGCCTTCAAGGTGGCAGGCATTTTATATACACTTGCCACCCTGACTGAACAGTGTAAAAAAGAAGTTTTCACCAAACGATGACCACAGATGAAAGACCAAGCTGAGAACTGTGATCAAGAAAGACCTGAAAGGGGCAGGAGAGATGGTTCAGTGGTTAAAAGTGCTAGCTGCTCTTGCAGAGGACCAAGGTTTGGTTCCCAGCACCTACATGGTGACACCCAACCACCTGTAACTCCAGTTCCGGGGATCTGATGCCCTCTTCCAACCTCCACAGTTACCAGGCCCACATCTGACAAAGAGATATACATGCAGGCAAAACATTAATACACGCAAAAAAATAAAAATAATTTTCCAAAAGGAAGGCTTGGAAAGAAAGAAAATAACCTGTGTGAACACTATCATGAATTTTTTTTTTTATAAAAGGAAAGAAAATGCCTAGTCCATTCCTTCTCAACACTGCTGGATTCACAAGGGCTTGAACAGGGATGGACTGTGGCTGAGGACTGCCACCTTCACCAAGTAGAGAGAGTATCCAAAGAGGAGCTCGTGCACTGCGTTTGAAAGGACTCCACCTGGAATCACCAGACACCATAAAAATCACAAATGTATATACTGCTTATATTAACCGATAACTGCATGAATCCTAGCATATGAGACTGCTACATTCTAGCGTACACCAGGAAGCCCGAGACAAGCTCCGTGCAGCTCTCCTCATCTTGCCTGAAAAAAAAAAAACTGAATTCAAACTACAAGAAAGAAATGGTAATTTTCCAACATCTTCTCACATAAGGCTTGCCTCTCCTCTAGAACTTTTATGAGTCAACTTTTCATGAGATGAATCACATTAAAAAAAAATAAATCTCTTAATTATACCATGTGAGTTCCACAGTAAGCCATGACCTCATCACCCTGGATGTAATAATCAGAGGACAGAGACACCTGAACATTCCAGTAGAGCCTCATCCTGCGCTGTTCTGGTTTCTGATGCAGCAAGTCTGTGTGGAGGAAGACACTGGCCTGCATCCGGAAGAGCTGGTATCTTCCTTTTGCACTGTAGCAGACAGATCTCATGGCTTCGTTTCCCTGCAGAAGAAAGCCTGAGAACCAAGAAGCAAGAACGAAGCTGGCAAGCCAGTGGCGTCATTTGAAAAGAAAGAATCCCAGGCATAAAAATGACACACGAATTCAAGATGAGCTGGGGGCAGGAGGATCTGAAAGACACAATATTCCATCAACACAAACCAAAAAACAAACACCAAGAAAACCTGACTGAACTAAAACAGGAATGCAACAGGCAGACTAGAGAAGAAATAGTAAGTTACTTCTGTGACTGTGCTTGGGAGGGGAGATGGGGAATGCACAGGACCCATCCCTGCAGAGGGAAGATGAGGGACTCACAGAACCCATCCCTACAGAGGGGAGATTGGGGGATGCACAGAACCCATCCCTACAGAGGGGAGATGGGGGATGCACAGGTCACATCCTGCAGAGGGGAGATGGGGGATGCACAGGACCCATCCCTGCAGAGGGGAGATGGGGGATGCACAGGACCCATCCCTGGTACACCATGCCATTTTGTGGCTCTTGATTTACCATGAAGTTCTCTGCATGGCAGTTGCTAGTAGCATGCACAATTTTCTAGAAATAGCACAAATCATTACTACTGTGTGTAAAAAACATGGAATCCATTCCACAAATGTGCAAATATCTACTCTATCTAGTCAATAATTATCCTGAAATAAGAGTTTAGTGAAATTTGGGGAATTTTCCTGAGAAAGTTACATTTTTTCTGATAAAGAAGATATATTTGTGCTACTTTTAAGTAACTCTTTTTTTTGGGGGGGGGGGTTTCGAGACAGGGTTTCTCTGCAGCTTTAGAGCCTGTCCTGGAACTAGCTCTTATAGACCAGGCTGGTCTCGAACTCACAGAGATCCGCCTGCCTCTGCCTCCCAAGTGCTGGGATTAAAGGTGTGCGCCACCACCGCCCGGCTTAAGTAACTCTAAATATAGATTTTTTTCAATATGAGTTAATACATATTATCAAAATCATAAAATGTATCTAACTGGTTTGGGAAGATGGAAACAGCTCCCAATACATTCTTACCTGTACATACAATCTATGCTCAACCAATGGGTCCCTTCTGTACTAAGTGTCTCCATGACAACTGGGTCTCCACCTTCAGAACGAGCTCACAGCAGACCGACACAGCTCTGAAAACATATCTGCAAGAATACTGCCAGGTTTTGTGATGTTGCCCCAAATGTCATTTGTGGACGTGAACAAACTTCAGAGCCTTGATGAAGTCCTCTGCAAGAAGGGGACAGTGACATTTGCTCCCGAGCTGAGAGTCAGCAGCTCTAAGGAAAGTAATTCTGTGCATAGATTTTTGTGACAATAGGGCGTTTAGCTTACACATACTACATAGAAAGCGTGTCAGCAGTTAAGATTCTGCCTCATGATCAAGATGAAGTCCCTGTCTAGTTTTACGATTAGCGTGGACTTCCAGCGATCATGACGGCATTTCTGTAGGAAAGGAGTTAGCTGGGCGGAAACACCTGCTGCAAAATTCACTCCAATGATTTCGGAAAAGCTCGTTTCTGGGAACAGCTTGACCTTTTCGGAGGAGAAAACCGCTTTGTCTCAGTAAGTTAGAAAGAAAGGAAAGAACACAGACTCCTAAGCCTGTGGAGGTAATGGTGGTATATCTCACACATACAGATCTATACACATGTGCACACATTGTGTCAGCGAGCCAAGTGTATCATATCCTCCCGTGGGTTCGCTACTACAAGGCACAAGGAAAGAAGTATCACTTCCCAAGCCTCTTCCTGAAGATAAACCTCGTATTTATGGTTGAAGCGGGCATGGCTCAGTGCGAGAGCGTTTGACTGGAGCAGAAGCGGGGGCTGCATGCATACACCTTTGCGTAGTTCTCAATCATACATATAGCAGGACTGTCTAAATTTAAAACAATGTGTTCAGAATGCTTTTTTAAAAATGAAGAAAAAAGGGAATGGAGGAAGAGAAGAGAAGAGAAGAGAAGAGAAGAGAAGAGAAGAGAAGAGAAGAGAAGAGAAGAGAAGAGAAGAGAAGAGAAAGAAGAGAAGAGAAGAGACAAAAAGAAAAAGGAAAGCAAAAGCTTTGTTAGAGGGGGAAGGGTGCTACATTGAACCCAAGGCCTTTGCGTGCCCTGTGCGAACTATCAACTCAGCCCTCCTCATCCACAGCTCCCAACTTAACAACAGTCTTGGAACTTAACAACAACACTGATTGGGATTTTTAAAGAAACAGAGGGGTGCTCACCTGACAAAATGAGATTAAAAAAGGCAATCACCTATGACTTTGATGCCAATGTTAGACATTTTATCATCAAATTTTCATTAAATGGAGGAAACATAAGTACATCCAGGTCTTCAGGCCCGGGGACATTCTTTTATTCTCTTTCTGTTTCCATTATTGACCGAGCAGCTCTGAGTGGTCCCATTTTATCTTTGCTGGCATGGTGTTTAGATCGGGTCTTGATACGTGCCTCTTTAGTTGGCCATGCAAAGGAGCGAGGAGTTCCAGGGCTCATCAAGCCGTCCAGAGGCCTCACGGGCTCATCCTTTGTAAACAGTAAGACACATCAGCGACCTAGCTGCTGTCATTGCTGACAGTTCCGTAAAGCGTTCTAAGTGTTGAATTCTTTCAAGCCGGCTTGCGCCCTGTGAGAGAAATGACCGTGCGAGATGACGGGGACTCAGCGGATATCTGAGTACCTTGGGAAAACAGAAGCACTGAGGCTTTTCACTCAGCAACCTAATGAAAACTAGACAAATAGTCTAACATTTAATATATAGTTTCCACCGATTCCTGCTTCTTTTGTTAGGAGCCATTCTAGCCTGTATAGAAAAAGAGACTGTTTGATATAAAGAAGTGATGTCTCGTTGATACGAAGCTTCAGGTAAAGCAAGGTTGGCTTATAAGAGGGATGAGAGATTAATTTAGGGAGGGAAATTTCCATGTCGTGGCCATTTTATTGCCCCCAGAATTTTACATGCTTGAACAAGCAATCCAATGCCAAAGCACAGGGCTACAGACTCCAGCTGGGAGAGCCACGGCTGCAAACAGAACACAAAGGCTAAAATCGAACCCTTTGAGGAATACAAATGAGAAACTGGAGTGAAGGGAAGGCTTGAAAAGTTTCAAAAGCCATGGCGAGTGCCCAAAGAATGACTGTGAGCTCTGTTAAAACCCAAGCGGCATCTTTTGAGCAAGGATCCACTGTGTAAGTTAACTAGATCAAGAAAAATGCCAGGACCAGCAAGGAGATTTAGCAAGGGAAGACACTTTCCACCAAGCCTGACCATCTGAGTTAGGTCACTGAAACCCACATGGTAGAAGAAAAGAACCAGCTCCTGCTGGTTGTCCTCTGACCTCCACACATGTGTCGTGGCTGCACACATAGATAGCTGCACACAAGATAAATGGATAAGAAATGCAATCAACATTTTTTTAAATGAAAAGTCTCAATTGAGATGAGCCATCACCTCTCACTTAAGGAATACCACATTCTTTACACAGAAACTGACAACACATGGCTCAGAGTAATCTCCATATACTGTTGAAAAACTCTCAATAATAACAGTAACTGATGGAGTTCAAGAAAGCTTTGCCTGGATACTTGAGCTATAGACTTGGAAGTTAATAATGCTTCAGAGGTGAAGGGATGTTCCTCCAAGTCTCCATCTTCCTTTGTTAGGCAGATTTCCTAAATTCGTCGCCTCCAGCAGATGGACAAAAGGTCTCACACCTATTTATAAAATATCCAAAGCTTTGGGAAGGATCCTGTGGTCGCGGTCACCCTGAAATAAAGACACTGTCTAGAACCCCTTTCTCTGGCATTCCATTCATGCAGCAGTGCAGGATTTCACCTGGACCTTTTCTCATTTCTCTACATAAACTCTGCCTGGTGGGACAGAGTCAGAGACTATTCTACGCCTTTCCGTCTTCTCTAGTGGCCTTGGTTTAAGGATCCATGCCACCTTCTTATCCACCTGCGGGTTAGGCCCAGAGTCTGGGAATTTATGTCAACCGTAGACTGCAGAGAACAACTTAAGAAAAAAAAAAAAGTTTTGCAAATTTCTAGGAACTGTGTGTGTGTGTGTGTGTGTGTGTGTGTGTGTGTGTGTCACCCTTTTCCTAACCTCCTTAGGAGCAGAAACACTAAGGACACATTGGCATGACCCAGGCAAACACTGCCCCCACAGCATTCCAAAGAGCAAATGGTAAAAATAAAATAAAACGAAAAAGATTTGCCTGTCATGGGAGTTGGCCAATAAAATGCAACAGTGTTTATTACAACATTTAAAGTCTGTGATTAAGAACACCAAAAGGCCTAAACTAGAAAGGTTTTCAGCCTGTAATTTCCCTGCAGTCCTGGCCTGTACTTCCTTATGAGTTAGCTCGGCGGGGCTTTTTTCCATGTCCATCATCAGCTTGTAATTATTGCCATTCTCCAAGCCATGCCAGATGGGCCTTTCGAGCAGGCACACAGCTTGTCTATGAGAGAAAGAGCGTAATATTACTCTACACAGAGACCTATCTGGTCCCACTCAAAGAGTCTGCTCCTCCTCCTTCCTCCCCTCCCCAGCCCACCCCCAACCCCATTCTGGCTTTCTCTCTGCCTTCCTGAGACAGCAAGCTTCTGGTACCAACGGACTGGCCTGGTGACTGGCAGGGACCATAGGGGCTGAGGTCAGCTGCAGCTTAGAGCATATGGCCTACTGGTCACCTTTCCCAGTTCGCGGATGCAAATGAAGTTGGCATGCAGGAAGGAAAGCAGCAGCGTATTCTTGTGCAAAGACTGAATGCCGGGGAGCTGCTTTTAGGAGCCTCTCAGAGACCCCAGACCTGCACCCACCAGCCCACATTCCTCATTGGCTGGGAAGGAGATTCCCAGCAACATTCTCCAGGACAAACCTCCACTCCTTTTGCCTGGTAGGAAGGATAAACATTGGTAAGGAGGCTGAGGTCAAGGAGCTGAGCAAAGGAACACAGGGAAAAGCCAGAGCGCCTAACCCAGGTTCATCTGGTGATAGGTCTGGGGTGTTAGGTATCCCAGAGGGCCAAGCAGAGCTTCAATCAGCAGTTAATGAGGCAAGACCTGCAACAGATAGCCACTTTCAACTAACAAAAGCTTTTAGATGTCTCTGTTTACTTTGATCCATTTCAGTTAATTTGAGCCTGGTTAGAAGGGAATTTGGCCCCCCCCCCTTTTTTTTTTTGCTAGATAAACTCCCGGCTCCCACCCCACCCCCATCCACCCACCCCCACCTCTCAAACAATAGTATCATTTACCAACTTTAGACTTAACAAGTATTCAGATCTTCCCGTCAAGGTTGGACACAATTATATAAAAAAGCAAGGCAAAGAGGTTCTGTGCCACAGAATGGCTATGAGAAAGGAATTTCAAAATCCCACAGTGTGAAGGAAAATAAAGGGGGCAGGAAAGGTTGCATTTTGTGATTTTTTTGTTATTTTATTTTTTCATTGTGACTCAATTGTAGGGTTCTTTAAAGATTTTTTTTTTAAAAAAAAAACTGTGTATGCTTATGTACCTGAGTACAAGCATAGGACTTGAGGGGAACGTGGCCTTGAAACTGGAGTGACAGGCAGTCGTAAGCCACCCACGTGGGTGCGGGGACCTGACCTTCTGTTCTCTGCAGGGGTAGCATGGGCTTTAAACCACTGAGCCATCCCTCCAGTCCAGGAAGGCACATTTGCAATGGAGGTTTACTTATTGCCTTCTGATCGGGTGAAGTTTGTGTTCTTTCAATCTTTCCTACTCCATCTGTGCGAAACCAGAGAGCTTTCTGTGCTGAAAGTGTTTCCAAACAAACTACGGGCACATAAAATAACCCAGAGAGAAGCCCTATCTGGTGGCCACAAACAAGGAAGGGACTTCTAAAATCAACGACTGGCGCTTAGGTGTCCAGGTATAGGTTGTGGCTGTGAACTTTTAATTAGGTCAGGTTGGTGCTTGACCCCACTATACTGCGTACCTGCGCCTTGGGGGGACCTCCTTACTCACAGGCACAGAAAAACATGCATGGAGACATTCCTGGGGGTGTCTAGGGACCTCTGCTTCCCTTCCTAGTCTGCCGCAGCTGCCGGCCTGTCCCAGCCCTTTTTACACTTCTGTCCCCTTGTCCCCTTCATCTGACATTTATAACCCTCATCTACAGCCTTTTCTTGTTTTTCTTCACCTCCTATGTTATATTGCATATACTCATATATTGAGGCAAGTCAAAAACAAAACAACAATAACAAAACTCCAGTCATCCATATAAAATAATTTCCTTAAGTATTTGAATACTTTTGACTTGACATAGTCCTCAAAAAAAAAAAAAAAACCCACCTTTCTCACATGAACCATGTTTCTTCATTCCACTTCCTAGCGAGTCATCTCCAGAATGTATTACAAGACACATAAGTTAACAGAAGGATAGGGTGAAATCCTTTTGCACTCCTGCCTTAAGCAAGTTGGAAATAAGTTTGAAGCCTTCTCTTTGGCATCCTGTCCACTGCAGACCCCAGGGAACTTTCGGGAATGTTGGAAGACCTAATTCAAACTAAGGTCCAGGAGTGCTGGGAAGAGGCAGGACTAAGTACCCAACTTGGGGTGAACATAACCTCCCAGAAGGTCTTCCTGACACCAAAACACGCCTTGTCTGTTGCCTTCGCTTCCAGATGTTGACAGATAGGGTTTATGTCCATTTGTTTTTTTCATTAAGTCTTTAAAATGAAAGTAAGGTTAGCTTGTCACTGAAGGAGTTCTTTGGTTGAAAGGCATGGAGTCCAGAAAAGAAAAAAAAAAAAAAAAAAAAAACAGAAACAGAAGGCGGTGACACCTTATAGTATTTGAGAACTGTAGCAATAACAGGATTGGTTAAAAGTTAAAAGTGTGCCCGGTGCTTCCGGGACACAGCCTGACTCAACGCCCCGGCTTCTGCATAACTTGCAGAGTGTCTAATACAAGCTTACTAAATTCTTTCAGTTAATGACAACGGTGGGAGTTGCTAAGCTGTAGGCCAAGTTATTCCTTTCATTCACAGCCTGAGGAGAGATGACGGTGGGGGGGGAGGGCACGTTGAGTCACTCCGAACAGGCTTAAACCACCTCAAGGAGTTTGCCTGATGAAAGGTTTCCCTTGTCCTTCAAAGCCACTTCCTGTGTCACATGACCTACATCACTCCAGAGATAATAACACTTCCCTTTTATCCAAAGATCTCAAAGCATTTTCAAATGCTAATTAAGCCTTCACCATCCTAGAAGATAGCTATGCAGATCTTGCTATTTAAATACTGTATTCCAGAACTCAGGTTGTTCTAATCATTGAGAGGGAAATAGATTCCTGGGGGCGGGGGAGATCCAATGAGGAAGTCCCACCCAAACACTTTAGACACCCAGCCTCGGGAGAACACTGTAGCTCTATGCTGAATTGTCCCCCACCCCCACTGATGGCAGAACTGTCCCCCACTCCCACAATCCCATCCACAAGAAAGGGTGAAGATGCGAGGGAAGGAGAGAAAAATAATTGGAACCCTTGCTTTTTGTTAAGGGCAGAATTAAAGGTAGAGAAAGCTGTTTTCCTTGACAGACAAGGAGGAGCCCTTTGATCTCTTTCATTATCACGACAAGCCAGCTTGTCCCAAGGCTTAGATGTGACTGTCCAGACTGCAGTTGATCCTGCCTGACAGCCTAGGCACAGGCATTAAGGACTAACCGGGACACCCAGTGCTCCAGGGTGCACTCTGAGGACTGTGCTTATCCACGCAGGAGGCAGACTTGAAGCAGTGTATGGTATCATCAGTCTGGTTAAACAGAGACCACGGCGCACCCACGTCCCTGAAAGAGCTGCCAGTCTCCTTTCCTGCCTCTGTCCCTCTAGACACCACATCCTGCATCTTCCTTGGTCTTGTGTCCTTCCCCCTCCCTGCAGAATCCTTTAAATCAGAATCATTTAATTTCATTCATTCATGAATGAATGAAATAAAACATTTCTTTAAGAAAATTTAAAACTTATTCTTATGTGTTATTAGTGTTTTGCCTGCATGTATGTCTGTGCCCCAGTAGCATGCCTTGTGTCTTATGGAGACCGGAAGATGCCAGATCCTCTTGGACTGGTCTGTGAGCTGCCATGTGGGTGCTGGGAATGGAACCCAAGTCCTCTGGAAGAGCAGTCAGTGCTTTTAACTGTTGAGCCATCTCTCCCCCAAAATACTTCTTAAACATGTAGTGGGTAAAGATAATGAAACGTCTTAACTGGGTATAGTGCAACTAATATGATCTTTGTAAAACAAGTGGAAGTATGTTTCTTTCCAATTTATGTCTCTGGGAGCTTCTGCTGCCATTAGCACAGGGGCCAATCTCTCAGGTGTTGTGATAAGAGATTGGTTTTCTTTCTGGACCCACGCTGCTTTTCTACCGACATTACTCACGCACTGCAAAATTTGTGAAAATTCTCTCTCCGACAAAAACGTCTGTCTCTCTGTCTCCCACGGGCTCATGAGCCAGAGCCGGGTTGCCAGCCAGTCGGCTCTGCCTTTTTGAGTGGATTGATTCATATATTAGGTTAAATTTGAATAGACTTGGCATATAATGGAAATTTGGGCATGGTTGGAGGAAGTAGATCCCTGGGGATGTGTCCTTGGGAGCCATTCCTCACCCAGCTCCCTCCTGCTACTGCCTTTCTACCACAAGGCAAGGATCTCTTTACCCACACACTTTCCTGCCACCATGATGCTCAAGTGCATCTATTAGAGGGATGATGGGTCTTGATCCAAACATAAATATCCTTTTTCCTACAAGTTGGTCTCTTTGGTTATTTGGTCACTCATGCAAAAGCCTGACTAACATGTCCTTGGACACAGTTTTCTGTCTTTAAGTTACACCCTCCCTACACTTCCCACTGTCACACCAGTCTTGGCCTGCGCTGACCAGAGGACACTTTGTCTACATGCGGTACTATTGTGCAGTGCTCCCGAAATGTCTGTGAAGAGGAATGGCAGCAAGCTTGGGCAGAGGGGAAAGTGGAATTACCATGAAGCTGTGGCTGAGGCCTCAGCTGAACCTGTCTGGAACATCAACACTAGCATGATCCTTTAGAGCACCCCTAACTAAGGAGGAGGTGGCTTTACTCTGGCTTCCTCTGAGACAGAAATGACCTTCAACATGGCAGCTCTGTGTAGCACAGCTAATTCCTAGAGGAACAGATTAGCTAAATGCCAGCAAAAAGCAACACTGCCTTGGGTGAGGAGTTGATCCTGGTCCTTGAGGAGATATCTAGGTACCACACTGCAGCATCACCTCTAGTCATCTTGAGGAGATATCTAGGTACCACACGGCAGCATCACCTCTAGTCATCTTGAGGAGATATCTAGGTACCACACTGCAGCATCACCTCTAGTCATCTTTTGGTCTTGTCTTGACTGCCCTTCCTCTAGGGAGATTTCCTTGACTGCCAGGCCTACTGATGCTCCCCCTTTGTGTTCCAAGTCCTGTATCACCTCATCCTGCTATCTTCACTTCATATTATAAATTCTTAGTTGTTTGAATTCTCCCATAAAAATATAAACTACAGAAAAAAAGCTTAGCATTCTATTAAGCAGCATGTAAATTACCATACTCAAAAAGGATGAGAGAAATTGTTTTACTTTTTAAAACCTATAGGGCCAGCAAGAAGCCTGGCCAGTAAAAAAGCACTTCCCACACAAGTCTGATGACCTGAGTTTGATCTGCAGAATTCACAGTGGAACCAATTCCTAAAAGCTGCTCTCTGACTCCTACACATGCATCATAGACCACAGTATGTTCCCTCTCTCTCTCTCTCTCTCTCTCTCTCTCTCTCTCTCTCTCTCTCTCTCTCTCTCATCATATGCACACAATAATAAATAAAATAAAAACCATATACAAGCATCAGAAAAGTCTGGACAACCATTCACCAAGACAAAGGGCTGTTAACGGGTATTTCTTGGTGGCAGGGTTGATTTCTCTCCTCCATAAACCTGACATATCTGAACTTGTATAAGCAAATACTACTTCTGCAAATTTTCAAAGTTCTAATTACATTTTCTGAGTTCTAATAGTTTTTCAGAAAAAGAAGAACACGATTTTTATTAGAATAGCCAGTATCAAAAGCCTCACGCCTTCATGTCATCGTTTTTATTATAATTCAGAGTTCAGCATGAGCATTTGGACATAAACGATTTCATTTACTCCTAATACAATGTCACCAGGTCTGGAGAGTTTGGTTTTTCCGATTTCTACTGGGTTGCAAAATAAAGCAATACCCCTGCTAATGAGAAGTGAGTAGACACACAACTAGAACTGAGGGTCCAGCAAGTGTACTGCTCTGATGCACATGACAGTGGCAGCCAAGCTACTGCCCTGTCCTTGCTGGCCACAGCCCTGCCCCCCTCTCCTCAGCTCCCCAATCCTATGCACGAAAGAGAGAGCCTCCTACGCAATGAAGAAAGAGCGGGGCCTCTCCTGGCCTCATTTCCAACACTTGTTTGCGCAAGCCTAATCTCCAAGGCCAGCCAGAGTTGAAAGCCCTGTCACCCGTGTCACAGGGCTCCTCCGCTCTCCTGTAACAATAACGCTCCATGCGTGTATGGTCCTTTCCAGGAGGCTTCCCTGTTCATCACCCCGCTGCATCTGCCCAGCAAAGCTTGGAGGTCTGAGCATCAGATAGTCCTTACCCACAGCCTTCGAGATAAGCCCTGGAAAACAGAGAGGTTACATGGCTTGCCAAAAATCACAGTTAGCTTTTGATAAAGATAGGACTAGAATCCGGGGCCTAATGGAAAAGTCCAGAATCTTCTGCTGGTTCACTTTGATCTTGCAGTCTAGCATATAGGCCACTGATGGAGCCCTGAAGGATATAAACTGGTAACAAACTAAACCGATGAAAGCCAGATGGTTTAGATTTCTGGGTGGGCCCTACAATAATCTGTGTAGTGATGCGTGCTAGCGTATGCCGAAGACCTGCGAAGCCAAGCAAGGTCTTAGCTCCAAGAATATAGACATTGATTTCACTCAGTTCCATCACAACAGTGAATGAAAGAGCATAGTTACCTATCTGTTTAAGATGCATAAGTAATACACAGTGGCATATAAAATAAAAAACCCTATGACTATACTACATGAATCCACATGCCCATGATGGTCACTTTCTCCAGCTTTATGCCTATCATCCTGGTGTAGCTCTTAATGGTTCTCCCTTCCACTCCAAAGCTAGTCCAGGGCAGAGGATAATTTATATGCCCATCCTATACACAGCCTATAGACAACAAACAAACAATTTCAGTAGACATTGAACAGTATTAATTTTCAAAGTGCCAGGCCCCAAATGCTGTAAGAAAGGCTACTTTTATTGAAACACACTGCTGGGGACATTCCTAGTGTTAAAGGGCCTTCACTGGAAGTGCAGTAAGACACACACCCCTTTGTGCTGTTGCTGGGCTCGGGTTTTAAAATGTGATGAAATGCTGGCTAGCTTCAGTCCATTTGTTAAATGATTGTGGGTTTTCTGCACTTCGTCCCCTCATCTGATAGGTTATCTTTGTCTTATTGCTTATCAGAAGTGTTCCTTTCCACATTCGTCTTTAAAAACAAGAAGAGACAAATTGCGATTCACGTTGTTAGGCTTGAAGCTAGGACGCCGCCAACATTTCCCAAAGGAAACTTGCCAGAGCAGCGGCCTAGGAGCAAGCGCTTTGCCAAGTGGTTAGAGGCAAGTTGTTCATGGTAATTCCAACTCAGGCTTCTTGAGCATGTGTGAACGCTGGTACCTCACCTGAAATATTGGGAGGATGTGCACTCTTCAGCTGCTGAAAACCAAAGTGTTCTGAATCACACAACTGCATTTCCAGTCCTTAACATAAAGGCTCTCCCTTGTTCATGGGAAACATATAGACTAGCTACTCTAGAACAGAGATAGTGTGTAAATGCAAAAGCAGGCATTCAGATGCCATATGTATTGGCAGGAGGAGAGAGCATTGGGGTTGAAGCATTCGGCGAGCAAGTGTTAATATCTTAATTATCCCAGGAAAAACTGTGCACTCCTCAAGAAAACGGTTTGAGGGCTTTATCGTCATTATTTTTTCCTAAAGTCTTGACTGGTTCATGTTTGGTGTTCAGCTGGGGAAAACTCTGTTTTCAGATGTAGGCCCCAGATGACTCCAATAGGCATTTCATGAAAGAATCCATTCTTCCTCAAATCAATCCACCAAGGCCGTGGTTCTCAAACTTCCTAATACTGGGACCTCCTTAATATAGTTCCTCATTTTGTGGTAACCCCTAACCATAAAAAGTTATTTCATTACTACTTCATAACCATAATTTTGCTATTGTTACAAATTGCAATGCAAATATGTGATATGTGACCCTGCGACAGGCACAACCCCCAGGCTAACTCCTGTACTAAGGGCTGGAGAGACGCTCAGTAGATAAGAACCCCGGCTTTTCTCCCAGAGGACCCAGCTTCATTTCCCAGCCCCAATATGACAGCTCACAACTGTCTGTAACTACAGTTCCAGAGGACCCAATGCCCTCTTCTGGTCTCCTTGGGCACCAGGCACACATGGAATGTACAGATAAACTTGCAGGCAAAACACGCCCATACACAATAAAATACAATATTTTAAAAGTTTTAAATGATTAAAAAAAAATCCAACCCAATTCATGGTCTGCCTAAAGACAGATGACTAGCCCTATATTCCACTGAGAAAGGTTCTTTGACCCTTTTTTATAATAATCTGCCTTCCCCATCATGGGAACAAAAGCCAACTGCAGTTCTTTCCACCATGTGGATGTGTTTAGGGGTGCCCACAAGGCCTGAGTAAGCACCCCCAGCCTCTCCCAGTACAACCAAGAACCGGCCACCCAGCAATCACAGCCTCCTTTTCAATCCTTAAGTATTTACTCTGCACTGACAGAGCTTTCATTCTGAGCCTATGACGACCTTCACTCGGCAGAAGAACCCGGTTGGGAAACGGACTACAGCAGACGACATGCAGGAAGGGAGCAGGAGTCTACGAGTCGCTAGAGTCCGACTGCTGTGGGAGCACCTTCTGCTGCTTCAGCCTCCTCCTGTAGCCAGGCGCGGGGTGGATACTGCACGAGTCAAGCTTCAGACTCTCCACGGTTAGCCTGTTTTACTGACAGACATGGCGCTCCTCGGCATTCAACGTGGTACAGTCAGATTCCAGCCAGGCCTTCAGGGGTTCAGCACCTCTGTTCTTTCTCTGCCCCACATTTTATTAGTTCCTGCTTTAATTGTGTGCACTGCTAGCTGGCACTGCTCAGGAAAGGGAATGTTTTTCCAGGCAGCTCCTTGCTGCAGATGTCCTGACCACTACATAATAATAGTCTAAGCGATAACATTGATAAGGCCTGATCTGACAGAAGGAAGCTGCCTCTCCTCCCACTCTCGTGCAGCGGCCCAGACTTCCAACACTGAGCAAACCATGAAGTCACACTCTTTCAACAGCTTCGGGATATCACAGCAGAACAACGTGGGTAACTTGAAATCATAGGTGTGCTTTTTGAAATTCCTTTATACTTGCCTTTTGAACTAATTATGGTTGCTTGAAAAGCACTGGCTCCAAACAGTTGAGTCACAGTTATTTTGTAATTTCTGGAACAAGGTTAGCTGAATATCAAAGTGAAATAGCCAAGAAAACATTGACATCCAGAAACTTAACTGAAGACATGACTTCCATACAGCCGAGAGCTCGTGGCTCTGCTAGTTCTCTGTCATACCTGGTCCCCAGTATCTGAAAGAAAACAAATAAAGGACTAGACAATTGGGCTTATTTATTTCCTCTGTGTAGTGGTTGCTTTTTTCTTGAGGGAGAAGATGTAGTAGTGGTTGCTTTTTTCTTGAGGGAGAAGAGATTTATTTTGATCATGGTGTCAGGGCAGCTTCAGTCCATCAGAAGGGAATGAGGGTAGGATTCATGCGGTAGCAGTCTGAGCAGCCTGCAGTTGAAAATTTTCCTGCTTTCCTTACTAGGCGGTGAAGACCAAGGGCTAGAACCAGAAGTGAGAACTACTTCCCCAGGAAGTGAGTGTTACTCTTAAGGCCCACCCTCCAGTGAACTACTTCCCTAGGGAGTGAGCATGTTACCTTTAATGCCCGTCCTCCAGTGAACTACTTCCCCAGGAAGTGAATGTTACCTTTAATGCCCGACCTCCAGTGAACTACTTCCCCAGGAAGTGAATGTTACCTTTAATGCCCGCCCTCCAGTGAACTACTTCCCCCAGAAGTGAGTATTATCATTATGACCCACCCCCAGTGAACTATTGCTGCTCCCGACTCCAACCCTCTATCCTTTCCAGGCCCCCACCTCCACCAGACCCAGTAACCTTCAGAAGTGCACCACAAGCTGAAGTTAAAAGCATGAGCCCATGGGAACACTCCAAATTCAAGCTAAAACATAAGTAAAATACTACCTTGTTAGGTTTCAGCACACAGCCCTTCCAGGTCCTGGGGTCATTGCTGCAGCAAACAAGAGAGACAGACATCTTATTTTACAAAGCAGAAAGAGAACTCACCATGGTCTGGCAGCAGGACAATGAGCGCTGGGATGAGGCTTGGAAGGGCGCTCTGTATCTAGAGCACAAATGCTTAGGTCACGGCACACGGCCACAAAATGCCAGTTCCAAGATTGAAATACAGGAACGGAACACATTATAAAGTTCCACTTAACACATTACATTCTATATGAATAATTATGTTCTTTTTTTATACAAGTATTGCTTTCAGATTTCTTTGTAACTAGTCAAAAATTGAATGGATCTTTTTCTTCTTACTTGCTTATTCAGATACCAATGAATGTGTTGTACATTGCATATTTTTTTTGTTTTTTTTTTGGTTTTTTTTTTTGTTTTTCGAGACAGGGTTTCTCTGTAGCTTTGGAGCCTGTCCTGGAACTAGCTCTTGTAGACCAGGCTGGTCTCGAACTCAGAGATCCGCCTGCCTCTGCCTCCCGAGTGCTGGGATTAAAGGCGTGCGCCACCACCACCCGGCTTGTACATTGCATTTTAAAGACAAAGAATTAATAGCTCTATTTTACTTTTTTTTTTTCATGTGCACTACTGATTTGCCTTGGGAAGTTTCAGGTCCCCTGGAACTGGAGTTACAGACAGTTGTGAGCTGCCATGTGGGTGCTAGAAGTTGAACCTGGGTCCTCTGGAAGAGCAGACAGTGCTCTTAACGGATGAGCAGTCTCTCCGGCCCCTCTGTATTACTTTTCTTTACTATGATACAACGACTAAAACACCAGGACAACTTATGGAAGAAAAAGTGTTTCGGGACTTAGGATTTCAGGGAAATGAGTCCATCACAGTAGGGGAGCAAGCAGGCACAGGAACAGAAACAGGAAACTGAGGGCTCATATCTCAAACCACAAACAAAAAGCAGAGATACCAAACAAGTGAGGTGAGATTCTAAACACTCAAAGCCTGCTCTCAGTGACATACCACAAGGTTCCACCTGCTAAAGGTCATCCCACTTACCTAAACAGCCTCACTGTGTTCAAACACCTGAGCCTATGGGGGACGTTTCTAGTCAAATCGCCCTCGGCCCCATTGTCAGAAAGCCAAGATTCAAACCTGCATTCCCAGATGCTTTATTTGCTAGTTATATATTACACTGCTTAGTGTCTATTGTCAACTTGTCATGAACGAGAGTGACATGGCGTGGCGGTTTGAAAGAAAATGGCCCCCATAGGCAGTGGCACTGTTTGGAAGCATGGCTTTGTTGGAATGAGTATGGTTTATTTGGAGGAAATGTGTCACTCTGGGGGTGAGCTTTGAGGTCTTTTTCTCAAGTTTCACTCAGTCTGACAGTCAGCTGACTTCCTGCTGCCTTCTAGTCAAGATGTAGCCGGCACCATGTCTGTGTGCGTGACAGCAGCCATGCTTGCTGTCACGCACCTCTGAAACTGGAAGTCTCCATTAAATGCCTGCTTTGTAATAGTTGCTGTGGTCATAGTGTTTCTTCACAGCAATAATGACACAAATTAAAAGACCTGGGAAGAGGGAGCTGCAATTGAAGAATTGCCTGTGGGGTTGTCTGTGGGGCAGTGTCATCATGGTTATTTAATATAGGAGAGTCCATTCTACCCTAGGCAGTACCATCCCTTGGAAAGTGACCCTGGGAGTGAGTAGGTAAGCTGTGCCCTTCCATGATCTCTGATTCTGTTCCTGCCCCCAGATTCCTGCCTGGAGTTCCAGCCCTGGCTTTCCTCAGTGATGAACGACTGTCTAGAAGCATCAAATGGAATACACTCTTTCCTCAGTGATGAACGACTGTCTAGAAGCATCAGATGGAATACACTCTTTCCTCAGTGATGAACGACTGTCTAGAAGCATCAGATGGAATACACTCTTTCCTCCCCCAAGTTGCTTTGGGTCCATATTTTATCACAGCCACAGAAAACCAAACTATAGCATACATCAAAAATCTGTGTTGTTTTATGTCACCAAACTAATTATAGCACAGTCGCCATCCTCCCTTAATTCCTAGGAGACCAGAAAATAAACAGCCCAAGCAGAGGCTTACAATCAAGCGTGTTAAATGTTAGTACATGCCTGCTGACTGGCTCACTGTAGTTATTCCTCAGATAAACTTGCCCAGGATTCAATAAATCTCAGATCTGTTGATGTTTGGAAATTATGTGAATCTCAAAATTATTCTGTGAGAGCAAAACATAGGACCCACACCCAGCCTGGAAAGTCTGCAGAGCAGGAGTGTCAGAAAAGAAGGCCGTGGACCAACAAGATGGGCTAAAGGCAGCTGTCGATACTCCCGCAAATCTGAACTCAGTTCCCAGAAGGCACAGGAAGGTAAAGAGAGAAGAGACCACACAAAGCTGCCCTTGCCCTTCGCATGTCACTCCTCTCTCTCACACACAGTAACGGTGCATCTTAAAAAGAGCGATGCATTTCTCTTGCAGTAGAAATACACACGAAACTTGAAACACACTTGTTTCCTAAAGAGTTGTTTTCCAGTTCGAGAAAAATGTTATTTTCAAGCCAAAGAGATTCTATGATTTTTCGTAAATGAAAGAAAAAGAAATAAAATTCACGTCAGGCTTCAGAGCGTTTCTGTAGGCTGCTCAGTTATCTCAATTACATGTGATCCCAGACTCAGGAGGCAGAAGCAGGTGGATCTCTGTGAAGCTGAGGCCAGCCAGGTCTACAGAAGGAATTCTACAATAGCCAGGGCTACACAGAGAAGCCCTGTCTTGAGAAACACAAAGTTTGAGCAGCTTGTAAGTATAACTATATTCAGAATAAATTTATTTTCTCTTATCAGACTCCATCATTAATCTAAACACAGTTGATAAGTTTTTTTTTTTAACATTAATCTTAAACTCTAGGCCTTCCTGGAAGCTGCTGAAGGGACGCTTCACTACTAGATGGGAATACAGAACTGTGTGTGTGTGTGTGTGTGTGTGTGTGTGTGTACACACACATGTGTGTACTGCACGTGCCTGCGTGTGTGCTCATGCTTTATAGTAGGTTTGTGCAAATGTACATGGGTGCAATGTGAAAGTATGCACATGCGCAAGCCAGAAGTGGTCATCGAGTTCTTTTCTCCGCCCGCTTTATTTTGTGCGATCACTAAAGCCAGAGCTCACCAACTGGCTAGACCAGATCTGCCCACCTTTGCCCCTGCAGCCATGCACACACATACCACTGTGCCAGACTCTTGACTTGGATACTGGGGATCTGAACTCAGGTCCTCCTGCTTGCAAGGCAGGCACTTTGCCAACAAAGCAATCCCCTCAGCCCCTCCCATTCTTCTTGCTAGCATCTGGAAGGCAAAGAATGTTTGATGCAGTTCTAAGAAGAGAAGAGAACTCTGATGGTGGAGGGGAGAAGGGTCTCCTGGGTCATAACGGCGCACCTGACAGGCACAACCTCTTCCTCCTCTGCTTCTGACCCTGCAAGCACCCCAACACTCTCACTTCTGTGAAGGGGATTAGCCTAAAGGAGTGGTTCTCAACCAGTGGGCCACGACCCCTTTGGGTGTCACATAACAGATATCCTGTATATCAGATACTTATATCACGATTCATAACACTAGCAAAAATACAGTTATGAAGTAGCAATGAAAATAATTTTATGGTTGGGGGCCACCACAACATGAGGAACTGTCATAAAGAGTCGCAGTGTTAGGAATGTTGAGAACCACTGGTCTAAAGGTAGAGTTGACGTGTTGAAGGAAGTAGAAGAAAACAGTTGGAAAAACTTTGGTCTGTGAACTTAGCATAAGGCTGCCTGGCTACTGGGCTTCCTCTTGTGGGAAATAGGGAGCTTTCGTCATTGTTAAAGCCATTTTTTTCCTTGAAGAACTAATACACCAGAGAGGAGAAAGGAGGCCCAGGACTGCGGCAATCTTGGTAGTGTGGTATATCAAGACACCAGGAATGAAAAGCCTCATCAAGACTGAGTTTCCGTTGTCATGGCAACTGCAATGCCACCATTTTTATTTGTCTTCCCATACACCCATGTATTGGATTTGGAGGTCAGTGATAAATATTGAAAGAACTATTAACTTTTCTTTTAAGATCTTTTTATTTTTTATGCACATCGGGGCTTTGCCTGCATGTATGTCTGTGTGAGGATGCCAGATCCCCTGGGACTGGAGTTACAGACAGTTGTGAGCTGCCATGTGGGTACTGGGAATTGAACCCAGGTCCTTTGAAAGAGCATGATCTTAACTAGTGAGCTGTCACTCCAGTGCCCAACTATTAACGTCTTTAACTGTCCTAAGTAGCATGCCACACCTCAGGAATCTTCCTGAAACAGAAAAGGGCATAGTGGGCTTTCCCCGCTTTAAAATCGGCATCTGGCGTCTGTCTCCCAGCCTGGTCAGTTCTAGGCTTTGGCTCTGGGGCTTCCCACAGCGATGGCGACATCTGTTCAGCAGATACCCCTGAGACGTGCGATGCAGATGCAGAGTGGGAGAAGAGCAGCAGTGGAGTCTGGGCAGCCTCCATTGCCTGCTGGGGTAGGAGAAGACTCCAGATCCCTAGTCCCTGCTAGTACAGTGCCTGGCTGGGATGAAGCATCACCTAGTGGTACAGAGTGCTGCCTGCCAGGATGGCTAGGGCCCAGTTATGAGCACTGTAAGACTTTTCCAAGTCCTCTCACGGGTACTTAGGAGAATAGTCGAGATGGGGGCAAGTCTGGATAGGATCCCAAACTTCTCTCTTGGATGATTCTGGGACATTACAAGAAGGACATAGCATGTGCCCCAAAGCTTCCTGGGAGAAGCTACGTGGGAGTTTCTATATTTGAACATTCCAGAAGACAACAAGGTGCACAGCGAAGAAATGTGGGCTGTGTATTTGTTGCGACATGCTGAGCACCAAGTAAGCTGGAAAGGAGCAGGTGGTCCAGCAGGCATGCCATACGAAGATGAGAAGCCGTCCTCGTGTTGTCTTTGAGTAAACTCTGTGTTCTACAGCTACGACAGAGTGCTCACCAAGCTAACTGTTGGGGAAGTTAACGCTTCGATAGACTTAGTTTCAGGACAAGAACCATGACTTCTTAATTTGGCTCAATCACATAGAGGGACTCCTTTAGAGCCAGGGAAATGGGACACGAAGGCTGGGCTGGCAAACATCCCGTGGCATGTTTTGTTTTCAAGACAAGGTTTTCAGCTTCTGGTCCATCACACTTTTTTAAAATTCTGTGATCTGTAGTGATGAAGCTCCTAGGTCCCTCCCCGGGGCTCCCAGGCTGCCACATAAACTAGTGTTTTACTTCTGGTTTATGCCTTAGAGAGTCTGGAGACTACTGGAGTTTTTCCATGTGTCCCTGCCAGGGTCACAGTGTTGCTGTCCCTCCACAGGCTTCCTCTGCAGTCAGTGCCTCTGACCCCTGCGCTCATCTGGTTCCCATGATTCCTACTGGGCTCCTGGGCAGAGCGGTATAACATAGACCAGCATAATTCACTTTTATAGAGCATCCTTCATGTGAGCTATCACAGGGAGCTAATCAAATGCTGAAGAGCAAAGGCCTGTTGCAGGTTAAGATTTAAAGGGAGAAACTGATTTAGAGGCCGGGCTTGGGGACAGCGCAGAAATGTCAGATAGATAGGTTAGAACAGAAACAACCCCCACTGTGGTAAGCCCTGGATGGAAAGAGGCCAGCCTGTCTCGTAGAGGATAAAAGGGAAGAGAAACAGCTAGTGTACCAACACTACAGATCACTCATAACCAAGGGCAACCCAGGAAAGCTTGTGAATCAGATCTGAGACTCAGGAAAACCCAGCCCTCTGAACAGCAAGATAAACCTATCATCCTGCCTACCGAGCGCCAAGAGAGATGTCCCGGTTGATTCAGTGGCTCTAGGCGTGCACAACTTCCTCTCAAGCTTGCTTCTCTGAGTATCTTAGGATGGCTGGCCCAGTGCCAGTCATCACACCTACATACAGAAATGTGGAGACACGACGGGGATCAGCAGCAGGAAGGAGAGCCATTTCTCCAGCTGGTCCCTTGGAGAATGAAGAACTCTTCCCAATGCTCACTCTCAGCATCGCTGGTCAGAATTTGGAACTGATTCTCTTTCTAAATCAAACACCTGTACGAAGGGCAAGATTGTCATGATTGGTGCTGTCCAATCAAAATTAACTTCTGAATGGCATAGCGGGCAGCCCCTGAGGTCTGGACTTTACCCGCAACAAAGATGAGAACAGTGGTGTATTACTGACATTCCACTATGCTAGGACAAATGGCCTGACGGAAGCACCTCAAGCAGGCAGAGCTTTATTGACGCTCGAGTCTGAGGGTACATCATGGCACTGCAGGCATAGCTGCTATAGTGGCTCTAGCTGTGGTCACTGAGGCATGAGGCAGCTAGCTAGCACACGGTGTCCATTGTCAAGACGCAGAGACAAATGCTGCTGTCCATTCATTTGTCAGGCCCATGGCATGGTGCTTAATGACAGTCTTCCCTGCTCAGTCAAACCTCCCTGCAAGCACCCTCAGTGACACACATGCCCAGAGGTGTGTCTCCTAAGAGATTCCAAATCCAGTCAGGCTGATGGTGAAGATCACACAGAGGGTAAATGAGATTTCAGCCTTCTCCGTCTGCTGCAAAGCAGGGTCAAGACAGTGGGAGGGTTGGGTGGCATCCAGTACACAACCACAGTTCCGAGGAATAAGTTTCAGAAGACAACCACAAGAATGCTGACAAAATTCTATGTTCAGGGTGTAAACTCTATGTTCGGGGTGTAAACTCTATGTTCGAAGTGTATTAGGAAAGGTTACGGAGGCAGGAAGCTGGATTTTTGGCTGTCTTCTAGAGTAAAATTAAACATTTCAAGATGAGGAAAAAGTTGAGTTTGGGATCAAGGATTTCTGCCTTTGGCAGAGAAGACAAGAAAGAAAAGAATTTTCTTTCTGGACTGAAAAGAGCAGCGAGGTCTGTGTTTTGAGAGAAAGGGTCTCTTATTTCTGGAGGGGCTCGAACAGCTGTGAGAGGGAGATACGCAAGGGTGCAAAGCCAACATCATCCCAGGGGCCTGCATGCAAGACGTCCAGCATGCTAGCAGAAGGCTTGCATGAGACCCGCGGGAATAGCAGGAAGACACATTCTTGGTTAGTGAGGAACTAACCTTAACTTGGTAGCTTCTGAGCTTTTCACTGACCCTGGATCTCTAGGGATTTGAGTTCATTTACTCTGGGCACAATTCACCTTCTCAGTACTAAGGAAAAAATAGGCCCCAAAGATTTGTAGCTCTCCGAGAAACCACACAGGGGTGAGTTAAGTGTAAATGAATCCCAAACATGCAGATTAAATTTCCCCTGAACTGCACCAGAGTTTAAAGGCCAAGGAGAAAAGCACTTGAGGCCAAACATATTTGGCTTTTGTAGAACCCAAAACATTTCTAATGAGTTTGAAATCATTCAATTAACAAAATTCAGCTACGTTCTTTCTCCCAAGTCTGGCACCCAGCCTGGTGGCAAATCCACAGCTGTCAGTCAGGATCCGCTTTCCTGTAGGGAGGAGATGGCTTTGGGTTGGAAGAGTAACTCCTCTATCCAATGTGATCAAAGGTAGCTGGGGCCAATATCGTGACAGTGACAGCCTGTAGAACAAATTGTGGATCCCAAAATTCTGTACTTCATCGAGATGAAGGGAGAGAGAACCCCCTAAGAGAGAGAAACAAAAGACCATCACTTTGAAATAAGTTCTGTTTCATTGAGAGAGAAAAAATAGAAACCATCTCTTCTAGGAGAAAATAAAGCAACCCCTTTAGAAAACTTGGCATTTCAAAGTTCCCAAGTCTCCAGCTGGGGTGAGTGTCTGTCCTGGGGAGTGATAGAGTATGATCTAGGTTGCACTTCCTACTGGGGAGTGAATTACCTGTTTCTTTAATAGTTTACCCACTGCTCCGGAATAGACCAAAGCTATTTGATGATGGTACATTCTGCCACTAAGGTCCTGTTCTACCCTCTTCCTTGTCCTACTGAAGTGGGCACCTTCCCTCTTTAAGTCTATGCCTTTAGTCATCTCATCTTCTTCCATTTATTATTATTATATAGGGTTTCATAAAACCAAAACTGGCCTCAAACTCACCTTGTAGTAGAGGATGATCCTCCTGCCTCCGTCTTCTCAACGCTGAGGTTGTAGGCCTGTGCCACCTCACCCTGGTGCCAGGACTAGGCAAACACTCTACCAACCGAGTTACACGCCTGATCCTCATACTTGACTTTCAAACACCCTTAAGTCTGGTCCATCTTGACCAGCATCTTCCACTGGACCCAGCTAAACAAAAGTGGAACTTAAGAGTTCTTTTGCTATTAAGAACACTTCACTAGGTGGTGGTGGCGCACGCCTTTAGTTCCAGCACTCGGGAGGCAGAGGCAGGTGGATCTCTGCAAGTTCGAGGCCAGCCTGGTCTACAGAGCGAGTTCCAGGAGAGCCAGGGCTGTTACACAGAGAAACCATGTTTCAAAAAACTAAAAAAGAACATTTCACTAGAATTTTGTTTTCTTAGCCTTGATTCAGTTATGGGGGAAAAGAAATGATACTTTGGGGCGGGAGGAGGCCATCAAACTTGGTTGTCTTTTTTCAGTTAAATTGGATCTTATAAGAACCCTTGATGAAACCATAGGAAATAATATCAACTTATCCTGTCTTGTTTAAGTCAGTTCAGAAAACATCTTTCCTAGTTGCTGACTTGGGGAGATGGCTTATATAATTGCTATTGGAGGTGCTTGTTTTGTTAAAGAACAAACTTCATGTGGAGAACACTAACTCTTATTTCGGGAGAAACTACAATGACAGAGACCCCCCCCCCTTGCCAACAAAAAGGCTATCAGATGCTGGGTTTTCGAGGGGATGTGCACCCAGAAGGAGCCAAAACTAAGTGCTTCTCCCACCCATTGACCCATTGCTTCCGAATTCTCAAAATAGGCAGTGGGTTACCACTCCTTTTCCCTAAGCCACTGCCCCCCTTATCTAAGCACCCCCATAGAAATGTCCACCTTCCCCACCCCCACAAGCACATCCCCAAAGCAAGCGAATAGTTAAGACTGTGACAAGTCTTTCATCTGACCCACAGCAAGAAAAAAAGAGAACACAGATTTTGCCAAAATGGAAATGCTCTCTGGAAAAATTTGAAAATATCCCTAAAATCTCAAATTAATAAGTGAATGGACCCCGAGGGGGAAAAGGAATCTCTAAAAATAGACACGATGTGAAATATTTTTGAAGCGTTAGGACGATAGAAGTGGATGCACTGAGACCTTTTTGTAAGAGGATTTCCCCCTCTCCTATCAGTGTTTGATTTTACCCTAGGACCTTAAGAAGTGACTGCAGACAGGAGACAGATGCCCCCAGATTTTCTTTCTGGATATTGGGAGCAATGGAAGGCTTGGGCACTGTATTAGTGAAGGTTCTCTAGACACTGAGAGCAAAGAGGAAGGAAGGGTAGATAGAAAGATGATACATAGATACATAGATATATTGCTCAAAGATGGAGGCTAGCAAGTCCAAACTCTGCAGAGATAATGTCCTAGTTCAAAAGCCACCAGGCAGAGAGGATATCCTCTTGCATAAGGGACATTACTGTTTCGGTCTGTTCAGGCTTTCGACTTATTGAGTAAGGCCAACAACATTAGCCAGAGCAATCTGGTTACAGAGTCTATCCATTTAAAGGCTAACCTCATCCCAAAACCACCTCAGAAAGACAACCAAATAATGTTTAGATCTCCATAACTAGCCAAGTTGACACAGAATTAATTAATCCATCACATAAAGTACCTAGCAGCACACAGATTTTAGATAGTACAGCTATTGGCAAGAAACACTTGGAAGTGGTAAGGTTATGATGAAACCAATAACCCTTAGAACATGCTCTGCCCCCAGCCACAATAGTGAGCACTGTCCCTTGTCTACCCAGCATCCATTGCTCTTTCCTTTCTTCTGCTGAGCAGCTGCGGCTAATCCTCCACATAGCCCTATTCATTATGAGATCAACATCTAAGACTAAGCCCAGCTGGTGTAAAATTGACTGTTTTATCAAACTACAACTGAGAAAAAGCAAGGAAAAGCCTAGTAGACACCATCTCCTGTGTTAGGAAAGACAGTTTCTGACCTTGAGTGCTTGCCCGGGTAGACGACCATGTCACATTCTGCAGCCCAAACCCTGTGATGAGAACTAAGATTCCTGATTCCTGTGAGCTTCTGAAACGGCTCACTGAAGAGGCTACTGCCACACATCTGGGCTTACCGATAATATAAAGCAGTAAGTCCCCATCGGAACTCATGCCAGTTGCCTTGGGCTTTCAGATGTCCGTTGCCCTAAGCACCTAGCAGATATACTGAGGAGCCCCATTTGACATAGCCACTGGCCTACAGGCTAAAGGAGCTTCAAGAAGTCCACCCCAAACTGAGAGACAGAAGTCATACACCTTACCCTACATGAAGCCTAGGACTTAGTGATGTCATGCAGCATTTACAAGAAATCCCCATTTGGGTTAAATTTGCCAGAGAGTTTCCCTTGTTGACATAGAATTAAATGTCAAGAAGAAAATACACAGCCTTAAAGGTTGACTTCCTCCAGCAGATCCAAGCTTGGCTGTGTCCTCGTCGCTCTGAGATGTTCATTCTTCATGGGTCTCAAGAGCCTCCAGCGATGGGTCCAGAGGATGCTGGCCTACAATCCAGCATCCGTGAAAGCATTTGTTTCCTGCATGAAATGAAAATGGAAATGCAAAAAATGGAGACTTGAAATGTTTTTTAAAAATACTGAATTCCTTCTTAATTTTACATCTCTACATTTATGACTTCCCCTTAGCCGGCCCCAGGGATCCACCTGCTTCCACGGGGAAGCAGAGTGTTTGCAAGAGAAAGCAAAGAATCACACACTTTTTACTTTCAGAATAGCATTCTGAAATAAAGCACCATGTTTCACAAAAGAAGATTTTTAATGAATGTTACATTAAATTTAAATACACATAAAATAAATAATAGTATTTGTGGTGACTTAAATAGGAATGGTCCCCATAGGCTCGTATGTTTGAATGCTTAATCATCAGAAAGCAGCACTGCTTTGGAGGGATAGGAGGTATGGCCTTGTTGGAGGAAGTATGTCACTGCAGGGCAGGCTTTAGGGTTTCAAAAGCCCCAGACAGACCTACTGGCTCTCTCTCTCTCTCCCTCTCTCTCTCTCTCTCTCTCTCTCTCTCTCTCTCTCTCTCTCTCTCTTTCTCTCTCTCTGTCTCTCTTCCTGCTGTCTGCATATCCAGATGTAGAATCTCAGTTACTTTTCCAGCACCATGTCTGTTTGCCTGTTGTCATGCTTCTGCCATGATGAAAATAGACTAAATGGACTAAGTCTATGAAACTCTAAGCCAGCCCTAGTTAAAGGCTTCTTTATATGTGTTGCCATGGTCATGATGTCTCTTCACAGCAAAAGAATACCAACTAAGACAGTATTATATATACTTTCATATCTATGGTAGCAAATTTAAAAATTCTTTACATTTAACCACATTTTCTTTAAACTTTTTGGCACTATAGAATGAGTTTGTGTAAATATAAACAGGACTGTGTAACCAGCGTTCTACCCCCATACCACAATATGAACCAGTGCTCGACCCCTAAGCTGCAATGTCAACCAGTGCTGGATCCCCGAACTGCATTACATCCCTAGTAGCTTTGGATTTATTTTTACCTTTAATTGTCTGTATCTCTGTACGTGCCTATATGTGGGTATGTGCAGGTGAGTGCAGGTGTCTGAAGAGATTTATTTTTACCTTTAATTGTCTGTATCTCTGTACGTGCCTATATGTGGGTATGTGCAGGTGAGTGCAGGTGTCTGAAGAGATCGGAGCTGATGGAGCCCCTAGAACTGAAATTCTTGGCAATTGTGAGCCATCTTAATGGGCTGAGGGAACTAACTTCAGTCCTCTGCAAGAGCAGTGCATGCTCTTAATCAAAGAACCGTCTCGCCAATCTCTAGATCTTTTTATTCATTCATTTGTTCATTCATTCATTCATTCATTCATTTTTGCAGTAAAGATTTGTTCAGTTATTTATATTTATACGCATGTGTCTGTGTGTATATGTGTGTATGTGCATGTGGATGTACGTGTGTGTGTGTGTGCATGCATATTTATCATGTTAATGCAGGTTCCTATGGAGACTAGAAGATGTTAGCTAAGTCCTCTGCAACTGGAATCACAGGTGGTTCTGAGCTGCCTGACCTGATGTGGTTGTTGGGACTGAACCAGTGCCCTTTGTAAAACAGCAAGTACTCTGAAGCACTGATCCATCTCTCCAGCTGCCACTAGATCTTTGTGAAGCAGCACAGTAACTACCACTTTAATTATATTTTGCCTACTCTAATTAATAATCTTTACCCTGATTATTTTTATCCTCACCATTACATGTTAAACATGGTAGAACAATGCATTATCTTAGAATGGAGAGTTGGAGTATTATATTCGGTTATATTCATACAATGCTGAAATAACTGTTTTTCTTCTTTAAGCACATGTGAGAATTGTTTTTTGACATTTAGGAAAACTATATGGGAATTACCAATGTTCAACCTCAGTCAACCTACAGAACTGTCACATACATCAAGAACAAGACATTGGGCCTTAGGGTATAAATTTCTACAGAAAAACATTGGAGAAGCTCTTTCTAAATCCTTTGGTATGCCAACAGCCAATTCTTCATTACTTGATTGACAATATGGAACAACCCAGTTCTATAGAGGACAGAGATATACAACTTAGCTATGAAAGAAAATACAGCATCAAGAAAAATCCTAGCAGGTCCCATGTCTCAATGTCACCTACAAAACTTGAATATTTTAAAGTCCCAGGTTTTCACTGTTCCCCAAAGCTATGACATCACAGCTGGCTGGGAGATATTTGATTCTAATCTAGAAGGTAAGGTCAGTGCAGTGCAAGCTTTGTTAGCAGTGGCTCATGGGAACATTTGGACCTAAAAATGGCTCAAAGTTTAGACAGAAGCAGTTCTAGTCCACACCTATCTTCTCCTCAGTGAACCAGAAAAGATAGTCGGAGTGGAGAGAGTCAAAAGAAATGTGTAGCGTTTCCTGTAATGATTCTGTCTCTCAAGCATAGGAGGAAGAGCTCTGTCTTCACCAAGAAGATGGGTCTGGATATCTGAAGGTCGCTCTTTAATAACTAGGAAAGCTGCAGTCAGCACCCGTCACAAATACTCTCCCTAGTAAACCTAATGCACAAAGTTTGATGTTTGTGAAATTCTTCAAACAATTTTTCTCGGATCTAGAGTCTAGATATAATTTCTTTTTTAAAAAATATTTCTTATAGTTTATTTAACTTTAGTTTATGTGCATTGGTATGAAATGTCAGATCCCCTGGAACTGGATCTTCAGACAGTTGTGAGCTGCCATGTGGGTGCTGGGAATTGAACCCGGGTCCTCTGGAAGAGCAGTCAGTGCTCTTAACCGCTGAGCCATCTCTCCAGCCCTAGATATAATTTCTTAAGTATTTTTTTCTGGATGAGTGGCACTTAGGAATTCTCTGAAGACTTTTAAAACTTAAGTTTGGTCTTCCTTAAATAGCTCTATTGTGAAACAATGCCTATTTTTTTATTTTGTCATAGAAACAATGAGCCTCAATTATATCTGTGACTTAGAAATAGATCTCCTTGTGTTCTTTAACAAGGATACAGTTTATGAATTGCATTGGTCCTCATTGGGTGAACATCAGAGAGTATACTTAAATACATTAAGATTGCTATGACAACTCTAGGCAAATTAACTCCTAGGCCCATCATTATATAAATGGTCTGTTGTTAGCTGAAATATTTTAGAGCGCATGACTACATTTGTCTTCCCTGTGTTCCACAAAGACTCCATCTCAGAGTACATCAGCAAGGTCAAACCCAAAGTCCGTAAATCAGAAATGTATGCTGGCATCTCCTGAAGGCAGGGATATGTCACCAAACACTGGCAGAATAATGCCGGCTGCAGCTGCGAGTGTGGTGGGAATGTGCCAAAGTCCCTCAAGGACTCGTTGCTGTTTGGGTAGTTTGCTTGACTCGTTGGTTTGGGGGATTGCTGTGCTAATGATAGAGGAAAATACAGTGTAAAATGATGTTCATCGTTAACAAGGCATTTGTAATAAATATACAATGTAAAGCGGTATTCAACATTAACAACACATTTGTACTTTGAAGTCACATGTCATGGGAATGTAACATAGTCCATGCAGTAGATACCACAAGACTCTCGGAGGGAAGCTGAAGTTCACTGAAGGCTTCTCATGTCCATCCTTCCACTTGGTCACCTCTTTGCTTTTCTATTAACTAAAAATCATGATCCAAAGATAACGTCCCTTGGCACAGCACAAAATGCCTGGTGTTCCTCTGGTTCAGGGCCATTCGTATACAGCATCTTCTTGATGTGCCCGTAAAGTGAGTTCTCGTTCTCATGATTGGTCTCAGTGAAAAGTGAAATGGTCATTCTTAAAGAATCTCTTCGGGTACCTGAAGAGCTCGTTTGGGACCAAGCTTTGAAAAGGAGGTAAATGTGTGGCTGATGTGAGTAACGGAGTCAGAAGTGGGTCAAAGCATTGACAACATAATCAAGCTGGCTGATTTCTGTGTAGCTTACAAGCTGGATCTGATGGCTCCTTGGTCACCTTTCTATGACTGTCACAAAATAGCCGAAATAAAACACTTTAAGGATAAAAGATCTATTTTAGCCCACAGCTCCATGGCTTCAGTCCTGTGGCAAGGCAATCCGTCACAATGGAAACACGTGATGAAGGAAAACTCACTTAACTCATGGCCAGGTACGAAAAGAGAGGAAGTCACCTCTTCCATGATTTGTCTCCCTGTGACCTAGAACCTCCCACTAGGCTCTACACTTTAAAATATCTACCACCCCCCCCTCAAAACACCATCACGTGGGGACCAAACCCAGGTGAGTTCTTGGGTGAAATTTACCCAAATTATAGAAGAAGGTAATTTCCAATAAATATTTCCAAGAAGGATTACAGAAAAAGTTAAAGCATTTTAAATTTTGTTTTGCTTTGTTTTTTGAGGCAGTGTCACATTGCCTGGACTGGCCTTCCACTCACTCTGTAGCCCAGGAGGATCTTGAAATTCTTATCCTCCTGCCTCCACCGCAGTAATGCTGACATTGCAAGTTTGGTTTATATGGTGCTGGGGATGAACCTGGGCAGGCATAGCTGCTATGCAAACACCAACTGAGCTACATCCCCAGACCAAGGCTGATACTTTGTAAAACACAAAAACAAATACAATTCAACATCAGTTCTGGCTCAGTTTGCTTTTGTTTTTGACAGAGTATCACTATGTAGTTCAGGCTAGCCTTGAACTCATAAAGACCAGACTGCCTCCACCTCCTGAGTGCTGGGATTAAATCTGTGCACCAGACATCACGGTTTTAAGCTCCGCCCTTTGTCATGATTTTTTTTTTTTTTTTTTTTTTTTTTTTTTGTATCTTCTCTCCCTTTCCCCTAGTCTTCACAGCTCTGGTGTATAGTAAGCATATCTAGCTTGGTTTCTGCGTTCCGCAGCAAACCAACACGGGCTGCTCAAACTGACAAGGACTCTGCCAGCCTGCATCGATCATGCATGGCATTGTGTTTCTATGGGGACACAAAGTCAGCCCTGATTCTTGAGGAATTTCCATAAACTCGCATGATGGGCTTCCTCCCTGACTGCACAGTAGTACCTTAAGCCAACCTCCCCTGCAGCATCAAGTGATGGCCACTTAATAATCTCTGTAGACATCCCAGAAGAAGTCCCAGATGGAATTAGGACAGGAGGTGGCAAACTTTGATGGATTTCCCTCATGGCAAATCTGCGGAACTCAGAGTAATTTGAGACTCTCATTAACTATTTTTCAATGATGGGCATAAATGACGGTTTCCTCTATTCATGCCCAAGTCTTAGGAATACCAAGTGGGAATAATCATCAAGGGGAGAATTCCTAAAGTTTATACAAACACTTTTCCCCTGTGACCCCTTTGTGTGAAAAGGATAGCTAGGAACCTGATCAGGACAGCAGGTCAGTCCCCAGATAAGTGGGCTGAACCCTGTACAGAATCCTCACCCGGCTGAGACTAGGCACAGCCTGACCTTTAAGCCGCCCAGCTGATCAGTCACTTCAGCTTTGCCCCTCCCACCCCAGCAACCTTTCTCTTTTAATGGAAGCTGGGGTCCTGTGATAGACGGGAGAAAATGAGAAAAGTTCAGGGTGGGACCTGTTTGGCAGGAGCACACAATCCAGTCTCGACCTCAGAGGTCAGGCTGCAGAATCCTCTCAAAGTCATTCTCAGGGATGTGAATTCTTAGGCAGTCCTTGATCATTGTGTCTGTCACTCCATCTACCCACTCTTAAACAGTAGCCCCAGTGAAATTTCTGAGCTGCTGGAATGTTCTTCGAAATGATATGTTCTGGTTGAAGGAAGAACAGGAAGGAAAAATCTTCACCAGATCCTTTTCTAAGGAGCGCTGACGGTCTTGGCAGGCACCATCTCGCCGGCACCCAAAGAGATTTGCTTACAAAGGTATTGGAGGCTGATCCAGTCTCCAGAGATACAGCTGGGACCCGATGCTTGCAGAGGGAAGAGGGTCTATCTGAAAGTCTGTAATTTACCTGTCTGATACCAAGCCTAGTGTTCCATCCAAACCTCCAGGGCAGCTCAGAGATGGGGGCCCAATCTGGGGGTTTGGGGCGGCTATCTGCCCTCTTTTTAGGGCCTTGTAGTCATTTCCTCGCTAGTGCAAGGGAAGGTTTTGTACAGTTATAAAAGAAGGCCAGAAGAGAACACACTCCTCTTAGTTCCTAATATATTATGTCCTCCCCTGCCGAGCCCGGGGACTTAGTCTGGATTTGGTAACTAAAGTAATATAAATGTTAGCTAAGAAGCATTCCCGCAATGTGGTTCCAATTTAGGCTTGTTTTGAAGTCTAAAGGCCCAATATGTCTCGTAGATTCTTCGCTGGACATTAGCGTTAATGTAATTTGCGGAGGAGAGCAGGCCGGTGGAGAAGGGCGGCCCTGGCCCTCTGTGGATGGGATCCGGCTCTTTTCCAGGGCCAGGAGATGCCTGAGCTTGCCAGAAGTCTCCCAACAGCCTTAGATGTCTGGGGGTTCACTCTAAAAATTGACCTACATTTACGGGGATGATGGTAGAAGAAGCAAACGGGTGCGGTATCCTTTTCCCAGAGTCCTTGTCCGGGCTCTGCAAAGGGCTGTCCAAGCTGAAGGCAGCCTCCCTCTGCAAGCTGTTTGCACTTCAGTAACTTCTCTCTCCTAGCCTCAGGCATGCCTTTTCAGAGTCGGGCTAGGCACCCCCTTGCGGGGCCCACTAGGGCCCGCAGCCCAACTCACACCCCTCCGAACCCCGCCTCCCCATTCCGCGTAATGAGCATCCCCCCTGGAACTGCCTGCCCTTTATCTTGCTGGGGGGACCCGCACCTTTTGAACTACCATCTGTAGATTGTGTTGGTGCACTGACTTGTTAACTGTGCCGTGCTGTGAAGGAAATGGCATGATTTAGATCAAGTACTCAGGACGGCTGTTCATAAGAAACACTTGAGCCAAGCTGTTGCTGCTCGGAGCGTGCCCTGGGGAGACGGGTTCCGTTTTGGGTCACGGTCCTGCCTTGTGTGAGGGCAGCGCAATCCCCGGCTTCGTTGGGGCTGCAAGGGGGGTGGGGTGGAGTGGAAAGAGGCATTATGAAACCATGAGGCTGCCAAATTAACTTCTCACCCTTTCAACCACACTCCAGAGGATAAAAGCAGAACATGCCTGCCTCAGAAACGGGCTCGACTTACACCAAACAAGTTCTTTCTCTAATTTATCAGCCCAGTCACCCAGCCTTCTGATTATGGGAAATCTCTTCTGTTTATGAAGCCCCCTTCGGAAGGGGCACCATGAACAGCCAGGAAACGGGTCGTGGAGAGTTTTGAGAACCGGGACTTCTCCGTAAGACTACCTATCAAAGTAAACAAAGTAAATAAATAAATAAACCGCTTCTGCTTCAGACCGGCAACATTTCAAAATGGAGGGACCACAGCAGGTAAGCACAGATCATTAAATCCTCCCAAACGGCAAGTATCTGTAAGTAAAATCTAATTAGGAGGACGAAGGTGAGGCCGAGCCAGAGTTATAAAAAGGGAGCCTTCAGCTTCATTCATCACCTCTCGAGCTAATTCCACGGACACCCATTTGTCCGTTATATGGAAATAGATGATTAGGGTCATTCTCTAAGACAAATTCACTTTTCTGCACACTCTAAATCTGTTTAGTCAGTTTAAAGGTGTCAATTATTGGAACAGGCTAAGACTATGAATTTCTTAGTAATAGCTTTAATAACGTTTTGAAATGAAAAGCAGATACCTTGAAATCAGCCTGCTTTGAAAAGACCTACGAGGCGCTCTGGTTCTAATTTGCGCAACGTTCTACATCTGGAATCCCTTATAATTAAAACTAAAAACCGAACTACTACTTCCACCTGTCAGACGATGAAAAGATGAATGCACTAATAAGTTACTAAATACCCAACCTGATCGAGTTTACATTGGAGTGCTCTACAGTAAAACAGAACTCTGGACAGGAGGCTAAAGGTCTCGGTCATTACTAATAACACTCTCCGCATTAGCCTGCGTGGCCCGCTGCAACTACCAGCGGGTCTCTTAAAGTCAGGGTGGATTGTTGGGAAGTCTTTGTTTTAAAGGACATATGAACTTCAGACAAGAATATTTAGAGCACATAAACGGACCCAGCTATTCTTCCCCAACTTTGTTTTCGGCACTTTGGCAGCTCTGGGTCAGGGTTTCTTACAGAGATGGCAGGCAGCTGCTAAATTCGGATTGTGCAAATATCTACCACACACCCACAGAAAGAAAGGCCTCGTATCGGCCCTGAGGGTGTGACACTGAGCAAAAATGTACCTTTCGTTGTAGGTAACCCGGAAACGGGAAAAGCTGCAGTAAGTTCTTTCTTCAGAATGACGAAACCAGAGCACTTTGCCGCGGAGAGAGAGAGTAGTCTCCGCTCTCTGGCTGCCACTCCAGCTGAAGCAGCAATGCTCATTAAAGTGCCCTTGCACTGTCTCTGGTGTTCAGAAGGTTAATTATTTTAAAAGGTAAATCCTGAGTTGTAATCCCTACTGAAACTGCTTGCAGCGACTCCCCTGCCAAGGTCGAGCTGTGTGGGCGGCCCCCAAAGGCTCATTTTTCTTATTACACAAGTCGAGCTTTCCTGTCATGAAGTAAAAAAAAAAAAAATGGAAATATCATATTTTGAAAAAAGCATCAGTTCTGGAGAAAAAAAATGAAGAGTTTTGTTGGTGATTGAAGGGTCTTTCCACGGGTTGGCCACTGGCTGGGACAGGGATGTCCTAACTGTTCCTCCAAGGCCATGACTGCCAGTAGCTCCTGAGTACCCTGGACACAGTAGTGTAATCATAGCGAGCCAAGCTCTCCCTGGGGGAAAGTTGAACCCACCAAAAGAATTCCAGTCTGGCTTAACCCTTTGAGACTACCAGAGATCCCCACTAAATTCCTATTTTCAATACTCTTAAGTACAGGGGATATTCGCTTACCTGTATACTTTCCACTTGATGCTTTACTTGACTGCCACCCACCTGTTCGAAAACCTATGTCCAAACTGGCTGCCTAAATTCTCAATCCAGCCTGAAGGCACTTCAGCTGACTAGCATGTGGGGTTATAACCGCACCGTTTCCGGTATCTGAAAGGTGGAGACAACCCAACCGGTGGGTGAATGAACCAAAATGTGGATGCTACTCAGGCTGGGGGAGCTGTTATACATCATCATCTCAGCACAGCTGAAGCCCCAGATGGTACAGAGAAACCTGGCAGGAACACAAAAGCTGAGCCCATGGAGTCTGGTGCCATGGCCCCTCCACCGCATGGAAGCAGAAGACCAAAGATTCCTGCTATGCAGTCCACCCTTGTCCAGCCCTCTGGGAACTCTCTGATCAGTGATCACGACACTCGCAGTCGTCCTGTCAGGCAGCTAGTGGGTCCCAAGAGCATGTAGATCAAGACTCGATGTGTTGGGAAGGTCCCTCTGGACAGCCGGGCTCCAAACTACAGCGGAAGATTCACTTGATCCCAGATCAGAAGGTCATGAATAAGGGATTCATCCTAGAAGATGAGAAACTGAGAGAAATAAGTGAGCTCTTGAGTCAAGACCACGGAGGTCTTCACTATAAATGTGTATCAGCAACAAACACACCTAAAATGCGGCCTTGCAGCATGCGAAGGCAGGAGGACCAAGGCGACCCCTGCAGGCAGGCTGAAGCACACAAGACAGTTAGGAAAATGAAGCTCATTGCTCCAGGTTTCTCCAGGAGCCAGCAGATGCTATCCTGGTCTGGCACGGGTCAGATGCGGAGCAGAAAAGTGAGACTCACCTTTAAGCCACAGCAAGGCCAGCCATTGTTGGACCCTGAAAGGAAATTGTCCGTGAGCTCCAAACAAAACTTGTCCGATGGACTTGGAGCAGGACATGAGGAATGCCACGTGTTGGGCCCCACAGAAGGCTCTGCTCCTGTGTGTTCTGGCTTCCAGCTCAGTATGTGCATGGACTCGAAAACACCGTGCAAGGCAATGGCGATGTTTTAAAAGTGGTTTCACCTCTGGATGAGGAGGCCGAGCCAAAGTGAAGGACTCTCCTGGGAGAGGACAGACAATAGCTCTAGATCTTTGCTTATAAAAAATTAGAACTAATACATAATTCAATAAAATCTCTGTCCAATCTGCCACTGTGCCGACTGAAGCTGGAGGTGATCCACTTTTACATTTTCACCATCAGTCAAAAGCTTAATTAACATCATGGGTTTCCTTCCTTTCAGTTAACTTCTTACCACGGATTAAATAGTTTTATTCAGGTATAGGTGTGTGTGTGTGTGTGTGTGTGTGCATGTGTGTGTGCATGTGAGACTGTCTGTGTGTGGGTGCACGTGAGTCTATGTGTATGAGTCTGTGAGTGTGCATATGAGTTTGAGTGTGTACATGTGTGAATGTGAATCTGTGTCTCTGTGTGTGTGCATGTGAGTCTGTGTCCATTTGTGTGCATGTGTGTATACATGTGAGTCTGTCTGTGTGTGAGTCTGTGTGTATGCATGTGTGTGTGCATGTGAATCTTTGTCTCTGTGTGTGTGCATATGAGTCTCTGTGTGTATGCATGTGTGTGTGCATGTGAGTCTGTGTCTATGTGTGTGCATGTGAGTCTGTGTGTATACATGTGTGTGTGCATGCATGTGAGTCTGTGTCTGTGTGTATGTGTATGCATATGTGTGTATGTGAGTTTGTGTCTATGTGTGTGTGCATGTGAGTCTCTGTGTGTGTGCATGTGAGTCTGTGTGTGTGTGCATGTGAGTCCGTGTGTGTGCATGTGTGTGTGACACTTGTGTAGAGTTTAGAGGACAACCAGAAGGAGCAGGTTCTCCTCTTCCAACATTTGGGTCCTAGAGATCAAACTCAGGTCATCATCAGACAGTGGCAAGCACATATACCCTCTGAGCAACATCCCAGTTTTTAAGGTCAGTGTCGCAGAAATCAGTACATCAAATTAAAATTAAAAGAAAAAAACAGAAAGAAAATTCTACCTCAAGGCATAAGATGGGACAGAACTTTAAGGACATTATACCGAAAAGTGAGCCAGTCACAAGAGATCAATACTGAGATTCTATAACACAAGGTAGAATAAAATCCATAGAGATGGAGAATGGAATGGTGGCAGGCAGGGGCTGAGAGGAGAAAGAGCGGAGGGCTGGTGTGTAGTGGGCGCAGAATTTCTATTTGCACCCTGCCAATGTGAGTATGCCTGATGACGTCACTCACTGAATTGGCTACCTACAAACGGTTAAAGTGGCCAACTTTGCTACATAGATTGTGCTGCAAGAAAGCTCAAATTATTTTACACTAAAATAAAAGTCTTCACTTTTCAGGAAACAAAGAATCTAAGCAACCCTAACACTGACCCCAATGTTCCCAAAACTTGAAACTCGGCCCTGGCTCGTCAAGTATGCACTTCAGCCTACCTCAGCCTCCATCCATTCCTCCTTCTGGCCTCGGCCCATCCTCCTTCACACTGCCTGGCCGGCTCCTGTGGCATTCCTGCTCAGAGACCCTGTGGAGAACTCTCACTATGCACAGCTTCCACAGCTATGGCCACACTCCCCACAATCAAGCCAGCCTATCCCAGGTCCGGATGAGCTGAGGAAGAGGGGTGAGATGGCAGTGCGGAGAGACAGACAGAGAGACAGACGGCAGGAAAGCCCTTCTCCCAGGGCATCACAATGCCCACCACCTCCCAGCCAGGAGAAGGGATGTACACCACATCCCAGAGACCTCCCATGCCGCTCTTTCTTGTCAATGGTTGCAAGCATACCAGCATGGGTACATGATTCGAAGGTACTAGAAGCACCTTTGAGAGCGTGCAGAGTGTCTTTGCATTCGTTTCCCTCGATACTGACTTTACACAAATATATTACTGGTTTTGTTACTTCGGAGTCAAGGAGTAATGACTTCAAGAGTCATTATTGAAACTTGGATTATCCCCAAACTGTGAATTTTATTTTAAGCCACCGGCTGTCTCAGGTTATTTTTCCCCCTCTAAAATGCTACTGTCAAGTGATCATTTAAAAACATTTATCAAAAACCAGGGACTACAAACTTTAATCTGTACACTCCACATAGAGCAAAGCCTGGCCCAGCACTAAAGCATAAATGATGTGTTGGTTTAATCTATTTTTTCACAGGGGGTGTCTGAGAGTAGGGAAATTAAAAACAGGTCAATGGACTACCCTGCCTGTTCTGTGGGGTGCTTTTTTACATGAGGTCTGGATTAAGATAACATCTGGTCTGTATTTCTTCAACTATTTCCCTTTTATCACAAGAGAACTCGGCAACCCATCTCACGACTGCTCTTAATTTGGCTCTAAATATCGCTGATGAAACGTTGTACAACATGCTGTTGTCTATTACCATGATTTCCCTGAAGGAACAGTTGATACTGTTATGTATCCCAGCACAGCTAATCATGCCAGGCCCCCTTAGTAGGACTTACCTTGCAATCCTATGTCCAAATGCCCCACCTAAATCCCTCTTGTGGTACCAAATGAGTCTTATTCTGAGGTGGACTTCACTACACCATCAGGTCTCAGAGTCAAAGAACCATCCAGAATCCTTTAGAAGGACAAACACTTCACGCCAGCGGCAACAAAGCCACTGTTCTTGGCACTGCTGTCATTCAGCCTCTCAAAGGGGAACCAATAAGTTCTCTCCTGTACTTTTCAGGGTTCAAGTCTCAGAAAGTGCAGTATACTGACTTATAATACAATCTCCTGAGTTTTTTTTTAATTTCTGAGAAATTGTGGAACTCAGAACAATTGCATAACTCGTTTCTACAACCAGAGCTTCATTCCTGCTCACCACACACAGACATCATGCACACACACACATGCATAGACACTGATAGAGACACTCAAAAATTGTAATATATATATATATATATATATATATACACACACACAAATATGTGTATATGTGCGTATACACACACACCAACATGTATAAAGAAGTCAGAAAGAATTCACACCAAACTAGTGGTTGACAATTAGAGTGAGGGAGAAATCACCTATGGATCTTCTAGCTTGAATATGCATATATTTCTTTGATTTTTTTGTAAAGTAAAAGTGCATTGAAGAAACAAAGCAGGTAGAATTGAGATGGGGGGCGCTGCCCTTGAGGAATAAGTGGTAAGAACAGGGTGAGGGTGGATCACAAGACAGGGTGAGTGCCTGCAGTGGAGGGCAGAAGGCTAGAGGTTGCCAGGCATCCTGCCATCTTGCATTTTTGGAGGGAATTCTGAGAATAAAAAGCCTTTGGGAGTTATCAGCGGTCAGGCTGGAGCCATTCAGTTTCCACTGCCCCGCGTTTGCTGTCTGGCAGCCAGTCAAGGGTGCTCTTAGCAGAATTAAGATCCAGGAGAAAAGATTATCCCAGTGAAGGCAAGATAAGGGGCTGGAAAGTGTGGCTGGTTATCACGATCACAGTACCAAACAGGTCAGAAAGGATTCCATCTAGGTTTCACTAGAAGCAGGTAATCTCTGCGGGAAGAATGGAGCAACTGTCCTCGGGCGACACTTCAGGGCAGCGCACACTGCAGTGGCGTGGGAGATAAGCGGGCGATTTCCTGAGTGCAGCGACGGCGAGGGCGTTAGGCTGGGGGTGGATTGATGCAGGAGCAGCAGCCTTCCTATAACCTCCTTATTCGCTGACCCCAGATAATAGAATAACCTTCACACTCCCCCGGGGGCATGTTTAATAGTTTTGAATGATACATTTCCATTCACTGTGGGGTTTTGTCTTTTCCCCCTTTTAGCTGAGGAAAGGTCTACATGGAATTCTGTCTACAGTTTGTTAAAAGAAAAGGGGAGCATGCTTGTAACATTACTTAAGCACTTAGTTAAGAGGATTTTTGTCTGTTTTGTTTGATTTAATCACTAGGAATGCAAGGCTTTGCTCGGGTGTAGCAGAGAGTGCCCTCTGGTACTGAAACATGTTTTCAAACATGTACTGGAATGGCAAGGGTTCGGGGTTTGTGTCAGCATGGCAACTTAAAGGCATTCACAAGCAGTGTGAACTAGCACAGCATTTCACCGTGTTGTCCATGGGTCACTCAGCTCGAAGCCCCACAGCATAAGGACGCCTGCAAAAGGCAGCGCGCACGCGCACAAGAAGATGCATTTGGTGTTTGGGTCCCTCTGCAGTGATTGTTCTGTTTCTCCAACTGCTTTCCAGGACAAGGGCTCTTTCTTTGCAGTGTTTCCTCTTTTCCTTTTGAGGAAGTCCAGGGGAAAGGCACTAAGGCTTTCAAACAGGTAGCATCTCTGTGGACAGCCCTCACGCACACAGCTCGTAGTGAGTCACAACAGCAGCTTTGAGTTGCCCCTCTGGTCAAAGCGCTGGATTTTCGATGGTTGGTCCATCCCACACTGGATTAACAAAACACATCCCCAAGGTAAAGGGGCGTGTCTAACTACAGACTGATTCCAAAAATCAGGAATCGCGCATGGCCTTACCTTAGAGGTGACAAGTACCCTCTTAATGACGCCCGCACTATGGATTTACTCAAGAAACACAAAGTCAGTATTAAAGAAAACTATGACAACATTAAAAAACCCAAACTTTTACTATTTCTTTAGATTTATCAAGAGATCTGTGAAAGCAGTAACTGCCTATGCTCTCATTCAGTTCTTCTGAAAGCCCACCACTGTCAGACTATCAGGGGACGGTAACTCTGCTGTGCCTATAGCACGGGCATTCTTCCCAAAGTGTCTAGCACCAAAAAAAAAAAAAAAAAAGACTTTATAATAAAAGCAGAAATCTTGAATCTTGAGTAATGTACATTAAAATCTTATTTGAAACATGTTTTATTTATGTAGGTTATATGTGTAAATGCTTTAATAATTTGTCAAACGCCAATAGTACAAAGAGTGGAGAATAAAAGCAAAAATCTCCCTGCAACAGCCTAATCTTGGAGCTGGAGCTAGTTGGCAGGGTGCTTGTCTAAGAAACCCTGGATTCTGCCTTCGGCACCGTATAAGACAAGGTGCGGTGGTTCACGTCTATGCTCCCAGCACACCAGGAGCGAGGATCGGAAGTTAAAGTCCTTGGCAACACAGCATGATCAAGTCCAGCCTGGGCTATATGAGACCCAGCAGCCAATTAAAAACCAAACTAGCAACAAAACTTTCCTCTCCCAACATGCAGACATCAGACCTCCTCCTGGGTAGTCACTGCAGTTAGCCAGGAGGTTCTCCATGGGCCTTTTGCTAAGCATCGCAATCATGTATTCCTCTATCCATGTGTACTGTACACTGTCCGCTGCATTTGCTGGTTTTCTTTTTTTTTTTTTTTTTTTTTTTTTTTTTTTTTTTTTTTTTTTTTTTTTTTTTTTTTTTTTTTGGTTTTTCGAGACAGGGTTTCTCTGCAGCTTTTTTAGAGCCTGTCCTGGAACTAGCTCTTGTAGACCAGGCTGGTCTCGAACTCACAGAGATCCGCCTGCCTCTTGAGATGCTGGGTCTGAACCCAGGGCCTTGTGCACTACACAAGCCCTGTGCTGCTGAGCTTCTTTTCAGCCCAGGCTGTTTTCCTTTGCTTAAGCATTTCTTTCAGACGTTTCAGAGACTAGAAGTTGCAAAAACCATAGCCCATCATTCACAAATCTCTTAAAATTTTCTGAACCCGTTTTAAACACATAAAGTACATTTTTAAAATTTCATTTGCATGTTTTCAAGATGATACCCAGGCCCTTGCCTGGCTAAGCATTTGCTCCACCGCTGTGCCACATCCCAACCCCAATTTTACCTTTTTCTTTTCTTTTCTTTTAGACAGGCTCTCATTGTGTAGCCCTGACTGGTCTGGCACTCACTATATAGACCACGGTGGCCCCTGCCTCCTCAGTGCAAGGATTAAAGGCATGGGCAACCATACCAGGCAAGCCCATCACACAGTTCCCTTCAAACATGAGCAGCCTGGTGGTTACATCTCAGGTTCCCACAGTTCCCACCTCATAACTGTAGCCTAGCCCTCTAGAGCTCCGAGAGTCCCATCATAAGACTGCATATCATCCTATAATCTACTGTGACTTATTTAGCCATTGTCCTATTTATAGTATATTTTTAACCTGCAAGTATCTGTGCTGTGTTTGGTAGGATAGACATAAACCACATCGAGAAGTAAACCCCATTTATAATCTACCAATTCTGTTTCTGTGAAACAGCCCACAGCCATAACCGATCAATCCTGGTGGAACTTCACAATGCAGAGGATTGTTCTGTAATTTTGCCTTTGAAAAATGATATTTTAATTGAGAGATCAGAGCCAGGACATGGGATAGAGAAGGGATTAGAAGATAAAGAAGAGTCAATCAGGATAGAATTGGGATAGAATCAATGTGCTATTTAGTTAAACCTAGACTTCTAAAAAAAAATTCTCTGGCTTAAAAGTGACGAAGACTTGCTGAATAATTAGGGTATTTTCTGCTATCTACCTTTCATCAGCCCTATCTGTCTTCGTACTCCTTTTCTCCTCCCCCAGGCCTCTCACCCCCCTCAGAAAGAATCTCTAGTGCATAGAAGGTTCCTGCTATAGTGCTTTGTGGCTTGAAACATGGGATAGCAATTGAAAGGTTCAAAGATTATTCTGCCCAAGTGGCGCTGTTCCTATGCACAAAGCTGAAAGGCTAACAAGAGAGGGGAGGGGAGCACAGACAGAGTTTTGTAACTATAATATAAACGCAAGCCAAAAATCAAAGCACTTGCAAAAGTGGAAAGAAACTAGAATTGGTTTAACTAGATCATCAGCCAAGATGAGAAACCCCTGCCAGGTGATGCAATTGCTGAACCCTGAGTGACAGCCTTTCTGCCTCATAATTTGATGTGAGGTATGAGTTCTGCTAGAGATTTAAAACAAGACCTAGACACTGAGCCAAACGTTACCTGCCTCCTGTGGCTTCTCCCCCTGGTCTGAAAGTCATCATCAGATTTGGAACTGTCTGTCATGCCCCCATTGGGCCATGGAACATAAAAAGGAAACTATCACCTACGTATTTTTCAAGGGGACCATGCTTATCTGCTACATATTTAACTCAACCATAAACCAAAATCTATCTTTGTAAGTAAAAATAAATTTTAATGATTAACTTTACCTGTATATTTGAGGTTTTAGAATAAACATATGTATCCATTAAATCTCTTTTATGTACTGATGAAAGTACTATTGGTTGTTTGCTGTGGAAAGCAAGTCACATCTGAAAGGCTTACAGAGCTCAGCAAATGACGTGCTGATGAAACGAGGAGCTTCAGAATAAAAGTGTGTGTTTGTCGCTATCTTGAATCTTCGGTTGCCTCTCTGCTTGCTTAGGTAGGTTTCTTCGGTAAACAGAAATGAAAGCTTCAGTGTTTTTAAAAAGAAATCTTTACTCCAAAGTTGCATCCCAAACTGGAAATGAGGACGTAGTGCCCACTGCATCCACATGGCTCCACGGCAGACTTAAGAGGCGCCTGTGCAGGGCTGCTTTGGGGTGTTTAAAATAAAGTCATTTCGAGCCAGCAAGGAGGCTGAGCAGGCTGGAACACTTGCTGCCAAACCTGGCAACCTGAGGTCAAGCTCCAGGATTCACACGGTAGAGGCAGAGAACAAATGCCTGTGAAGTGTCCTGTGACTGTCACTTGTAAAACATAGTACCTGTGCATGTGTGTGTGTGTGCGCGCACACACACGTGCACGCACACACACACCATTCAATCAATAAACCAACCAGCAAATAAATAAATGTAATAAACTTATGCTGAAGTTGCCTCTTTAAAAAAATTACTGAACTGGGAATGGCTCAGGGGAAGGCACTTGCTGCCAGATGAGTTCAGTTCCCAGGCCCCTCATGGTAAGAGAACAGACTCACTCCCAAACTGTCCTCTTGCCTTCACTCATGTGCCTTGGCATGCATGCCCATACACACATGCACATAATAAATAAATAAAAATGCAGCAAAGCATTCGAGTGGCAGAAACTCGGTTCCACTCAGGAGTCCCTGTCTTCTGAGTCACCTGCTGAGGCGAGAGGTCCACTCCACGTCATCGTTAAATGCCATCTCAGCCAGCTCTCATGACGCTTGCTCTTTTCCCCCAAATGACCATCGGAGAGCTTCCAGAGCTTTGCTTTAAACCCCAGCCCCTGTGAGCGCGCATCCACTGTGGCGAAAGTGAGAGTAACGACTGGAAAAAAATCAATAAAAAATTAAGTCCCAGGCCTTGGAGAGGAAGGTTGGGCCCAGGGGGTGACACCTTAAGTGTTCTGATCTCATCAGAGAGGTCCAAGGCCTGCAGCTGCAGTGAACAACTATGTGCAGGTTAGCACCTGATGAGCCAGGGACCTGCTGGGTCCCGGAAGAAGAAGAATGAGTAAGCGCTGGGGAGATGGCTCTGTCAGGGATGCACTTGTGCACAAGCGTGACAATCTAAGTTCACTCCCAGGATCCATGTAAAAGTTAAACTCAGATCCCAGTGATCCCGGTGCCCAGGACACAGGACAGCAGGGCTTCCTGGGGCTCACTGGTCAACCACCTGAGCTCAATTGGCCTACTCCAGGTTCACTGAGAAACTTGTCTTAAAAAGGAAGGTAGAGAGTGATTACGGAAGACACCTGAAATCAACACACACACACACACACACTTCAATACAAAAGGATAAATATGAATAAGACATAGTCTTGCTGAAAAGAGTCTCACAGCGTAGCATCTGATTTAGCCAAACCAGAGAAAGTCTGTTTCCAGGCAGGCATTGCAGCTGGTAACCCGAGACCGGCCTAAGCCAGCAGAGCGGTCTCACTGCTGCTGCTGGGGAAGGAAGACATGATGGAGGAAAACAAGCAGACCTGGTGCATTTCTATAAAGATGGGAATTATCATTTTCTTTCCCCTGTTGGCGGTGTGTTGTGTTCGCTAGCCTCCTGCTCAATTCCTGGGAGAGGTCTGCAGGGTGGGATAACGCAGCTGAAGAAAAAAATCTCCTGTCTAATGACCCTACCGTGATTTCACTGTCTGACAAATCCAGTAATGGTTCCCGTTCCCATTCCCATCCTTCAGGCCAACACAGATGCAGCAGTGGGGGAAGGGTTAGCCTTAAGAAGTCTCCACCAGCTCATTGTGTGTGCACACATACACATTGTTCCTTGGGGTTTCATCTCTTCAGGTATCTGAGTGTCGCATAAGTGGCAAGACTCATGATAGCGGTAGAAATCCCGAGGTCTCAGACAGAGGCTGTGCTCCTTTACAGAGCTGCCTTCGGAGTCCAGTATTGAGCCAAATGTAGCCAGTCCACACCAATTCAAATTTGGCTCCTCAAGGGGCAATCCAACAGTCCCTGCCTAATTCCCCATTAAGCTTATGGGCTTATACTATATAGTCTCAATCCTGTAAGACGTATTGTTAAAGAGTTCACTTGTTCGTTCCAAAGAAGAAGCTATATTCATTACAATAAAAATCTTAACAAGAGAAGCCACAAAGCTAAACTCTACCCAGCCACAGTTTTCAACTCCACACACAACTCGAGGGCTTAAACTTTCCAGTTCATGTTTCCTTCAGTCGGAGGGACAAAGAAACTCTAGGACTCAAATAACAGCAAACATGAGACTATCACATCTTAAGAATAAAAATCTGAAAACGAAATGCTTTGTTGCCTCCCGAAGAGTGAAGTGGGTACACAGGTCACTTATGTACACACGAGCACAAATGGTTTGACTTGGATCCGTGTGTACCAAATACGCACAGCATCTGATTCCTCAACCCCAGCTTGCCTATCAGAGATGCACATTATGATGCTTCAAAAACAAGGGTCAACCAAAGGAGTGTGGGAAACACTAGACTATTGTGTTTCCAAATGAAAATATTTAACATTTGAAATATACTAGCGATATTTGTATTTAGACTGGAAAATACATATTACAACATCTGTACAGGATATAGTAGTTCACGCCTTTAATCCCAACACTCAGGAGGCAGAGGCAGGTAGATCTCTGTGAGTTCGAGACCAGCCTGGTCTAAACAGAGGAACCATGTCTCAAAAAACAACAACAACAAAAGAAAAAGAAAAGGAAAGGAAAGGAAAAAGAAACCAAACAAACAAAAAAATTCACAAGTATGGTATAAATACAACTTTCCAATTAATACTCATAAAGATACAAGCGTACTCATGTAAACACATCCGAACGCAAAAAATAATGAAAATATACGTACTCAAATATAATATTTAACTTTAAAATCAGAAGTCAGATTACAAGGAGGACAAAGCCAAATCTTGGTAGAAAAATGGTAAATTCGAACACTTTAAATATCACATATATTACGTTAATCACTCTGAGGTATAAGCATTCTGATTCTTAAGCTCACAAAATAAAACAGAGTACAAGTATTAACAATACTTTTGGCTCCAAATAAAAGGGATATTTTTAGTCTTTCTCATCCCACAGGCCTCCTTGCCAGGAGGAGACACTTGTGCCCACAGGACGTGAAGATGAGTATCATGCTGGCACAGCAGCCACCTTGATGCTGCAGCATCAGCTGCCAGCTCTAAGGGAAAGTGCCTCAGTTTCTATGGCAACCAGTGGTCTTTGCGGAAGCAAAACCCAAAAATCAGCTAAACTAATTAACAAGAGCCCAACTCAGCTCCAACAGAAAGGGATATGATTCATTAATATTTATCGCAGCTACGTTTTTCTAAGGTTTAGGTGCGTGCGTGTGTGTGTGTGTGTGTGTGTGTGTGTGTGTGAGAGAGAGAGAGAGGGGGGGGAGGGGGGAGGGGAAAGGGAGAGACAAAGCGCCCAAGCGCACACGCACACCAATCACATGACCCCAGTGCCCTCAGAGGCCAGGATAGGCAGTTTGAGTCCCCCTAACTGTGGTGTTGGGAACCGAAGAGCTCTCTTTCCAGCCCCAATTGTCGTGTTTCTTTTATAAGCAGAATCATATCCGATTTTCCATCCCATTTCCCAGGCAGGACCACAAAGCTGTCCTGACACAGGAAGATTTTGCCCGTGAGAGGAGAAAGAGTCCCATGGGTGCTTCAACAGCTGTTTCATAATTACTGTGCTACCAAAGCACCACGAATGGAGAGTGCTGTCTTGTAAACAGCCACCTGGGCACTGAGGGAACCTGGAAACAAACCGTGTACAGCAGCAGCTGTTAAGCAGCTGTTCGGAAAACAAAAGCCATTTCCTGAATATTTCATCCCTTCTTCTAGACAAAGATAAGGACCCAAAACTTGCCCCTGGGGTGGGAATTAGTGTGGGATTAAAATGGAGTGTCGGATGTTATCGTTCCTACTTCCTGTTTCCAGATAAATTAGACCCTGACAGGAGTGCTAACTGGGGATTCAAAAGTGGTCTCTGCTCCCTGATTTCTTCCCCCACCTTTCTTTCCCTTCACTCCCTGGAGGAAAATAACCTTCCCTAAACAAGGTCATATGTGCGGGCTTCCGTCTGCTAAAACTGCACGAAAGCCACATCAATGTGAACCCTTCCCGGGAAAAAATAGCGAAACAGGTGCCGATTACACTACAGGACACGGGTGTTTCTCATGGAGAAGCCACGGGTGCTGTTCACACTCCAGGACACGAGTGTTTCTCATGGAGAAGCCACGGGTGCTGTTCACACTCCAGGACACGGGTGTTTCTCATGGAGAAGGCACAGGTTTTATGCTCTTCAGAGACCAGGCTAGAATGGTGGTTCCCTCTAGAAAACACCCCCCCCCCCCTTTGGCCAGAGCAAGAGGGAAGGGGTGGGGATAACTTTCAATGTCCTCTCCTGCTACCATTCAGCCTCCTTCTGCTTCTTTCCAAGTAGAAGTCCAAATCCACTGGGACCTGGCAGGAACCTCACAAGCAGGCGCTTCTGCAGAGCTGCACACATATCACAAGGCGTAAGACAAGGAAACTCAAGGGAAGCTGGCAAGGCATTGGACTCTCCAGGATTACATGGTGCTTGGAGCAAATCTCTCACAATTGGTGGAAAACTTATTCCTTGGAGATGTGTGAGGACTCACACCTGAGTGCATGGAAGTGCCAATCCGGTGTTCCTAAAATAATCCCGAGGAACTACTATCAAACATCTGACTACATTAGGCCAGTTTCTGAATAAAACAAAACAAAAAAAGATAGATTTAAAAAAAAAATCAACAGGGTCGGGCAGTGGTAGCACATACCTTGAGTCCCAGCACTTGGGAGGCAGAGGCAGGCAGATCTCTGTGAGTTCTAGGCCAAGCCTGGTCTACAAAGTGAGTTCTAGGACTCCCAGAACAACACACAGAGAAACTCTGTCTCAAAAATTAAAACAATAGGAGAGAGAGAGAGAGAGAGATAAAACCATGGTTTGGAGAGATGATTCAGTCTTTAAGAGCACTGGCTGCTCTTCCAGAGGACCCGGGTTTAATTCCCAGCACCTACACAGTGGCTTAAAACTGGCTGTAACTTCAACCCTAGGGGATATGATGCCTTTTGACCTCTGCACACATGTGGTACACAGACATACATGCAGACAAAACGCCCATATATACCAAATGAGGTCATTTTAAAAAAATAAGACAAACAAAAACAACAAGAAAAGCAAACAATTATTGTCGAGCTTCTCAGTTCTGCATCCGTCAAGGGGCATGGGATGTGTTTGTCAGTTCTTAACTGGGGAAAGAGGAGGGTCCACTCAGAACTCAGCTTCAGCTTCCTTACACTGCAGACTTTCATCTGCTAAGCAAGCGTGAGGGCACTGGTCGGTGAACTGCAGACCGAGGGGAGCCAGTGTACTGTCGATCCCACTGGGCAAGAACAAGACCACTGCCATGTTTTTAAGTCAAATATGAAGCAAGCTTTAATTAAATACTGGCCAGGAGAATGGACTCTGGCCAGGACCATCCCAGATTCCCAGGAAATGGCCCTAATCACATTTTTCAGGGGCTTAAAAATGCAAACCCACAGGGTTACCTTATTTTCTATGAGGTCTAATCAATGGCAAGCATACATCCTGACATTTCCAACCTATGTACCCCGCCCACATGTGATCGAGCACATCCTGTGCAGATGAGTCAAACAAACTTGTTTAGGGAGTGAAAACACAGACACTAGCCTCCAGCATTTAACCTTGGTTCTCAAAATACATTTATCTATCCATCTATCTTCATCCACAGCTTGGGTGGAGGGACATAACTGTCTATAATATTCCTGTTTTGTGAGCAGTCATCACAGAAACAAAATGGTCCCGGATGTAGTTTAGAAGGAAGCAAGATCAATGCTAAAAACTAATAGAATGCTCAAATTGCCGGTTCCACGATTGCCCCCACCCCCACCGAGGTCTGCAGCAAGCTTTCGTGGGTGTGTGTAGAGCATTGCCTTTGACAGTGACTCGTGAGATGTTTAGGGTACAAACAATACAACCCATTCTGTTAAGTGGAAAGGGAATGTATTAAGCAATATTAAATAGCTTGAGTTTCTGCAGGAGAGCCAGGGCACCAATCTCAAAGCTGCATATACGCAGCCTGCAGAGGTACCCAGCTCCAGCCCAGAATCCTGTCTGAGGATAGCATATACCCATGCTCAGTGCCTGTGACCCTGGGGACTGGGGTCAGGAGCGCTGCCACTGTCCCCTCCCTCACCTCTCTGCTGCCACTTCCTCTTAAGACTCTCCAAAAGTCACCTCATATGGTACTTGTGATCACAGAGCCAAAATCACCAGCCTCTTTCCCAGTCACAGAAGAACCAAGATACGCATTTTCTAGCATAAGACTGGGAATGCCAAAAGATGGGTGAATACAAATATCTGCTCCGAAACACCATAGTCTGCCAAAAAGAGAGCATCTTGATAGAGAGTTAATAAAACTGAAACCCAAACAGCCACGTGTGCAGCGAGCACCAAGCACTAAACAGACTTTTTTATATGGCTGTCTAATAAAAAAATAATTACATGAAAAGCAATATAAGGTTTTTCTGATTTGAGATTATTTGTCCCTAAATATGGTCTATGATTATATCCGTGAATTTAAACCTGACGTGAGTCAGCATAGCCATTTGGTTATGGGTTAACTATCTTCAGTTAAAATTAAACGCTGGGAGCTATAGCTCAGTCGATAGAGTGTGCCTGCCTAGCATGCATGAAGTCCTGGTTTCCACCCCAGCTCTGTAACCCAGGCATGCCAAAGCATGGAAGGGAGGGGCAGAAGATCGGAAACTCAAAATCATCCTCAGCTATATAGCAGTTAGGCTGCCTTAGGCTACGTAATGCCCCATCTCAAATAAATACATAAATAGATATAAATTATATATATCTGGATATATATATGTTGAAATAAAATTACTAGGATTTTTCAACTTGTGGCTTCATGATGGTACTCAGACTTTGAACACAGGAGCATTTCAGATTTCAGGTTTTTGGATTGGGGGTATCCTTCTGCAACATGTATTGGCATTTCCCAAAGAGTAATCCCTGGAACACACACTTCCTCTGGATGGCATTAGATATTTCAAAATAATAATAATAATAATAATAATAATAGTAATAATAATAATAATAAATTCTTTTGACCCAGAAAATTTTGAAAATGCAGAGGAAATAAACTAAACAAGTTTTCTTAGAATATTTATTGCGCTAACGAACATGATGAATCCACAAGAGAATACAGAGTGTGACATTTTTTAGCCACAGAACTCTTTTCCAAAAAGGAATTCAAAGGTCCTAGGGAACCAAGGAACACCCTGGAGAATCGAGATCTTTCTCAACCCATGAGAACTTGTCATAAATGTTATCCGCGTAGATGTTGTCTGCACTGGCCTCCTCGCTAAGCCTCCAGGCTTCCTGGCGTGCATTCTGATGCTGGGGGTGGGGGAGCCGGGAACGACACAGGGACACAGGGACGGGGACAGGGACAGGACGGGACGGGACAATGACAACACGGACAAATGGACGTGACGGACAGACGAGCTTTTGTGGGCAGATCCGTCTCCAGGGTACAAGGCCTGCTGCATGTGTCAGAGCTTCCCCATTTGTCCCCCTGAAGAGAGCTCAGAAAAGCTGGTGCCGGGGATTGGTGCGCTGGCTAGAAATCTTTGCCGTTCCATTCAGCTGACAAGAAGGTTCAGTTGCCTTGACAACAGCTCCATCATGTTGAGTTGAGCCATCACCACTTCAGTTTATATAATATGTTCTGAGAGCTGCAGGTATGAGACAGACAATCCTGAAGAGCTCCTAGTTACAGGCAAAATCCTGTAACCCTGAGACCAGCTAGAACCAGAGGCCCCATCGCCTTAAAGTGATGGTGGCCCCTGATTTACTGATGGAGGAGGGTCATCTGTATATCTTTGTTTCATTGGTTAATTAATAAAGAAAACTGCTTGGCCTGATAGGTCAGATCATAGGTAGGCGGAGAAGAACAGAATTGTGGGAGAAAGAAAGCAGATTCAGGCAGACGCTTCAGGCAGTCGCCATAGGCAGTCGCCATGCCTCTCCTCTCTGAGTCAGATGTAGGTTAAGATCTCTCCTGGTAAGCCAGCACCTCGTGGTGCTACACAGATTACTAAATATGGGTTAGTCAAGATGTGAGAATTAGTCAATAAGAGGCTGAAACTAATGGGCCAAGCAGTGTTTAAATGAATACAGTTTGTGTGCTGTTTTTTCCGGGGCTAAGCTAGCTATGCGGGAGCCAGGCAGGATGAAAAGCAGGCCCGCCACTCCTCAATACAATTTACCTCTAGGTTCTGGTAGAATAAAGTTTAAAACGGGGCGACAACATTGCCTTCCCTCACAGAACAGTTGCAGCAAGTTGAAGGCAGAGGCAAGGTGACCCCCTCCTACTCCACCTGGAAAAGACCCAGCAAGTCTCTTGGGGAAGCTTGCATCTCCTGTCTACTAGCAACAGGCAGTCTCCCAGCTTTTATTTACTTAATTTTATAGGCGCTTTGTCTTCATGTATTTATATGCATCACACACACGCCCAGAGCGCGTGAAGGCCCAAAGAGAGCATCAGATCCCCTGGAACCCCAGTTACAATTATGAGTCACCTCTGGGTGCTGGGACTCCAACCTCAGTCCTCAAGAACAGAACAAACAGTGCTCTTAGCCACCGAGCCACACTAAAGCGGCAGTCTCTTGAGCTCGTCAAACCACAGTCTATGCAAGAAGCCAGGGTGTGGCCGGTTGGTGCTGTGCTGCGATGCCCAGATCCTAGATTTCTCTCAGAAAAGCTAGGAAGCGGGGAAGATCATTTTGACACACACACACACACACACACACACACACACACACACACACCTTCCTCTCTTGCACACGCACACCTGTTTTCTCTACTAACCCTGCTGCTTCGGTCACTCACGCCCCAGGGAAAGCGGTTGTAGGAACTAGCAGATGCAGATAGGCAGCCAGAGCGTTCCATCCCTTCAGTTTACAAATTCTGCAGAAAACAGCCCAAACGGTGCAGGGCTGTTTGATGAACCGCGACCTCAAGCGCTCATCTGAGGATGTGGTCGCTATCAAAATGTTCGCTTCAAGTTTCCGTTTTGAATGATGAACACACTTGAGGTCAGTTATGCTTAAACCAACCACATCTACATTACAAACTTCTTGGCAAAACAGTTTCTAGTACATAATATTACTTTGCTGTCTCCATTTTGTAAGTGGAGAAATTCAGGCACAAGAGTCTTGACCGAGATTGCTGTAAAATAAGACAGCACAAAGAAGAACGCTCGCTACTGCAAATGGCAGAATCAAAAGTGGGCCTAGCCAAATGAGGGTAACAGTGTGGATTGCTTTTTTATTTAAAAAATACATGGAGTTTTTCTTTCTTTCTTCCTTCCTTCCTTCCTTCCTTCCTTCCTTCCTTCCTTCCTTCCTTCCTTCCTTCCTTTTAAAAAGTAATTATATGAATCTCATTTCAGCTCTGCAGCAGACCACACTTGGGGCCTGTCCTCCCTCTCTGCCCCCAAGTCCTGAGGACTCACAGATCCCCCAGGGACCAGCCTTCTTCTCTTATCCTATTCCTTTGTGTTGCCCCCAGAGGCACGGTCTACCTGGGAAGCTGCTGGCTGGCTGGCCCAGGAATGAAACAGACTGTCTTGACTTTCGTCTCTGTCCATTGCAAATTCTGCAGACTCATACGCAGTCCTGTGGCAGGCCACTTTCCTCCTCTGGGCCTCCAATCTCTGAGGACATGGCCAAAGTTTCTGGCATACCCAGTTTTCCCCCTCCCTGTGGACTTTCTCAGCCTAGGCATCCCCAGCCCATCCCCAGCTGAACTAGAGCAAGTGGATACAAGAAAGAAAGAAGACAAAGTATCTTTATTTGCAAGTGATATGATTTTATACATAATGACCTTAAAATCTCCACCAGAAAACTCCTACAGTTGGTAAACACTCTGCAAAATAGCAGGATACAAAGTTAACACACACACACACACACACACACACCCCAAACCCAAAAAAACAAAAACAACAACAGCAACAGCAAAGAAACAGTAGTCTTCTTGCATACAAGTGACAAGCAGACTGAGGAAGGAATCAGGGTAACAACACCTCCCACAATAGCACCAAATCATATACTATATCTTGGGGCAACTCTAACCAAGCAAGTGAAAGTCTCGCATGATAAAAGCCTTAAGACACTGAAGAATTGAAGAAGATATCAGAAAATGGAAATAACTTCTCTGCTCATGGATGGGTGGGATTAATATAGTTAAAATGGCCATCGTACCAAAAACAATCTACAGATTCAGTGCAATCCCCATCAAAATTCCAACACAATTCTTCACAGAAATTTAAAGGACAATTTTCAGCTTCATGCGGAAACACACACAAAAAAAATTCAGGATAGCTAAAAAAAAAAAAATAATAATCAAAGAACTAACTGCTGGATAAACACCATACCCAATCTCAAATTACAATACAGAGCTGTAGTAATAAAAACAGTATGGTACTGGCACAAAAATAGACATGTTAGTCAAAGGAATAAAACTGGAGGCCCAGACTTAAGTCCACATACATATGGACACCTGTTTTCTGATAACTTGTCCAGATGCTCTTTACCACAACATGGCATCTCTAGTCCTGGAAGTGTGGCGTTTCTAATGTGTCTTTTTCAGCTTAATCTTCTCAGATGATTTTGCCTGGTGATATGTAGAGGATGTTGACCTTGGGGAATAGAGTCTGGTGTCATCAATGTCATTAAAAACAGAAAAGTGAGGCTGGAGAGATGGCTCAGATGGTAAACTGTCTGATTCCTAAGTGTAAAGGCCTGAATTCAACCCCCAGCACCCATGTAAAACCCACCCCTGTAACCCAGCACTGGGAAGGTAGAGGACAGTAGGAGCCCTGGAGCTCATTCCCATCCAGCCTAACTGAGTTAATGAGATCCAGGTTCATTGAGACTCCTTGTCTCAAAAACTAAAGTGGAGAGCAATACAGTGTTGCCATCTGGCCTCCACCTGGGTGTGTGCCTATCTGCACACATTCACACAAACACATATGTAACTAGAGGTTTCTCTCCCACCCACCAGTTCCTAAATAACCACTCTGAGGCTTAAGATTAATTACAAACTGTTTGGTCTGTTAGCTCAGGCTTATTATTAACTAGCTCTTACAACTTAAATTAACTCATTTCTGTGATTCTGTATTTTACCACAAGGCTCAAGGTTTGTTACCTCACATCTTGCTTCTCCTGTGGCTGCTGACACCTCCTTCAAGTCTGCCTTCTTTATCCCTGTATTCAGTTTGGTTTCCCCACCTCACTATATTCTGCCCTGGCATAAGCCAAAGCAGTTTCTTTATTAACCCATGGTAATAAAACATATTCACAACACACAGAGGGCATCCCACATCACATATACATGCAGCAGACAGACACACACATACACAAACACACATTCTTCTAAATAGATGGCTCGTGAATGAGGGTAGCATGGTCATATAATAGATATCCAAAGACCAATAATCCAGAAAGAGTAAAGAATAAAAATCACAAAATAGAAAGTGCTTTATTTCTGAGCGGTCTGAGTGTTCAAAGAAGAAAAGAAGAAACATTCCCTGGAGTCACCGGCTTGGGTGTGTGAGCTCAGAAAAAGTCCCAAGCAGAGAAGAGAGGGGAAGCATTCAGAAGGGAGGGGAAGCATACAGAAGGGAGGGGAAGCATACAGAAGGACAAGGACACTGGGGTCTGCAGGCGAATATAGAGCTGAGACTCAGGAAGCCTCTCAGCGCCACAACTGTTCAAGACTCCTGCTGTAATGAACTGGGGTGACAGTGTTTAGGAAAAGTATAGCTTAATTACTCCCAAGATTACTCAAAATGAAGAATTAAATCCAGGCAATAATTTCAATACAAAACCAATGCTTGAGGCAGGTGTGACAACATGCATCTGTGATCTTAAAACTCTGGAAGCTGGGACAGGAGGAGCCTGAGTCTCTGGACAGCTTGGAGACCTGTTTAAAAGGAAGACCCTATCTAGAAGAAAAAAAACCTGCGTTTCCACATAGTGTGTGGGTTCCTCTGCCTGGGTAGGCCCCTTGGCCCACTGGGAACTAGTGAAAACCATTCTCTCTTGAGTCTAAATGTCAGGGTGCTTCTGTAACCAGGAGACCAACAGCTTCGTGGTCCACAGTGATATCCGGGAGCCTCTGCCCTAGGAAACCCCACCCCTAAGTGACAGTGCCGGGGAAGGAAGCATCCTAACCTGTGTGGCTTTGCATGCCCATTTCTCTCGCTTTCCTGCCCAGGAGCAGCCGTGGTGACCCTCTGGGGCCTTTCCATTGTCATCCATGTATCTGCTTCTCATGCGCCCCTGGCAATGTCTGTCCCCAACCCTCTGCCCAAGTCAAATGATCCCCTTGAGACACGGACCTTCTTCACTGACTGTATTCATGACTCTCCTTCTTAGGGAAGTTACGCAGGCAGCGTGATCCAACTTACCCTTCTCCCTACTGAATGGATCATCCGTTCTCACCAAGTCATGCAGGAAAAGGGTCTCCATTCACTAGCCCCACCCCTTCAGGAATTTGTTTCCAGTTTTGAGTTTGTGGTTGGTGGAAGAATCTATCCAAAGATGAAAGATCATTTGAACGATACCACCTTGCCTTCCCAAGAGTCTTGAAGTCAAGAAAGAGACTCCGGTCTTGGAGCTCCACTGGTTCATGCACATTTGCCCACACCAGGTGGCCTCAAAGAGGAGTACACAAGACAGTAGGGTCCCACTGACCCAGGGAGATGTCTCCTGACGTGTGACTTCCTGCACTGCCCTCCCTCCTATCTGCATCTTATCAAGCACAGAGCCATGGGGAGCTTCTAAGCTATGGGGACTCTCTGAGGCATCTCTCCTCCCCACTTCTTCTCCTCTCCCTCTTCTGTGTTGGAAAATACAGACAAACAGAAGGGAAGACTGTGGAATTAGAACTGGACAGACTATTAATTTTTGCTTTGTAAAAAGAAGTCCACAGTAAAATCTATTTGAGAAATACTGGATTGAAAAGTAAATTACTTTCTAAAGCTTATACGACTCCAATTCTTAAATTTTAATTTTAAATTAAATTTTACAATTTTATTTTTATTTATCTATGTGTGTGTTTGTCTGTTTATATGGGTACAGTGCCTAACAAAGCCAGAAGGAGGCATTGGATCCCAACCATTCAAGGTGGGTGCTGGGTACTGAACCAGGTCCTCAGAAAGAAGAGTCAGGTGCTCTTAGCCGCTGAGCCATCCCAGGCTAATACTTTAAATATCCTAGAAAAGAAGCTAGAACATTACCCTTTAAACCTTATTTGGCTGTTGGAGTCTCAGTGAGTTCACAGTCTAAGAATTTACTTTGAATTTGGAAATGAGTATCATGAAATCCAAACAGTTGTAAGTTAATCAAAGTTATAAATATTTCAGTTCTCAGTTTCTCTTATTTTGACTCATCAAGGACTCAAAACCCTGCCCAATATACACTGGTATATAAATTTACATTAATTATACTGTTGGTTTTAGTGCAGAATCAAGTCTATGATTTCTATATGAATTGCTGCCAAGTGTCATGTCAATCAATTCAATATAGAATGGAAGTATGAAAAAAACATGTTAAAGCACACTAGTGCATATATAAAAATATAAGGAACATTTTAAAACAAAAATCTAGGCCGGGCGGTGGTGGCGCACGCCTTTAATCCCAGCACTCGGGAGGCAGAGGCAGGCTGATCTCTGTGAGTTCGAGGCCAACCTGGGCTACAAGAGCTAGTTCCGGGACAGTCTCCAAAAGCTACAGAAGAAACCCTGTCTCAAAAAAAAAAAATAAATAAATAAAACAAAAATCTAACTCCTTGGCAGGTTTTTATTTCTATTTTTATGTTAAATTTCATATTATGGGAAATGCTCTCAGTTACATCATTTTTTCAAGAATCAATAACTATAATAAAGCAAACAATCAACACTGAGATGCTTATACAAGTTACTTACTCAAACTAGTTTTTAAAGATGCTAGAAAAGCAGAGAAGTTTCAGTCAGGAATTGCAAACATTCTATCTAGTTTACCACATACTGGGATCACAGAACACGGAGCCACCTGAAAGCTTCATGGCTAGTGGCTAACATTCACAGAGCTGGGAGAGTATGCACACTACCTGAGTAGAAGAGTAATTATCAGCCTCACCCGCTGTGAACACTGAAAGCTCCAGCAATGATTGACATAACAAGATAAGCCCACGGGTACATTAGTGGCAGGAACGAGATAGGAGTTACCAACCACTTTCTGACTGGATCTAAGGCATACTCCATGAGACAGAACTCATACTAGTACAGGGCCAAGAACTTGTGGATAGGTAAGTCATAGGCCATAGAGGAGAACCTAATACTACTATTCTGCCAAATGGAAACAGCATTAAATGACTTCTTGGTATACTCTTAGATTAAAGCATCTATCAAGCCCCATCAGAGAAGCCTCTTCCTGTACCAGGTGGCAAGTAACACAAAGACCCTGATCTGGTCAATGTGCACAGAATAAGAATGGGACATGCACATCACATCTCACACCCCTCCAACCCAAGCTCAGAGATCTTCAAGGGAGAGTGTTCTCTCGACACTCGGGGCAGCTGCGCATACGGACTCAGAGCAATTATGGTAGCATTCACGAGGCCTGTGAAAACTCAAGCCAGACAAATACCCAGCACAGAATGGGGAGAGTGAGAATCCCACCACTAGCTGAGGAGTTACTGGCTTATAATAGCTGCTGGGAGGGAGAAAGAGAGAGGGAGGGAGGGAAGGGAAGGGAGAGAGGGGAGGGGAGGGAAGGAGGGAGGGAGCGGAGGGAGGGAAAGAGGAAGGGAGGGAGAGAGAGAAAGAGAGAGAGAGAGAGAGAGAGAGAGAGAGAGAGAGAGAGAGAGAGAGAGAGAGAGAGAGAGAGAGAGTTTAATGATGTAATCCCTTGTATGCTGACCATTCTGGGTCAGGCCCCACTCCCAAAGGAAGTCTGACCACAGAAGCTGTATTTGATGGGGAAGGAGAAGAGGAGGAAGAGCAGAACTCTAAGTCGGGTGAGCAGAAAGAAGAACGGTGAGGGTGTCCATGGGAAGAGTTGAGTTTGTGTGAATGTAATCAAAATATGTTGTACAAAATTCTCAAAGAATTAATAAAAATATTTTTAAAATCTCATGGTACGTATGTGTTACACATGGTACTGTGTTGTATAAAGACACTTTCATATAAATATATGTTATGTGTTAAACATAGCTCCCACACCTCTCTGTCTTCCCATTTCTCTCATCTCTTCCTCCTTCCTTTGTTCCCATGGACAATTTTACTCTTCCTCACACGTAATATATATGTTTATATGTCTATATGAAAGGTGGGAACCACGCAAAAGAGAAAACACGTGATATTGTCTTTTCTGACACTGGCGGAGAATCATTACCTCCACTTACCCTGTCCGTTTTTAAAGGATCTTTTTACGAGGTACTTTTTAAAGTTACTGAATCAAGGTTACATTCTAGAAATCCCAAATCTACTTGCAGAGAATGAATGAGAAAGAAACTGTAACATGTCCATTGTTTAAAAGGGTTGTCCTGGCTTGGGTGAACACACCTTTAATCTCAGTACTTGGGGATAGAGGTGGGCAGATCTCTGTGTTCATGGCCTACAAATCAGTTCTAGAACAGCCAGGGCTACACAAAGAAACATTGTCTTGGAAAACAAAAACAAACAAAAAGTGGAAATTCTGTTTATAGAAAAGGAAAAGAAATTCTAGATGTTGAAAAGCACACTTTTTTTTCTTGTTACATTCTCGGTGTGCAGGTGAGATTCTGTCCCTCGTCCACCTAATGGTTCCATAGTGACACTATTGCTTTCCCTTGGGTCTCATACACCATGTTATAACCTGGCCGGCCGTCAGCTGTCACGTAATGCTCTCCTGACAATTCCCTTACAATCTCCCTTCCCCCAGACCTCTTCCCCTGCTCCTGTGCTTGGAGATCTGAGCAAAGGGCAAGCCACTAGCACCCTGACCACCAAGCGCGCAGGCCCTTAAGAGGAGAAGGAGAAAACTCTCTCATTATTAACGAGAGCCCTATCCATGCCCACTGAGAAGCTACTGTACCAGAAACGGAAGCCAGAAACCAAGTTGAGATATTTAATTTGTGTTGCATCGTAAGAGTGAAAGTGGCCTGTCTTTACAGATCTGTTTCTTCATCAGCACACCAAACTCTCAGCTATGGCTTCATTGATGGTGGAATAAAAAAAGCCAGGCTAATTCTGCGTGCCTAGAATCCCGGCACTTCGTAGGCTGAGACAAGAGGATCATGAGTTTGACTGAGTTTGGGCTACATGGTGACCATGTAAAGCCAGCCTGGAATATATGAGACTAGAACCCATAACTGCAAGGGTTAAAGAGGTGGCTCAGAGATATAGTACTTACCTAGCATGAACAAAACCCAGGGTTCTGCTTCCAGGACCACCAAAAATGTGGGGGTGGGGGAAAGAGTAGAAAGTTATTTGGCCCTGTCCACTTTACTTGCCTTTGTGGGGTACAGGGCTTCCTCCATCCTATGAAAAGGGATTTGGAGCTCTGCTTCCATTGAGAACTTAACTCTCCTCTCATTTCTGGAGACAATCAGGAATTACATAAACAGAGCTGTCTGGCAAAAAAGCCCACTTTCCTCCTCCCTTTCTCCTCCCCACCAGGCTTATACAGAGAAGGAAGCACAGCTTTGCTGACCCTGTCAGGGGCAAGATGCCCTGGAACAAGTGAACCAGCAACTCTTGGGAATACTCAAAAAAAGCAAACTGTGTAGTACACTGGGTGTGTCAAGCGGGCAGGCAGGTCCTCCCACCCCCACCCCAGCTGCTCAGCACTGGGATCCCTCTCCCCTTTAGAACTACACCAGCAGACACCTGCCTCCCTGTCCCAGCTGTGGCCCTTCCCCTCCCCCAGCTGTTCCACACACCTTGGTCCAGAAGACACAGAGGCATCCCGCCCACATGGTGGTTCTAAACATTCCCCTCAAGCTTTGATTGTCCATGCTGTTAGGGCTCCAGGTGTAGGGGTGGGGCTTAGCGATGACCTAGTCCTGATACAGCAAATTCACACTGCTAATGGGATCGGGGCCCGTACAGGGGTGAAGCTAGTCATGTGAGAGGCCCAGTGGTAAAATCCCTTTGATCTGAGTCCAACATTTCTACCTCACAGACAAAAACCTTAAGTTCATAAGAAGCAAAGTCATCTGCTGGGATGAGAGCTCCATTTTGCTCATTTCTATTCAAAAAAAGCAGGTAGGGAAATGTAGTTTGCTTCAAATCTACACTTCTATTGCTGGGAAGCAAGTAAGCCTTTGTTAGGACATTAGAGTATCTGTCTTGGCTCCCTGCCCTTCCAAGTCTTGCTCCACCATGTGGGCTGTGACCAAAGTCACATTCATTCTCAGGAATGTTCTGTCCAGGGAGGATTCCTGGGATGTGATCTGTGGTCAGCAAGAAAGCCCTTTTGATCCCAGCCACAAGAATGTGGCTGAGTTCAGGATTCCTCTCTCCATAAATTAGAGTCCTCTGGGGAATTGTGGGTGTGGCTTTTGGTGCAGGTGCGGCCTCCAGCCGGCCTCAGGGGGCACTCCCTCACTTTGAAAGCCTTCTGCTAGCTGCTGGAGCTGGGATGGTAAACCCATAAGACCAAACTCACACACAAAGTCTTGCCGACTTCCCCGGGCATCTGTTTTGCTCATTCTAGCCGCCAGGTGTGGGTGACTGTCTGCCTGGCTTCTGTTAGCTCTTTCATGTCTAACTGTTAACCCTGGGTTGTACTCAACTTGTGAACATGGGCCAAAGAGTTTTCTGGGTACACTGTTTTTAAGACGTCCAAAAATGCAGAAGGAAGCAGCTACCGAAGCAGCCGAAGCCATGGAAATAAAACAAGACAGTATGGCTTCAGATCCTGGACCCACAGAGCTACTGCAGACAGGACGGGGAATTTCGAAGCCTCCCTCCCTCCAGAGGTGCCTATGTGCCTTTGGGAAGGAAGCCCTTCCCTTAAGTGGCCACAGACTTCCTGCTCAGACCAGCCATGAGATCAGCAGGGTGTACCTGCCAGGAGGACTTGGGCCCCTGTCCAGTTTTGATGGCTAAGACACTCCGGGACACTGTGAAGTCTTTGAATGAGTCATGGCCTGTGGTTCTTAGGGTGACTCTTGGCCTCTGCGTTGAACAAGACAGAAGAGCAGCAGCAATTTCTAAACACCCAGTAGGTGCTGGGACCCTGGTAAGGACAAAGATTGTGCCTCTTAGTTCTCATGGCTCTAGGAAGTTAGCTACCTCTATGGTAACGGCTGGTGTGCCATTGGAGAAACTGAGGTTTATACACGATCACTTACCCAGACTAATAGATGATGAAGCCAAAGTTAGAAGACTCTTGTTCTGATTCTCCTACAACACTGACTGGGGGCTTCACCCCAGCTCCTGGCATCCATTTTGGACTGTTGGGTGGAAAGTTCCTTTTCAAGCCCCCTACCCCGGGAATTGCCACAGTCCAGACTCCACCTCCAAGAAAGCCCACCCAATGGCAACCCCTCCCCAGGGAGAGTCAAGACCACTCCCATAGGCTATTTAAACTGCCCCCCACCCAGAGAACAAACACGTGGTCTTCCCGTGTTCTCCGTGATCTCCCTTTTTCCTCTTCATGTTTTCCCTGGGGGCTGCCTGGGAGCGCTGGCATCCATTAAACCGGGGCTTCTTCTAATTCGGTCTAATTTGGTTTGATTTGGATTATTGCCTCGGTGGAGAGGTTTGCGGGTCAAAAAAAAAACTTAACAAACACAAAACTAGGAACACTCTTCTTGCAAGAAATCTCAAGCTGGGTGTAGCATACCTGCCTGTAATGCTACCACTGTGGAGGCTGAGGCAGGAGAGCAGCCGGTTGGTTGGAAGCCAGCCTGTGTCACACTAAAGAAGGCCAGATTCTGGGAGATTTGAGACGATAAGCCAAAAGAAGGAAAGAGGGCAACCTGCAGGTTCTACTCAGGCCCAAGAAGCGCCAGCACCATGCAGACCTCAGTAAGTCAGGGGATTCAGGCAGCCTCTCTTGCCTGTAGCAGGCTATGGGAGCCATAAGTAAGGGCACTCCCACCCAGGGACAACCTTAAAGAGGATCAGGCCCAGAGCCTTCGAAAACTAGCTTTGGAAAACCCACAGGTTACACATACAGGATACCTCTGGAGCCAACAGAAGACCTGTCTACATCCTTCTGACCAAGAGCAAGACTGCTTTCCCAGGGTTTCTCTAAGGCAGAGAGGTCTGGGCACCTGTCGTCGATTCATGGGAGGCATGAGAGGAAAGGCTGAGTCATGATGGCCAATCCTTTCCATCACTCTTTGCTCTGTCCTTCTTCTTCTTATCCCCAAGAATGACTCAGAGAAACAGCTAAGGTGACTCAGAGAGAAATCCTTCCCAGTTCCTAAGAAAACACACACTCGGCCAACAACGAGGTGTATTTCCCTGTGGCTGTGTTATTTTAACGGCAAATGTGTCTTCATAATGGAGCCAACATCCTAGCCAAACCACGCTGGGCCAAATCACACGGCAGGCCACTTTTAGTGGGGAAAGACTGTTTACAATAAATCCAGGCAAGCCTTAAAATGTCGATTTATTCTTCCTAAAAGCCGAACCACACCATGAGAAATTGTTGACTCCAACAAGGGACTCTAAGGCTGTTATTTTAAGTGGGACAAACAGTCGTGAGGGCTGTTGGCAGCTGGAGCCACAGGGAAGGGCTTTGTGACGGCCAGAGGGCCAGGGTGCCAAGTCCCACAGGCAGACGCTTCCCCGGGCGCTTTGCTCCTTGTCCCCCCTTTCTCTGGCTCTTGGCGTTTGCTCTACACACAACCACTAACACGGTTCCTGGGTGTGGAGTTAAGTAATGAAATAGCCACTGGTGCTCTTCAAGGTAGCCAGAGGCCACAGAGGAGACACTCAAAACTACCTGCAGAGATGAGTCCCTCACAGCCACTCTCCCTCCTGCCCTCAGAATCCCAAAGCTGTAACAGAGTTATTATCAGAATATCAACTAACAGAGGCCCGACAAGCCTCCAGACAGCTTCCTTCCTTCTGGTTTCCCTGGTCAAGGGGTTTCTACTTTCTGTCCCCTTCTTGTCTTCAACCCAATGTTCCAGAACCCACACTCCGACAGTCTGACATTCATGAGGACATCAGATACAGTTCCAAAAGTCTACCTGCTTTCACTGCTGTGGCCCATGTTCTGCCCAGTACAGACTTCTTTGAGAAGTCTGTGCTCCTAAGGCCACATTCCTGTATTTGAGAAGTTGGCGGGGTTAAGTCTTTACACACTGAAAGCCACTTCCTCAGTCTACCAAAATTCCTAATCGCAGAAATATTTTCGCTTGAATATCTCAGAACCAGTCTGAAAGTTCCAGAGTCTATTCAACATGACCCATGATCTCAGAACTCATCTCATGGCTCCAAACGCTGAAGAGAAGCAAAGATCTTCAGATCCGGATGGAAAGAACACAAGTGTGCAGAAAGAGAGACCTCTCTCCAAGGTCCTCACTCCCCTGGAGATACATGTCTAAGACTCCCTTATGGCCCTGCTTTCCTAGAGCGTTTGCAGAAACTGAGCAAGTCTCAAGGCAAAGTCGCCCAAGATCAGCTGGCTCAACTAGCTGATTTCTGGGATCTTCAATTTGTGCAACCCAATATTCTCCAATATTGTCATTCTTCCCTTTGGGTTTACCAAGCTAACTCAATGTTAAACAGAAGGAGACAGACTTAGAAATGTTTAGATGTATCCCTGCCGTGGATTGAGTCCCCCAATCTTATTATGGAAAACAAGAGCTACATAAACCGTTTGTTTAACTCTTGCATTGGCTGGTTGAAAGAATAACCTCCCAACAAGTTACTGTGTTAATCTTCAGATTAGCTCTCTAGTCCATCCTTTCAGTACTGATTGGTAAACAATGTCCATGATTAAGCTGTTGTCAGAGACACAAATGCCCCGTGAGCCTGAGCTAATGAGGCAGTCTTCAACTCCTTTACAAAGACCAGCCTAATGAAATCCCAGGAATGTTAATGCCTCCAAGAGTCTGCCATGCTCCCAACAGCAGGAGGACCACTGAGTGGAGGTAATTAAGGACCCACAGCCTGCTGGAGAATTGTGTCCCGGGACTATTTGTTTGTTGAGAAGGCATGCTTAGATGCAAGGAATGGGAAATCTCTGAAACCAAATTGAGCACACTGGCCATCAAAGCACCCCAAGTCTTCTCCCGGGACCTGTGACATTAATGTGCATGACAAGGGGGCAAGAGGGCCATTGTCTCCTCATTGTCCCAAAGACCTTTTAGTCCGGGGAGAGACAACATGCCTTGGGATTTAGGTAATTGGTTGCACAGAAATCCTCAGTGCAGCATTCCCTTGAAGTTGTGCTGAATGCTAACTAGGCTCCGTGGCTTGATTAGCGGGCACTTCCTCATTCTTTGCCCATTGGAAAATGGACTCTGCTCCATAAAACATTACCATACTGAACTAGTCTACCTAGAAATCAGAGAATCCCGTCCAGTCTTCCAGAAAGTGCTCCTACTAGAATTTTTTTTTTCTCTTTTTTGTTTTTCTTGGATCCCCTTGAAAATTCTATTACATGGTTCAAAGCACATTGCAATAAGGACTATCCCATCAGGGAGCCGTTCCCACTGGGGCTCGGACACACCACCATGCCACCACATGTTCATCGGCATCACCTCTAAAGCAGCCAGCAGCCCCAGCACAACTGATGCGAGACTCCCCTCTTTCAGCTGTCCGTGGGACTGCAAGAGAGGAGTCAGAACACCTCCCTTGTGGGGTGGGCACACGGGTGCGGCCTAGAAAGGACTTTTGTGCACTGCGATGAGGACGGAAGGAGAAAGAAGAGAAGGAAGAGGGTGCTGGGGTTTGATGATCCAGGAACAGTCACTGGAGCCTTGAAAATGTCATCAGAGGTCAAGCGCCCTGGGGAAACAAGATTATGACACATCTCTCCTTCCAGTGATCAAAGGGAAACCAGGTCCTGTGCCGAAATGTAGAGAAGCAGCAAAAGAGACTGGGCTTTCCAGACTACAGCTCTGTCTACCCTTTCACTCAGAGCTGTTGCTGCAAGTCCACTAGGATCCACGCCAGAGGAACCAAAGCGGAGACAAATAGTTCACTGCTGACTGTGGAAGAGAGCTAGAACCTAAGTTAACACTCTTTTGACTATGGAGTACCTTATACAAAGGAGCAGCCAAACCAGGATGCTAAGTCATATCAGCAGGCTGGGTCTCAGTCTCCATACCCACCAGAGGCCAACTGCCAGCACGTGCTGTTTCCAGCAGCTGGGCAATTAAGTGTTCATTTTATTACAGTTTCAGTACGCATTGTTCCTTGGTGGCTGTAAATCCTTATGGGAAGCATGAGATCAGAAACCATCTGATCTTGAGCATCTTACAACTCTCTAAACACAGGTGATACTGGGCTCTTCCTCACCAAATGGTTGTGAGGATGGTAATAGAATCAGCGTTCAGGTATCATAAAGAGACACTGTGGATAGGTCTACAAGCCACGTGTGGTGATCTGAGTAAGAAACATCCCCCATCACCTCAGGCTTTTGAGCTCTTGGTCTCCAGTTGCTAGTGCTGTTTGGGTAGGTAGTGCCGCCATGCTGGAGGAAGGACGTCACTGGGCAGACTTTGAAAGTCAAAAGCCTGGTCTAATTCTAGTCCACTCTTCTGCTTCTTGCTTACGCTCAAGATGGAACTGTCAGCTTCCTGTTCCTGCCACCATGCCTCCTCTCTGCCGTGGACTTAACTGCCTTGGTCGCAGCAACAGAAAGGTAACTAATATGACAAACATGTCAAGTTACTCTTGAATGAGCTCTTCAGCCAGGCGATCCACAGCCCCTTCTCCCTGTCAGTAGAGCCCTTCTATCTATCTCGACCTGTGGGGGGGGGGGGGCAAGACCCCTTGGAGGCCGCGTAGAAGGACCCTTTCTCAGGGGTCACATATCAGATATCCTACTTATCAGATATTTACAGTGTGACTCATAACATTAGTAAAATTACATTTATGAAGTAGCCCTGAGTCATGAAGGTTGGAGCAGAGGAGAGCCAACACCACCACCATCTCTCATAGTACATAAGCAAATACTGGAAACTGTCCTCTGAAAGCCTCCAGGAGGCACTGGCGAACCTACAGTGTTTCTGGGCTGCTCTTTGTCCTCCTTCGGGAAGCTGACCCAACTGACCTACCTACTGTCCTGAGGACACTCTCCTGGAAGGGCCTGTCTGGTTTGGTTACAGTTAGTAAAATCTATAAATGACAGTGTCACACACTCTACTGTCCCTTTATTTTACGGAAGACATTTTTCAGTCTCTCCAAAGATGGGTCCATTATTTCCTACCTCCACCAAAAAGAAAAGCAAAATAATCATTTTATTACTTTGAATCAGGACAGATTATCATTAAATAAATTCCCTATAGCCTGGTACATTTTGGGTTTATGTTTAACTTTTTTAATTAATCTATCTTAATTGGCAAATGAAAAGTTTGCTCATTCTAGCATACAATACGATGTGTGACTGGTTTACGTTCCCACCACAGTATACAGGTTCCCTTTCTCGGAATCCTTATCCATGCCTTTAACCTTCATGCTTTCTTTGTAAGAGGCATTCTGACAATGTTACACTGTGATTTTGACTTGCATTCCCCTGGCGATTAACAGTGTTAATGGTTTTTTCCAGATATTGTTGGGTATTTTGAATGGCTTCTTTTGAGATTTGGGTCCTTTGTCCATTTTTAATTACTTTTATTTATTATTTTTTTTTTGTTTTTCGAGACAGGGTTTCTCTGTAGCTTTGGAGCCTGTCCTGGAACTAGCTCTTGTAGACCAGGCTGGTCTCGAACTCACAGAGACCCGCCTGCCTCTGCCTCCCGAGTGCTGGGATTAAAGGCGTGCGCCACCACCGCCCGGCTTACTTTTATTTATTATTATTGCATGTATGTGATAAAGGGACCACGCCATGGTACACACACAGAGGTCAGGGGACAAATCTATGGGTCGGTTTTCACCGTTAGGTGGGTCTTGGTGATCTAGTTGGGGTTATCAGTTGGCATGGCCAGTGCCAAACCCACCAAGCTCTCGCAGTCCCAACCTTTGCATGGTTTTCAATCGGTTTTGTTTGATTGCCTCAGTGTCTGTTGTTGAGTTTCTAAGGCGCAGACCAGTGTGCTATAGGAAGAGGCATCTATATACTATCCCCTCAGCCTACTGTTTCCTCTGCTGTGAAGAGCACTGTAGGTTTATACAATCCCAATTGTTCATACAATTTGTCTATTTTTCTTTTTTAAGGGGGGAGAGACTTGCTTTGGGGAGCTATGAAAACTCCAAAATCTTTTCCTACATGAACGAGGATGAGATTTCATCCTCCTTCATGTGTGTGTGTGTAATTCCCACTGCGTTGATTGAAGCAATTGGCCTTTCCGGGCGTGCATTCTTGGTAATGATGAAAGTAAAACTCAGTTCTTCTCTGTACACGTATGTATTCATTTTGGGGCTCTCTTCTCTGACCTCTTGGTCTATAATTCTGGTCTACTGCGATTCTGTGCTATTTCCATTACTATGGCTTCACAGTCCATTTTGAAGTCAAAGTTTCCGAAGCCTCTGGCTTTGTTTCCCCAGCACCTCAATTGTGTCTGTCTGCTCAGGATCTTGTGGGATACCTTTGTCTGTTCTTATGGGAAATCTCGTTAAGATATTAATAAGGATTACATTAATCTGTAGATTTCTTTAAATACTTCAAACGTCTTAGCAACATACACTCTTCTAATGTGTGAACACAGGGGACTTTTTAGTTTATGTGTATTTTTATCAGTGATTCATAGTTATCAGTATCCAGGTATTTCTTCCTTGTATAAATTTACTGTGAAGCATCTTTGTAGCTACTATACACCGGGCATCAGACCTCCTGGAACTGGAGTTACAGATGGTTATAAGTTACCACATGGGTGCTAGGAACTGAACGCAGGTCCTTGGAAGAGCAGCAAATGCTCTTACTTGCTGGGCCATCTCTCCAGTCCCTGAAGCTCAGTCCCATTTTTTAAAAACTGCTCCTCACACCTCACTAATAAGAACAGACCAACAGGCCTCGGCTCCTTCTAGAGAGAGGCATGGACAGGAACTGACCTGGATCGGCAGTGTTTAGTTCTAACAGCTATGGCGAGGGTGACTTGGCAGGACCAAAACCAAGACGGGAAAACAGCTTGGAGGGTTGCTTCAACGATCCAGGAAGAGGTATAGAGAATGGCATGGCCAGCTGGAGGTAAATCATGGGCATTGTCACTGAGGAGAGGCCCAAGCTGAAGTCAAGGAAGAAAGCACGCAAGACTCCAAGACCTTGGGTGATGCAGTAAATGGAAGTCTAACTACCAGAGAGAAAAATACACAGGGTCAAGCATTGTGGTGCGCATCTGAAACCCTAGTGCTCAGGAAGCCGAGACAGAAGAACCTAGAGTTTGGGCTAGCCTGGGCTTATTTTAAAATTAAAAAAAAAAAGTCATAAAGCTATGAGATTCCAAAGGAGTGGGGAAGTTTCTAGTAATACCATCAGAAAAGGAGTTCCACCCTCATCTCTAACTACCAAAGAAATCCGCGTGATACAATGTGCTCAGGCGGAAAACTGTGTCGAGGATGTGACACCATAGACATGAAATGTCCCTCTAGGCTTCTGTGTTAAACGCCTGGTTCCCACCTTGCAGTGTAGAGGATGCTGGAAGCTTCAGGAGACAGACGCTAGCTAGAGAAATTAGGTGACTCTTGGAACCTGTATTATACCCGAGTTTTTCTATCACTATTTCTGCTGCCAGACGGCCATGAGGTGAGCAGCTCTGATTCAATGTCTTTCTCACAGGCCCAGCAACAGCAGAGCTGGGCAGCATGTGCTCAAAATGTGAGCCCAAAATAGTATGTCCCTCCTTTAACCCAGCTCCTCAGGTATTTGCCACAGTGGTAAAACCAGGGCTAGTTCAGAGGACTCTCTAAGAGGTCTGAAGGGAGAGGAAAGAAGTGGCCTCTCTGAGAGGGGTAGAAGAAGCAAGAGCCTTTGTGTCCATGGAGTGAAATTTCTGGGTAGACCAGTAGGAGCTCCTGGTCTACCAGGAGGTGAAACTCAGAATGGGGGTGAAAGGTTAGAGGAGGAGGTAGCAAGTGACAGATGGCTGGCACTGCAGACAACGTGGACACACAGAACACAGAGGAATGAATGTTCTAGATGGAATGGAGCTCAGCACTGGGAATTCATCATGCTTCTCAGAAGAGCATGCAATTTAAAAGTTAGGAATGGTTCGTTTCTCCAACCTTCCATTTAATATTTTACTTAACATAAAAGAGGACAATGGGATTTTGCTCATTAAAAACTTTTTAAATATTCACTTCCTTTTTATTTATTTCTTAAATATTTATTTATTTATTTATTATGTATGCAATATTCTGTCTGTATGTATGCCTGCAGACCAGAAGAGAGCACCAGACCCCATTATAGATGGTTGTGAGCCACCATGTGGTTGCTGGGAATTGAACTCAGGACCTTTGGAAGAGCAAGCAGTGCTCTTAACCTCTGAGCCATCTCTCCAGCCCCTTCGCTTCCTTTTTTAAAAAATATACTTTATTTTGATTACTGAGTTTTTGGATTTTGTGCCTGAAGTAAGTAATTTATTTCTTGTCACAGGTCCTGTTCTTCAAAGTCTTCCAAGCACTCCCTGCACCAGCCAGGAAATGTCCTGTGTCTTTCTCTTGGCCTTCAAGACCCCACATGATGGGGTGAGCCACTGTGTTTACTGAGGTAGAGTTTCTCCTGAGCCCAGCACTCACTGGTCCCGCTGGTCTGGCTGAGCAGCTTGCTCTAAGGATGCCTCTCTGCCTCCTGAGCACCAGAATTACAGACCACAGTGGGAGATGGGGGTGTGCTGCCACCAACCAGACTTTACTGTGGATGCTGGGGAACTCATCCATGCCTAGTGGTTTAGTCATTGAGCTGTCTAGTCCCTTCTTTGAGTGCTTTATCCTCTATTTTAAGCACCTAGCATTTTGAACTGTGTCCATTTTCTCAGGATCTGAGAAGTCTTCCAGCTGCTATTCCTTACCTGTTGTGGATTTTAAAGAATATGTTTCCTTTTCCAGGAGACTCATTGTCCACTGTCACCTATGGAGTGACTTCCTTCCCATATTGAATTTCAAGCACCATAGAGTATACAATGAGTTATGGAAGTTATGTGGGGAAGATCCCCATGGTCCCCCCTCCCCACTCCGCCGTGTCCATCACCAGGTTACCGGAGGTCGCGCCTGAATTTTGAAATCTATTCCAAAATCACAGTCAATTGGTTGAAAACATCATAAGGCTTGTATTCCTTTGAAATTTTATTTACCTGAGATATTCTCTTCTAGAATTGCAGTAACAAAAATCCTATTTAAGTGTTGTCATTTCCACCACTTGTTGCATTGCTTTACAGAGAACATAAAACTTTGTACCCAAAGATGAAGACCAATACATGCCGGGGGGAATTCGTATTCCAGTGGATTGATGACTCTTGATGATCCCACAAACTGGAGCCTTGTGGAAGTGGGAAACTCTTCTAAGTGACAGAGTCACCACAGGTGGGTGGTGGATGGAATTCCGCAGGGGAGGGGAGGGGAGGGGAGGGGAGGGGAGGGGAGGGGAGGGGAGGGGAGAGGAGAGGAGAGGAGAGGAGAGAAGAGAAGAGAAGAGAAGAGAAGAGAAGAGAAGAGAAGAGAAGAGAAGAGAAGAGAAGAGAAGAGAAGAGAAGAGAAGGGCTGTGCCCCAGGCTGCATGAATCCAGATGTTCCTGAGACAAATACCAGGCAGTGTCCATGGCCTTGTGCATTGCTGGAAGACTCACTGGGAAAATACCACGGAACACTTTGTTAAGAAGTCATGGTGAGGCTCTCTGCCTATCTGTCACCTCAAACATGTAAGAGAGAAATGGACTCAAGATTTTATTTTAGGCTACCATCAAACCACTGAAATGTTTTTCAACACCAAAATTTCAGTTAATGTAAATCAGTATCATGGTATAAGTGACGTGTTACATCATTGTGAGGAAAAAGCACCCTACCCTGTTAAGCTCATTTCCAAGGGAATGGGATGCTTTTCGGAGATGTCATTAATGCTCATAACCCCCCCCCCCCATCCAAGGCGAAGACAAATGTTATTTTTCAGAACAATTGGAGAGCATTAATATGAGGAGATTTCATGTAATTATCTAAGTGTTTGTTTCCTTCTTTATGCTTCAAGGAACTGAGTCAATGGAGTAAACTTAGTACTGTGTATCTGTAAACACATCAAGAGAGAGAGAGGGAGGGAGAGAGGAAGGGAGGGAGGGAGAGAGGGAGAGGGAAGGTGGAAGGGACAGAAAGGAGAGAGGGAGAGAGGGAGGGAGGGAGGGAAAGAGGGGGGAATGGAGGAAGAGAGGGGGCAGAGAGGGAAGGGGGGAGGGGGAGGAGAGAGAGGGAGGAAAAGAGGGGGAATGAAGGAAGAGAAAGAGGGGAGGGAGGGAGAGAGAGAAGGAGAGAGAGAGGAAAAGAGGGGGAATGAAGGAAAAGAGAGAGGGGAGGGAGGGAGAGAGAGAAGGAGAGAGAGAGAGGAAAAGAGGGGGAAATGGAGGGAGAGAGGGAGGGGGAGAGAGAGAGAAGGAGGGAGGGAGGTAGAATCTTAAAAGACATGGAAGAGCAAGCATGGGAATTAACTGATCCCAATATGGAGACTTACTTTACCACAAACAGATGCCAAACATTAATACAGTGGAAAGCATCTACTATATAAAGTCATAAAATGGGAGGAGGGATATAGTTCAGTGGTAGAGAACTTGCCTGCTGTATACAAGGCTCCAGGTTTGATCCCAAGAACGGCAATAAATAAAAACAAGTGCATAAAGATATTCATAAAACAAAGACTCTGGAGCTTCCAAGGCCCTCCTGAGCTTGGACCCGCGGAAACCGCTGCACTCCAACCTAGAGCATTGCCAATGTCCCCAGAGCCCATGGAAGGCTCATCTGCTTTAGCTCCCTCTTCTATCACCTCCTGTGCGTGGATGTTTCTAAAGCTCACACTTCTCTGCTTCCGCTTTACCATCGTTCCTCACCATTGCTGATGTTCAGACACAATTCTTTTCTATTTATTTATTGGATTTCCGAGACAGGATTTTACTGTAGCTTTGGAACCTATCCTGGAACTAGCTCTTGTAGACCAGGATGGCCTCAAACTCACCGAGCTCCGCCTCCCTCTGCCTCCCAATCTCTGGGATTAACAACGTGTGCCACCACTGCCCGGCAGACACAGTTCTTAGCATTTCCCTGTCACTGACATTTTCTGGGAGCCCTTGTGTATCTGAGCTCCTTCTGCTTAGAGACACCTACCCCCAATTTCCTTTCTTGGTTTTTTTGTCTTGTAAGAGGCTCCTCTACCTCCCTCAGAAAAGTAGAGATCAACCCCAAAAGCTGGCCTCATCAACAGGACCTGGGATAGACAGACATAGGAACAAGAGGGTGAGGTCTGAAAGGCTGATGTCAATTCCACAATTTGTTCATTGACTCATGTGCATCACTTATGAAGGACGGGTGGGGTAGTCCTGGGTGAGAAATTACCTTGGTCTGATGATAGCCTCCAAGTACACCGCCTAGCAAGGTCTCCCAGGGGCTTCCGTACAGAAAGGATACTCAGAACACATTAATAGCCTTCAATCATGTGGATCATTAAGTCAATTTAAAATGCCCACAGAGAAGTCAGGGGAAAAAACCATCAGTGTGAATCATCACATTAGAACTGAGCGGAAGCCAGTGAAAGAAACACACAACCCCAAACCTGAGTCCTGCCTTCTGCCACCAGTGGGATGAGGGACAGTGGTGAACTCGAGGGTTTGCCAGAGGAAGGCAACTGGGGTCAGCTGTAGAGACTGGCACATCAGAGAGTCTGGCTATAGGCGGAGCTTGACACTTAGCCTGTAGAGCAGCCAGAGATTGTATCTGCACTTCCTAGGTAGCAGACAAGTGGAGCCAAGTGGATGTATGGATGGGTAGTCTTATTAAGACCTTATTAATATTTGGTATCTTGTTTATATTTGCTTAGCACGTCCATTCCGTGCCTGTGGTCACACATTCACGACTCAGTCTGTTTGCGTGGCGGGCTACTTATTCTATGTGACTATCACATTTCTTGTCCATTTCTCTCATTGCTTTTCTTTTCTTTGGTACAGAACTAAACACTCCCAAACAATACAGCAAAAAGGGCACATCAGGAAAGCCGCTCTCTTCCTAGCAGCGGGGGCAAGAAGAAAGCAAGACACAACAAATCACCAACTCCTGGAAGGAAGACAGCAAGGCTCCCTTGGAGAGTTTACCTCTGAGGTAAATTTTACAAGCTGAGGCAAACCTGGGAAAGCAGAGGGGCTGAGCATAGGACAGGGAGGAGGTTAGCACTGACCTTAAAGCGGCAAAGGCAAAAGTGCAGAGCAGCGCATGGCAGAGGGGACCCTAGAGAAGGACCTACCTGGAAAAGGCCCTGTATTCAGACTGGAGTCTAGGATTTTCCAGGTTCCTTGGAGAGCTACCGAGAAGGCTGTGTGCTGACTCAGTTTAGGAGGTAAAAGGAGGCTTTCAGAATTGCAGCTCCCTTGGAAAAGGTGATGAGAATCCAATATGGTTCAAAGAGATATCTGGGGGGCAGGCCTCAGCAGGGTTCAGTGACCTCGGCATCGCACCCCATTGCTTGCTGTGGCCTGCTGAGCCCTGTGGGCTGCCCTGGTGTGGACCGGCTCAGCAAACGGAACAGATTTCACCTATGTCCCCTTGGACAGCTGAAAGATGACCTCACTTAGTGGTGGCCTCTGTTCAGCATTCTGTCGTTCCTGTTTGGTTTCTTGGGGAACAAAGGGGACAGGTTCAGAGCTCAGTTTCAGATTTGCACAAAGAAGCCCACACATAAACCCCTTTTCTGAGTCCTGTTCAAGCCAGACTGTATTTTTATATATGAGACAAGGGTAAACATGGCCAAAGTTCTTCAAATAGCCGATGACAGAATCCTAAGAAATGAAATGGAATGGTCTAACCCCTGACCCAGCTTATAATCTAACCTAAAGTAGGAAGCAGTAGGAAAGAAAGAAAATAAGTATCTATGAATCAGTTCTTTTTAAAAAAAAAATGATTTCTTTAGTGTGTGTGGAAGTCAGCAGAAGTCAGTTTTCTTCTTCTACTGTGTAGGTTCCAGATTCCACACTGATCCACGGGAGACTCAGTGGTGAGCAATATCACTGGCAGAGCCACCTCCTGGGTCCCTGTGAATCAGTTCTTGAGCCAGGCTGAAATTACAGTGGACTGCTCTGTTCTCTCATTCATTCCCTGAACCATCTGAGACCCTGGTGCATAAGCAGCACGTGTGTCTCACATGACTCTCCATGAGGCAGGCAGGCTTCTAGAAAATTTTAACCTAATTGAATCAGAGATAGGTGGGCTTACACCAAAACTCCTGAAGCCGCCAAGGTTCCTGTCTGAAACAGGTGCCTCCCAAGACTTTGGGAGAGGCTTTCGCAAAGAGCTTGCTACAATTTATAAAACTTTAAAATATGTAAATGTGTGTGTGTTAAGTATATGTGTGTGTGTGTTGTGTGTATGTGTTTGTGTGTATTGGGTATGTGTGTGTTGTGTGTATTATGTGTGTGTGTTGGGTGTGTATGTTAGGTATATGTGTGTGTTGTGTGTATGTGTTCATGTGTGGTATGTGTATGTGTTGTGTGTATGTGTTTGTATATGTTAGGTATTGTGTGCTATGTGTGTTGTGTGTATTGTGTGTGTGTTGGGTGTGTGTTGGGTATTGTTCCTTGGGGGACACCACAGGACATCTCTCTCACTGAACCTGGCAGTCACTGGTAGGCTAGACAGCCTGAGTGACAAGGCCTCAGGATCTCGCTGCTTCTACCTCCCTAGTGCTGACTCTCTGCATGGGTGTTAGGAGTAAAGTTCAGGTCCCCAGGCTTGTTCAGTAATCACTTGCTGACTGAGTCTTTCCCATGATCAGATTCATAATATTTTAAGTGCTATTACACATTTGTTTCAGCTTTCCTTTGGGTAGCACTAGGATGTGTATGTGTGTGTATGTATGTGTATGTGTGTATGTGGTCATAGTAATTTCCCATGGTCTATAAGAAGCCATCCCCTGCCACCTCAGCGTAGGAACTTTTTCTAGAAATGCTTTTCTGCCCATTGAGTCATTTAACTGACCGCTTAGACCATGGTTCTCAACAAGTGGCCTTGGGGTTGAATGACCCTTTCACAGGGGCTGCCTAAGACCATCAGAAAACACAGTTATGATTCATAACAGTAACAAAGTACAATTATAAAATAGCAATGAAAATATGTTTGTGGGTAGAGTCAGCACAACCTGAGGAAATGTATTAAAGGGCCATCAGGAAGGCTGAGAAGCACTGATCTAGACTAAGGAACAATGCCAAAAGTCATGTTAGGATCTAAATGTGTTCCATTGTACTAGGTACCCTAAGCACGTAGGTAACATAGACAAAGATGACTTGAAAGCTAAGCACCTAGGGGCTGGCCTCTAGATTCATCAGATGTACAGATTCTAAGTGTGGGGTGTGTGTGTGTGTGTGTGTGTGTGTGTGTGTGTGTGTGTGTGTGTGGTGAGGGTACGGTAGCAGAATGGTGTGTTAGGTGGCTAGTTACTTATAGATTCTGCTAGTTCCTGCATTATTGCAATACTTTGCCAGTTCTTACAAATATGTGAGTTTCCATCCTAAGTATGTATGCTTAATTTTTAAAGAGGGCTATAAGTACTGAAAAAAAAAAGAGTCCACAAAGTCTAGTATATCCCAGCAGTGAGTTAGCAGGATCAGAATTCACTGTTTGCATAGTCTTTACGTCCCTGCAGAAGAAACCTAACAGGCTTTGGTGACTTGAGCAAGGTTCTCATTGCCCAGTATCTGCAACTGCTTTGTGTGGCCGGGAAGGAGACACAGAAAGATCTACAAGATGAGCCATTGCCCAGGCAGGCCAGATGGCTCCTAAAGGTGTTAGAAAACCAGGGACTCCATGGTTGGCCAGAAAAAGAAAGAGGGAGGCGCTAAAATTGAGAGAGGTGAGAAGAAGGAACGAGGACTTGCTCATCTGGAAGAATGTCCGACTTTCACTGAACTCAGTGACACAATATAGGCTCGGTCTGTAGGGTCTCTTTAGGCCTAAGAGAGGACTCTTCCTTCCTTTCTTCCTCCCTTCTTTCCTTCCTTCCTTCTTCCTTCTTTCCTCTCCTTCTTTAACACAGGGTCTCGTGTAGTCCAGGATGGCTCAAACTTGCTATGGAGTAAATGGTAATCCTGAATTCCTGATCCTCCTACCTACCCCTCAGCATCTGGAATTAGAGCTGTCCACCACCCTGCTGTGTCTGTGCAGCGCTGGGGATTGAAGGCAGAGCTTTGTTAATGCTGGAAAATCACTGCACTAACTAAACTACCCCAAGGATGGGATGTGTACGCGTTGTGTGTGTGTGTGTGTGTGTGTGTGTGTGTGTGTGTGTGTGCACACACGCGCACATGTGTGTGTAGGTGTGTGTGTATGTGTGTGTCTGTTTGTGCATGTATGTGTCTGTGTGTATCTATGTGTATAGGTGTGTGCATGTGTCTGTGTGTATGTGTGTGCATGTATGTGTCTGTGTGTGTGTATATGTGTGTATCTGTGTGTATCTGTGTGTGTAGGTGTGTGTGTGTCTGTGTGTGGTTTTAAAATTTATTTTATTCTTATACATTTTAATTAAACATAAGTTTATAGCTTTCTCCCTTCTTTTTCTTCTCTCCAACCCTTCCCAAGTCCTCTCCCTCCATCTCCTTCAATGTCCCCTCTCAGATTGATAGTCTTTTCTTCCCCAATTACTTTTTATAATTTATTATTTTTACTTTATGTGCATTGCTGTGTATATCCGTGTGAGGGTGTTTGGTCCCCAAAACTAGAATTGTAGACAGTTGTGAGCTGCCATGTGGGCTCTGGGAATTAAACCTGGTTCCTCTGGAGGAGCAGTCAGTGCTCTTAACCGCTGGGCCATCTCTCCAGCTCCCCAATTATTATTACATATGTGTAATGTATGTGTATATGCACACATATATAAATATATAGCCTGCTGAGTCCATTTTATAATGGAGACCTAATTAGGAGCTCATCCCTGGGAGAGATCAGCTCCCTCTTTCTTAGCAGCCACCAGAGGTCTGTAGCAGCTTGTCTAATGGCAGAGCATCCAGTGGCCTGGAGCACCTTGTCTAATGGAGCCTCCAGTGGCCTGGCCTCCTTGTCTAATGGCGGAGCCCTTTGCGACCTTCTCAAATGAGCCCGCCAGTTGATATTGCCAGTGTTGAGGTCATTTTGACAAGCGGCCTTTCACAGCAGACTTCTTGGTCCTCTGGCTCTTACAATCTTTTTGCTCTCTTTCCCACAATATTCTCTGAGCCATAAATGCAGGAGTTGTGCTACAGATGTATCCACTGGGGCTGGACTCCCCACAGTCTGAATCTCTGTATCTGGGGTTCCTGACACAAAATCATGCCAGTAGTTGGAGATGCATGCTATCCGCACTGACCACTGATTAAGTCCACTTCAGGTCATTTATACAAACCTGAGTTATTCCTTCTTCCTTGGCTCTGAAGCCAAGATAAGAACAATCTCCAGCCTCAACTCATAAAATCAGCAGTGTCTCTAGGTTGACATCCTAAATGGTAAATGATGTTAAGTGTTTGGAACGCTCCAACTACCCTTTGTTGCTCTTCTGTTTGGTCTGCTGCTATGTTAGAAACAAAGCCCTGGGTCTCGTACATGCTTGTCCAGCTGTATCCCCGGCTGCCTTTTGCTTGCTTGGTTGGTTTTTGAAACAGGGTCCTGTAACTCAGTCTGGATTTAAGTGTTCTCTGCAGCCAAGAATGAGCTTGAGCTCCTACTCCCCTTTCTTTCACCTCCCAAGTGGTAGAATCACAGGCATGTAGCACCATGCATGGCTCCCAGCTCACCTTTTCACCAAGATTTTTAAAGGTGAGTCTCTAGTTTTACTACCAGACAGGACTGAATTATGCCTGCTCAGAACACTAATGTCCCAGGACATATTAACACATGGTCTTCTCCATCAAAAGATAAACTGGAATTGTCAAATAGCAATAGCAAGTGTCTAGATTTCTTTAAAAAGGCTAATCTAGCTGTGTCCCAGACACTTTGAATTTCCAAAATACCACCCTCTGATGGCCCCGGGCTTCCCGTATGCAGGTCTGTGTGCTTCAGAAAACTGAGAAAAACAAATAAATGGATTTTTTTTTTGTAATGAATGAAAAGCACAAACTGAGAAACTCAAGACATAAGTGGGGGGTTGAGGAGATGGTTCGGTCTATGGCGTATTTGTTGCTTAGGCCTGAGGACCTGAGGTCAGTTTCCAGCATCTGTATAGAAAATCCAGCTGCAGCTTGTGCCCGTAGTCCATGCCACGGAGAATCCAACTGCAGCTTGTGCCCGTAGTCCATGCCCTGGAGAATCCAGCTGCAGCTTTTGCCTGTAGTCCATGCCCTGGAGAATCCAGCTGCAGCTTGTGCCATAGTCCATGCCCTGGAGAGCAACTTGTTAGTCAACCAGTCTCTCCCAACCAGCAAGCCCCAGGTTCAGTGAGAGACTGTCTCAGAGTTAGAGAAGAACTAAGGACAGACACCCAACGTTGACCTCTGACCTCCACAAGCAGGCACACGTGTGCATGCACATTGGCACACACCAGCATGCACACATAAAGACAAACTGTTTAAAGTCACTGCACTGCTTGCAGATTGCTGCGCTGCATGCTTGATGCTTCTGTGAGTTTATTCCATGTCTGCAGTCCTGTTCTGATGATTGGAGTAAATGAAGACCCTTGTTTCCACGGAGACCATTCTTAGTACATAGGTCGTGCATCCCTAAGGATGAGACCCTTGGGCAGAAAGGCTGACTCATCTGGCCTCAGCAATAATTTTCTCACATAGCACACTGCAACTCGATGTTCCTTTCCTGCACAGCATAAAGAAGTTGTCACCTACCAGGCAAGATTCCTTTCTTGGTCCCAAAGTGATACAGCTTCAGGTAATACGTTGTCCAAAGAGAAAAACATTCTCCCTCTTCCTATTTTTGTTTTGTTTTGTTTTGTTAAGGCCATGAAAGTGTTTATGGATATGTAAGTTGAATACAGCAAAATTCAGTTTTTAAGTACACGATTGGATGAGTTTGACAGATGCATTTCCAGTGATGGAACAATCAAGGTATCGCATTCCCACTGTGCCAAAGTTGCCTGGTCTCTGCTTACGGCCAGGCCTCTCCTCACTAGCACCTGGAAAAGTCCTGTCCCTAAGGCTTGCCTTTGCAAAGACGTGATATAAATGGAATCACCCACTGGGGGACTTTCCATGTCTGGCTTCTTTCATTAAACACAGTGCATCTGATAGTCATCTATCTCGCCGCGTATATAAATAGTTTGTTCTGTTGCATTGACAAGCAGTATTTCATTGTATAGCTATGCTGTAGCTTGTTTATCCATATGCCACTTAGTGGACATTTGGGCTGCTTCCAGTCTGAGCTATTATGAACAATACTGTTATAAACATCCACAAACAGGCTGGGGTGGAGACATGTTTTTATTTCCCAGGGGTAAAGTCTAGAAAGTGGTATTGCTGAATTAGAAGGTGGCCACATATTGTTTGATATGAACAACAACTGTCCTAGAAGTGTGCCCTTGCTCTACTGGTCACATGTTCCTGCCTAAGCCAATCACTGAGAAGCAAAGAGCAAAATTCACTTTCAGAACTCTGGGGACACAACACTCTTCCCCACCTAACTAGCTTCACCTGGGTTTAAGGTCCAGCCTCTCTGTGCAATGAAGGAAGAGAAAGACAGGCTTAGACAGGCAGCAGATGGAGACCCACCCAGGGGTTATTCTACCTTCCTTCATGCCAGTTAGCTCGCTATTCTGTGAATTCCTTGAACCATAATTCCTGCTCAAACAAAAACTCCCTACAAGACATGGAATCTATGTGTAAGGAAGCGCCTCTTACTAGTCAGAGGGGCTGTGGTAATTATACACTTCTACTGCTTTAGGTCCTGGCCATAGCTAATTGGACCACAAGCTCCTCAGTGGCTCCCAGAAGGCTCAGCTAAGATGGTGTTTGGCAGACCATCATTTCCTCAGAGTGTTTAATCTTAATATCTAGAAAAAGAGAGGGAATGGGAGATAGAACGTGGTGGAATCCAAAGACGGATGCTGAAAAAGTAAGCTGAGAACACGAGGGAGGGACAAAGGAGGAGACCGTAGGAGACCACAATGGTGGTTGAGGAAGTAACAGAGAAAGTGGAACTATCCACAGGACCAAAATGTTGGCCTAGAGAGTGAAGCTGAGATGCCCACACACACAATAGCCGTGTGTGGAAGCGGTGCTTTGTGTTTGCTAAGACTGACAGGGAGGTTGCCAATGTCTTTGATTTTCCCCAAGTGGCCTCACCCTTGAGATTACCTGAGATGCTCAAGGCTAGACCTGTTCTTCACTCCAGGGGTTGCTTATTTCACCATTTTCTAACCTCACTGGGACTTAAGGAATGCTTAAAATCAAGATTTCTAATGAAAACTTAGTCCCAAATACATCATCACTTGTATCCCTCCTAAGCAGAGATGGGAAGACACCAATGCATGTAGTCATAGAAACCAACACGCCCAAGAGTTTAACCTAAGCGTGGTGCCATATTAAGTAGTCCGTGGGTAAACCCATTGAATCCTAAAAGCACTATGACATATACACTATCATTTTCCCCATTTTACAAATGAGGTCATTGAAACCAAGTGCATGGGTCATTTGCTCAGAGACTAGCAGAGCCTGTTCCTAGGGATGAGAGGCTTCCAGCCTGAAGTCAGAGATGCTATTCTGATAAGGACGGATTGTGGAGAAATGGCAACAAAGGTAGAATAATAACTCAGACCCATTGGGAGCTGTGAAGTATTCCTGGCTGGAAAAAAAAAAGCAGAATCATAGGAACCCAATGTGCGCGCGCACGCGCGCGCGCACACACACACACACACACACACACACACACACACCAGACAGAATGAAACTTAAGAACAGATTCTAAGTAAACACTTCCCCAAGGTCACTCCTCCATCAACATCTTGAATTTGACCAAAAACCCTCCTCTTCAATGTGGGATCAGACCAGCTCAAAGAATAGATCTCATCATGGTTGCCAGAGACAATCAAGACCAAATCACCCGACGACCATCAGTGGTGGCCCCAAACAAGATCATTCGGGGACAAGGGAGGAAGCTGTCAGAACTGAACAAAGCCCCGATAGGTATGGTTGTGTGTGCATGCAGCCCAGCACCAGAGAGCTGAAACAGAAGGACCAAGAGTTTGAGATCAAAGGTCTTTTTTACCAAGACTCTCTCGAAGCCAACAACAAAAATGGAGACACTTGGACTAGACCTACCAAAAATAATTGAAGCCAAAAACCCAAAGATATATGGTTCTTACACAGGATTACACAATGCTAAAATTCATTCTTAGTAGTCTGTATTTGTGGGGCTATTTAGCAGGAAAGATGACTCCCTGGAGGGTTTATTTAGCTGCATATCCTTGGGCTTTGGATCCCTCTTGTATTCTCTTTTATAATGGTGCTTCTACATTTAGGCTGAAACATCTGGCCCTCTTCATGTGTTTGCTTCTGCCATTCCAGCCTGTCTCTTTCTCATTGGCGCTGTTCTCACTGGGCCAGGGAACCTCCAAGCCAGATTAGCTAACAGCCCCATTTCTTTAAGATGGAGGAATGCTCCACTCCAATGGGGAAATTGACACAGACATTTAGAGGAAAGAAAAAAAAAAAACACTGACTCCTCACTTGGGGGCAACAGAACAACTAAAGGCAGGACAAGAACCTGTCTTCTTTATTCTATCACCTGCTGACCTGTGTTGGGTGGGGCAGACAGGGTCAGCATGATAATCATATAAGGAGTGTCAGCCAGATCTATCCTGTGCCCCTCCAAGGCTGCAATAAGTCTTGTTTCAAATCTAAAGCCTCCTTGGATTCCAGGAAGAACAAATGTGCCAGGAAATATCACCCCTCACCCCAGACGAGGGTTATCCAAGAGGGTCGATGCAACCATCTCCAGAGAACCCCTTGTCCCCTCCAACAGCAAAGTCCTCTGACCACCTTGTAAGACCAGAACAGGAAAAGCACAATTATGCTCAATTATGCACACCTCCTAGGCTGGATTTTAATCTACTTAAACCTGAAGCTCAAATTCATACCCAAAATATAGAATTGGGTCACTGGAGCCTTTCTTCTGCTCCTCTTCTGAAGGTGGTCACATTGAACAAACCTTTAAAATAAAATAAAAAATTCTGGCCGGGCGGTGGCACACGCCTTTAATTTCAGCACTCAAGAGGCAGAGGCAGGTGGATCTTTGTGAGTTCGAGGCCAGCCTGGTCTACAAGAGCTAGTTCCAGGACAGGCTCCAAAGCTACAGAGAAACCCTGTCTCAAAAAGCAAAAAAAATAAAAAAATTCTAAAAATAAAATAAAAAATAAAAAAGTCACTTGTTTGAGGGTAGACTGCAGGCTAAGAGGAAGCAAGCCATTTCCACTCTCTCTGAGGCCTCACTCCTCAGTGTGGACTACAGCTCAGCAGCACAGCATCCCCCAGATGCTTGTTAGAAGTGCGGGAGTCCAGCCCTGTGGAGGCCTAGCCAATGCACATCTGGATTTTAAAAGACCCACAGGTGATAAATACACACCTGTAATTCACAGACACTGATGCAGAAGACTAAGGCGACTCTGCAACCAGGGAGGATCTGGAGTTGTCTTGCTTTGCTCCGGTCCAGTCATTGGTGAAAGCTCCTATTTAATGTTGTCAGGACGTATCCACCTCTGCACTGAGCACTGGTATTTTGATTGCCCATTTAACAACAAAAGCAGGATTTTTTTTTCCACTAATGAATTGCTTTACTGAACTTCCTATATGCAGCCCATCTATTCTCCCTGGCTGTATATGTTTTTTGTGTGTGGAAAAAGGCAGGGTTTAAATGTCAGAAGGAGGGGATCAGGTTCCCACTCCTCTTGCCAACCACGAACACATTTACTAGTCTCTTCCCTCCATTAAACGTTAAATGATGTTTATGAAGCGTCCACATGGGCCTGGAGCTTTTCTCGGTGCCTGGGGTTGCCAGGTGGCCAACAGAAATGGCATTAGCCTCTGCTTGAACTTTCTACTCTGGTGTTCTTAGAGGCCCTTCAGGAACATACACAGACCCATATTTAAAATGAGACCCAAGAAGGGGGAGAGCGGTAACCCATGAGAGTTGCCCCTGATTCTTCATCGTGGGAGCCAAGGAACTGACTGCGATCACCTGATTTCATCTTATCTCAAACCACACCCCCATTGGTTCTGTCTGACCTCTATCTTCAACATCTCTAGCCAGCACCCTCTCTGAGAGCATCTCTTCTGTTTCTTACTGTTCAGAGGAGAGTTTGACAATCCATCAAGAACTACAATAGGTATCAAACAGACCAACTTTCCCTGTTATAATACTATAGAGAGTGGCCACACTCATCAGTTCAGTAATAGGGTACAAAATTTTTACAAGGAAAAAGTATATTTTATAGCAGATCTGGCCTGAGAAAGTCCAGATTGAAAGCAATGGCAAACCAGGTAAGTATTAAAAGTGGACAGCTCATCCTAGCACACGAGGAAAGGGTTGAGCCCCTTTGGATGGGAACTGTATTCTCCTCACATTTCCGAAGCTGAGATCTCACAGCATCACATTCTGTGAGCAACTGTTAAGTAAACTGAAGGGTAGATAATTACTTTCCTATCATCACCAGGAACTGGGATCCATTCAAACATCCTCCTACTCCACAGGCACCGTTAGCAGCCCAAGTTTCTACCCCAGGGAAAAAGCAGAGAGAGTCCTTCACAGAAAGCCATCTGCAGGGGAGGCAGGAAAGAGGAGGAGGAAGAGGAAGTGTGTGCACCGGACTCCTGCCCTCCTCGCCTGCTCACAGGCCAAGGATGAATCGGATGCCGTGTGAACGAGATTTGCAGGTGTGAGGGGGAGGCTGCCGGGGCAAGCCCTGGGAATGGGAAGGAGGGGAGCAGAGACGTTCTGGGGCAGAAACGGGAGCAAAGGTTGTGGTTGAGTGAACAAAAAGTAGGACAGACGCCTCCTCCTGAGGGAAGGCGGCCGGGCCATTCATTCCTCGTGGAGATTTAGAGTCCCAGGCATCACAGCCCAACGCTGTCATCAGGGAGGATGAGACAGCACCGGAGACAGCCCCCCAGACAGGAGGTTCAGAAGCGTCTGATGTCTTGGAACAACAGTCAACCCCACTGGGGTAGCCCAAGGAAGGCAGAAGTCTTATTAAGTCAACCATTATGAAACCAGATGAATGAATACACCAATGGCACAAGGCTGCCACATGGTAGTGACTCTGTGAATGAATGAATGAATGAATGAATGAGGGCTGATTTAAGCTTCAGAGGCAAAATAATTTGGTCCAAGAACTTGTATCTACCCATTTATGGGTTCATTGTATATATAAATGCTAAGTGGTCGTTTATGCTTTGTGGCCACACAGTTTCAAACTCAACAGAAAAGGTCTGCCTCAGAGAGTTTCCAGGGGAAAGGCAGGCAAGTGAGTACACATATAAAAGAAAGAAAGAAAGTAACTAACTTATAGCCAATAACAAGTGCTACAGAGAAACTAAAATGTAGCAGGAGAATGGATGGGGGAGAAGTTGTAAAAAGGGAGCTGGGAAAAACAGCTGAGTCAGCAAAGTGCAATTCCCATAAGCAGGAGGACCTGAGATGAATGCCCAGAATCCACAGGGAAAGCAGTGCTGGTGCTGTGCTCTCACAGGTCCCGTCCTGGGGAGGCAGAGACAAGTAGATCTCTAAAGATCACGACCAGACAGCCTGAGCAGCTAGGCCCAGGACTGTGCCAAAGGACAAGGTGGATAACTCGTGGGGTTAACTTCTGGCTTACACACACACACACACACACACACACACACACAAATACAGATGTGCAGAGAGAGAGAGAGCAGACATAGAGAGATAAATACATACACAGAGAGACATATATATATATATATATATATATATATATATATGAGAGAGAGAGAGAGAGAGAGAGAGAGAGAGAGAGAGAGAGAGAGAGATTCACCAAAGAGAAAATATTATTCAGGTTCTTTGCCAACTCCATCAGAATGACTTAACTCTGCCACTGCAATTTGAGTGCAACTGTGGTCCATATAAAAGTGAATGGGCTTGGCTGCATGCCCAAATCAAGCTTTGCTTATGGACCCTAAAATCTGGATTTCCTCTTTTACTTATGCTTCTTGAAGTACTATCCTTTTGGTTTTTTTTTTTTATCATGTAAACTATAGTTGGACACTTTTATATACCTGTCATTCCACACTTAGAAAGATCATGAGTTTATGGCCAACCTGGGCAACATAGAAAGTTCTAGGCCAGCCTGGATTATAGAATGAGACTTAGTCTCAAAAAATATCCCCACCAAAAACTTTAAATAAAAATAAATATAAATGATAAAGACCGTTCTTATTCCCTGGGCCACACAACCAAACAGGTGAATCAGAATTGGTCTGCCCATCATAGTTTGTTGACCACTGAAATAAACACAAGGAAGAAAAGGTCTTTTCTCCCAGGAAAGAGGCCTGTGGGCTCAGACTGGAATGAGAATACAGAATCATCTATACAAAGAGAAAAGGAGTGAAGAAGACTCGGGTCCCTGGAAGGCTTGAAGAAGGAATGAACTGGATGCATTCAAAGATCGTGGGGATGGACAGGGTGTTTCACAGCGAGCTCAGTACAGAACGAAAGCAACCCAAGGTGTGTGCTTCCAGGGTCAGCACTGAGCAACAGTAGTCTATTGAAGACACGCTCCAGTGCCACCTCCAGGGGCGCCACCTCCAGGGCAGCTGAAGTACAGGGCTGTTGAGGAGGTGCAAGTGGAAATGAGTCTGGAACTTGCTGTTCCATTGGCCATTGCTAGAAAATGGAAACATGAAGGCAGGCCATTGGCATTCACTAACGGGTGTGAGGCTTTCTGCCTGAGGCCTCCACCATGGTTTCTGATACATAGGCAGGTCTTTGGGGGAAAACTCATTTGGACTTTTAGGTCTGGTTTCTGTGGATGTCTTTGCTGTTCAAGGTTAGTCATTCTTAGACTTCAGGTAACAGGGTGTGAAAAGTGTGACAGAAGCAGCTCCCAGCATGAGATGAGACTGTATATGCTTTTGAAACTGTGGCTGCTTTAGGCTTCACAGCTTTTGCAGTCATTAGTTTGCTTGTGACAGAATCTTGTTATACAGCCAATGCTGGCCCAGAACTCATGATCCTTCGGCGTCAGTCTCTCAAGTACTGGGGTTACAGGTGTGTGCAGCCATACTCAGCTCTAGGGCTCACAGGTTTTAAGTGTTCTGGATTAACTGATGCCTCGATTCTAACAGCAATGATCGTGTTGAAGCTTCCATGTGGATACTATCATCTGCTCTCATTAAATCTAAATTTTCAGAGGTCTTCTGATCCTCGCTATTCAAAAGGAAATGACAATTTCCCCATCAGCCACACACCATGATAACTGGAAATGTCATTAAAAACTGGAAACCCCTGCCGCAGTCCCTCCTCCATGCTCTAGATCACTGAGCAAGAAGAGGATGAAGGAGGAACACATCCAGGCCTGGGGAAAAGATGTCATCGTTGTGAGTTGCTGCTTTGACCCTTTGGTTTCTGGCCCCTACAGCCCTTGGTCTTAAGTCAGTTCCTGCTCTTGGAGAAGAGACCCTCCCTCTATAGTCTACTCTTTCCATGTGGATTTTTACTTTGTCAATTAGTATTGCCTGCACTGAATAGATCCACTGCCCTCCATCTCCCCAACTGAGGGGCAAAGCAACTCAGCAATTCTCAGATCCCGGCAGGATCAGAAATGCAGCTGCTACCAATTACCAGCCCCCCACCCCACTTCTCACCAGCTTCAGTTTTAAAATGGCTAACTTATTTTTTTCCTCATCTTGTAAACACACACACACACCAGCACACATGTGTTCTCGGGCTGATATCGCAAGTGCCAAGGCTCAGCCTGGAAAGCATATTTGTGTTTGGTGGTTCGTCCCCCAAATAGAGGCTCTGAAGGGAAATGCTGACGGGTCATTAACTAACACAGCACAAACCAGGACCCAGGTTTTCCCACGTTCCCTCCATTTTGTTTGGCGGCAGAAGTGCCAGGCCCAGAATTAGGTTGGCGTGCACAAGCTGTGTCCCACTCTTGGAGGCAAATTTGAGGGCAAGAGGACATTCCCCCCCAAGAGTGGCTCAGAACATGCAGAGTGCAGTATATTCTGGAATATTTGGAGTCAAGAGAGATCACAGAATTCTCAGACTGGAAAAGACACTGTATGGTCTGGAAGCCTGAATGCCTGTAACCTATTCATTTCCAAGCTGAATCCTCCTTGCCCCAGCTATGACTACTGATTGACCCAAAGAAGCAGTTGAGGGGAGATGGTTCCATAGGCCAAGTGCTTGCTGTGGCAGTATGAGACCTGAGCACTGTCCACAGGAGCCAAGGGGCGGTGAGCACTGAGCCCAGAACTGGGAAGCAGACACGTGAAGACCCTGAGGCCTCCTAGCCAGTCAGCCTAGTCAAAATGGCAAGTTCTGGGTTCCATCAGAGATTGTGTCTCAGAAAATTAAGAAGAGAACAATAAAGGAAGACTCCCAACATCAAAATCTGGCTTCCACATGCGCATGCACTGGTGAATGCACTCACAAACACACTTGTACACACATGCATATCACACAGAGAGAGCGAGAGACAGAGGGAGAGGGAGAGAGGAAGAGGAGAGCTGGCACCCAGAAAGTTGAAACCATTTTCTGCCATGTCTTTATTCCTTATGATCTTTTTGTATGTGAGGGGGGTTGCACATTTGTGAGTGGGGTTGATATGTGTGTAGGGGCATGTGGGGGGTACATATGTGTTCATGTATGTGGAGATCAGAGGACAACCTTTAGTGTCATCTACTCTTTCTTTTGAGATAGTCTCTCACTGGCTTGGAACTTCATCAGGTAGGCTTCGGTGGATGGCCGGTGAGCTCCAGAGGTCTCTACCTGTAGTCTCAGCATTTCTGGCATTACAAGCGCACACCAGCTCATCTGGCCTTTCACACAGGTTCTAGGGATCAAACTCAGATTCACGCCCTTGCAAAGCCAACACTCCGCTAGCTGAACCATCTCTCCAGCCCTGATATTTTTCTAAAGGAACCGCAATGCGCAACTGGGTGAGAACTGACCCCAGCTCACGCTGACCCCAGCTCACGCTGACCTCTCTCAGTTCACAAGTGCGAAAAGTAGGGCAAGTAGAGATTTGTGTGCCCATTCACACTGACCCATGCATCTGTGTGTCTGCTGCAAAACAGATACTGAGCACATCATGTGTCAGACTACATACAGGTAAACACTCGTGATAAGGTGTAGTGAATTGGTTCCGGCCTGGATTCCAAAAACCTATGTAAAGCCTGATGCTGTAGCATGATTCTCTCATCTCAATAAGAGGTAGAGAAACAGAAGACACCCCAAAGGACTGTGGGCCAGCTAGGCCAGCAAGGCCAACATACACTGTGGTGAACAATAAAAAGAGACAGTCTGAAACACAGCGGAAGGCTTCTGACTTCCACACAAGCACCATGGCACACATATGCCCACACTCACACAAGCAAGTGCCCGCAGGAAAGGAAAAAGAAGATATTGATAGTTGGCTGTGTTCACAGACCAAATCAACCATAGTCCGCATATGGAACTTGGGTGTTTCCAAGGCAGCCAGATTTGCAAAGCAGTGAACGGGATACCAACGCATTCCATTCTCTACTTAAAATTCTCAGGACTTTCTAAAAGGTCAAGCATATGGCTCGGGCAGGCTTAAGATCCTCCAACCTCTATCACCCAGATTCTGGCTTTGCGGTTCTGAGCATGGATCATACAATGATCACGGCCTAGAATCAGCCGCTCCCCAGCTAATCAAGCTAAGAAGAGGCCAGTGAAAGGACCTCAGGAAAAGATGCTCTGTGGATTCAGGGAGTGGCGGGTATCTTTGACCTCCCATTCCTCTGATGGTGGCAGGTGAGGGACTCAGGACTTTGGGAGGTGAGATGAGTGACCGGCAGCAGGGAGCCAGGGCCTGCTGCACGACACTGCTCAGCAAATCGTACCCAACTCCTTTTTTCCCTCAGAATTAAAAAGCAAAAGATTTATGTTTCTCTGGAGAGGAGGGGGGGTGGTGAGAAGGTGAACACACAGAGAGCTCATGGAGCTTTGAGAATAGGAGAGGAGGCATTCCCTCAGCCTCCACTCCTCTCCTACTTGACAAAGGACAAGCCTACCTCCCCCGGCTTCCAGCTGTCAGAGATGAGCCCTGATAAGGGCCTGGGGCCTCCTCCTTGAATCCCTTTGTTCCAGCACCCATCCCATTAGAAAAAGGTCACACATCTTTGGCCCCTTTTAATTTCAGGGGTGGAGAGGCAAGAGCTCAGTCGGGGGAACCATGCAATTATGAGCAATTACTTAAACGGCTTTCAGACAAGCGTTGGCCCTCCACCAGGAGCAGAGAGGCCTCTGTCTGGGCTTTGTAGACTGGGAAGACAGGGAGTGGGGAAGGGGGGGAGCCTCCAAGCCACCCCACTGGTATTCCCTGCCACTGAGCTGGCTGACACTAACCAGCCCTGCTGCGCAGGGGAACTGTTCACTTAAAAGTCTTTGCTTTCTTGACTTATCTGCCTCTAAAGAAACAAATCTATTAGTGGCAAGGAATCCCAGCCAGGGCTCTAAGTGCTGTCCCTACTGGAAAGGGCAGAGCTTGGGGCTCTCTCCTGTCACTGCCTCCTCTGCTCCCTGGCAACAGCTCTGGATGGCCCAGGTCAGGAGTGTCTCTGGCCACTACAGATAACAAGAGCCATTACCTTCCAGATTCTTCCCTAACCTTCTCCCTCCCCTCCCTTCCGCCAAAATCCCAACCCCAATTTCTCCCTGGCAGATCAAAGGCAGCCCAGGCTGTAGGAGAGCTCACTCTATCAATAAACCCTTGACAGGGGAATAAACAGACCCATGCAATAGTTCCCACCAGGTTCTCCACGCCACCCCACTCCCAGCCACCCCTTCCCCCTCCCCCTCAAATGCTGCCCCTTTCTTTTGCTCCTGAGAACCCTGGAGTTTTAGTGTGGCATTAGTTCGAAATTGCTGCGGCCCCTACTGGCCCCAGAACACTTTCTGGCCTTCACCTGTCAAGCCATAGTATTTTTTTGACCTTCCAAAAACAAATTTCCTTACACTTCGGCCGAGTTTGCAGTGAGCAACTAGGAAACAGCCTCGGCATGACAATTGCGTCTGTAACACCCAGGTCACTGTAAGGCGGGAAGGCGCATTTCTCACTGAAGAACTCACAGTGCCTTGCAGAGGAAGATGGGATACTGACTCAGAAAACACAAAGCAAATAATGCTGGACTCGGGGTGCTGACAGAGGGTGTGACGGTACTAAAACCCCCAAGAATACTCATTTTAAAGCCCAGCCCCACTGATTCTTAGAGCACTAGGCTTGCTTTTCATTTGTTGTTTGATGGGTTGTTTGTTTGTATTGGTTTTTTGATTTTTGTTTGCTTTTGAGTCAGGGTCTTAACTGTGTAGCCCGGGCTGGCCTAGAATTCACTGTGTAACAAGGCTGTACTCAACTAGAGATCTTCCTGCCTCAGACTCCTACAAACTGGGATTGCAGGCATGTGCCCAGCTTCTTTTTTTTTTGATTTCTAAGCCCTTAATCCATGAAATTCGACAGACTAACTTCATCATGGCCCCTGGGACTCTCCGGGAAGTAACAACCTGGACTTCTTCCTTATATACTAGGAGACGTCTACTCTCGTGCCCATGTAAACTACAGCTTTCGGGGTAGAATCTGGCAGCTTCCTCCTTCGTGACGTGTCCAGGTTCTCCGAAGCACTGTTAAGTCTGAGAACGCTTGGTGAAGATCCCTGAAACCGGCCACCCTCATACCTGATCAAATCAGAACAGACGTGGCCGACTGGCAGTGCCAGCATGTGAGGACACCAAGGTCAGGCTGTGTGGCGCTGTCACACTTACAGGGCCATGTATAGGACACACCAACGGTATATTAAAGCCTGGAGCAGGACTGTCTGCCCTTGTTGAGCTGTTTGTATGTTTACTCCCACCGCCCACTTAGACTGACGGCCTCCATTTCTCCCAAGCTCCTTTGTTCCGAGACACAGAGCAAAGCACTTAACAAGCGCAATTATCTCATCTTCATGAGAGTCCCATGAAGCAGGTACATTTAACAGATGAGGTAAGTGGATCTAAAAGAGGTTCCCCCAAAGACACGGGGATACATACCCAGAGAAGCTGGGGTTTGAGAGCAGGCATCTAACTTCAGGGCCAGGTTTTGGATTACTCCTTCCCCATCAACCTACCGTTGCCCATTTCAGCTAAAGGCAATAGCCTATCTTTTCATACATCTCTTCATACAAACTTGCATACAGCCTTAGCAAGGCCATTTTCTTCCTACAGTTTAAGTGCCTCCTCTCCCTTCTTGTCCTCTTCCTTCTATCAAACCAGAAACAAACACCTGTCTTAACAAAATGGCTCCCAGAGCAAATCAGTCAGGAAACTAGAAAAATAACTTGGCCAAGTGCCTATCTTGTGAGTGTGGTGTGTGTGTGTGTGTGTGTGTTGTGACCTTGGGGAACACATCTTTTACTTTTCCTTTCATTCCAAGTACAACATTTCAAAGCAGCTCAACATTATTTACTAATACGCCTGCCCCAGCAGGAGCGAGCCCTTTATTTATTCCCCTCCTCCCATCTTAGCACAGTAATTTGCACTAATCCTTGGGGGACAGGAAGCTTTTTGTTCTATTAAGGCAATGAGCAGCTACCTTTAGACTTGTGTTCAATGACTACCCTGCCAGCTCTCTCAAGTAGTTCCCTGTGAGAGCCTGGGGTCGCAGGCCAGAGCCTTTGGAAGCAAGCAGTACCTCTACGCTCTCCCCTGGTCTACCTGCCTGAGGATAAAGCCTGGCCTGATTCTTGAGCTAAGTGGATCCGCACTGCTGCTAGTCGGCCTTGCTCAGAAGCCGGCCATGCATTCATCAGCCAAGTGAGTATGGAGGCTAAAGGAGATTTGGAAAAAAAAAAAAACAAAACAAAAAATCAAAAGGCACTTTCTTGTCTCTGCCAAGAAAACCAAATCAATTCCCTTTCTCAGTTCTGCACAACTTAGAAAAGGTCACGTATATAATACGCCAAGTGTGGACACATTAGAATGAAATCAAACCAACATGGGGTTGGATTAAAGAAAACAGTGGATGGGCACAGGTGTCTTAACACAAGAACTAACTTAATGAGTTCTAAGGAAAATATCTCACGGAATCTCATGAGACTTCTCCCGTGCCGCAGGGCTCTGCTTCCCCTTACACACCTGCCCTTTACCTTAAGGCTAGCCATTCTCTTCCTTTGGAGTCTAAAGGGCACAAGGTCATCCTTCAGTGGACACGCCCACCTTAGAGAACTGCAAGGATTTAGATCTTACATATCCCCCTTTTTTGACAGTACCCCAAACATCTGTTGCTTTTTTTAAAATTGTTTTTATTGAGCTATATATTTTTCTCCACTCTCCTCCCTTCCTTTCCCCTCCCCTTATACCCTTTCCCATGATCCCCATGCTCCCAATTTACTCAGGAGATCTTGTCTTTTTATTTCCCATGTAGATTAGATCCATGTGTGTCTCTCTTAGGGTCCTCTTTGTTGACTAGGTTCTCTGGGATTGTGGATGGTAGGCTGATTTTTCTTTGCTTTATATCTAAAAGCCACTTATGAGAGAGTGCATATTATATTTGTCTTTCTGAGTCTGAGTTACCTCACTCAATAGTATGTTTTCTAAATCCATCCATTTGCCTGCAAATTTCAAGATGTCAATTTTTTCTGTTGTGTAGTACTCCATTGTGTAAATGTACCACATTTCCCTTATCCATTCTTTGCTCAAGGGCACTTAGGTTGTTTCCAGGTTCTGGCTATGACAAATAATGCTGCTATAAACATAGTTGGGCACATGTCCTTGTGGTATAATTGAGCATCTTTTGGGTAAAAGTGGTATTGCTGGGTAGGTTGTTTCCTAATTTTCTGAGAAATTGCCATACTGAAATCCAAAGCAGTTGTACCAGTTTGCACTCCCACCAGCAATGGAGAAGTATTCCCTTTGCCCCACATCCTCTCCAGCATAAGTTGTCATCAGTGTTTTTGATTAAATCTTACATATCCCTTAAAACCTGTTAGAAGACTGGTACCCAAATGCTCCAAGATGCAGAGGTCCCAACCTGAGCAGACGGTTGGCTCAGGAGGGCTCTGACCTCAGTGGGATCCATACCATTGTGTGCTATTAAGGCTTAAGGGTGCCGGCCTATCTGGAAGAAGCAGATCATTGGGTGTGTGTCCTCGACAGGTGTATTTGTTCCCAATCCCTTTTCTGCTCTGCCAGGCCCTTCCACTAACTATTTTTATTCACCCAGAAACAACAGAGGTAAGTAATCATAGAATGGAACCTCCAACACCATGAACGGAAACATGCCTCTCCTCCATGAGCTCGTTTATGTCGGGTGTCCTGTCACAGTGCCAGGAGGCTCACTAACAAGGAGGCTGGAGAGCTTTGCTGTGTCCCAGACATGGTGGTATTCTGTCTTATGTGTGTGTGCATGCATGGTTATGTGCATGCGTGTGTGTGTGTATGTGTATACATGTGTATGTGTGCAGTTACACATGTGGACGTCAGAAGACAATCTCAGGTGTTGACCCTCAGCTTCCACTTTGTTAGAGACAAAGTCTGTCTTGTTGCCCCTATTTATACCAGTGACCTTCATCCCAGTTTCCCTACACCAGCCAAGGAATAGCAATCACCTGAACTACTGCACCCAGCTGTGTGTGTGTGTGTGTGTGTGTGTGTGTGTGTGTGTGTGTGTGTGTTATGGGGAAACATAGGCAAAACGGAGAAAGGCTTACATAATCCAACCTGTCGATCAAAACAAAGACCCACCTGCACTTAGTACACCTTAGCAGCTAGATTATTTCTCACAAACCCCATAAAAGCACAGTAGTCAGGGCTGGTGTACCCTCGCTTATCTGGCCCTTTGTCATGCTTGACAGCTTACTTCTTTCTGGTCTGTACCGTTGCTTTGCCTTGAATGAAATATAGTTGTGCTACTTTGAAATCTATGTGTTTCCTTATTTTACCCTTGAGTAAGAAACCAAGAACCTGAAAACATGGAAAGACAATGCCATAGACTATCTAACAAAACCCCTAAAATCTGGCATGAGAAATCTTCTTTGGAGATGTTAGTCAGTGTTGCCTAAGAGACTTCTGAAAAACTATGGGCTATTACTGTTACCCTTGGTTGCCTCCTAGAGACAAAAGATAAGTCCTTATTGCTAAAGACACCATGTACGTCAGACATGAGACCCAGAGGATCTGGGCTAGATCTGATATGAAAGCCTCCTCTAGTCCTCCGTGAGGACCAGCAGGCTCCATGCAAACTTCCAAGGGAGAAAAGCAACCAACAGTCCTACCCAGCTACCAAGCCCATGAATCACAATGACCAGCATAGCACAATAAAGTTAAGGGTGTAATGGTGTCACTTACACTTTGGCAGTAACTAACAACTCTCTAATGGGACCAAAGGTCCACTCAACAAGAGGAAAAGTCATGTCTGGTGCTGGAAATCTAGCCAAGGCTAATAAAGTCATGGATCTTGGAGGAAAAACTACAAATACCAAAATAAATAAACAAATGATAATAAATAAATAACACAAGTAAACCAGCATAATACCTAACTAAATTCGAAATATTTGTCCTTATACCCTCAGATAAATGTAGTTCTCACACCTTATTAAACTTCTCTTTGCAACAGATGGAGACCACTACAGAAAACCACAACCAATCAAAATGTAGATTTATGGACACCAGTTCCAACTATACATTTACAACAAAACTCTTGCGCCTAAGGCTCAGGGATCATTGAAAAAGAGAAGCAGAAAAATTGCAAGAGAATAAGAAGTTTGCTGCGAGATGATGAAATGCCTGAAGTTATCCCATGACGTCTCACCAACATGGTCCCTAAGCAAAACATGAACGAGGGTGACACCAGTAGACATGTCAGCATGGGGAGGGGGGTCCAGAAGGCTCAGCCTTAGGCAAAGAGTTGCAAGTGACTGAAGATGGCTGAGAGCCAGAAAAGTAGCCTTCCCCAGGGAAGAGCATACCAATTGGCCATTCATTACCAAATGGTCAACCCTAAAAACATACATACAAGTGGCATTATATGGACATATGTGCATCATATATGTAACAACAATTAAAGAAAAAGAGGCCATGAATTTGAGTAAGAGCTGAGGGGCTACATGGGATGGATTGGAAGAGAAAAATTATGTATTTATATTATAATCTCAAAAAATACAAACATCATTTTTTAAAAAAATTTAAAACCTGGAAGCTTCTGGCACAGACCCAGACCATTGGTGAGCTTCTGACACACCAGGCCCCATACAGTAATCACACACAGAGACGAGTCCCCCCGCCCCCTGCTCCCCTCCTGGGTCACTCTACTTCCACCCAGTTCTCATCACTGTGCTGCCCAGGAGCCTTTCCGTAGATTGCTTTCCATGATCAAAAAAGTCTGCATTTATTAATCAATCATTGGCTCTTCCCCTTTTAGAATACAGAAGAACTTTATAGAGACTTTACATTTTGCATTCTCAAATACTTATCTTCTGGCACACAGTAAGAGCTAAACAAACACAGATGGACGGACGGACAGACAGATGGATAGACAGACAGATGGACAGATGGAAGGGCAGACAGACGGACAGATGGGTGGATGATGGATGGATGGGTGGACGGAAGGATGGACGGATGGACGGACAGATGGATGGGTGGATGGATGGGTGGGTGGATGGACGGGTGGGTGGGTGGATGGATGACTTAATTGTACTTCTGAAGAAAAGCATAGCTCCTCTAGAGAGACTATCAAGCATCTGACTTGTGTGAAAAGCACTGATGGCTTCTGACACTTGGCTGCTCATCTGTATCCAGGTATTTCTAGAACTTGCCATACTCTAGGCAGCAGGGTGGGGTGGGGTAGCCCAGTTTCCAAACTCTTTTTTTGTCTAAGCAATATTAGTTACCATTTCTTGAGACTTTTCCTTGTTCTCTTAGTACTTTTCTTAGTAGCCCTAGTGGGTAAAAAGAAGTATTCTTACCCACAGAGGAGATAAGCCATGTGTGATTTGCCCAACAGCATCCGTTGGTCACTAGAGTTGGGACCAGACCAACTTGGTGTCTCCTGTCTCTGAAGTCCATGCCTTGAGCCTCCTCTGTGTATTAAGGCAAAGTACCAGCATGACAAAAGTAATCATCTCCTGGTTGGCCACACACAGGACAGACACCAAGGATTGGGAACTTTGGCATAGGTGACTTTTAGTGATCATTTCAAGCCTCCTCATTCCCACCAAAGACCAGAGCCAATTCTCAAGGAGGAGTTCTAACCACTTCAATATTTCTGTGAGTTTTTCAAACATGGTCGGTTGACTCCAAGGAGCCATCTGAAGTTTTAGCACCTATAGAAACTGCTGCTCATGGCCCTGAGTAGCAAGACTCTTACTCAGGGAAGGAAGGAGCAGAGATTCTCCTTCCATAGTAAAATTCCGTTGAAACTAAAGTACGAGACTGAAGAAAGCCAACGTTCCTGAGAGTGAAATCCAAGTAGGAGTTACAGCTTGTAATGCTGTGCCAGCTTCAACATCAGCAGCTCCGCTCACAGAAAGTGACAAAGGCCCGGGATGCTGCCGAGGAGCGTGGAAAGGGAAACCATGTGTTACCTCCCAAGCTCAGCTCCTTCTCTCCCGCACGCTCACCATGCTGAGGTCCTCGCAACACCCCTTTCCTTGCTTCTCACCTACAACTCAGGTCTTGGGAGCTATTGGTGTCACACTCCTACCCGCCTTTTATTCCTCTCTCCATCTCTGCACTGAGGGTTAACCAATAAATATATAATGTTCCCCCTATGCCATCTGAGTTTCCAAAACAGACAGGTTTCCCAGCCATGCAAGCCCGTGTATATCCACGGACTGGGTCTCTTAGGACAGTTGAGAACAGCAAGTCCCGGTGTCATAAGATGTGATTCCTCCCTCGAGTTACAGGAATAATAAGTAAAAATAACCAAAGGACAGAATATCAAATGCTGTTGAGCAACGAGGAATAGCACAGGCTCATTTCTGGAGCCCGGGCCTCAAAATATCAGCACAAAAGAGTCTGTGGGGTCCTGGGCAAGTTGACCAGCTTCTCTAAGCCCCAGTTCCTTCATCTCTTCCCACAGTACCTGGCTCATCATCTGGTGCTGAGAGTTCAATAGTACAAAAATCCCCCAAGGCAGGCCCTTGCCGCACAGCGCTTGCCAAGAGGCTGCCATCGCCATTATTACCACGTGCCACAGCAAACACGCGCCCCAGAATCCCTGAACCACGCGGCTTCTCATGATAACGAACTACAGTTTGGCCCAGTGTCTACACCGTCAGCTTTCCCTCCCAGATAACTCAAGCTGTATTCCAGATGGAACAAGTAGAAAAACAGAAGTAAATGCTCCCAAGATAAACGGTGTAAGAGCAGAATAGAGAAAAGCAAATGGGCAGAGAAAGGAGATAAAGCTTGCGGCTCTCCCAGACTTCCGTGCCGTCAGCATTGTTCAGAGATGTCAGTTTGAAAAGACATCCGTTCTGGTTCCTTCTCTTCAAGGAGAAGAATGTCTCCCCCAGAGAAGAGAGATAAAGAGTCAACTCAAAATATCAGGTTCAGCACTCTGGCCTGGGCATTGGCACAGCGGCCTACAGGACAAATTATTGTGAGCTCTGCAGAGTTTAGGGAGTGCTACCTGAAGAGGGACCCATTGTTCAGTCAACACTCCCAACCCTGAATGTGCCCTCCATGCCTGGGAAGCACCAGAGAGAAGGCCAAGTTCATTAAGGCCACCAAACTTGAACTCATCGTGGCAATGTTCTGGCTGGTCAACACCATCCAAGGGGGTATGGCCTCTCTGAACCAGAATAAATTCACAGAAGGCTGTTAAAGTGGCCTGTGGCTCCAGGCATACAAAACAGATTCAGAGTTTCAGTAGAGGGGCCAATTCTGACTCCAAGACTGAAGTTACAACCATCTGCTACACTACCTGTTTTAAATCTAGATCACTGGGAGCAGAAAACTCGGGGCACCTACCTACATTTTAGTACCACAGCGGCACCAGCATTGGTTGGGTACGTTCTGATGGTGGGTGTTTCAGCCGAGGCTAGAAGGAGTGGCCTACAAACTGTCCGTGAACTTGAACAGATTTTCTGTAAATTCTGCCTTGGTGTGCGCTTACAAATTTCACCTGTATGAGAAAAGATTCCAACCATGTGCTTCATTTACCTAAAACCCAAGTGCTCTCTTCCTGCAAAGACCTACGTGTTCTGTTCCTTTCTGGTTGCTGTGAGCAACCGCCTGACAGGAAGCAGCTTGACAGGGGGGCTGGCTCACAGTTTGTGTAAGGAAGGCAGGCAGTGGAAGGGTGAAGCAGCTTCTCATACTACCTCTCCTAGGACAAAAAGAGCCTAAAGGACGCAGAGCCTGCCTCTCAAACTTCAAGTCCCACCCCCCATGATTCCACAACCTTTCAAAACAGTGCCCCAGCTAGGGAACAAGCAGTCGAACACATGAATTTCTGGGGACATTTTATATTGAAACCGTGACAAAAATGTTTCTTAGGATGTCTCTCAACAGCCCCAACTATTGGAAACCATTGGCTAAACGGGGTTCCCCCCCTTCTGTGTAAAATAGCTGCTTAAGAAACAAATGATAATAGAGTCCCAGCCCACTACCCACAGGCCCCTCCCACTCCTCCCACGACGGAGCCAAAGGAATCGCAGTGAAAACCAACGACTCCATCGGGCTCTGGCCAACGTTTCTCCTTTTATAGCTACTTGAGCGTGGCAGGCTCTTCCTATTAACTACATTACATCACCATTATCAAAGACGAAAGGAAATTAATTTTGTTTTTCAAGGTCTTGGCAATACGTTGGCTCTTTACTTCATCAGACACCCGCCTGTTTTTCTACGTGTGTCATTTGTGAAGTTGAGTTTTCCTTAGGACTCGGGCCTCATCACGATTTATCACAAAGCAGTGTTTACCAGAGAAGCTGTGCCGCCTGATTTTTCTCTCTCCAAGCAGAAAGTGTAACACGAACTTAAAGCCAATATCATCATCTATATTTCATTCTCAAATAGTTTTCTGAACTTTAAAAAAAAACACACAGAGCCAACGAGACTGTCAAGAAAAAAATAAGCACTTCTGGTTTCTGGCTGAAATGTATTGCCAGCGCCGCTGTGCTGTTTTAACAGATGGGCCTTTATCAGCAAATTATGTGGGCAGTTCACTGAGCTCCCCAGGAATGAAGGGTGCTTGCATTTACTTGGGCTCTTATCGCTCACTTTCAGCCACCTCCGACCACAGAATTCTAGGTGGGGTTTTTTTGATGCTTTTTTTCCCCGTTCTCCTTTGTCTATTGATGCCAAGGGTGAACTACAGAGAATCTTCCATTCCCCTACAATTAGCCAATCCTGGACTGATGGGTGAGCTCTTAGCAATATTTTTCAACCATGGCCGCCGCCGCCCCCCCCCCCCCTGCAATGACTCCCTTAACACCTCATGGCTCCAGTCTCTCACGTGATGCGATTAGAACCCCTAGAAGGCAGTTGTGTTTATTCTGATGTCTCCTGGGTCTTCCGCCTTTTGTTTGTCCCTCTCCCTCCTCTTGCTTCCTCCAGTGCTGACTCTTAGTAACCATAATTTTGCTGATAAACAGGTGGGGGTGGTCACTGCTGTTCCCAGTGAGTCACCGGCTCTTAGCTCTGAAACCTGACTTCAAGGGGTCCTAGCAAGCCCCTCTACCCGCCACATGCTGGGTAGGTGGACCTGTGTTCCTATGTTTATGTTTTTTATGAAGGAGATCTGTGCCAAAAACAGAGATGAATGATGACTCTCACGATTTTATTTTACCCTGAAAATTACTTTCACCTTTCCTTGTTGCAATTTGACTTAATCATTTCCACAAGAACCAAATCCCTAGGCCTCAGTTTCTCTAAACCTATAAAATGAGGCTGAATAAGACCCAAAGTTGAGTGTTCATGAGAAACACCTGGGGAGCTAGTTACATATGCAGATCCTTGGGCTCCTCTCACCCCCAACACATACACCACCTGCTCTGAAGCTGAGGTTTCCATGCGGGACACAGGGCACTGGGCGGTCTTAGCAGGCCAGCCTGCCCTGGGAACACAGGTCTGATGAGCCCTAAAGGGGCTTCATATGATAGTCTCTTGTAGAGACTTTCAAGAATTCCAAGTGTAAAACGTTCAGTTGTCCAGGCAAATCTCGCGTTTACCAGCAAACATCTCTCCATCTGGAGTAGCCCGGTCAGCATCTCTCTCCATTGTCAGTCTCCTTCGTGTGTAAGGCAGAGGTTTGAGGCCGAGTGGGGACTAGGGAGCTGTGAGGTGCAGGCAGCGCCCCGCTTCAGACACGGAGCAGGACGGTTCAGCCTGTCTCAGGGCTCTTCCTGCCTCAGGGAAATACCGCATTACTTTGTAAGTGAAACGGGCTTATGTAGCCCTATGTAGTCCAAGTTGACCTCGAACTCAGTTCGAGTTACAAGTGTAACCCCACATACAAATAAGCCACTACTGCACACGGAACTTTGCAAACCACCCATCTTAAGCTCCAGCGCAGAAGGTGCCTGGTTGAGGCTGCCCAACCCCAGGGCAAGCAGTCACCAGTGGCATTTGCAGCGTATGTGGCCGAGCAGCTGGTAGACAGATGGAAATCAGGACCCATGAGCAGCTAGAGCCTCTTTACTAACAACCTGTGTGACCCTGACAAAGCAACTTCCCTTCTCTGAGGCTTCTTCCTTGTGGAATTAAAACTCGGATATCTGAGGGCCTGCAATGGGCCACTAACCAAGCAGTAGCTCCAAGCAGTGGCCCAAGTAGGCACAAAGTCTCAAGCCCAGTGAGAGGCCGAGGAAATGGAACCTGCAGCAGGGAAGAGTGAGTGTGGCACCGGTACACACTGGGAGAAGAGGAGCCCAGCGTGGAGACAAAGAGGATGCTGGGAAGAGGAGCAGAGCGTGGAGACAAAGAGAACACTGGGAAGAGAAGTAGAGTGTGGGGACAAAGAGGATGCTGGGAAGGTTCCTTTTGCTACCTGAGCCAACACATGTGATGGAGAAGCACCCAAAGGCAGGAACGGTTGATGGATGACAGTCACGTGACAGAATGGAGGCCTGTGTGGCTTAAGAAAAGGGAGTGGGGGTAAGTGTGTTAAGAAATGGCGGTAGGGACAGAGCCATCTCTGTGAGAGAGGACTTGGAGCCTTATTCTGTGTTACTGTCAAGCCCTTGGACATTCTGCACAGCAGAGGGATGCACACTCAGAAAGGACCACTCCAGTTTATAGCTTGAAGGTGAGGCTTCAAGGGGTGTGGGACTGTGGGGGGGGTGCTCATCTGTTAGCAGAGGCTAGATCATGCTGCTGGAATGAAGTGGTGCAGTCTTAGAGGCTTATAAAAAGTCAATTTCAGAGGCAGGCGAGGGGATGCATGTCTTTAATCCCAGCACTCGGGAAGCAGAGGCAGGCTGATCTCTGTGAGTTCAAAGCCAGCCTGGTCTACAGAGCGAGATGCAGAAAAGCCAGGGCTACACAGAGAAACCCTGTCTCAAAAAATTTTAAAAAAAAAGGAAGTTCAGGTCTTATTGTGCATCATGCCCATTATATTGAAGAGGGTTCCTCTCTTCTCCGCTCTTCATTCTGGGACCTATGGACCGAACAGCCTCAATCTGAAGCATGGCAGAACACCATAACCAACACCATCAGTAGGCAATACCAGATGGACAGAAGAAGCAGGCAGACTGATGAGGGTCTGGGGGAAGGCTATTGGCTCATGCTGGACTGTCCAGGAGAGGTATAGAAGCCAACGCAGAAGGCGCCTCAGAGACCTGAGACAAAATTTGCTGGTGGGGTGGATTTGGACAAGTTCAACCACCCTCAGTGAGTGGATTTGGGTGCAAGATAAATGAGAAGTTCCTACACGGGGAAAGGCCTGTGGTAAGCCTCAGTAAGTGCTGATCCTTAGTACAGTTCTCGACAGAAGAGAAACTTCATTATTTGCGGGGACAATTAATCAAGGAATCACCCCCTTGCAGTGTGTTTGTGTAAAACTTTTGTTTGGGTTGGTGAGATGACTCGGCGGGTAGCAAGTCCCAGCCTTGCAAGCCTGACCACCAATTCAGTTCCACAGAAAACAGACTGTGGTGGCTCCCATCAGCAATCTCCACAGATGGGAGACAGACAGGAGCGCCACCTAGAAGCTCCCTGGCCAACTAGCCTGAGTACTCAGCACTGCAGAAATGAGAGATTGTGCCTCAAAAAAGTGAAAGGGCCTGGACATGGTGGCACACCCCAGCACTTGGGAGACAGAGTCAGGAGGATGTCTGAGCGCGAGGCCAGCCTGGTCTACACAGCGAGTCTCAGGACAGCCAGGGCTACACAGAGAAACCCTGTCTAGACACCGCTCCTGATAAACAAAAAGTGAAAGGAAAGATCTCTTTATTTAGGAGTGTCCTACTTTCTAAGACATGGGGTTACTTTACCCTTAAATCACTCACTGCCTCCCTTCCCCCTCCTACTGTCTCGTTTTCAAAACACACATACAAAGAGCGTAAAAACAGGAGCAGCAATAGAGTGCTTAATTCTACGCTAGATAATCTTCAACCCTTAAGGAACTTTCCCCAATGAGTTGACTTCCTACCTATTTCAGAAAGCCTTTGTTGCAGCAGATGCACTTTGGGGGCAGAAAAGGCGGCCTCCACAAAAGCCAGGGAGCCCCAGTGTCTCTGCTCGGTGGCTATAGATTCATCGTCATCGGTTCTGGGGCTGCGCAATGACCCATAAGGAAAGCTTCGCAAACCCGAGACCTGGAGAAGGAAAACAAAGGGATCACCTGCTTGAGAACAGCCGCCTCCAGATTTGCAGAGAGGGAGGAACAAGACCTTTAAGTGACATTCGTTCTCCCGTGGCTTACGTTAAACAATTTAATATATAACATGAGGGAGAGAATGTGATATAAACAATATATTCAGGAGGAAAAAAAACAAATGACCTCAGTCCCAAGAGGCGCTGTGCTGCGCTGGTGCTGTTGGCTACGCTGTAAGGAATGATGTATCAGTTTGACTTCTAGTCTGTATCTAAATATATCATGGCCGGTTCCTGGACTGCATTACCCTATCTTGAGATTCTTGCTCACATTTTGCATTAATGTGGAAAGTATCCGTCCGTTATCAGCAGAACCTAATTCCATACTGAAAAATGAGGTGTCTGCCAGGGACACTTCTATTTTAAGGTTTAAAGTCATTGAGAAAGCCAAACTAAAATAGAACTTTGGAATTAAACCATGATGTTTTCTGTCGCAAGGATGTTGAGAGGTGGCTGCCGCGCGTGTGACCAGGGGACATGAACTGGCCTCTGATTTCCAACCTGCTGCGAGGACAGCACAGGCTTGTGTTGTCTCAGCAGTGTTACGGAATTCTCAGAAATAATCTTAGGACACCTTCGTAAACAGGCACACAGTTTTAGAGTGAGCGAAGGTACAGGAGTGCCACAGCTGTGCACGGGGGTCCCGGGGCTCCTGTGGGGAGGAGTGTGCCCTAGCTGTGCACGGTGGTCCTGTGGGGAGGAGTGTGCCCTAGCTGTGCACGGGGCTCCTGTGGAGAGGAGTGTCATAGCTGTGCACGGGGGTCCCGGGGCTCCTGCGGGAAGTCTGCTCTCTCCTCCCACCTTTTGAGCAGGTTGCTCTGGTTTCTGTTGTGCTGACTATCCCAGTACAGATAGTTATAGACTAAAAAAAGTAAAGTGATAGAGTAAAAATAAGCCACGTAAAAATGGAAAATTCACAGAGAGTCTGGATTATGTATTTTATTGTGTTTTCTTTGAAATTTTTGACTGTAAAGGAGCTAAGTACAGAGAGACATTTCATTATATGGGCTGCCAGGCTAGACCAGAATGGACATCTTAACGGTATGACTTCAGGATTTGGATCTAAGAACATGATGCTTTGGAAAAGAGTTTCTTCTTTTGTTTTCACAGAGGACGAGACTCTGTGGATTGCTTCTATCCCAATATGGTATGATAGACCACACCCTCCTGAAAGGTTGCTGTGAACATCTTCAAAAAATTACTTCACTCAACTGCCAACTGAGAGGAACCTAGCACACAGGTTACACCATGAAAGACCTAAATAACAGCGCCCCCATTCAGCAGGAAGCAGTTTGGAGAGAAATAACTGCGCCCATTTTCCCAAATATTGTTTATAAATGTTCTTTTACATTTAAAGGGGGAGATGATATAGATATGAATAATTTGCATTGGTATGGATTTTAAGGTCAATTTGTTATATGTATATGTATTTCTGATCTTGATTAAGGTATTGTAATTGTGTAGTTCATTTAAAAATGTAATGTATAATTAGGAAATATAAGTTGTTAATGGATAATCATTGATAATAGTTAAGCTTGTAGTCATGTTATTAGATTTTCTAGATATGTAGAGATATATTTCAGTTAGATAGACATTCTTCATATCTTTCAAAGACTGCAGAATATGGCATTTAATGTTTTAATAACTTAGGGTTTTTCATGACAGTGAGACATGTCTGCTCCTGGCAGCACCAATCTACTTCGAGAGGAAGATGGGCATCGAAGAGGCTACTTATGGAGTTTGTTAGCCATTTGGGCAAGAAACTGCTCTTGCCTGGACTGTTGCATAAACTGGACACAAGGAACCCACAGAAAGAGGACTGCTGAACTTGCCTAAAGGTGAAATGGCCTTTTGGGGTTCCTGATTCATTAAAGAGTCTGTGAGACATTCTGCAGGACACAGCAGAAAGTGACTGAACTGTCTTTGGAATTTCCTGCTTCATGGAAATGTCTGCTGGATACTTATGGGCCTGTAGGCTAAAGATGGATGCCCCAACGGTACAGAGGAACTTTGGGTGACTGTCCAGGCAGCGAGTTGTCTCTGTCATTTCTAGAGTTTGAAAGTTGCATATGACTTGTTTACTTAGGTAATATTATATCCTTCTGGAGTCTTTGATGGAGTTGAAGAATAGATAGTTATAGCTTTCCTTAGTTATGATAAAAGATAAAATAGGTCTAAATATTGTAACTGTAATACTTGCTTGATAACTGTTTTGTTATATGTAATTTTGCTATGTTAAAGTTGAAGCCTTTCTTTTTTGTTTAAACAGAAAAAGGGGAAATGATGGAGGAGAGTTATCTGTCTATGTTACTTTCATTGGTTAATTAATAAAGAAAACTGCCTTGGCCCTTTAAGAGACAGAAAATTAGGTAGGAGGAGTAGACAGAACAGAATTGTGGGAAAAGGGGTAGCAGGCACTGGAGAGATGCTTCAGGCAGTCACCATAGTGAGTCTCCATGCTTCTCCTCTCCGAGATGGACGCAGGTTAAGATCTCTCCTGGTAAGCCACACCTGGTGGTGCTACACAGATTACTAAATATGGGTTAAAGAAGATGTGAGAATTAGCCAATAAGAGGCTGAAACTATGGGCCAGGCAGTGTTTTAAAAGAATACAGTTTCCGTGTAATTATTTTGGGCAAAGCTAGCCGGGTGGCGGGACACAGCCCGCCGCTTCCTTCTACACTTCTGGGTGCTTTTGTCTTCACTGCCCACATCTCCATCTGAGAGCTGGGAGTCCAGCTGCAAACTGCACATGCTGCTTTTTGTAGGCTCTGGGGATCAAAGTCAGGTTGTCAGGTTGTCAGGTTGCCAGGCAAGAATTTTCACCTGATGATCCATTGCACCAGCCCAAACTTAGTTTTTAAGTAGACATAATACATGGGGCTAACCCTGAATTAACTGTACCCTGTAAGAAGAGAAAAAATGTCCCAGAAATGCAACCATCTCTGCTTCTAAACCAAGTCTCCCCACCAACATCCTATCTACTGACCGTCCTGGCTAAACCTGCTCACAGTAGATGCCATCCAAAAGCATTGTGTTCTCAGTGGTGCAGCGCAACAAACGCTGGGGCCCCCGAGTAGCAGATGTAAATGGCACCAGTCAGGCCACATGTCCACGACACCAAATATGCTCCAAAACAGAGCCAGTGGAATTACCGTGCACCAGGGCAGTGTTTGGTGACTGCTGGCGCTTAAATCACTCAGAACAATTGATGACTGCATTGAATTCTGTTAGGCATAAGTGATAGGGGCCCAACCCACCGAAACAGCAAAAAAAAAAAAAAAAAAATAGAGGGAACTTGTCAGCTCGCCTAACTAAAATACAGACTGAACATAGCTCGGGACTCTGGGGACAAACCCAAGGGCCTCGCTTCTGTCCCACTTGCCTCTGGATCAGCAGCTATTTACCTCGCTGGGTTTTACAGAGAAATGAAAAACTGGCTTCTCTTGACTCATGTTGTGACCACCTTGGTACCGGGAAGACAAGGACTCTTTCTCCGGTGGCTCACTTTCCACACGAGATACATAATGAGGGCCCTGCAGAGCCAGGCTGTCTGGGAGCTGCAGATCACACTGCCCTGCATGGCCCACAGAGTCCTGCTTCCTTAGGAGACACAGAGCAGCAACACTACAGCACACGGAGGCCATGTGCTGACACAGCATACACAGGAGGACTAGAGGTGGGGCTCCATAGAAGAGGCCTTCTTACATATCCTGAGTCCCGACAAGGCTTCTCTGTCTATGCGTGGGAAGCGTATGTGGCAAGGGATACCCTGCACAAAGACCCACAGGAGAAACAGTGGCACAGCAAAGGAAGCCTTAGAATGGCGGAAGAGCAAGTGTCAGAAGCCTCAAGATAAATGAGTTTGAACAACAGTTGGGAGAAGGGCACGAAGGCTTTCAGGACATTCTAGGGAATCGACTTCAAGTCTATTAACTAGTAGTTTGACTTGTTTTTAGAAAGAACCCTTTACCACCTGGCATTAGATGTAGTCAAAATTTAGTCTAAAGCATCACCCCCAAAGGCTTTGAATGCTTGTTCCCTGAGAGGCAGCTCTGGGGAGGCTGTGGAGCCTTTCAGAGGGGCCTACCTGGAAGAAGTGGGTCAATAGATTTGGGTCTTCGAAGGCTATAGCTTACAACTGGGTCAGCCCACTCTCAGCTTCATGGTGTGTACGTGTGTGTGTGTGTGTGTGTGTGTGTGTGTGATGTGTGATGTGTGATGTGTGTAGGACATGTTTAAGTATTTTTCTGAACTACTTGCGAATAAATTCATACATCATGGCCATTTGCCCTTAAACACTTCAGTATGTATTTCCTAAGAGCAGGAACAGTCTCTTGTGTAACTACCTATAATACAGTCCCAGCCAAGGTAAATTCATGAGAGAGGCCATACTTTACCACCCCAATTCAGTCTTGTCAATTGTCCCAAACTCAGTTGTAGCATTTTCTCCTCTGCACTGCATGGCCCAGTTTAGAGCCACATGTAGTACTTGACTATGTCAGTCAGCTTTAATCTGGATAGTTCCACGGCCCTTGCTTGTCTGTAATAGCATTGACATTTCTGAACACTCAGCTTCCTCTTTCCCTTCCCTTAATAGAACAGCTCTTACTGGGGAACGTCTCCTGATGAGATTGGGGTTTCTGTCCCAGCTGAAACAATACAAGAGCTATGTCCGTCTCGGAGCAGGAGCACCGGCAGAGCACAGGGTCCTGGCTCTCATTTGGACACTGGCTTTGATCTCCAGGCAAGGTGATTGTATTTCTCCATCTGTATGGCTGTCATTTTTCACATTGCTATTAATAAGGAATCTGAAGATACATTTTAGGATTAAGCAAATACCCTGCTTCTTGTCAAAGGTCTTCCTCCAGATTTAGCATCTTTCAACAATTCTTTTGGAAGCGATTGCCCCCTGATGGCTGCAAAAATGACCATCTGCGACTTGGGCAGAGCTCCTTTTCATATTGACTGGCGTACACTTGACCCTCCTCTACCCAGATCTCTGCTTCCAGAGAGCTCTGTCCCCATCTGCGGTGTTAACAATGTGAGCGTATGAGTTCACTTCTCTTCAGTGTGTTGTAACTCTTTCCTGTTTTTACTGCTAAGGTTATCTCTGATTTGGCCATTAGGCATCCCTTCAAGCTGGCTATGTGTCCTTATGACATTGGTAGGATGTGGTTTGGAGTATCCCTCCAAGGTTCAGAGCTTGATCTTCAGTATAGCTATGTTGAATTAGGAGAACCTTTAAGAGGTAGGTAGGGTCAAGCGGATGATGGTTGGGTTGATGGTGCCTCATTCAGAAGGGAACTAATATAGTTCTGCAAGATTTTGTGCAGTCTCTGAGAAGGTGACTTGTGATACGAGTGTGGCCTGCCTCCGAGCTTCCCTGGCTTCCTGACTTACTCACACACGATTGAATTCACATCAAGGCATCTACCTCCAATTCCTGTAGCAATTCCTTTTCTTTTTCTTTTTTTCTTTTTAGTGTGTGGATGTTTTGCTTATATGCATGTCTATATACTATTTGCATGCCTGATTCCTTGAGTCCAGAAGAGAGTGTTAGATCCCCGTGGACTGGAGTTACAGGTGGTTGCTAGCTGCCATGTGGGTACTTGGAATTGAACCTGGGTCCTCTGGAAGAGCAACCAGTGCACTTAATCCCTGAGCCACGTCTTCAGCTTCCCATGGAGTGCTTTCTTGGCTTCCCCACCCCATATAAGCACCTCTATAGCTCTACCGCTCTTGGCTCCCAACAGCACGAGCCGATTTCCTCTTTACTCAGTTCTGGGATCCCTCAAATGTGGCTTTTCCCTAGAAATGAACCTACCGTAAAGAGTTCAAGACTTATTTCTTGTTCATGCCATCTCCTTTCCTGCCTAAAACCATCAGTGTGGAACATCATACCACCCACAGAGGTCACTTCTCCCAGGCTTCTTCTACTGTGGTGACATTATTCATTTGAGACGCAGGGAAGTTTAATGTTTCATTTTTCTTCTTCTTCATAATGAGAGTGCTGTGCTTTTACCTTCTAATCCTTGCTGATCTAATTTCATTTTATTATTTGCCTTTATTCTTTAATTAAGTTTACATATGTATGTCTGTGGATGGGTATGTGCTCGTGTGAGTGCAGGTGCCCACAGAGACCAGCAGGAGTCAGAACCCCAGGAGCCGGAGTTACAAGCAATTGTGAGCTACCTGGTGTGGGGGGCTAGAATAGAGAACTCTCTGCAAGAGCGGTCTACACTCTTAACTACTTAGCTAGCTAGCTCTCCAGCCCCTGGTTTCACTTGTGTATGTACACACACACACACACACACACACACACACACCCCACCACCACCACCACCACCACCAGCAGCAGCAGCAGCAGCAGCAGCAGCAGCAGCAGCAGCATGCTTCCAGAAGTCACAACTGTGCAAAGCCATGGTCAGAAAAACTGGCTGTGTGGCTCAGTCCTGATTTTAAATGAGTAGCTTTTACAGAGGGAAGTGCCAATCAGCAGCAGAGAAGGAAGCCTTGGTATGATCAGGAGTTAGTTTAGAGGAAGCTCTGCCGTGCACAGGGAGGGGAAGCCACTGTGTAGATGGGAGGCAAACTCAGCCGACTTCCAGTCTGGCCCATATGGCAAGATGGAGACATACCTCTGCAGGGCCAGCGGCACAGGATATTTGGACAGGAAGACAATGAACTCTGGAAGCCAGAAGAAGCAAGAGCAAAGAGAACTGGGAAATAAGAGCAGTGGGAAACCTGAGAGGGGTCAATGAAAGCTGCAGGGCCGATGAGCACTTGGAATGCGTCCTTAAGCCAATCTTGGAATTGCCTGTCTTTAGCTGGCCCATTACCATGGCCACACACACATGCACCACCTCACAAAGTCTGTGGTCTGACCTTGCTGGGTCCCTTAACTGCCACCTCCACCACTTCCTAACCCCAGGACTCTACTAACCGGCTCCGCTTTCTAAACCTTGGTTTTTCTTCTGTAAAATGGAGAGGGTGACACATGACCTATGAGTGTTGTGAGTGTCACAGGCTTACATAAGGCTAGCGATCGTCACAAAACCTAACCCTAAGAGGCACTCAGTAAGTAGCTGTGCTTCCCCTACTCAATCAACTTCAAGCACTTAGAGCTCCGACCCCCTCGTTCATTCCTGTAATCTCTGCAACACTCTATTGTGGCGGTTCTCAGACTTAGTCACACATTAAAATCCCAATGGGAGCTTAGAACAAACACAAGACTCAGGCCTCCCTACCCAGAGAGTCTTGTTTAATTGGTCTGGGGTGGACCTTAGCGATGGCATGTTTTTTATAAAGTACCAGGGCAATTATACTCAGAGCTTGACTGTGTGTCGCTCTCTCACGCCCTGCATCCCTGGAAGGGCTCCTTGAGGCTGGACTCCTTCTCAGCCTTTCTGACAGAACTTCCAACTAAAATGGATCTCTTAGGTTGTTCACTTTCTTCCCCCAAACACCAGAGCATATAGCAATGTGTTATCTTTTGGGAAGTTCTTTCCTGAGAAACATAAATACCACCTTCCTCCTGCAGGAGGAAAGGAATGTTCCTCCCCACCCAAAGAAACCTGGTCCTCTCTTACCCACCCAGGCAGAAAGCAAAATACAAGTGAGCTTGGTCAGTGTAAATTCAGTCCTGAGGAATGGAGCCAGCAGGGAACACAACATGTCTCTCCATGGGTGCAGGCCACGTATCCCACCAGTTTACCCACTGGGGGACTCCCGAGGAGCAAGGCCACTGAAGAAACCATAGCTAACGGGGTTGGCAGTCTCTCAGAAAGCTCCAAAAGGGGCTGGGGAGAAGGCTCAGTGATAAAGCCCTTGCACAAGCACAGGGACCAGGGTTTCTATCATCAGAACCCACATAAAAACCAGCCAGTAACCTCAGGACGCAGGAGGCAGAGGCTCCCCAGGCTGACTGGCTAGCTAGACTAACTAAAACTAGTGAGCTACAGGTTCAATGAGAGATGCTATCTCTAAACATAAAGTGCAGAGCAATCGGGCTACACACAACTGCACACACATGTATTCACATATAAACATGCATTGCATTCATGTGTGCACATGTGCGTGCACACACACACATATACAAAAATAAGGAAGTTCCCAACCACTATGTGTTACCTAGGCCACCATACCCATCAAACATGTGTGACCATGCAGAAAGACCGTTCCTCAGTCAACTCCAAGCTAAGATGTTTTACCCATGAATACACAGACCTGCAGCAGAGAGCCCACGTTCTCTGGAGTCAGCTACTACAAAGGCTTCTAATACATCTTAGCCCAGCTCAAGGCTTTCAAATCTGTGTCCGCAAGGTCAGAAACAAGTCAGTTTTCAAAGGATCAAGTTAGCAATAGGTTCTCAATGGTGAAGTTACAATTAGTTAATTAGTATATATGTTAATGAAAGTTGTGCTACTAACCTCCCCTCCGCCGGTATGAATTAAGTATAAGGTTCTTGGTTCCCCAACACTCAGGGAGAGAGATTCCAGAGTATATTTTAAAGGAAGTGAGCATCCTTGGGATCATGCCAATGGCGGAGGACCTTCTATTTCCTACTCTAGACACTACAGGATTCTAGACTTCTGCTGCCCATCACAAGAGTGCTCTCTCTAGAATCCTGGTGTTTGCCTCTCACAGACGATGACAGGCAAGGCAGTTTCCAGAGACCATCACTCAATCCTGAACTCCTTGGTTAGCTCCCTTTTCTCTAGAGTGTTCTACCCTTTGTCTTCCCATAAAAATGAGCCAAGCTTGTTTCATAAGGCCTCAGCTATACAGTATGCCTGGGCAGCATTATTGGCTGGAGGCATTAGTGTTATGAGGCTTTACGGCTTCTCCTTCAGGGGAAGTAGCTTTGGGCTTTAACAGTAGCTGCAGGGAAGACACTGGAATGCATCAGGGGCCCTAACAGTTAGAGCCTTGCTTTGTAGCAGAGAAGAAAGCTGAGGCCCAGGGACTGCAAGACAATGGCCTAGCAGACTTCATGAAGTCAGATCACTTAGCCCTCTCTCCTCCTCTCACTGGGCATAAAATGGGCAACCATTTTGTCCTCCTGAAAATGGGTCTAGAGATGTGTTCTAAGCAGAAGGAGGAGGGGCCATCAGAAACAAGATTCCAGCTCAGTGCTAATCACATGCTTGTCAGCTGCATCTCAGCACCTAGAACCTTTAGAAAACATTCTGGTAATTCCGGAGCCTTTTCTGCTCAAATCCTGCCCTGCTCTCCCTGACTGCTGTATCCATCACTCTCCTTTCTGGTTGATTACCCCTCCCTTAGCAGTGCCTCTTCAGAGGACCCTGGAACCCCTGCTGTGAAGTCAGGTGTCCCTTGCAGAGTCTGGTCCTCCAGAATGAGCCCCCCTACAAATCCCTTAGGACCACACCACCCACAGATGGCAGGGTTCACTTCTTCCTCTCAGAAAACATCATTGCTATTTGATATTTGGACAAAACAAAGATACTTATATTATACAAATGGATCAAGCAATCATATCATAGCAGAGAAATGGTCTTGTTAGTCACACAGCTTCGTGCTCCATCAGGATGCCAGCCCCACTCTGTGCTCCTGTGCAGGGGCACTCAGGCCTAAGGCTGCTCCAACATATGCCACACTTCTTTTTTTTTGTAAACTTTTAAAAATATTTATTTACTTATTATGTATACAATATTCTGTCTGTGTTTATGCCTGAAGGCCAGAAGAGGGCACCAGACCCCATTACAGATGGTTGTGAGCCACCATGTGGTTGCTGGGAATTGAACTCAGGACCTTTGGAAGAGCAGGCAATGCTCTTAACCTCTGAGCCATCTCTCCAGCCCCCTATATGCCACACTTCTTGCCTCATCTCACTGGGACCTAGAGAATGCAGGTATCTTTACCAAGATAGGGGTCACATTTTAATTTTCCAGGCACACGGTTTTCAATATTGTACTGTCAGTTAGGTTTGAGCTGTGCAGTGTGGCTTGAGCCTCTGAGAAGGAAGGAATAGTCAAGCTGCATGGTAAGAGGACTAGGTCCATGCCGGCTCCACATTCACCACCCATAGCCTAATCAGAAAATGACTGACACCAGCCTTTTATGTGGCTTCAGCCATCTCTCAGGCACTTGATGCTTCTGGATTCCTCACTAATGGGTTTAGGAAAGCGTGCACAAGACAAAAGGAGAGTCCGCCCGGGGTGGACCTGGGCAACTCCGGTCTTCTCTTTGCAGCTCTGTGTCGTTGTCACACTTCCTGGAAGATGTCTGGCAGACCTAGGAGTTGGCATGTACCACTTAACAGTACCTTCTAATTTCCCTTTTATGTACCCCAACAAGATGAGGCATTTCCTGCCTTGCCACAAGCCATGCCCCCGGGTCAAACATCTCCCCTCACATTTTGTTCATCAAAGAGCAGGAGAAAATAATCACACTGCATTTACACAGCGAAGACATCAAAGATCCAGCTGAGCTGGACCTAATGACAGCTCAGCGTCAGGACGGAGGAAAGCTCGGTACAGGGAGGTCCCCATCGCCCTTCCTCTGGGGCTGTTCTCCACACCAGTGAGGAGGACCAGGTGCTTGCACGTGGAGATTTAAGCCAGATGGCACAGAGGAGGTAAGAGGCCCCCTCCGAAATGTCTGACACAATGGTTTAGCTAATGAAAATCTCTGATGATAGAAATCTCTATGGGGGTCTTTTTTCTCTTTATTTTAGTGTGGTGTGTGTGATGTGTGTGTGTGTGTGTGTGTGTTCTTGTGGATGTGCATTTGTACATGTGTGTGCATGTGTATGGAGGTCAGAGGTTAACCTAAGATGTCATTCCTTGGACTCTATTCACTTACTTTCTGAGATGGTCAGTAAGTCTCAGGAATCTGCCTCTCTTGGCCTCCTCAGCGTGAGGGTTACAGGCACATGCCACCACTTCTTTACATGGGTTCTGGGAATTGAGAAGAACTTTGCTGACTAAGCCATCTCCTCAGCTTCGGGTCTTCTTAAATTCCCTTGCATTCTTAAGCGCTTACCTGTCCCAGAGAACAGTTCTGACCCACTCTCCGTTTATTCAGCAAGTATTAACAGAACATTTCATTTATTATGGACATAAGAAAATGCGGAGGACCGAGTACCATCATCTCAGTGGGAGGAACCCACAATGCACCCTTCACTCTGTAATGACAGTAATAAAGAAACACAGTCATGTCCTTTTTCGTTTGTGACCCTGTCCTTGAAGCTCAGCATACAAGTAGACAAAGCCACTGCAGGGCATATTTACTTGGATGAATTTTCACCCACTGAAGAGTTCCAGTCACCATTACCAAGAAGGAGCACACCAACAGAAGCCTCCGGACACTCTCCCCTACCTGGAGTGACCACTATCCTGACATCTAGCATCCTAGATAAATTTCGTCTGTTTCAAACATCAGATAGATGGAATCAGTATGTGTGTCCTTTGGTATCATTTGTGAAATTCGACTATGTTATCCATGCTTAGTCTGTCTACTGCCAGTGCTGCGTAACTCCGTAGTGTTAGTATACGATCACATATTTTCCCATTGTACTGTCGGCAGATCATTTGAGTGCTAGACAGGTTGGGGCTGCTACACACTCTGCAGTGATGGACATTCCGCGCCCCTGGGCTCTGCACTGCCGTGCATCTCCCTGGATTGTATCCATACCTCAGGCCATTGGTTCTCTTAGATGCCTTTGGCTTGGTCTCTGTTGTGAACACATACCACATATGCCCCCATCTTAATCCAGTCAACTGCTTCCTATTGCTTTCTAACTGTGGAGCACGCTGTGGTTTATTTTACCTGGAAAAATGTTGGGCCAGTGACTAATGCCTGCAAGGAAACATGCTGGAGACCAAGGCTATGGCCCGGCAAGCTGAGCTGGTCTGGTCTGCAAACTGAAGCTATGGCCCGGCAAGCTGAGCTGGTCTGGTCTGCAAACTGAAGCTATGGCCTGGCGAGCTGAGCTGGTCTGGTCAGCATACCAAGGCTAGGATCCAGCGAGCCTCAGGAGACACTAACAGAGCTGCATGACAGAGGCTCCTGAAAGACCTCTCTGTCCTCCAGTCCCGGGTTCTAGGGTTGCCTGTTCCCCCTAATTCCAGACCCACTTTGTGCTAGCTTTAAAATTCTGTCTTGAGTGGAGTTCCATCTGGACTGAACCTCCATCTGGCGATAGATGAAGAAAATGACTGAGCCCCACATTGGAGCACCGGACTGAGCTCCCAAGGTCCTGATGAGGAGCAGAAGGAGGGAGATCATGAGAAAGAAAGTCAGGACCGTGAGGGGTGCGTTCACCCATGGAGACAGTGGGACAGAACTAATGGGAGATCACCAACTCCAGTTGGAATGGGACTGATGGAACATGCGACCAAACCGGACTCTCTGAATGTGGCCGACGGTGGAGGCTGACTGAGAAGCCAAGGACAATGGCGCTGGGCTTTGATTCTTCTGCATGGACGGGCTCTGTGGGAGCCTTCTCAGCTTGGTTGATCACCTTCCTGGACCTGGGGGGAGTTGGGAGGACCTTGGTCTTAACATAGAGTAGGGAACCCCGATGGCTCCTTGGCCTGGAGAGGGAGGGAGGTAAGGTATGGATGGAGGGGAGGGGAGGAAGAGAGAGGAGGAGGGGAGGAGATGGAAATTTTTAAATATAAAAAAATAAACCATAAAAAAATAAAATAAAATAAAATTCTGTCTTGACCCTGAAAAGTCCTGGTGCTCTTCCCAAACCTCCCGTGCTCACTACTGCTTGGCTGGCAGAATTCGCTTGATGCCAATGGGCTCCAAACTTGACTTGGCATGTTTCAGTGGGTAAGGGTCTCCTTTGGTCATACTGCCAGCATCCTAGCTGGCTTCAGGCATACCTTAGTAAGTTCTTGCAAAAAACCTAAACAGAATCCCCACTAACGGGATTTCCCCAAAGTCCTAGCTAGACTCTAAACAGGTTTCCTCTGTTTATGTCCTTACACCAAATACCCACCCTGGCCACATAAGTGCGTGGATATGATGGTGTTATATAGGTGAGGACAGTCACCCAAACTTTCAGACTAACTATCTTTAATTGAAGTTAGAAGGTTGCTCATTACACAAGGTCACACCTCTGTGAGGACAGGAGACACATCATCCTGGCTGTGCACTTGGTCCTAAGTGAGCATGTAGTAAGCTTGAAGGCTGGGACAGTAAATGCACTGACGTGTGCATGGGAGTGTGTGCAAGCTTTTCCGAAATTTGTGCACCAAGACCCCACCCCATAAATCCCGGGAGGAAGGGGCTTGATCACATCCATTCTAAAGAAGAGAAAAGGATCAAACGCTGCAGGTCTGCCTCACTCAGATGCATTGTATGAAGTCACAGCTCTGGAAATTCTATTATTCTATTAAATCAGCTGTATAAATAATCTATTACCAAGTTCAACACACATTTATTTATTCAATTTTACATCGTTCCCTCTTAAATGAGAACAAAGAGGCCCTGAGCTATAGGTCCCTTCACATCAGGGAGAGGAGGCCTCTCTGATCTCTCTCGGCGAATGTGTTCACTTTCCTCGTGGCTCTACCCTGCTGCAGTTGCCTTTAGCAGTCCACTGTTAATTAAACTAGGCCACCAATCTATAAGGACACGTAATAACTTATATGTATCATGATCTGAATGTGAAATCCCCCCTGTTTGATCATGTTTAAACGCTTGGTTCGCAACTGGTGGCACTGTTTAGAGGGATGTGGGACCTTTAAAAGGTGGAGCCTCATTACAGGAAGTGAGTCCCTAGAGGCGGGTCTCATGTATTGTATCCTACCCCTATTCCACTCAGTAATCAGCAGCCCACCCAAGCTTTCACTGGCCACCCTGCCTTCCCCACCATGATAGGCTATAGCTCCTCAAATTGTGAGACAAAACACGGCCTTCCTTTCTTCAACAGCTCCTTCCAGCAGTTCATCTCAGCAGCCAGGCACCGAAGCGATGGCCCAAGACAGCCAAGCTACCTCCTCTTGAGTAGCACTGCAGTGTGCTGCATATGAAGCACTTTCCCTTTTCCTCCTGTCTTCAGGGTTCATTTAGAAAAAAGGGCAATTGGAAAATGTGCTTTTTCAGCATTCAAAGGGGTTTCATCTAAAAATAGAGAAAACAAAGTAAAATCAGCATTGCAAATGGGTCAGTGATCCAGCCTGCCTGTGAATATATTAAATATTGCTGTCCTATTTTTGTCTTAAAAGAGAAGGGACTAGCTGACACAGGTTATCTTTTGCCTTTTCCTTACCCAAGTAAGCTTGCTGGGCTGTCATATTTCTTTAAATACTAATCTCTGCCAGATTTAAAGGAAAGTGCGTATAATCCTAACTACTCGGGGAGATTGCAAGGTCTGTCAGAGCTACACAGTGAGTTCCAGGCCAGTCTGGACAACTTGATCTCAAAACAAAGACATGAAAAGAGGGTAGGGGGCCAAGGGGTTAATAGCTCAGTGGTAGAGCACTCACCTGGCATGCATAGAGTTGTGGATTCAATCCCCAGTGCTGGGAAAATATAAATACTGTCTAATTTGAAGGTCTATTGTTTTCCCTTGGTGCTTCAGCTTTAAAAAGCTCCTCTTTGCCCCTCCTGAGAAACACTGGCCACCCTGTGCTGGGGCTTATAACCCTCAGCCCCATTCTTTATGTTTCCCAGACGTCTGACTTCAAACAGCCTCTTCAAGAAGTCTGGACCAATAGTTGGCTGCTCAGCTTTCCACCTTGTTCCCTCTGCCCCTGCCTCGGGGTCTTCTGTCAGCTGCTGCACTTGGGTGCTGTTACAATAGCAAAGAAAGGAAGGGAAAGCAAGCCTGCTGGCCCCTCTGCCAACCAGGCCCTTCCTTCCGAGACTGCACGGCTCGAGTTTCTTTGTTTCCTCTTATGTTTAATTTTCTTTGGCCCAGTCTTTCCTCAATGGTTTTCTTTTCGCATTTTATCACCATAAATTAATTAAAATGTTTCTGGCACTGAGTTCACATCTGATCATCTTGGCAGGATCCCCTTACACAGATGACGAGCAGATAAAGTGACCCCAGCACCAGGAACAAGAAGATCAGCCCACATAGGGAGCTGGGGGCAGGGGACTTCGAGGGAAGAGGCAAGTTGAGAAAAAGAAAAAATAGCCACGAGTCTAAACAGAAAAGTTGGACTGTACATCGGGAGGAGGAATTCTCTTGGATATTTGTATTTGTCCCCTCTTTTCTGAATCTCCCAGCAGAGAACTTGTTACCAGCTTAGTAGAAGAAGCAGAAGAAATTACTCTATCTATGCACCCTCCTCAGCCATCAAATTTGAGTAATTCCCATCCCAGATGGGATGTCTTTATAAACCCATCCCCTCAAGGCTCAGGATGTATTGGAAGAGGAGGTGGGAAGATGGTAAGAGCCATAGGTGACAAATGACACCAAGCAAACAGTGTCTTCTGTATACAACAGGATTAATATGAACTCACAGAGATTGCGGCAGCATGAACAAGACCTACATGTGTTCAAGACAGGTGGAGTACCAGCACCAAGAGGCGGAAGCGGACACAAAGTCCCACCCCTAACCAAGAAATCCGTTTTCTCCGATGGAGTGCCACTGGGTGTATCAATACACTCCAGGGCAGGCACCACAACCGAGAGTAGTTGGCCAACACAAAATAGACTCTACATTATTGCGTTTGTTTTGTTTTGTTCTATAGATTCTGGGTTTGTTTGGTTTTTATGTTTTTTGTCTTTTGTTTTGTTTTCCATTTTTTTGTTTGTTTTGAGAGACAAAAAGAACATGGAGATGAGTAAGCAGAAAACTGGGGAGGAGCTGAGAGGGGCTGGGATGGAGAAGAATATGATAAATTATATGAAAAATTAATAAAAATAAAACGAAATAAATAGATATTCCATTTTTATTTTTGATCTTTTTAGTTCAGATGGGCTATGTAGATGCCAAGAGATGGGGGCACTTCAGAAATAAAAGGTGGCAGATCAGAAGAGGCAATGATGGGTCAAACAAGGACTTTGTAGGGTTCACCCTGAGTATATAGCTCCATTCTAGAAATTCAATGACGAAGACAAACATTGTCCTGCTCCTCGCAGCATCTCACACAGCAGGGGAGAGGGGACATAAGTACTAAATATACACCAAGTCCAGAGGAAGAAGCCATGGATGCAGAATTTAAAACACCGTGTCATCGGTATGAAGGGCATTACAGGAGTGTTTCCTGAAACTACCATACCCCCAATGCCTGGCAACCCCCAAATTATACTCTGAAGCCCCAAGCTCCTTTCAGAAGAGAGGCATGGGGTCAGGGTGGAAAGGAGGTGATCTCTGCAAGGGTGCCCTTCCAGAAGGTGGTTCAAAAAGTGCTGAAAACATTAAACCAATGGCAAAATAGCAAGCCTGAGAGCAACATAGTGAGAGAGACAGGATACTCTGTGGGAAACTGTGTGGGTTGTAGCCTGGGAAGGCAGGGCAACCCAGACCTCTCTTAGCACTGACATTTAATCAGAAAGGTAGGCAGGACTGAGAGACCCCAAATGTAAAACACAGTGTTACAAGGAATGTTCCAGGAGCCTTGAGCAAAGCATGAACTTGCTGCATGCGGAGCCACTAGCCAAAGTGACTAATGCCAGGAAGCCTGGGGTCTGGCCATCGCTGTAGTAGCTTGACCACGTGGGCATTAAAATCAGCTAGTTAGCGTGTCCTGGAGCCAAAATAAGAACATCCTTCCATCTTCCCCACTGGACAGCAAAAGGAAACATGACGGCACTGCTGTTTATTCTGCCTTTGTTCTATGTGTGCCGTGCTTCCTAGTCAGCCTAGCTGTTTGCCTCATCCCTCCTTCAACAGGTTGAAAGTCTCCTGGGCCTCTCGGACTTCATCTCTGACGTTCCTCGAGGCCTAACCATGCTTGGCAACACTTCCCTGCAGACCCTGCTGTCTTAAAGATCCACTCTGGGTCCCCTGCCCCTCTCCCTCCCTCTCCCTCTCTCTCTGTCTCTTTCTCTCTCCCTCTCTCTCTCCCTCCCTCCCTCCTTCTCTCTCTCTCTCTCTCTCTCTCTCTCTGTCTCTTTCTCTCTCACACACACACACTCTCTCTCTTACACACACACACACACAAACATACATACACATATACACGCACAGCTTCCTCTTCCTTCAAGCTAGTTAGAAAGCAGAACAGTCTCTTCTAGCTTTCTCCAGGAACTAACTTGGTAGATACTTCATAAACATGAAATGAATCTGGCAGCAAAATACATATCTCATGTAGAAATTGTTAAAACACTACAGGTTTTTGTCTTACCGTGCCTGAATTTTCTCCTAAAGATTTATTTTAGATGGGCTTTGGGAATGGCTTGTCCAGTGACTTTGGCCTGGACACTTGCACCTCTGCGTTTTGGGCCTTAGGATGCTGTGTGCTTGGGCAAATGGATGTTCCTGCAGGGGTGACTAACACCGTGCATCATGTGACCTAGGGATGCTGAGGTGTCCTCCCTCCTTAACTGGCAAATTCTGCCAAAGGCTGTGCCAATTCCTTGCACTGAGCTAACAAAAAAGACTCCTCCTGCAGGGTGTGGGCCTGACCTTTGTCCCATCAGACACCACCCTGTCTGCACAGATGATATTCAAAGCCCTTTCTACCAACTCCACCCATCCCACCAAGGACAATAACACCCGCTCTTTGGCACTGAGCCCCTTTTCTGCTGTGGTTCACTGCTTTCTTCTGGAAGGCTCAGAAAGTGACATAAAGGGGAGTGAAAAGAGCTGAAATGATCACGCAGAGTTACAGATCACACCTGTATTCACACCTACCACCTCAGAATCACAGATAACACCTGTATTCATACCTACCACCTCAGAATCACAGATCACACCTGTATTCACACCTACCACCTCAGAATCACAGATCACACCTGTATTCACACCTACCACCTCAGAATCACAGATCACACCTGTATTCACACCTACCACCTCAGAATCACAGATCACACCTGTATTCACACCTACCACCTCAGAATCACAGATCACACCTGTATTCACACCTACCACCTCAGAATCACAGATCACACCTGTATTCCTACCTCCTCAGAGACTGAGACAGAAGGATCACTGCAGTTTGGATGCTAGCCTAGGCTACAGGGTGAGACCTTTCCTCAAAAGGTCAAAGAAAAAAAATTAAATAAACCTCCTTTGTATAAGGAGTTTTGTTGTTGTTATTGTTTGTTTTGGGTTTTGGTTTTTTGGGTTTTGGGGGGGTTTTTTGGTTTTTTTATTTTTTTGAAGACAAGGTTTCTCTATGTATCCTTGCTGCTCTATAGACTGGCCCTGAACTAACAGAGATCCACCTGCCTCTGCCTTCCAAGTGCTGGGATTAAAGGCGTGCACCACCATGCCTGGTGTATAAGGAGCTTTTAAGACTCACAGAAGGTCCACGGTCAAGCAATAAGTTGCTCTTAGTTCACAGGACTATTTAAAAGTAATAAGAAACCTAATGTCCAGCTCCCAAACAAGAGATCTCCACGGTCACTGATGACCCAAGAGTGAATGTACACACAGAGGAAAGAGTCTGTTTCCCCGCAGAACATAGGAAATCTGGTCTATATATGAGCTGGTAACTTAGTTTCCCAACATGCTAGAAGCTCTGGGCCCAACACTGGCTCCTTGGTTCCACATCCTACACACCTCTGATGGGGCTTAGGCCTGCCCTTCAACCCATCAGACACCACCCCATCTGTACATGTGATGGTCAGGACCATTCCATCCGCTCTACAGCCTTTCACCAAGGCTGAGAATATCAAGCAATTATGTCAGGCAAGAAAACTACATGTACTAATTTGTTTTTTTGGTGCAAGTCCAGCAGCCCACAATCAGCTACTGGTGAATTCTGCCAGATCCCAGGACAGAGTGCTTACAGTGAGCTATGACCAAAAATAAAATAAATAAATAGATGATAGATAGATAAGATAGATAGATAGATAGATAGATAGATAGATAGAAGATAGATAGATAGATAGATAGATAGATAGATAGATAGATAGATGATAGCCTTGTACCTTTTAATTCTTTCGGGCTGGAGAGATGGCTCAAAGGTTAAGGGCACTTGATGCTATTACAGAAGACCCAATTTCCAGCACCCACATCTGACGGCCTACAATAGCCTGTAACTCCAGTTCCAGGGCATCCAGTGCCCTCTCCTGGCCTCTGTGAGCATCAACACAATTACGGCACATGCACACACTTAAACAAATAAACCTTTTTTAACTCTCTTCAGATATAATCTTTACCTAATGATATCAGAAATTTCCTCTCCCTTTTTTTTTGTCCTTTTGTCTCTGCTGATCAGCAGAAGATTAGAAAACCAAACTCCTAGTTAACAGTTGGAAACCAGGCCCCTGTACCAGCAAAGCTCAGTTAATATCAACACATCACAGCCTTGTAAGATTAGAATCAATACCTGTCAATCCTCCTGATGGTACACAGGCATTCAAGTCAGGTTCGCAACTGTGTTTAGAAAGGAGAGTATACCAGTCACCCATCCCTACCGCCTACAGCTCTGCACTAGAAACAGGGTCTGGCATTTGGTCTGAGCCACCAGCCAAAACTGGTGACACTCGGTAACCTTTTTACCAGGGAAAAAGTGAGGGAGGGACCAGTTGGCTCCCTCCCTGCCCCACCCAATAATCACATAACTACTCCCTGTGTCCCTCAAAGGACAGGTCTCAGAGCAAAGAATTCCCATCTATGGGACATTCCATACTACGTAGGCACCACAGCCTTGTTCTGTGTGCCTGCAGTGACCTGAGAACTGGGCATGAAGCCACATGATTGAGTGAAGGAAAATACCACCCCACTCCCCATTAAACTGCTTGTGAAGCAAGCAGAAGTGATTATGGGAAAAATGCTTGAGAACCTAGAGGGCTGTGTTAAAATGAGCCTCACATGGATGCTGTTTAAGTTTCCAAGACTCGGGCAAGAAACATTCATGTCAATGCCTTCCTTCTCCAAGACGCTCTGTGGAGCTGCATGCCCATCCACAGCCTAAGCTCAGCCCAGGAACTGGCTGCTTCTCTTTGTGTTTAACTTGAAAAAAATGCATTAAAAGAGCAACAGAGGATATGAAAAAGAGAAATGGTCCCTACTGGCACCACAAATCAGGAACTTGCTCTCTATCTCATTCTCTCTCTCCTTATTCATTGGTCCAATGTGAGTTTTCCATAATAAATGTCTCTCTCATCTTGTTAACAAATATTTTCCTAGTAACTGAGTACATTAAACGCCACAGTCATCCGGCTAACCTCATTCTGAGCAGGAGGCCCTCAGTTCAAGCTCCACTAAGCCAGATGGACTTTAAGCATCACAATTTTATGTTTATGTAAGAGGAAGTCATTCTCGAGTAAGTGTGAATGTTGCCCAGACATCAGAGTGAGAGGACTGACCACTAACAGCCTGCATCACTCGGGCCCATGCCCTAACGTTCTCCCCGGAAGCCCAGTGCTCCTCCATCATTACCTACCACCTTGCACAGACTGGAGTTTAACCAAGGGCAGGTGGCCTAAGAGTACGACAGAAGTGGTTAGGGAGTCTGTCCCACATGTCCCTCAGCAACACCCGCGGCTTTGTTTGGCACCCTTCCTGTGGGCCACTGAGGCAGAACCACACTCGCATTGGCCATCAGAGTTCTGAATTTTCTAAGACCCAGTACGTCATTCCTGTATTCCTTCAAATGGGGGAGAACAAAGCGTAGGTGGGGGAACGGGACGGGACACATGCCAAGCATCACTTGACCCTGCTCTGGGAGCTTCGCCTCATAGACTTCTCACCCACTGGCGTCTTCGGGCTCAAGATTTGCTTTCTGACATTTATCTTCTGACCATTGTGCTCATTGGCCTAATATGAGAATTTCTACCTCACGCCTCAGGATTATATAGGTATCATCTCTTCAGCCTGTTTCTAGAAATTCTCCCTAGGACGCATAGCTTTTAAAACCTTCCTTTCTCTTTTCTTTTCTTTCCTTTCTTTTTTTGGGGGAGGTGGGAGGGGTGGAGAGAGGCAAGGTCTCACAGTGTAGCCCTGGCTAGCCTGCAACTTACTGCAATGACCAGGCCTGCCTCCGACTCGCAGAGATTGGCCTGTCTCTGTGTCCAGAGGGCAAGCGCTTACAACACCCGACCCAACACATCTTTAAAACAAAGATGCAAAGGAGACTAGGGCCTGTGAGGGAAGAGCTGTGCTTAATCCCCAGAACTGCAGGGTTTAAAAATGCACAACTCATCAGTACAAGTAGCAAAGGAAAATTTCAGTGGATTCCAGGGACTCACTGGCTTCCAACCAATCAATCAATCAGCCAATTGATCAACCAATAATGTGAATACCTAAGAACTGATACCTCAGACTGTCATCTAGCCTACACACACACACACACACACACACACACACACACACACATTTGCAAAAAATAAATAAGAAAAGATAGAAAGAAAATCATTTTTCTCATCAAAAGTCAAGAAATTATCCCTTCCAGTAGTATTTGGGTGTGGAAGAATTTACATGGCACCCTGTATCAGTATTCTAGGGATGTTGCATGCTGGGAGACAGCAGTGATGGAATGGAACTGACAACGCACAGGGAGAGAGCAGCAGAAGGCATGGGTTGGGTGGTGAGGGCTGAGAGGCAGGCTGTTTTCTACAAACCTCAAGGGCCAGCCCACTTAGAGTTCCTTCAAGTCTACAGCGTGCCTGTGTAAAGCGACGGTCCAGTCCGTTTACCTGGGAGGAAGTTCAGTATAAGAAGACTTCACGTGACTATCCCCAAGGCTGCTAAAAGAAGCTAGGTGGTCTCCAGGGTGACCTAGCAGCAGATCACTCCAGCTCGAGTCTAGCTTAAATTTACATATGCCACCTTGGAGGCAGTATTCAGATAAACCCCTGATGGAGTGGGTATGGACAGAGTTCAGATTTAATAATGTTGTTGGTTCCAGTGAGCAGGGTTTCCACTTCTTACTGTCTGCTTTAACTTTATAAGTCAGGCCTCAGAGGCGCACACAACTCCCCCTCCTCCCGGCCTTTGTTATTTTATCCAGCCATAAAGCCCCGCACCCAGGGCCACACAAGGGGCTCAGATGAACATCACAGGCCCAAACACTGGGGAAATAGTTTTTCCAAGGCAGCATCTGGCTTCTTCATGCGTTCCCCCAGCTGCTGTGCGGACAGCCCTGAAGTTGCTTTTTCTTCTGTCTCATGGGGCGGCTGCTAATGGGCTGTCTCTTCTTGCTTGTCCTGCTCAAGGTCATTTTTCCTTTCAAACTCCCATCAAGATCCAAGAAAACGGCACACCATTACTCCACTGCAGGAAAGGGCCCCGTCCCTGGTTGTCATGGCGTGGGAAGGCTGGGCACCCCAAATGGTGGTAAGTGGTCCCCGGGCTTGCAGAGGAAACATCTAATTACACTGCCTGGCACATTTATTCAATGAGAAGCAGGCTCACCAAGGAATGATGAGGTAATTCGGCAGGCCCGGGTGGCAAATGACTAGAAAGCATTATTTGTCTTTGTTTACCCAAGACCGATCACTATGGTACCTGGGGCTTAAATAAGCACACAATTTTGACACAAAATGCCCCAACTAATGTCACATAATTGGCAATGCTGTTGGGTTCTGAGTGTTTTTCAGTGCCAGTCTGAACAGCCAGATGTGAGACTCCACACCTGTACCTTGCTCCTCAGGCTGGCCGTTCTCATGTCCCCATTTGAGGTGTCTGATTGTCAAGAGATGGCCCAGATGAGAGCTGGGTGACCAAATAGCAGCCTGCCACGATCTTCTGAAACTTTAGCAGCTGCTGAAGAGACCAGCGTGCATCCTGCTTCAGTGCTGGAGACCCCCAGGGCCAGAGGATCCTATGGCCCCTGTCTTCTGGGGACTGACTCCACGAGGCAGTGTAGCAACACACGTGTGAAAGTCTAGGCTTCTTGGGGCATCTGCCATACACTGCACACAGTGCCTGTGTCCTAAGGAGAGAAGTCATTTCCAACAGGGTGGGGCGGGACGTCTTCCAGGAAGCAGCATTTCACCTTGGCCAGGAGTCGGGGAGGCAGTGGGTGGGATGATGCAGATGACCACTCCATCCACCAGTGTCCTAGCATTGAGGCCCAGCGGTAGCCAATGGTGAGTCTCGTGTTGTAGCTCGAATACGAAGTGTCTCATAGTGGCATGTGTGTTTGAAGTGGCATTTGGTTTGTAGATAATGGTACTGTTTGGAGAGGTTATGGATCCTTTGGGACCTGGAGCCCAGCTGGTAGACATAGACCCCTCTGGTGATTTGAATAAGAATGGTCCCCAGAGGCTCATATATTTGCATGCTTAGTCACCAGGGAGTAGCATTATTAGAAAGGGTTAGAAGGATTGGGAGGTATGGCTTTGTTGGAGAAAGTGTGTCACTGGGGTGGGCTTTGAGGTGTCAAAATCCCATGCCAACCCTCAAGTTCCTAATTTTTGCCCGGCGATTGTGTCTACTTCCAATATCCAGGAGGATTACTATATGTTTTTCTTTGGGTTCACCTTCTTATTCTCTTCTCAAGGATCCCGAATTATAGGCTTGATGTCCTTTAATTATGGCTAGAAACTGATTATGAGTGAGTACATCCCATGTTCATCTTTTTGGGTCTGGGTTACCTCACTCAGAATAGTGTTTTCTATTTCCATACATTTATCACCATAGAACCTCACCTGGCGATAGATGAAGAAAATGACTGAGCCCCACATTGGAGCACCAGACTGAGCTCCCAAGGTCCTGATGAGGAGCAGAAGGAGAGAGAACATGAGAAAGAAAGTCAGGACCGTGAGGGGTGCGTTCACCCATGGAGACGGTGGGACAGAACTAATGGGAGATCACCAACTCCAGTTGGAATGGGACTGATGGAACATGCAACCAAACCGGACTCTCTGAATGTGGCCGACAGTGGAGGCTGACTGAGAAGCCAAGGACAAAGGCGCTGGGCTTTGATTCTTCTGCATGGACGGGCTCTGTGGGAGCCTTCTCAGCTTGGTTGATCACCTTCCTGGACCTGGGGGGAGTTGGGAGGACCTTGATCTTAACATAGAGTAGGGAACCCTGATGGCTCCTTGGCCTTGAGAGAGAGGGAGGGAGGGGGGATATGGGTGGAGGGGAGGGGAGGGAAGGGGAGGAGAAGGGGAGGAGATGGAAATTTTTAAATATAAAAAAATAAACCAAAAAAAATCCCATGCCAAGTCGAGTCTCTCTCTCTCTCTCTCTCTCTCTCTCTCTCTCTCTCTCTCTCTCTCTCTCTCTCTCTCTCTCTCTCTCTCTCTCTCTCTCTCTCTCTCTCTCCTGCTTTCTCCCTCCCTCTCTTTGTTTTTGGATCAGGTTCTAGCTCCCAGCTCCTTCTCCAGGGCCACACCTGCCTGCTCCCATGCTCCCCACCATGATGATAATGGACTAAACCTTTGAAACTGTGAGCCCCAACTAAATGTTTTCCTCTAAAAGAATTATAAAGGTCATGATGTCTACAGTGTCTCTTCACAGAAATAGGAACCATTACTAAGACACCCCCTTTGCCTTTAAATATTTTATCTGCCCCCAGCTCAGCTCTGCTTCCTGACCCTTCAGGATGTGAGGAACTCTGTGGAACACTCCCACTGCCAAAGACACAGATGAGTCCTTCTACTGCTGTGCCTTCCCAGCTATGACAGACTGAAATCCCTTAAAACCAGGAGCCAAGGTAAATCCTCCCTCTTTTACATGGCTTCTGTCCGGCACTTTGCCAGAGCCACTTATCAGATAGAGCATCATCCTTGTTAAGGTTACTCTTGCTGTGATGAAACACCAAAACCAAAAGCAACTTGGGGAGGACAAGGTTTGTGTCACTCACAGTTCCGTCTAACAGTTCATCACCAAAAGCAGTGAGAGCAGGAACTCAAGCAGGGCTGGAAGCTGGAGGCAGGAGCTGATGCAGAGGCCATGGAGGGTGCTGCTTGTTCCCTCTGGCTTGCTCAGCCTGCTCTCTTATAGGACTTAGGACCAGCCCGGGGATGGCACCACTCACATTGGACTGGACCTTCCCTCATCTATCACCAAATGCCCTACAGGCTTGTGTACAGCCCAATCTAACGGAGGTATTTTCTCAGTTGAGGCTCCCTCCTCTCTGATGACTGTACTTTGTATCAAGTTGGCATAAACTATGCAGCACAAATGTATCCAGGAACAAGGGACAAAGGACACAGGAATAGGAAGTGACCTTGAATGACAGATGAAGAGGCTGGACATTCCTCTGAGGCTGCAGAGAGAAATCTACTGTAATTATTCATTTTACTGTAAGTTTTGATCTAAAAGATGTCATCTTGGATGAGGTTTTCCCTGGTAGAGTTTTTTCCCATCAGAGACAGTGGGGCTGGAAACCATAAGACAAAGCTGCAGGGACCAGCGGAGCATGGCCAATAAAACTGCGGAAACAGGAACAGGGATGCGGGTTTGCACACGAGCAAGGCCCGCAGCCGTCTGCATGAGGTGAGAAGTAGGAAGAGCACAGAGTAAGCTGAGGTCTTAGGCCTGGATGGAGAGAAGTGCAGGGGCTGGGGAGATGGTTCAATCAGCAAACAGCCCTCCACTCAAGCCCCTGAGTTCAGACCCCCTCGGTGTCAAAGGCTAGCACAGCAGCTGGCATGGGTGACCACAGCATGGGCGGGTGGAGGGGGCTACAACCCACTGGCAAGTCCCGGGTTCAGTGAAAGACCCTGGCTCAAAAAAAACAATAAGGTAAAAAGCAATTAAACTCAATCTTTGAGTTCTGTATCAATTTTATATTCACACGTTGAATCTAAAGGATGGGGGCTGTGCTGGCATTAAAGGTTGGATCAGATAACATGAGTTTTGGGGTCCTGCAGCCCAAAGGTTAAGCCCTGAATGCTCCTCTTGTACCTCCTACTATGTGACTGACCTCAGCCGTCTTACCTACACACAGCCACAACAACAACACTAATGGTCCAGCACTACCACAAGAACTGACTGAAAGAATGGATGTCAGTACAGGACTTAGAGTAGGCCGAGATGTCAATAAACATTGTCAACTGCCCCCCCACACACATATTCTGTTGTTTCATTTTGTGTTTGCGCTGCTAGGAATTAAACCCCGGGTCTTATGCAGTTGAGGGGCACACTATACCATTGAGCTAGAACTCCAGCTAACTTGGGGGTTTGTAGGGCCATAGTAGCTGGCAATCTGGCCGTACGCTGCTCCCTAGTGTGCCAGCCACCCTGGATTATGTCTGATCCACCGGACTGATCATGAGCTCCTGCATTAGTCCGTTTTCCATCCCCATGACAAAGCACCTGAGAGAGCCCACTTACCATCGGAAAGAGACTGAGTTCAGCTCATGGTTTCGGAAGCTTTAGTTCAGGGTCTTCAGACTGCATTGTTCCTATGAGTGCAGTGGGACAAAACATCACAGCGAGCCATGGCTGCTGCTCACCTCTTTGTGGCTAGGAAGCAGAAGGGGAGAGAGCAAGAAAGAGGCAAAGACAAGAACATCCAGGGCATGTTCCTAGACACCTACTTCCTCCAACTAGACCTAGCGTTCTAAAGTTTTCAGTACCTTCCAATCATGCCAGCAAATTATAAATCTAATAGCAGATGAACCCACTGATGAGGAGCCCTCATGAACCCATGAACTCCAGATGCCCCCTCCAAACATGGCTGCCCTAGGAGCCACAGTCTCAACACACCAGCCTTCACAATCATTTCAGATCCAACTGTAACAGCTCCTGACTCTTACCTCTAGCAACCTAGAGCCTTGATAAATGTCATAAACCCACCTGCCTTCCATCACAGATCTCAACCCAGAATGCACTAGCCATGATGGCCCACACCCCGGCCAGAAGAACACTGTATAACCTGGCGTCAGTGTGAAGGGAAATGGGCCCACGTATCAGTTAGGGGTCTAACTTGGAGCCTGAGGTGATTTGTTTTCTTCTTACAAAGCCTGTCAAACACTGTGTTGCTCTCCCACCTCTGTCATGACATAATTTATCACACTGCATTTGATGTAGCTGCCTCCCCTGCTGGCCCAGAGGTTCCTCCAAGGCAAGGACCAAGCCTTATGTAACTGCTGTCCTAGAGTTTACCATAGGTGCTCAATAAATGCTGAGAGGGCGTTGAGGAAGGCCTCCATCTGGGTTATTCTGCGTGTTTTCCCGAGGCTGAGGGAAGTGGTGGAGTCTGGCTCTGGAACGTGCAGCTCTAATTCCATGCTTGTTCATTGCACCGTGAGCCCAGCCCTGCGCACAGAACTCCCAGCCCTGCACTCAGAACTCCCAGCCCTGCACACAGAAGAACTCCCAGCCCTGCACACAGAACTCACAGCCCTGTGCACAGAACTCACCGCACCTGCGCACAGAACAACTCACAGCCCTGCGCACAGAAGAACTCACAGCCCTGTGCACAGAAGAACTCACAGCACCTGCACACAGAAGAACTCCAAGCCCTGCACACAGAAGAACTCACAGCCCTGCACACAGAAGAACTCACAGCCCTGAACACAGAAGAACTCACAGCCCTGAGCACAGAACTCACAGCACCTGCGCCAGTTCCCAGGGCAGTGGCTCCCAGAATTTGGCTTTGGAAATGAAGAACCCCAACCACTCATCCTGCCAAGTATGTGCACTCTTTCCAGTCACCACCAGCTGCTGCTCCCTGGACAGACAGAAAGCCAAAATGAAGGAAAATCTTGATCAACTTAGCTTTGTGGAAAACTGACTTGGAGAGAGGCTGAGATCAGAAGGTGGGGTGTGTGTGTGTGTGTGTGTGTGTGTGTGTGTGTGTGTGTGACTGTCAAAGAATGGATCCAGAACTAAGCGATGACCACAGTCCTTGCTGTTCTTGTGCCTCAGAGACAGGTTGTGGTCCCTGATTCATGCGGGGGGTGAGGGACATACTTGGAACAGTGATCCCAGACCACACAACTTTTACTGAGCCTGACATTAATTTATCAGAATTTTGTATTGTGGTAAAATATACATACAAATTACTATATTAACACTTTGTAAAGATAGACTTTCATATAGCCCAAGCTGGCCTCAAAGTTAGTATGTAGCCGAGAGTGTCCTTGAACTTCTGATCCTCCTGCCGTTACCTCAGGGATGCTAAGGATTGCAGGTGTGCATCACCACCTTGGTTCAGGTGGTGCCGAGAATCAAACCAAGGGCCTCGTATGTGCTAGGTGGGTACCCAACCTAATAAGCTTCATCCCAGCTCCATCCGAATCATTTTAAATGTGTGATTCAGCGGCATAAGTATATTTGTGTGATCCAGCCATCACCACCACCCATTTCTAGAACATCTTCAGCTCCCCAAACTGAAACTCTTCAGTTAATATACCCCGATCTCTGCTGGCCAGTTGTGATAGCAACTCCCCATAGGCTAGAGTCATCAGAGAGGAGGGGGAGTCTGCATAAGACTGGGCTGTAGGCGAGTCTGTAAGGAGGTCTCTTAGTGAGTCATGTGGGAGGGCCTGGCCTATTGTAGGTGGGGCCACCCTTGGGCAGGGGTCCTGCGTGCAGGCTGAGCAAGCCAGTAAGCAGCACCCTTCCATGGCCACTGCATCAGCTCCTGCCTCCAGGCTTCCGTCCTGACTTCCTTCAATGATTAATTGTAATAAGGAATTAAAAGCAAAATAAACTCTTTCCTCCCCAAGTTGCTTTTGATCATGGTGTTTGTCACAATAGTAACCCTAAGGCAATCTCCTCCCCTCCTCCCCCACCTCCTAGAAATCACAATTCCATTTTCTGTCTCTCCATTTTACTCCCGCATTTACTTTCAATCAGGAAAACCATGCAAGATTTATCCTTTTGTAACGGGCTTATTTCAGTCAGCCTGAAGTTAAAAGATCATCCATATTATAGCAGGTGTAGCGTATCCCTTTTAAAGTCCGAATAAGGTTTGTATGCAGGTACCACCTTCCGTTTATCCATTCACCCGTCAGCAGACATAAGGGTTTTGGCTATTGTGATCTATTAAAATTTGCTTCCCCAAACAGTCATCTCAAATGTGTGGCATTAGCAAACTCTGGACCAGCTTGTGGCTGTGCTACAAACACACCGTTTGGAGATGGTGGTGCCCCTTTTGTCCTCCTACGGCATATGTGCCACTTGTGGCAATATTACCCAACTTGACATTCAGATGCCTTGGTGGAGGAATAAAGACACCACAAGGTGCACAGGGATCAAAGAGACTTGCTCATGGAAGCCTGTTCTAGCTATGGAGTAGCTGATGGGAGGTGGCCTGCTCCCACATAACACTATTGAACCTATTTGCTGCTGTCACTTTAAGAGTAAATAGCCAATAAACGTGTCTAGTCCCAAGTCCAGGTTGTGACTTCACCCTGCGTTGCTAGCCCTAACTTCCAGAGAGGAGCACACCTTTTCCCAATTATCTGATACCTTGCTCAAACTGACTTGCCTTTAATGTGAGGCTGAATTTTTCTAAACCAGCAAACAAAACTTTCAAGTTACTCATCTTTTACATGAAGCTTAGTTTCATGCATAAAAAGGTTCTCTAATCTTGCCCCACAGAAATTAAGCGTATAAAGCAAATACAAGCCTGGGCGTCAAATTCGTGTTTCAACTATTTTCAGTGGTTCTGGCTTTCCCAGCTCTATTTCGTTCCGACTGTTAGTTTGAATAGATGTCTATTGTTATACTACTAATAGTATAAGGATGTGGGTCAACCCCTGAAGGCACTAAGGCCATAGTGTCCCTTTAAGAGGGACATGTCTCTGAGAGCTCACATTCTACCTAACATGCCTCTCCTTCTGTGAGAAGCCATGGAACACAGAGAATAAATTAGGTTTGCCTAAATAGCTCTCCTCAAACACGGAGAAGCGCCACTCTGCAGCTTAGAATAACAACAGCACAGAGAGCAAGTCCCTGAGCGAATAAAACAGAGGAAGGGCTGAGCACCAAGTTAGAAAGTCGGTTTCGCACCTCTGTGTGGCACTTTCTTTCAAGCTGCGACCTCTAGTGCAGCTGTGGAGAATAGCATCTCTTCCCTTTTCCCAAGGGGCGCAAGTCTCGGGTTCTAAGCCACACGGTAGCCTAGCAACCTGGGTAGGCCCTCCGGGGGAAGTCAGAGAACTGTCCCTGCGATCCCTAATACCCCAGCCTTTTTATGCTGAGGCAGGCACACCACCTACCTCCAAAGACCCGGGAGCCAAGCACACCTGGCATCTGCCTGCAAACGAAATCCTGAGATTTCACGCGGGACAGATGGGATGAAGAAAAGTGTGGGACCCCAGCTTTCCACTACCTGATCATCCTTACTGGCGAAGTGAGGCCCCCTACTGCGGACATCTGTTGAGACTGCTACTATTGGAGGGGCCCCAAACAAGAATCGGAACACCCTGAAACACACATCTCTGCTCTGTCAGAACCCCCAGCCTGGTGGATCGGGCAAGATCGCTGTCTGAAAAGTGCTGGCCTCAGGAGCATGAGACCCTGCTGCGTTCAATCTCTAGAACCCACGCAAAGAAGAAAGGCTGGTGTGGCTGTGCACACGGGAAAGGCGGGTTTCTGTGGCTCACTGGCACCCCCGAGGGTGTCCTCTGATCTCTGCACACATGTGCACCCACATTAATACATACACTCAAAGAGAAAAAAAAAATTGGGTCTGCACCAGGCTCCAAGCTCACATGTGATAGGCACGGAGACATTCTGACACACACGGGGACATTCTGACACCCCAGACGTTCGCCTAAACTCACACGTGACAGGCACGGGGACATTCTGACACCCCACTTTGGTTTGAGGGAGGAACTAGAACCATACACTAAAATCCCAGGAACTCAAAAATGTGTAAGTATTCGAAGCCGTCTTTCTATTCAGAAAGAAATACTCCCAAGAAGAAGGGAGAAAGAAAACCATAGTTCACCATAGAACCTCCACCTGACGATAGATGAAGAAAATGACTGAGCCCCACATTGGAGCACCGGACTGAGCTCCCAAGGTCCTGATGAGGAGCAGAAGGAGAGAGAACATGAGAAAGAAAGTCAGGACCGTGAGGGAACCTCCATCTGGCGACAGATGGGGAAGGTGACTGAGCCCCACATTGGAGCACTGGACTGAGCTCCCAGGGTCCGGATGAGGAGCAGAAGGAGCGAGAACATGAGGGAGAAAGTCAGGAACGTGAGGGGTGCGTTCACTCATGGAGACGGTGGGACAGAACTAAAGGGAGATCACCAACTCCAGTTGGAATGGGACTGATGGATCATGCGACCAAACCCGTCTCTCTGAATGTGGCCAACAGTGGGGGCTGACTGAGAAGCAAAGGACAATGGCTCTGGGCTCTGATTCTTCTGCATGGACAGGCTCTGTGGGAGCCTTCTCAGCTTGGTCGATCACCTTCCTGGACCTGGGGGGAGTTGGGAGGACCTTGGTCTTAGCATAGAGTGGGGAACCCTGATGGCTCCTTGGCCTTGAGAGGGAGGGAGGAGAGGTATGGGTGGAGGGGAGGGGAGGGAAGAGGGAGAAGGAGGGGAGGGAAGGGGGAGGAGGAGGGGAGGGAGGGGGGAGGAGGAGGGAAGGAGATGGAAATTTTTAAATATATAAAAAATAAACCATGAGGAAAAAAAAAAAAAAGAAAACCATAGTTGTGTGTTGGCGCTAACTGAAGTGCGAGTCTGCTTCTCCTGGAAGGGAAGTGTGTCACAGAAAATCTCCATACTTGAGGCTGACAGGCAAGCAGGTTGAACACTGAAGGCAGGTCTGGAGGTGGGGGCGTTGGTGCTCCCAGAAAAGGGATTTGATTGTTTGGAGATGAAAACCCAGCTGATCTCCAGCACCGCATGGGCACTGACCACAGGCTCTGGAGCCCCGGGAGACTAAGAGTTCCAGGAGGACCTCACTTCCTCTGGCAGGAGAGCTCAGCTGGGGAGCTTTCACGCTTGCGCAAAATAGTGTTGTTTAAATAGAGCCTCTTAGTCGCCACTCCTGTGCCGGGTGCCAGGATTTAACAGCCCAGGGAGATCCTATCGCAAACTTCCTGGCCCTCCTCACTTTACCTCCGAAACCTGTTTTGGTGACTGATGCAGCCTTATCGGGCCCCTTCTACCCTTCCGCTGTGGATCGGATCTCCTGCCCAGCATTCCTGCCTTCAGACCGTCTGGCTGAAGGCATTTCCCTTGACTGCTCTGTAACAAACTTGTTTTCTGCAGCCTGGAGGGTGGGAGTGGGGGAGTAGGTTTGTTGGTTTGTTTCCAACACAGGTTAAGACTATTGCTTTCTGGGAAGTTTCTAGATGTTTCAAGGTATCAAGCTTTTCGTTTTTCCAAGGTTCCGAAGTTAAGGTACCATCAGCCAAACTGTAAAAACAACTCTACCTCCCTAGAGAGAGTGGCCACTAAGAAAAATGTGTTCCCTGCCTCTGAGCAGGGAAGGAAGCAGACGTCTGCCAAACACACTTTATCCATTTTCCTTAACTTCCACCCATCTAAAGCAACACCCAGGAGTCTCCAACTGGGTAACTTTTTACTAAATGGGCCCTGGTAGACCCTCACTCCTACCTGTAACTAAGTATGAAAGAGCCATTTTCCCATTGTAATGGTTTTTTTCTACTTTATTCTTTTCCATTGGTCCTCAAATGCGCGTGAAACTTCGTCCCCCCGCCCCCACCCTCGCCCCCGCCCCTTCCCATGCCAGCTTTGTTTTATCATCTTCCTCCAAGAAGCCCATAAACAGGACTGCTGAGGGCCTTCTGAGCCAACCTTTGTTTTGGCTGCCTTTCAGAAAGTTGTTTAAAACGAGATATGCTCTTGTACTGGAAAAGAGCATGGAGCATAACAGTCTTAGAGAGTAGTTACTTGCTTTGCCCAGCTCACACCACCGCCCTGGGGCTGCGCCTGCAGCTCAAATGACTGCGCAGGCTGGGACCTTGTGTGCTGTCCTCACTTAAGGTCAGAGGCAGGCCAGCAAAACGGCCAAGGTGAGGAGAAGTCAGTGTCGACGTGATGTGGCCATATTGAAGGAGATGCTGGGGACACTTACCAGGTGCTTGCTGCTGATGAAGCAGTAACAAGTGAGCTCAGGTAGCTTCCTCCTCCAGCTCCCAAATTTCTGGGAACGACATCTTTTTTCATGTGGTGGTGTGATGGGGGTCTCACTTTGTAGATCTCAACCTTGTGACCCTCCTGTGTCCGCATCCGAGCCGCCACACCTAGCTACTTTTCTGACTTTATCGGATTAATTTCCTGTGTCATCCACACTGCCTCTCTACTCCACATCCTGGTAATCATATTTACAAGAAGGCATAGATTGGGTAGCTGAAATATGTCTTTTCCTCTAGGCAAAACTAAGCTGAACCTATACACCAGATTTACCTGTAAGATTTTAGCTCCACTCTCCTTGACAAGCAATTAAAACTCTTTTTTTCTTCCACAGTCTGTAAAAACAGATTTATAAGCAAGCCCAGATCCAAGTCAGTGGATTGCAATGGAGTAGGGCTACAGATAAATAATGTCTAATAAAAAAATGACCATAGGACCTAAAGAACATAAACCTTCCTTGTTTGCGTAATGGTTTGCTCCTCTTGTAAGGAAAAAAAGTCTTAAGAGGAAATCTAAAAATTGGAAGATGTGGGGAGAGGGGTATGTGTCTCTCTGTGTGTGTGTGTGTGTGTGTGTGTGTGTGTGTGTGTGTGTGTGTGTATTTGTGTGTTTGGAGAAAGATGTACAGTCACCAGGCAGACTTCTTGCTACAGAAGTCCAAGAGTGTGGCATGTTACTGTGGAATCTGGGAGGCACGGTCTCTGTTAGCTACTCCCTCAAGGACCCAACATTCCCAGGTGTGAAGACAATGAATAAGCCTTATTCTACAAAGCTTGAGCCCCACAGAATCGGCAAGGAAATCCACCCTCCTTCCAATATGTTCAGGCAGCATCCACACAAAAGGTTCCCCTGGTTGGGAAGGAACTGCAGTTTGGGTCCATGGGAAAACAGCTCAGAGGAATCTCTAGAAAGTTCTTGCCCCCGTGTTTGCTTTGTGCCGTGTGCCAGGTGCTTCCAGCATCTTCTTATCCGTTGACTAAATACAAACTTTGCACTCTGTGTCTAAATGCCCCATCCACAGCAAGGAGCAGCTGTGATGTTTAAGCTGTGACGTTTACCAACTTAAGGAATACAGAAGAACTGCCCTTTTCATGCCATAGGAATTATTCCAATGAAAAAGATTCATCTTTGACTCTCCTATCATAAAACAATGACATCAAAATACTTAACTCAGACAGGGCTCACAGCATACCCCTGTGTCTTTGGGCAACATGGAGCTACTGTAAGTCCTATAACTAGGTGCTGATATAGAAGACAAGCAACTCATTCCATGATACACAGTAAATCTAGACAAAAAAAATTACAGCCCTTGACCATTCTCCTCTGACCTAAACACCCTTGGTTGGATGCTCTTTAACTCCATGGTTATTCCCTTCCCTATAGTCTTCTTTGAATCACAGATTCTAACCATGGTATTTAATCACACGGAACTACTGGTACACAAAAATCAAGGCCTAATTCCAAAATGGAAAGTACAGCAAATTGATGAAAATTAAATACATTTTTTTTTATTTTTAAAGAAGTCTTATAAAACTGGACTCCTCCTCCCCCAACTTAGGAAGTTCAGTACCCAATGCTCCCCTATAAATAGTTGTCAGTAAACACAGCTGCTGCAAATGTATTCAGTAAATGTTAAGGTCAAAGGCCTTCGCTCTTTATTGCCTTGTAAACTCAAAGACAAGTGAATTTATTGCTTGAATGAGTTTCAGGGTATTGGCCTTCATAAAAGTTCTGAATCTCAGGTACAAAACGCTCCATCAGCTCACACCGGAGCTGTTCTGCACAGAGCTGAGAGACGGCCCACCATCAGATTCATAATTTAAACACGTCTTGGGAAGTGTATTGTTTGCCATGTTGCATAGATCCCCATGGATTAGGGCTGCACCATGCCTGTCATTATTACAAGAACTTGCTTCAACTCAACTATAAATTGCTGCTGCTTCTTACGCAGTACAGCACAGTAGCCTACTCGTGACAACACTTCGAAACCAAAGGAAAAAAGAAGTCAAGAATGGAAAAGCCCATTTGCACCTTGTCTGTGCATCGGGAGAATGTCAATTATCTCCTCAATATGAAATCTGTCAAATTTTTAAAGAACAGCTTTCTTGGCAGATCACACAGAAGTATATGGATGAACTCAAATACATATTTCTGTATTATTCAAAACCTAATATTTTGCAATGTTACTTGACAATGTGATGTAGCAGTGCCCCAGTGTTACTAACAACCATTAAATACAATTACCTTAGAAATCTTCATAAACAATATAGGAGGAAAATTCAAACCCAGCATTTTAAAAAGTACTATGCAATTATTTGCACATTTCATTGGGCTACGTTAATATTTTCCTTAGGCAGATAGAAATGTTAAAGTTGAACCTATTTCTATGAGTAAAGCCCAATCTGGGCTCCAGAAGTGCTGGGCTTGCTTCATCTTAACAAACATTAACAAAAGCAACATACTACAGAAAGGTCCCAACAGCAATGTCGGGAATGTGCCATCCACCATGAAGTCTGAGATTAAAAACCTCAGACCATTGATAAAAGTAGAACAGTCTAGACTCTGACACTCACCCACCATAGTGGCACTGCCTCCAAGAGCAGCTCTGAATTAAAATGACATTTAGTGTTCCAACCACCCAAATGTGGAGGATGTTAAAGCATCGTGCCTATATCACGTGACTTCTGTGCTAGAAGCTGAAGGAGCCTGGGTTTTGATGGAACCCAGGGAATAGAATTCTTGGTCTTAGTTTTCTCCGGTGAGATACACATAACTCATTAATAAAAAGTCACTGCGTCTTGGATGATTATCCAGGAAACTTTGCTAAGGTTTATAAAAAACGTTAATCCTAAAGGCTTTACTATTTCGTTTCTATATCATGTTTGAGATGCCTAAACTTTAGAAGCGGAAGAGAGATAGTAATTGGAGCAGCGGGGAGGAGGAACGGTAGGAGGAAAGAGGCTGTAGCTGCTAAGGAAGAGCAATGGCCATCCTGGCGGTGACAGAGCCACGGCTGTGTGTTGAAGGTGGGAGCAAACAATGAACAGGGAGCTGAACCAGACTAAAACACACGCGTGCTCTCACAGGCGGGTGCGAGGCCCACTGACGAGTCTAAACAGATGCCTGGGTGTTCGCCCTGTAAGGATCGGATCAGGGTATTATCAGATAGCTCTACAAGCTGCTACCACTGGGGAAGCGGGCAGAGAGTACATGATCGCTCTGTCTTGTTTCTTACAGCTGCTTACGAATCAATCGAAAGCTATCAGTAAAAGCTTTAATCAAAGCAATTTCAAGTTAATATGAAGTTCTAAATGTGAGGCACTTCATTAGCATGTGCAATACTATCATAGTAGTGCATCAGGCATTATCAGTCATTCCAAACACACCCTGCACTAGATGGATCGGAAGGTGACTTCAGCCTTCAGTTTGTTCTGATAGTTGCGGTAAGCACCGAAAGGATCCTCTCTAACTAGCTTCGCACCTGGTGCGCTCTCGGTTTCAGCTTTCGAAAGGTCATGAAAACTATGGTGCTGCACACACAGAGGAACCGACTGAACTCATGCACTCACCTAGAAATATGTTAATTATCCGATGCTGAAAACACCGGAAGGATTAGAGGGCTTTCAAGGCAGATGGCTGAAACTTTCCTTCAGCCAGGTCCACAAGCGAGCTGAGCTCTGACACCAGCAAAGGCCTCCTCTCTCATACCCCTAGGCTCTTGGGAATCTGAGGCACTTTTGATAGAGACTGTCCCTCTGATCAAGGCATTGATTCTGTCTTTCAACACAGGTAGGAATGTATTTCAGATAAGACAATTTTGCGTTTGAAAAGTGATCCATGATCTTTCAAGTAAAAGACATTTCTATAGAAACACTCTTCAGAATAAAGCCCCTAAGAAGCGGAAAGGCTTTTAATGTATAGAGAGTCCTTATTCATGGGGGGGGGGGGGGGGGGCAGTGCTGAGCAATTTGAACAAAAAATCAAAAGAGATGTGTTTGTCTTGAGCCAAAGGAAGAAAGATGGGACAAAAAAGAAAAACTGTCATTTCAATCTTCCCCTGCAAGCTGTAAGGAGAGGGGCTTTGTGTGTATGCCACATGAACCCAGAGAATGGTGAGCAATTTGGAAGCAGCTTTAGGAGCATGGGTCAGATCCCTAGAGCATGTTTTGTGAGCATCGAAACTGAAATCATGGCTCTTCCTCTGTCAAATTTGATAGAGATAATCCAAGCTTGGAACTCTTAAGGAATTCCTATCTGAAAATGAGATGTGTGGAACTCAGAAGTCAGCTGAGCCTACTCTCTTGACTTGACATTTCCAGACCAAAACACCACGCGGCTCTTTGCAGATGAAGGATCATCCATCAGCTGTTGAAGCAATGTCCTTGGGAATCTGTTTCTACAGATGTCTACCAATCAAAAGATGCTTTTTAAAAAATCTAGGATAATAAAGTAATATGATCTAATGAAAGCTAATAGTAAGATTTCTAAAAGTCTAGCTATAGAGCTCATCAACGAACTTGGCTGTTTTTAATCTGCCTATGAGAGAATCCTACCATTTGTTTTTATTTTATTAATTTAATTTTTCTGCAATACGGTCTCAGATTTCAAGGACTGAAGGTCAAGTTTTACAACTGAGAAACAAATAGGGAGGCTGAAGGAAGCCAAAACTTACCACCTCCTCAGGCAAGCTCATTTCCATAAGTAATGCCAACGCCCCTCCATGCCCCATTGCGCCCCCCACCCCACCCCGCTTAGAGGAAACTCTGCACAGGGGTGCCTCACAGCTCACAGTCCTCGGCAGAGCCAGGAGACACACCTCACTTTCTTTGGACTCCTATGACTATGTGGGCCGGGTTCCAGCCACATCTTCAGGTGTCCTCAACATTTTTGATAAGCATGGGGACTAGGTAAACGCTGCCTTCCGGTAGGGACAGAGATTCGAGAACTAAATTCAGAGCAGAGAGCTGGCTCCGCGGGCAAAGACACTTGCTGCCAAGCCTGAGGATCTGGATTTGAGCCCCGCGGTTCTCAGGCTGGAAGGAGAAATGGCCTTTCCCAAGTTGTCCTCTGCTGCCCACCTGTGCCTCATCCCAGAACAAATAAATAAATATACATTACTAAGAATTAAAAAAAAAATTAAAAATCCACAGGCCACTTAACAGTATTTCATCCAGGTAGGGTCTGTCCTTCGGCTTGAAGAGACACCAAAAGATTCTTATCAAAGCTCGGAGGAGGCACTAATTAAAATTCCACCTGTTAGAGGCACACCTCTGACAGTCCAGAGCTCCTGCCTCCCTCCTTAGAAGGCAATCCCACCCAGAGCAATTACATTATTCAAATAGTTTCACAGGCTAAGCCACAGGCTCACCGCAGTGCATAATCCTGTATGTCCTTGTCAAAAGCACATTCTGTGACCCGCATCTCCAAAGCAAAACTGACGTCCTTCAGAGCTGTTGGGAGGCGCTGACTAACGAAAGACGATTCCAGAGGTGGTCCTCTTGCTCTCCCACCTCTCTACCGGTGTCTAAAGCACCACATGGAGGAAGTTCCAGATAACTTGAGGCATAACCGCTGGGTTAACGGGTTTTCCGGTCTATTCAAAGTAGGGAATGTATTCTCACTTCAAGCCTCTCAGCCCCCCAAAAATATTTTCTAGATTCACCCCCGCCCTGCACCCACCATGCCTGCTGACCTGTCTGAAGTCTCTCAGCAAAATGACAGGCTGCCTCCTCATTCTTGGTGCCTGTTTTACTTGTCACCTTCCCCGGTTGCCTCACGGCAAAAATCTTGCCTCCTTGTAATCCCAGTCCCTGGTGCTCTGCCTTCCTCCTCAGCGGCTGTTGCTACAGAGACATCCCCCCCAAATGTATGCTTCCAAGGCACCTGATAAACCAGGATGTATCCAAACAGGCCTGACCCGTAGGGTAGTGAGGATGGTGAGGCCACCACTCAGAGGTCTAGTCTCCCTAAGGTCATCAAAGCACACTGAAGGCTTTCTTACTGACTCTCCTGACATCCTTGAGAGAGCGGGACAACCTAATACATCAGCTGGAAGGGAGTCCAACACCTACAGATGCTTCGTAGGGAACTGGCCAAAAGAAAATAAATTGTTCTGTGGCGTGCTATTCAAGCCGTGATTTGGTCAGTTAGTGAGGTAGAACCGTGAGCACATATATCATGAAGGAGACAAGAGGCAGGTCATCGGGCTGAGTGAGCGACAGGAGATTCCAGCAGGCATGCGGTTCTGCTCATTTTGCCCTCATGATGTTCCCGTCATTCTCCAGCTACCCCGCACAGACATTAGCCCTCTACGCAACTACTCAGTCATGCCCGAAGAAACCAAACAAGGAGCTCAAAGCAATTCTTAAATTTTTCGTTGTGTGTTTATGTTTGTTGAAAATGGGATTTCGCTATGGAGCCTAGACAAGGTCAAGCTCTCAATCCCCCTGTCTCTGCCTCCCATGTTCTGAAATTATAGGTGTGCACTACCACACCTGGTGGTTTCCTTACTTTTCCCTTTAATCAGTTGTTAAGTTTTTTGATTATTTATTTGTTTATGATGCTGGAGATTTACGTGGGACCTCAAACATGTGAAGCAAGTGTTCTACCACTGAACTATAAAGACTTTTTTTAATGCAGTAGTGAGTGAGACAATTACTTCAAATTGACGACTGGACAAAACCCTAAAATAACTTAAGAGAGTCTCATTGAAGGGCTGTCTAGGTCAGGTTGCCCTATGGCCGTGTCTGGGAGGGGAGGGCTGTGTCAATGGCCCTAACAGAGGTGGGATGCCTTATCTGAGCATAAGGTCAGCGCCATCCCCTGGCTTTGCCCCTGGCTCTATGAAAGTAGAGAAAACTAGCTGAGCGCTAACTGTGAACACAGTCTTTCTCTCTGCTATTGACAATGGGTGAGATGTGACTAGCTATTTTAAGTTCTTGCTTGACTTCCCCTCAGTGACGGACCTGGAATTGTAAGCCAAATTTCTCCAGAAAGTTGATTTTCGTCAGAGCATTTTATCGCAGCCACGGAAAAGAAACTAGGACCATGTGCGTTCATTGTACGAAGTGACAGCATTCATAATGACATTTTCATTCAATAACGTCACGTTCTTTGCTATATTTGCATCCCATGACTGTCTCTTGTCCCATTTCCTCTTCCTAGACTGGTCTAGCGTCCTGGTTTCCTGCTGCTATTTAACGCAACCCTCCACCAGAGGAAGCTAGGACCCCTAGCATCTGCATATTCCTTTAGTGTATGTATTCTCAGCAGGAGCTCCTGCAGATCGCCAGGTGGATGTTGTGAGACCTGTGCTAGGAACACTGCTCTCTCTGCAGCTCAGCTGCTTGACGATCCACATAAGCCATCTTCTACAGCACAGCCCCGTGTTGAAGCTGCAAACCAAAGACCACTCTCATAACAAACAGCGGCATATATGCTATATGTGGGCTTTCCTACTTTTTGCTTATCATACTGTCTACACTTCAACAAAACCATAAACTTCCATGGTAAATGGTTTCTTGCCTCCCTTCCTTTCTTCCTTCCTTCTCTCCTTCATTTCCCTTCCTTCTCTTCCTTCTCTCTCTCTCCCTCCCTCTCTCTCGTCTCATTCTTGCTTTCTTCCCTTCCTTCCTTCTTTCCTTCCTTCCTTCCTTTCTTCCTTCCTTCCTTCTCTCCTTCATTTTCCTTCCTTCTCTTCCTTCTCTTTCTCCCCTTCCTCTCTTCTCACTTCTCATTCTTGCTTCTTTCATTCATTCATTCATTCATTCATTCATTCATTCAGATCAAGTCTCATGTAGCCCAGGCAGGCCTCAAACTCACTATGTAGTCAAGGATGACGTTTAAATTCTCATTCTCCAGCCTCTACCTCCTAAATGCTGGGATTACAAAAACGCACCGCTGTGTCCAGTTTATACGGTGTAGGAGATTGAACCCAGGGCTTCGAGCATGCTGGGCAAGCACTCTACCAACTCATCCACACCAGGTGGAGCCCCCACCCATGGTGTTATTGTTTAGTTAATTAAGTTTAAAATAACTTGTATTCTTTTGTTACCTGGGAAAGATCTTTATAACTAGACAGGAGTCGAGATGCCATAAATAATTGTGACAAATTCAACTACATGGAGATAAAATCTTCTGCAGGGTGAAATTATTCTGCAAGCTAACTGAAAACAAAGAGCGAAGAGGGAGGGGGTGACTCCGAACCGAGAAGATGGCTCAGTGGCCATGAGTATCCATTGCTCCTGCAGAGGACCCCAGCTCAGTTCCCAACACCCACATCAGGAAGCTTACACCTTCTTTAATTCTGGCTCCAGAAGGAGCTACCTGCCTCTCCCAACAGCTGCACTCACGCGCACAAAGCACATACCCACGCACGGATACACATAAATACACAGAATCGGAAATAGAACAGAATCTTTTACAAATAAAAAAGTTGAAAAAGTTTTTAAAATGTGTAATTCATTTCTCAGAAATACCATCTATTGTTACGGATAAATTTATTCACCTTCCCGGTTGACTGTTGAAAAATAATTAATGGCAAATCATTCAAAATGGTACAAAAGAAAAAGAGAGAGAGGGAACACTCTTCAGTATGCGGTTGAGGAATTCAGGGTAAAATTCACATGAAGAGATCATTTATTAAACTTAACCAACCTGATAAGGGCTGTCTGGGTGGGCTCAACCCAACCACAAATGATTTTACAAAGAAAGGCAAGAGTATCAGAGTCAGAGACAATGTGGCACCAATGCAAAGATCAAAGAAAAAAAAGGCTTGAAGATGTTCCTGTAGTGGCAGTGTAGATGGGGGAGGCCACAAGCCAAGGAACACAAGCAACTCCTAGAAGCTGGAAAAGACAAACCGATTGATTCTCCTGGTCCCCACCCCCCAGATCCCCAGATCCCCAGATCTCACAAACCCCTCCCACCTCCCTAGCCCACCCCACCCCCACCACGATCTTCCAGAGGGAGCTCAGAGGGTCAGCCCTTGGATTTTGGTACATCTGACCTCTAGACTGTAAAATAATTGCTGTGTATCATTTAAACCAAGGCGCTTGCGGCAGCTTCTCACAGCAGCAAAAGGAAACTGACACCCACTGGAATCTGACTATCCATGCCTGCGTAGGGATACCCACAGTTGCTCCTCAGCGTCTGAGCATTTAGCCTACAATGTGCTTGCACAGATGCACAAGGATGCAAGCACTACTTCTTTCTCTAAGAACAAATGATTGGATTATTACCCATCAAAACAATGAAACTGTAATCCAATCAATGTAATATTATGCAAGTGTACAAAGGAAGGAAGGGAGCTCTTTATGCCTGGACCAGAGACTATAACCAAGCTGCTAAAAGGGGGGGAAGGAAAGGGTTTGGGGAATGAGCGCTGCGGGTTCAGTAAGGTAACAACTGACTAAGAGTGGGGAAGGGAGATAATAAATACTTATTTGTATTATTATTAGCATAGAAACAAGTATCTGTGGAAGAAAAACATCAGAAACTAGCAATATGTGCCACCTCTGGGGACAGAGCTGGGTCACTGTCCAAGAGACGGAAGAGGAAGGCTTCCATACCCCTTTCTACATACCCCGCGCATTGTATCCAAATCTATATGCAAATGGGTTATAGGAATAGGTTCCCATTTCTAAATTTAAATTAAAAAAGAAAGATTATAAATTAAACAAGAAAAAGATTACGTAGCACAAGCCAGACCACCACCAAGCCAGTAAAAATGTCAGTAGCAGGTAGATCTCTCCAGAAACTTCGTATGACACTGAAGACAGCCATGCCATGAACTCCTGCTGCCCGGTGAAAGCAAGGTGCTCTCTTCAGCCTATGAGGAATAGGATTTGAGGGTGCTGTTCTAGGTCAGATGTATGAGCTGGAGGCCAGCACTGAGCTGGAGTAGAGACAGACTTATAAGAATTTGGGTTTGCTTAAAGCCGAAGATGAGAACTCTCTGGAAGTCTATCAGATAGCTTGGCCCCATCACAGAAATCCTGCAGGTAAGAGCATCACACTCAGGCTGGGGAGGTGGCTAAGTGGTTAAGAGCACTTGCTGATTTTACAGAAAACCCAGGTTTGATTCCCAGCACCCACTTGGAGGCTCACAACTGTCTGTAACTCCATTCCCAGGGGATCCACAGCCCTCTTATGGTCTGTAAACATGTATGTGAGCAAATACGCATACATACAAAACAAACACAAAAAAAAGGGGATCATACTTAACGAACTATTACATTACATCTCCTACAGACAACAAATAAGTCAGACTTCTATAGCTACAGTTCCCAGAGCTGCAGATTGGACCAAACTTGAACAAAAGTATTTGAAAAAAACATCACACCTGCAACTGGGCACATACAGTCTCTTTTTCTTGTCTTAAAGTGGAGGATAGCAACTAGTCACATTACAAGTCAGACACCATCGTCGGTGATCTAAAAATGGCTTAAGATATACAAGAGGGACCAGGGAAATGGCACGGTGAGTGAAGTCCTTGTCTAAGGGTATGATCCGTTCCTGGGGCTGTATTAAAAATCAGGGTTTGTCTCGAAAAACCAAAAAAAGAAAAAAGAAAAAAAAAAAAAATCAGGGTTTGCTGGCTCGGTCTGTAATCCAACCACTCCTACTGTGAGGCCGGAGGTAGAGACAGAACCTCCTGGAAGCCTGCGGGCAGCTAACCTGAGTATGCTGAACGGGTAAGAAAGGCCCTGCCTCGGCAAGGTGAAAGGAGAGAACCCGCTCCTCAAAGTGGTCTTGTGTGGAGATCACACGGGAGCATGCGCACAGCTGCACACAGCGCTCACTGTAGCGGCGGCAGCCGCATAAGTAGTTGCTGCAATGAAATGGCACACGCATGAGGACGTGAACAGGTTAAGCATGACTCTACCACTTTGTGTTAGATACTTAACTGCCTGAGAATCTAAGCATTCTCAAGGGGTCCTGGAGCAAATATTGCTCTGAGACTGGGAGATAATTGTAATTTAAAATGTTTAAAGGCCAGGAAAGTGGCTCAGTGGGTAAGAGGCCTACTGTGTGAGTATGAAAACCCGAGTTCAAATCCCTAGGAGCTGTGTGAAAAACCTGGCACGGTCATTTGAGCCCTTAATCCCAGCACTGGGGAGGCAGAGACAAGAGGAGTTCTGGGGTTCTCGTCAGCCTGTCTAGCCAATTGGTGAGTGACAGAGGAAGACACCCCTCGCCCCATCAACCTCTGTGTTCTTCACACCATGCACACACATGCATGTTGGACACATATGCCAACATACGTAGGCACACAAAAACGTGTAAGTGGCGGTTGTTTGTCAGGAAGTCACGTTGACCCAGATGTCCTCAGTTACATGGGGCAAGTTAATACCAAGGAGCACCCAGTGGCCTGGGGCAGTCTTGAGCTAGCAGCTGAGGGCAACAAGGTAACGGCCTGCAGGGGAGCCCATGGTCCCAGTGTACCGGCTCAGACTAAGGACGTGCTCCTGGCAGGAAAGAATGGAGGCCAATGACAAAGTAATACCAAGTTAGAAATGGGCCTCTGATCTCCCCTGTGGCTTGGGAGTTCCTCCTGAAGGTGATGTCGGGAAGGCCCACCAACTATGGGATGGGGCGAGGAGACAGTCAGAGAAAAATGCTCTCCCACCTCAGGTAATAAACGTATTCTTTTCCCCCAAAATACCGTTAAAAGATATACTTTTAAAAAAATCTTTAAAATAAAAAAAAATACCTTTAAGCTGACCTCCTGCCAAAGTCCACATCAATTATACAGGTTCAGTCAGGCGGATGCTCGGGAGGGATACTGTTTCATCCAGCTGGGCACTTTGTAGTTAGCACAAATGTAATATAACGCGCAGCAGAGTTTGTCAAGTGTCTGTCTGGATTTTCAGTTTTCATTAGTGCCATAATTAAAACCACATTTTCAGCTCTATTACCTGTAACAAGAAAGGAATGAGAAATGAGGTTGTCAGGGTCAGGCTTTTCCAGCTATTTATCCTGAGGATCTGCAGGCCACAAGCTGCTGGATTTGCTGTAAACCAGAGCGAGTGGCCCAGTGTCGCTCCCCGACCCATCCTGTGTGGCTTGGGAGGCACATTTATGAGGTCACTTCCTTTGAGTGGCCACTGGGCCTTGATGTCTGCAGTGCACACACAAGGCAGGCAGGGAACGCACATTCCACCACAGGGGTGGAATCGGCCCCAACTGGAGGGAGGGACAGAAGCGATGGCTCTCTGCCTTAAGAGAGAGTCCTGCTTTTGCAGAGAGGACTTGAGTTGGATTCCTAGGCCTGGTCAGGCAGCTCACAACCAATGGCGCTGACCAGGCGGCACTTGCATTCACATGCGTATATCCACACACAAACACATAATTAAAAATAATAATTTTTAAAGGAAATCCAAAAACCATAACTAACAAGAAAAGGAACTCAACAGGCAAGTGTCCTGAACAGCCCCAGGGGGTCTAGTCCTCAGACAGCCCTATCCCCATCAACGATCCTGAAATCATAAGGAGCAACAAAATCATCCAGGAGAGGACTAGACTGGGGTAGGATGTTATCACACACACCCCCACACAAGTCACACCTGCAGTCAGCACACATATGCACACATATGCACTTCAGAGAGTACATATTTGCTCTGAATATAGCAAATCTTGTCTCCCGGCCTTCAAAGCAGACCTTCGAGCGGATTCTGGGATCCTGGCCACTGTTCACACTGTGTTGGTCCCACTCACCCTCACATCTCTCTGCCACTCTGGTGAGTGTGTGTGCTTCTGCCTCCACTCCTCCCAGTCCGTTCCCAGTGGAGCTGCGAGCTCTGTGCAAACCCTCCAGTGGCTGGCGTGGCTCTCATGGTAGAAGCCTAGATGCTCACGGTGAGCCTAGAGGCCCCATCTGCTCCCTCTGTCCCCTCTGTCCAGTGACTTCTCTCACTCCCACAAGGCCCCTTCCTGGCCATCTCGGGTACTCCGGCTGGGACTTCACACTTCCTGTCCCTCTGCCTGGAATTCTCTGTGTCTGAAGGCTTCAGACATTGCTTTATTGGAAATGACACTTTCATTCTTACTGGGAAACCACTCTGGTCATGCTGTGTCATGGCATAAGCCACCAGCAGCCGGGGCACACAGCTGGCCATGGCAGCCTCCATTTCCTCTATTGCCTTATTTCCTTCTGAAGATTTAACGCCCTCTGCTCCTCCATATATTTTATTTATTTGTCTGTCTATCTCCCTCTCTACTCCCCAGAGAATAGATTTCTTCCAAACACATAGACTTGGCAGTTTGCTCATTGCTATGGCCCCAGTACACAGAGCCTGACCTCAATAACTAGAAGATGATGTCAAGAGAATGAACGCAAGATGGGGGCGGCTGGAGTCAGCAGTGGTTGCCTTTCTCTGGGTGGATGGTGACCAGTCCTCCCTCAGCCAGTTAGAAAGTGCTGAAACCAACCTTTCATGGACCAAGCATCCCAAAGACAGACATCTGGCGAGCCCTTGTTCTCTGGGGGAACCTCAAGGAGTCTGCCATGCGTTGGTCCCCAACAGGTCCTCAGCAGCTCTTGATGGGAGACACAAGCTGAACTTTGGCATCTGTGGGGGAAGCTCTGACACTTACCAACAATACTGCCCTCTATGCATCTCAGCCCAGATCCTGAGTGACTGGGCTAACATGCGGACTACCAACTTGGATGGATAATTTGAAATCTCCTTGACTGGGCCACTAAACCCAGAACCATTGTCAAACATGAGGGAAGGGGCGGGAGGGAGAGGGAAGAAGGGAGGGAGAGAGAGAGAGAGGGAGGGAGGGAGGAAGGGAGGGAGAGAGAGAGAGAGAGAGGAAGGGAGGGAGGGAGAGAGAGAGAGAGGGAGAGAGGGAGGGAGGGAGGAAGGGAGGGAGGAAGAGAGAGAGCGAGAGAGAGAGAGAGAGAGAGAGAGAGAGAGAGAATAACATTTTTAAGAGATCAGACTGGGATTCTATATTATCTTCAGAGATACATCCCAAGTGACTCAAAGACAAGAACTTCCTCCTGAAGGTTCCATCACCTCCTATTAGTGCCACCTAGAGGCCAAGTGTCTAACCCGTGCGTGGACATCTGGTGGACACTTAACCAGTGTGCAGCAGCTTCAGGAGCAGGATATACTTCTTCGTGATGATGTTGTGAGACATTCTAGCAGAGGGAGCAATACTGTGACTGCAGATGTCACATGCAAACACTGCATCATGGCTTTGTGTCTTTGTGTGACAGAGTTTGAGAGGCTGCAAGGGAGCAGGGTTGAGAGCAAGGTTGGTCTGTCAGCACTCCAGCCAAACCAGCTGAATCAAATGCACCCCTGTACCCCGGTTCCATGGCTTTAAAAATGGATGCAATCATAGGAACTATCTCAGGGTCTTCGCAGACCCTGTGGAGCAATACGAGTGGAGTTCATCTTATGCTTGGGAGTGAGGCTTCTCCGAGAATCCTACTTACACTTCCTGTTCCATCATAAACCCAGCCCTTAAAGAGTCTTCTAGAAACCCATGCAATGTTCTGTAGTTAGACTCCGTGGGTTGCAAGTACAAAGCAGAAACTTCCTGGGGAAGACATGAGGCCCAGGGAGCTGGCGGTGGGGTGGATGGGAAGCTGTTCTTTTGATGGACGGAAATGAGGCTCTCAAGCCCCGCCTACAGACTGGTCCCTTCTACAGTAGCTCACCAGTGGTCACATCCCACGCTGATTAGTTCCTTATGTTACGAGGCCCACTCATTTTATTGCCAGGCAGGCTGGGAAGGAAGTCCACATGCTATTCGTGGAATAAGAGCAAATGTGCTAAGTAAATGGCCGTGCCTGAGAAGGAACCAACTGGGTTTCCGGTCTGAAGAGTTAGAGAGAAGGAAATGGTTTACAAAGAGCAGGCAAATGCAAGAGACAGGGAGGGAGTCTAGGGACGCCAAGGGGGAGGACGCAGAGAGGACACCTTTTCTCTTCTTTTGCACATCCTTTTATTTCTGTTGCAGAGGGGAGCCGGTGCCTGCGCTGCTCACTACACACACGGAACTGAGAGAAAAGCTTGCAAAACCCAGCTCTTCTGCGGCGTGGGTCCCTGGGATTGAACTCCCAGTCGTCAGGCTTGGTGGTAATTTTCTTCACTGGTCATTTTACCACCCAGGAGTGACTTCGTAATGCTATGAGGTTACTTTAAAGGGGAGGCAGATGGTTTGCAATACTGTCAATATACTAATTAAGTCAGACATTTTCAGATGGTGAGTTCCATGATATGTGAAATTATACCATAATTTAATTTTTTAATTAAAAATGTCTGGCTGTGGAGAAACATATTCAGATGGGATAGACAAAAAGGAAAAAGAATAAGGCTCTTCGGAGAGGCCTCTAAGAAACTGAAGACTAAGGAACTGGAGGGAACTGGCGAGCCTGGGAGGTGTGAGGGAAGCTAGGGGAAATGAGGAGAAAGTTCTGGGAAGGGTGGGCTTGCTGTTCCTCATTTGTCCCCAACAGAAAGGGGGAGGGGAGAGGTTAGAGTGGAGGAAGAAACTCGGTCCCCCGGACCCTGGGAGGTGCAGAAATGGGACATCCATCCTAAATGGAGGCTAAATAGGAAAGAATGCCCATTTTCCTCCCCCATTTTTGAATGGCCTCTTGCAGTTCCCAGCATGCAACTCATTTGCTACCAAGGGCGAGGGGGAAGCTACAGGGATCCCTCTGGCAGCCCAGCTTTCCCCCTTTAAACAGAACTGTAACCGGAGGTTACAAATTACAAGATAACTTTATTCCTGGAGAACAAGTAACATACAACAGTGAGTTTATTGTCTGTCCGAAAAGGGGGCTCATTATCTTCTTCCCATCTGACTCACATAGGAGCAAAAGGCTTTTGGCTTCTTTTCTAGAGATAGTGGCTATGCTATTGTTAAAACAGGAGTGCACTCTACAGGTGAAAATCTAGATTGCAGCTTAAATTAGACCAAGCCAGAGACAGGCTTTATTAATAGTGTAACTGACAAATGGCCGTTAAGCTCATTCCTCCATGGCAAGCCAGTTCCTCTGTGTTCCTGAGAGCTGGAGAGAAATGTATAAAGGAAGAAAAAATGCAAAGCTTTCTTGTACAATTACTATATAAACAGCTTCCTCACAGTCCCTCTCGGGCGATATTCTCCCTCTGAAGACGGAAAGGAGGGAGGGAGAGGAAGCAAAGGAGTGAGACCTGATTAGCCGATAGTCTACCTCATAATGAAATTATAAAGAGGCAGCATGTTGCTAAGTGCCGTCTCGTGTTTGGCATAATACAAAGTACTTTAGAAACCCAAGAATTTGGTATCTAGAGTAACAATGGAGACATACAGGCTTCTTGGCCTCAGTGACTACAGCATGAGATCAGGTAAGAACCAGGACACCAACCATTCAGCCATAGTAGGAGTATGTTTGAAGAATTTATGATATTTGGGGGGTGATTTTGGGGGGAAGGAAGAAGAGATGGATGGAAGCATGAAAATATACCATAAGGATGAAGATTTTAAAAATCTCCCCTGGGGAAGGATTTTTCAAAACAAAAAGTAGCCAGAGACAGGTGACTTAGCAGCACACATACACACACTGCACCTCCCTTGTCCCCAAGATTCTAGGAAGGGGAGATCTATTTGGGAAATAGAAAGAAAGGGAAGATACACAGAGCCTCTAAAAATGGCACAGAAGCTTGTAATGGATCTCATTCCTCTAAAGGATCCAGGCCACCTTGGAAACTGTCTCTGAGGACCACAGCGGCAGGTCTAAACTCCACCCTGCCACTCTGTATCAACTGATTGATAGCCATTACAAACCAAATCTATTCACTAGGCAGAATATGGTCTAGCATTCCGGCGTGTTCCATCCTTAAGTAGCTTTCAGTACTGGCCTGTCTTCTCCATGTTTATTTTGGTTCTCTCCATCCACGTGGGAGTCCACGGGCTTTTTCACCCACTCATCATCTTGCCTCCTGCAGCTTCAGCCAGGAAGGAGGCAATAATTCACCCAGGCGCTGGGGTTCTCAACCCGACTGCACTGTGCTGGCTTCATGCCTCGGGCATTCCAGTGTTGGACTCCAAGGCAGAGCAAACCATGGGAGGGACCTGACTCACGCTGGCTTTTTTTGACTCAATGGAAGGCTGGAAAATGAAGAAAGACAGTCCCCAGAATGGCGGCAGCACAGATTCTTTTTTCTCTGAGTCCATGGTTTTATGACGCTCAACTGCTTCTAGGCAGCGTTTCAACTTCAGACTAGTGGGGGCTTTCACACAGCTTAAGAGAAAAGGAAACTATTGTGTAGAAGCTCGTTAATGCATTGCTTAAAAATAAATCACCAGGATGGGACTGTGGCTCAGTGAGACCCTGGGTTCCATTCGTGACACTGAGATAGATAGATAGATAGATAGATAGATAGATAGATAGATAGATAGATAGATAGACAGACAGACAGACAGGTAGGTAGGTACATACATACATACATACATACATACATACATACATACATACATAGAAACCAAAAGACAATGCTATGTGTGGTGGTGTCACACACATGTAATCCCAACACTATTCAAGGGATTGAGATAGGAGGAAAGTTCAGGGTCTTAATATGTTGCTAGCCTGGGCAACATAGGAAGACCCTGTTAAAGATAGAGAGAGGGAGGAGAGAAAAGATAACTGGATAGGAAGGGAGGGGAGGGAGAACAAATGGCGAGATGTAGCTCAGCAGTGAAAGCACTTGCACAGAGTCCATGCCTGGGCTTAGTCCTCAACATTGCAGGAAAACGGATTAGGTAAACAAATTATAAATTCCTAAAAGTAGCCAGCTGCTGTTGCCTTTGTGAGCTTCTGTCTGGGCAAAACAAATCTGCAGCGCCCCCTGTCGGTTGGTGTAGGGCCAGCTCTTCTTCCACAGAGGCACAAGTTTGCAGTGTAGAAGGCACTGGTGCCCAGACAGAACTCCCTGGAAATGAAAGGGTTCCAACTGCTTCACTGCAGTGATGAAGTCACAAGAAGATTTTCACATCAGAAAAACCTACTTACTCTATTCTAATAAAGCCTTTTTATTCTAATAAAAGTTTGAACATCTGAGAAATAAAAATTATCATCCTATACCAGTGAGAAGTCATTTCCATGGAACATCTGGGATGAGCCTATGTGCACAGTGGGATCTGAGTGTACCCCAGAGAAGACCAGATGGTGTGAGAGAAAACATGTCTGTTCTTTGATACAACATGTGTTTTTGTTGAATGGACTTAATATGGGTCTTATTTTATTTAGTCTTTGTGCAGAACCAGGCACTTAGTTCCTTTTCTGAAACTATGAACTTCTGCATAATGAGTACAAAATGGTATCCGAAAATAGGAAGAAACACAAGACAAGAGTGGTCCGGACAGGAGGCCAGTCGTCAGAAGTACTTCTGCCTTAGGGTTTCCATGCTGTGAAAGACACCGTGACCACAGCAACTGTTACAAGGAAAACATTTAATTGGGGGCTTACCTACAGTTTCAGAGGTTCAGTCCATTATCATCATGACAGGGAGCATGGCGGCATGCAGGCAGATGTGGTGCTGGAGAAATAGCTGAGAGTCCTACATCTTGCAGGCAACAGGAAGTCGACTGACAGAATGGGTGGTATCCTGAGCATAGGAAACCTCAAAGCCCTCCCACACAGTGACACACTTCCTCCAACAAGGCCATGCCCACTCCAACAAAACCACACCTCCTAGTGCCACGCCCTATGAGATTGTGGGAGCCAATAACATTTGACCTACCACAACATCCCAAGGGGTCATTAACAGACCAAAGCCAAGGGTATCTTAAGTAAAGTAGCCACTGATGGACACTGTTAGTACACAAGTACACACGTTGTACACAAGTACAAAACTGTGAGAAATGAGGGAAAGTCACTGAGTTAGCCATCCTAAAAATGGCAAAATGCGCAAGGTGAGTCTGGCAAGACCACACCATACGCCACACTGGGCTCTTAATTCCTAGCGAAGGCCATCTGAGCTGACGTTCTACTATCAAATTACCTGACACACCCTTTAAAGTGCTAAGGCTGAGCAAAACATGTCTTCACATGGTACCTGCTGATGGCCTCAGTCTGAGGAGCTCCAGGTGAGGCTTGACTGAGGGCTGAACCCACGTCTGCCATCCACTCACAGAGTACATGCACCCTCACCACAGCTGGTCCCTGACCACAAAGCCCGGTCACGCCCACCCACGCTCACACTTCCTTTCCGCTCCCTGGCAAGCCATTCCTCGGCAACAGGAACGCATCTGCTTCACTGTGACATGGTATCAGGACCCCGGGTGGCTGCTGAGCTCTTGCTCTGTTGCCATGTTCTGCCACACTTCTTCAAGGACACTATGGGAAAGGAAGGACTCCAGGGCGAGCCTTCCCACAGCCACAAGCTCCCTCTGCTCTCTGTCTGCACAGCATATTCATGTCCCTGGACTGCCCCTCCTCTCACCGCATTCCTAGGAGGAGGTAGGCGGCCACAGGGGTAAAGAAAGCTGTTTTACCGAGCTTCACTCCCTCTGCTAACCACTTTACTTCTCCTACCCTTCCATGTTTTCCTCTTTTCTCGCGCATGACTCACTGGGGGAAAACAGTAGGAATTCTTACATTTCTTCACAAATCTTACCTAGACCCCTCAAATGGCTTTTGGACTTCAAGTCAAGATCAGACACTTGGCAGACACTCTTTTCACACCAAACTTTCCTTAAAGCAATGGTCACTGTTGCTGGGGGTCACCCTCAAGGGAAGACTTCCATATGAAAGCGAGGAGATCCGACAAAGCATGAGGGAGTAGGGGTCATGTGAGTTATTACTCCAACACACGACACCACGGAAACATGGGAAGAAAAGGCTTAGCAAGAGATGGGGGTGAAAAGGAAGGGGTCACGTGTTCTTAGTGTACAGAGGTTGCAACTTCACATGCATGGAATCCCTATGAGATAAACCCGGAGGAGCCAAAGTCCAGATCATATCCATATGGTAAAATATTCATCTGCAGGGAAGACGAAATGCTGAGTTCCACTACGTCCATGAACTTTCAGAACATGCTGTTAAATGACATGCAAAGTGTGGTATACTAGTGTGATTCCATTTACATGAAATATTTAGAGTAGATACATCAAAGCAGCCAGGATACAGATTGGAGTGGCAAAGGATTGTGGGAGCAGTGATAGGCAAGAACACTTCCAGGAATTTTTTGTTGGAGCAGTAGAGAAACGTTGGAACCAGAAATGGCAGGTGCACAGAGAGAATTACTAAATACCCGGAAATATTTACTTGAAAATGGCAAATTTTAGAAGAATTTCTCCCTGAGGCAGGCAACAGTGGTGCATACCTTTAATCCCAGCATTCAGGAAGCAGAGGCAAGTGGATCTCTGTGAGTTCGAGGCCAGCCTGGTCTACAGAGCTAGTTCCAGGACTGTATGGCTACACAAAGAAATCCTGTCTCAGAAAACAAAACAAAAAAATTATCCCTGAATAAATTATTTTTTAAAAAGACTCAAGGTTGCTTAAGGTGGAGAAGTACTTCATTTTGTACAAAGGGCAGCAGACTATTCTGGAGGGGAGCAGGAACTGCCACATGCTTGACCGCCGCTGTAAGCATACCTCCATCTTCAGCTGCCCAAATCTGCATTGGGATACACAAATATGCATGACTTTCACTGTACATAATTACAATTTACTTTAAAGATGAAGATCCATCCAATAGTCAGAAATGAAATTAATGTTACTCTCTTAGTTAGGAATTCCAATCCTGTGATAACATCATGACCAAAAGCCACTTGGGGAAGAAAGGGTTAATCTCAGCTTACAGCTCTCAGGTTGTTCTCCATCACAGAGGGAAGTCAGGACAGGAACTCAAGGCAGGAACCTGGAAGCAGGAACTGAAGCAGAGGCCATGGAGGGGTGTGCTTATTGGCTTATTCCTTGTAGCTTGCTCAGCCTGCTTTCTTATAGAACCCATGACTGCAACCCCAGGGGTAACACTGCTCATTAAACCGGGTCCCCCACACCAATACTCAGTCAAGCACCACAGGTCTGCTCACAGGACATTCAGGTGGGGACATTTTTCTCAAGTGAGGCTCTCTCTTCCCCCAGTGACTCTAGTTTGTGTCAAGTTGACATAAAATTTGCCAGCACAGTTATTAACTAAAATGTACCATGGACCATTTCACTGGAGAATGGCCATTTCATAGAAAGGGCAAGAAGAGAAAGAAAAAGGAGAAGGAGAAGGAGGAGAAGGAGGAGGAGGAGGAGGGGGAGGAGGAAGGAAGGAAGGAAGGAAGGAAGGAAGGAAGGAAGGAAGGAAGGAAGGAAGGAAGAAGAAAAGAAAAAAGCTCTTGTGAAAGTTTACTCTAATGAAATAAAAACCACAGTGGCTACAAGTGAAGGAGTTCACGCTGCCGTTCTGAAGTACCATGTACCCACCATTCGCCATGCGAGGATTTGCTGTGTATGAGCTTGTTAGAGAACTTAATTAGAGATTTTTAAAGATAGCTATGTAAAACATCAGCAGCATATAACTAAAGGAAAGCGCGGCTGGAGAAGCAGCCGCTGATACTTGAGTTTGGGCTGTTTGTGAAAGGGGCAGCATGAATTTCCAAGGTCTGCTGTACAAGAGTTTAAACTACTCTTGGCAAGAACTTCAAGCATTATATTCTGTTCACTTCAAAGGTGTTCTGGCTGTCCAGTGATGCTTGACAAATGCTAGGAAACTTCTTGGCTCAAAATATCATTTTGTCTTTATCCCCAGTAGCCCTGTGGGTTGAATGGGCTCAGTTGGACAGTTCCCACAGAGGGGATGTCATTGGGGCAGGTGGGCTCACACCTCACAACTGCATGGCAGTTGATGTTAGCTGTTGGCTGAGAGCAAACCTGTAGGGGTCTGTATGTGGCCTACATCTGGCCTCTTCCTAAGACCTGTGGAGCACAGCACATTGCTAAATTCCCAGAGGAAGTGTCCCAACATCATGCATTCTAAGACACTCCAGCTCTGTGGCCTCTGAGGACCCCTACTTGGAAACCAGCCATTGCCACTTCCATCTCAAGCTGTTGGTTAAAAAGCAAATGGCACTGAAGAGCTGGCTTAGCAGTTGAGAGTGCTTGATGCTCTTCCAGAGGACCTGGGTTCAGTTCCCAACACCCACATCTGGTGGCTCACAACTGCCTGTAACTACAGCTGGCCTCTAGGGACACTGGCACACCCGGCATATGCTAACATGGATATATACACACATATAAAAATAAATACATTTTTTAAACAAACAACTTATTGGGCCAGCGCAGAATGTAAGGAGGGAACAATAAGGAAGTAAGAATACTTGGGGCATATTTAACTACAGACCAGCTTTGGATAACTTCCAAAAGAGGTATTGATATTCATGGCACTTTTGAAATAATACTGCTTTTTTGTTTGTTTTTTGTTTGCTGTTTGTTTTCCTTTGTTTTGTTTTTTGAGACAGGATTTCTCTGTGTAACACTGACTGTCCTGGAACTTGCTTTGTAGACCAAGATGGCCTCAAACTCAGAGATCCACCTGCTTCTGCCTTTAATTCCTTCTGAGTGCTGGAATTAAAGGTGTGTATCACCACACCTGGCTCAATATTAAAATTTCCATTCTAAAACATCAGTCATTCTAGCAATATTTATTAAAAATATTAAAGTTGTAATTTTAGAATGTCTAGTTCATTCATTTGTCAGATATTTATTGTGTTCCTACCATGTTCCCATTGACACACTAGGGATACAAAAAAATACCTGGGATCTGTCTTCTTGAAGTTTAGAGATTACGTCATGGAAAGAAATAATATTTGTAAAGCTCCATGTATTCATTTGGAGTGCAAATGAAATATTCACAATAAAGCAGCATGGAAGGGATCAGGAGATGCCAAGAGACTCATGGGGAGGGTCTTCACAAGCTTCAAAGTGCTTGGCATATGATTAGGAGATGGTTTAAAGTAGAATAAAGGGCTATGGAGGAGCAGAGACTTCCCAAACAGAACAAAGGTTGCTATGGAGATGGACAAAGGGATGTGAAGTGAAGGAATTAAAAGAGACAATACACAGTCAGATGCCAAACTACATCCACCGGTGAAGGTGGAATGACTCAGGAGCAGAGTTACAAGAATTCTGTCTGAGGATGAGACAGAATTCTTGTCTTGAACATGTGGATTCTTACTGCCCAACAACTGCAAAGATGGGAAACAGTTAGCAAAACAGGACCTCAGAGACAGGCAGAGTCAGAAGCAGAGCAGAATCAGCAAATAATGAGCCACTGAAACCACAAACGCACTAAGATAGAACAAATGAGGAAAGCCAGGTTGCTCTTATTTTTTTTCCTCTTTTTAAAAAAATAATAATTTCATTTTTATTTAGGATGAAACCCAGGACCTTGCTTTTGCTTGGCAAATTCTACCGCTGATCTATATCTCCTATATGCGTGTGTGTGTATTATATGTGTTACATACATGTAACATATGTGTGGTATATGTATGCATAGGAAATGTGTGTGTTATATGTGAATACATAACATATATGTGTGTATACACATATGTATATATGGGCAATAGAGCTGATAGTGAACTCGAACCCAGGCAGGACTTGAACTTTTGATTCTCCAGCCTCAGCCTCCCCAACATCTGGAACTGCAGGTTTGGGGTCACACGTTGCTTGGTCATATTGCTTCTTGATAACTGAAGGAAGAAACAATTTTATTAAGACAACATTGGTCATCAGAATAACACATCACAGAGAGATCACATGAGATGCTGATTGCAGGAGGTGAATGAAGGTATTGTCAGAGACTGCCGCTGAGGCCATTGAAAGAATGCCAAAGTAGAGGCTGACATTCTCAGTGTGACTGTGGAAGGTAGCAGCCAAACATGGCATTCTTTGTGTTTAAGCTTTTGGGATTATTGTAATGCAAAAATTAAAAATTGCTGCGGATTCCCTGCAGGCAGGGGGCAGCTGGTCCCAAGAGCAGCCAGTCCCAGGCAGGGACAGCACATGAGACACGAGGCAGGTCTTGGAAGGTGGCTGGTCCCTGGAGCATCCCCTGCAGCAAGCCATGTGGGTGGCAGGTGAGAGACAGACAGACACACCATGTAGAGTGAGGTTGAATATTTATTTAGTGATTATGAAAGGGAAGGGAGAGGGGGAGAAGAACAGAGAGGCAGAGAGAGAGAGAGAGAAAGAGAGAGAGAGAGAGAGAGAGAGAGGGGGAAGGAGGGAGGGAGGGAGGGAGGGAGGGAGGGAGGGAGGGAGGGAGGGAGGGAGGGAGGGAGGGAGGGAGAAAGGAGAGAGGAGAGCAGAGGGAGAGACAGAACTGCCTCTCCTAGAGGGAGAGGGAGAAAAGAGACTAAGACTGCAAGCAGCAAAAAAGTGGGCATGGCTTGTCTCTTAAAGAGACAGAACAACCATTACATTCCCATCTCTTTTTCATAATAAAAAAGATGGGAGGTTAGGCACCACAGGTTAAAGGAATTGGGGCGGTGGATTCTCAAGACTTCTTCCTGCTTATTTGTGGGTGTTGTCTTTGGGGGGAACCTGAGAAGGCTGGGTGCTGGTCACATCCTGGCATAGTTGGTTTGCTCCTGTCCAGTGTTTGTGGTATGGAAATGTCTGGTGTCTCTTACACCTGTTTAAGATATTGGCAGAACAGAGGACAATGTTACGTTAAGGGGAAAAATTAGGACCAGGGAATTGAGGGGGGGTGTATCTAACCTATTTAAGGTGAATCCTTCAATTCAGCTCCCTGGAACTCACAAGAATTCTTTGGGTTTGTGAAAACAGAAGTTTTAGACATATACATTGTATAAACAGTAGCATATTCATGTCAGAATGACTGACAGATATTTTTGCACAATGAAAAGTATTTTTAAGACTATGGAAGGCAGCATGAAAGAGAAAATTGATAACTTGTATTTGTCCTCACACCTTTAAAACTTGCAGGTCTTGTATTTGTATTTTACTGAAATTTGTTTGGTGAGGTTGTCCTTTTAAACTGACAAAACCTCTCAGCTCTCAAACTGCATCAGAGATCTTTGAGAAGGATAAAATTTTACTTGAGTTACTGATTAAAAATGACAGAGAACTTACTTAGTTGACACCTAGAGCTACTTCTTAGGGTCCTCCATGGTTGCTGAAGGTCACATTTGCCTTTTGCTGTTTAATACAGGGTCTGCCAGGCTCCAGAAGATCCTGTGGGCTAAGACATCTGTAGGAAGACAAGCCTACCTTGACCTGAGCAGCTAGGCTATCGATTCTGGTGATTCTGGAGATCTTCAGTTTAGATGAAAGGCAGTTTTGCCCAATAGTCAGTGCTTGGCAGTTGAAGCAAATTGCAGATGGACGTTGTTCTGTGCCCATTTGTCTTCTGTCTTCTTTGGAGAGAATAGAATGCGGCTGCCAGGAGCCAACCTGTCTCTCTTTGTTATGGAAAGGTTTTAATGATTAAATATTTAAATGTCATATTTCCCAGATCTCTGAGCAGTTGAGGGCTGTTTATTAGGTGTAACTATAGTATAGAATCATCCTGGAGAGCTGAGTCTGAGCTTGACTGCACTGGCTCTCAACAGGTAAAATTTACACTTGTAAAAAGACAGAAAGAAGAAAAAACTGCTTACAGTAGAAGGTTAACAGCAGAACTGACAATAGTAGAGAACAGCTTAACATATTTTAAAGCAGGGTTGGATTAAGAAACTAAAAAGTACATTCCAATTTAAAACATGAGGCTTATTGGTTTTGTAGTCTGAAATAAGCATAGGTGCATTTAAGTTACATTTTTGAACACACAGAGAGTGAACAGGAATTGGGGAAAGTGGATGCTCTTGGTGGGCCCTACCAAAGGCATGCCACTGCACAAAACACACATGCAACAGAGTCAGCAAGAGGAATTTAGTGAAAGAGAAAAAAACATAAGTAAACCAGGGGACAAGGCAAGGTATACTTCAGTAAAGATGGGAGAACCTGGTCACCTGACCTGGCTCTCAGCCAAGATGGCGGCAAAATCACACTGGGAAACCAGGCAGGAAATACCTCAGTAAAGATGGCAGGACTTGGTCACCTGACCTGGCTCTCAGCCAGGATGGCGGTGAAGTCACCTGACCCCAGTCAAAATGGCAGCAGTCACATGTTGTATGGAAAAGCCACAATTTTTGAGCTGCAGGGATTTTAAGGTCTCTCTTATAAGAGAGACCTAGAGGTGTGATCCGCCCTGCCGCTGAACTGCCATGCCACAAGCCACAGAGGAGAGCAAAAGGCTGGAACTGAAAAAAAAAAGCCATCTTGTGGAGCAAAAGTCTGGAATTGAAAAAAGCCACCTGGTGGATCCGACCAATCTTGTTGGCAGCAGTAGCCATGGCAGGGTCCATTTGCCTGTGCGCTGACAATAGTTAGAAAACTCTCATAAAAGTGGAGCTGGAGAACACCAGCAAAGTGAGGGTACGAGCTGGAGAAGTAGGGCATTTAAAGCCTGGGGGTGTGGGGCCTCTAAAAGGCTTCCATCTCAGGGGGGACAGACACGGATGGCTTGTTACTCACAGCTGAAACTGTGAAAACCCGCGAAACACCACAAGGCCTATAATGGGACGTCTCCTCCTACAGGTGGGGTGCAAATCAGCGCAAACACGACAGGACCCCTGGCCAGGCATTCCCTGACCCCAGGTGGTATACTATGGCCTGGCTAGATCCAGTTGGGGGTGATTCAGAAGTCAGAGAGACCAGAAGTCACTCTGAGCGGCCTTTTACGGCTAGGGGAAAGAAAAGAAAAGAAATAGGAAAAAAGGAAAAAGAAGAATCTGAGGGGCCCTGGGCCCCCAGTCAAATGCACCGCACAGAGTGTGCAGTGCTAGCACTGGCGGACTGATCCTGGGTCAGTTCAAACACAATTTTAACTAAGAGAAGCAACCATAGCAGAATGGGAAAAACTCATCAATCGAAGCCGGTGGTGTGGGTAGAAATCACGCTCAGGTATATAGAACTCGTGGTTGTTTTGGGAAAAAATACCTCATTCAGGACTCTGAGAGGGACTGGGGCAGGAGAGCCTCTCGAGTCTTCTAGGGAAGTAGAGTACTTAAAATCATTCTCTTCGAGAGAGCACCCCAACCTCTAGCATCATTCCCTTTGTGTTGTTTGGTTGCTTTGGTTTCTGAGATAGGGTCTCTCATTCCCCTGGAAGTAGGCTAGTGACAGGCCAGTGTGCCCCGGGCATCAACCTATGTCCCCTCCGCAGCACTGGGCTCACAAGTGTACGTCACCATGGGGATCCAATTCAAGTCCTCATGTGCACGCAGTGTGTTTGCTTTCTGTTGTTGTAATAAAACACCATGACCAAAAGCAACTTGGGAAGGACAGGGTTTATTTCAGCTTATAGCTTATAGTACACCATAGAGAGAAGTCAGGGAAGGAACCTTGGGGCAAGAACCTCAGGGCAAGAACTGTGGGCCTCAGTCCATGCCATCCTGACAGGTGGTCAGAATATGCAAACATACTTCTCCTCCTTCTTTTGTAACTATGAAGTCACCTGGGGAGGAGCGGTCCTGAGATCTAGAGTACCTTCATCTACCTAGACTACAGAATGCTAATGATTCGATGACTCAGAATGAGAAAACCATTGACTGTGTGAGTTATCCTTCATATTATGTTAATACAGTCTTTTGTTACCTACCCCCTCCTTTTTATGTGGGGTATAAAAGCTGTGGAAAAATAAACGCAGGTGGATTTGGGGATTTCAGGACTTCAGTCACTGGAAGGCCCTCCTGATTCTATGTTTTCTGTATTATTATTGTTATGTGTCTTCATAATATCTTTACTTATATTTCTTTAATTCCCATGCCCCTACTCTGGTAAGTATTTTTGTGGAGGCTGGTCCTCAACAAGGAACCTCTGGGCAGGAAGTGAAGCAGAGGCCATGAAGGAAAGCTGCTTGCTGGCTTGCTGAGCCTGCTCTACCGCAGAGCCCAGGGCCACCTGCTCAGAGGTGGTACTTTCTCCAGTGCGGTTGGCCCTCCCACATCAATCATCAATCAAGAAAATGTCCTAGCTGGGCGGTGGTGGCGCACGCCTTTAATCCCAGCACTCGGGAGGCAGAGGCAGGCAGATCTCTGAGTTCGAGGCCAGCCTGGTCTACAAGAGCTAGTTCCAGGACAGGCTCTAGAAACTACAGGGAAACCCTGTCTCGAAAACACCAAAAAAAAAGAAAATATCCTAGCAGACCCACCCATGAGCTATCTAAGGAGACACTGTTCCCATATGATTCTAGCTTGTATCATATTGACAAGCACCAACAAGGGCACAGAGCAAGTGCTTTACTGACTGGGGCATCTCTTCAGTCCCTAGTAAGCAGGAATTTATATGCATTTTCTACTCTGTATTTCAATAATGCGCCTTAAGAAATAAGCTCTGCAGCCATCCAGGTGGTGGAGGCACATGCCATTAATCCCAGCACTCGGAAGGCAGAGGCAGGCAGATCTCTATGAGTTCGAGGTCAGCCTGGTCTACAGAGCGAGTTCCAGGACAGCTAGGGCTGTTATACAAAGAAACCCTGTCTCGAAAGATAAAAAAAAAAAATGAGAGGTGGGAGGGAGAAGGAGAGGGAGAGGGAGAGGGAGAGAAGGAGAGAGAGAGAGAGAGAGAGAGGGAGAGAGAGAGAGAGAGAGAGGGAGAGAGAGAGAGAGAGAGAGAGAGAGAGAGAGAGAATATTATACCTCTGGAATATGGTGATCGAGTTAGAAATACCCCGCCTCTGCAGGCTCGCACATTTGCACACTTGATGCCCAGTTGGTGGGACTGTTTGGGGGAAGTTATGGAACCTTTAGCAGCTAGAGCCTTTGAAAGAAGTTTATCACTATGGGTGGGTGTGGGGGTTTATACTCCATTTCTACTTCCTGTTCCTTCCTTCTGCTTTCTGTGTGAGGAGGAAAGGAGATGTCTCTGCTTCCCGCTTGCCGGACCAGCCTCAGGCCCCTGCTGCTCTGCTCCCCACCATGATGGTGTGTGCCCCATTGGCCCTGGGAACCACAACAAACCCTTCTTTCTTAGACTGTTTCTGCATTCCTAGCTTAAGAAAATCTACCTGGTAAGAAAGAAAAAAGTCAGGTTCTTATCTTATAAAGAGGCATGTTTCTTATTCTCTACTTTTGCCTTTTCTTCTAGAAGAACTTATTTTTCTTGTTGAATTTCATAAAGAAGAAAGCAGGCAGACTGTGTAGCTCTGTCTATCAAAAATCTTGGCTATGGGGATAACAGTGTAGGGTACAGTGCTGGGTCTGAGGAGATGGTGGTTGGTCTTCATTAATCTGTCTGTCTCTCTGTCTGTCTACTGCAACACTTCATTTCTTTAATGAACTCTAAAAAAAAAGCTTAATGACGAAAACGAAAGAAGAATTTCTGATGTTGGAAGATTCCACAGAAGAAAAATCAATGGTCGTGTAGAAGCAGCACCTCTTGTGAGCTAAAGGAAAGAGGTGCTGCCAGCACTCAGGAGGCTGAGGCCGGTGGACAAATGTGAGTTCGAGGCCAGCCCGGTCTACAAAAGCTAGTTCCAGGACAGGCTCCAAAGGCTACAGAGAAACCCTGTCTTGACAAAACCAAACCAAACCAATCAAACAAACAAACAAAAAAGGGGCAAACATTGCTAGGGCTACACCCAACAGAGTCAGCCAGGCCAAGCTACCCTCTGAGGAAGCAGAGGAAGGGTGGCCGCTTCTGGAGACAATTGCGGGAAGAAGAGTAGGAAGAGTAAATAAAAAGACTAATCGGTGTGTGTAAACCCTTGGCTAACGTAGTTGTTGGCACTTTCCTCTTGCCCTGTTGAGAGAAATATGATTAAATTTTGTTTTACAGTTTCTATCGCTGTGAAAATACACCATGACCATGGAAATGCTCATAAAGGAAAGCATTTAATCGAGTGGCTTACAGTTTCAGAGGCTTAGTCCATTATCATCATGGCGAGAAGCATGGTGCATTCATGGTGCTGGAGAAGGAGCTGAGAGTCCTACATCCACAGACAGCAGGGGGAGGCTGTGTCACACTGGATGTGGCCTGAGTATATAAGATTTCAAAGCCTTCCCACAGTGACACACTTCCTCCAACAAAGCCACACCTCCTAATAGTGCCACTCCCTATGGGCTAAATATTCAGACACGTGAGTCTAGGGGGACATTCCTATTCAAACTGTCACACCTATGTGTCTAAATGTTTGAGTTTTCCTTGCTGTTGGTTTGGCAGTGACAAAGACCAAACCCAGGGCTTCACTCATGCTAGGCAAGTGCTCTACCTAAATTAAACAAAGAGAAAGAAAATGCTGTTCACTGGGCAGTACACCCATGCTTAGACACACTCACTTACTGGCTTCTGGAGTCAAAAAAAAAAAATCAATCATCCCTTGTCTGGAGGAGCACGTGCTCCAGCCATTGTCACATGTTCCAAGGCATGGAGGAGCACGTGCTGCAGCCATGGTCACATATTCCATGCAGTCCTGGCAAACATTCCTTAAAGTTACTTTTTTTAGCCAGCACCCACATGCTAAGTGACAGACTGTCCCCCTAAGTAAATACAGTGGTGACAAACAAGTGTGAATCAGGTACCATTGGGACAGGCTCATTTGCATGAACCTTTCAGTCAAATAATATCATTCAGTTTAAGATTTGAACAGGGATGTAGACTCTATGGTCTCTAAAGAATTAATATTTTCTAATAATCCATCCAACAGGTTATGTTTGAATGTGATTTTCTGATTAAGGCACTATGTATGAAGTGACTTCTTTAAAAAAAAGAAGAAGGGGGAGGAGAAGGAAGAGGAGGAGGAGGAGGAGGAAGAAGAGGAAGAAGAAGAAGAAGAAGAAGAAGAAGAAGAAGAAGAAGAAGAAGAAGAAGAAGAAGAAGAAGAAGAAGAAGAACAGACAGACAGAGGTTGTGAATCTGTGCACAGGTCCCCAGCACAGGTCCCCAGACATTTACTGCAGAAGCTGAACATGGCAAAGGGATGTGGTTGCATCCCCTCTGGTACAGTTTCAAAACAAACAGATGTAAATACACCATAGGCAGGATATGGACACCTTGGGAAGGGGCCTGGTGGGGGACAGCACCCTCCCCAGATTGAAAGCCGCAGGCTGGAGCGTCCTTCCAGCATTTGGCAGCCTCGATTACAACAAGCTGCCAAATACATGGCTGCCAGGAACCGACCAGATCCGCAGAGACACCAGTCACTTTTGAACACTGAAAAATGTTAGCAATATACCATAATAAATGTAGACCTGGCTCACTTAATCAGATCTGAGTCCCAGGCTGGGGATTTCTATACAGAAGGGAGATGTTTACTGAAATCTTAAATTTCTGCACCATCTCCTGTCCAAGGAAGAACAGAACTGTTATCTATGTGGCCTTGCCAGTTTGCTTTATGTTTCAGGTCATTAATATGGATGCTTATAACACATATGGTCCCAATTCCTTCTGAATTCACCTCAGTATGAAGTGCTGACATCATGCTCTTCCCGTTGTCTGGAATCTAAGTGGGGAAAGGACTACCGAGAAAAAGGTTCTTTTTCTGCTCCTGGCACATGTCCCTGAATCTTGTTGACAAGCTGATGAGACTGAGAAAGGTGTCAGTTGCTCCTCTGTGAGAACAGTCTAGGCTTGGAGCACTGGGAAAAGGTGGACAGAAGGAACTAGCTGGAATTTCCCTTCAAATGAAGGTATGCAATCAACTCTGTTGGCCTTGGCTAACTCTCCCAACTTTTTTTTAATATATAACTATTACACGTTCTAGTTCATGTCCAATGATGTGATAAAATATATTGACCAAAATAAATATATAAATAAATAAATAGTTAAATAATAAAATTTTTTTAAAAAACAAGTTTAGAAGAAAGGGTTCCTTTGGCTTAGAACTCCCAGTCACAGTCTATGCTTCAGGAGAACTCAGGCAGCTAATAATGTCACATCCACAGTCAAGAGCGGAGAGAGAATAAACACATCTGGTTTGTTTGGTTTCAGCTAGCTTTCTCCTCTTTATTTCTGGCTTTATTCTGTTCAGGAACCCATGCCTAGGGAACTGATGTGGGAAGTGATATATGCTGTGAATATGTTTTATTGCCGTTGGTTAATAAAGAAGCCACTCCTGATCAGAAAATAATTACATATGCAATAAAGACAAATCCAGATGGAAGAGATTTCTAGATGGCCCACAGTGTTGGATAAATGTACGTAGGCTTAGGAGAGAAAAGGAAAAGAGTATAAAGAGTTATAAATAGAGGTAAATCATTAAAAAAATAAAGTCTTTGAAGAGACAGAGTAAGACAGTCATAGATTAAAAGGAGTAAAAAAAGCCACATAAAGATGGAAAATATACAGAAATTCAGGATTATGTGCTTTCTTTGAATTTTTTAACTGTGAAGAAGCTAAGTACAGAGAGACATTTCATTGTATAGACAGCTAAGCTAAACCAACATATATCTTTTAGAAGTATCATGACTTCAGAATTTGAGTCTAAGGATTTGTTGCTTTGGAAAAGAGGTTCTTCTTTTGTTTCCACAGAGGATGAGAACCTGTGAAATCCTTCCAGACTAATGTGGTTTGATGGACCAAGACCCCTCCCCCAAAAAGAGGTTTCTATGAACACTCCCAAAAAATTACTTCACCCAACAAAAAGCAGAAAGCAATTTGGAGAGAAATATGCCCAAATTCCCTAAATAATTTTTATAAATGTTTGCTTACATTTAAAGGGGGATATGATATAGATATGAATAATTTGCATTGGTATGGACCCTGGTCTATTGAAACAAGTTTTAGGTCAATCTTGCTATATGTATTTTTCTGCTCTTGATTAAGGTATTGTGATTGTGTGGTTCATTTAAAAATGTAATGGATAATTTAAAAATACAGGTTAATAGATAGTCATCTACAACAGTCAAGTTTATAGACATGTTAGGTTTTCTGGATAGATAGATAGATAGATAGATAGATATAGATATAGATATAGATTTCAGATGGATATTCTTCAGACCTTTCAGAGACCTTCAGAATATAGCATTTAAAATGTTTTAAGAAGTTAGGACTTTCAATGACAATGTGACACATCTGCTCCTAGCAGCACCAATCTACTTCAAGAGGAAGATGGGCATCAAAGAGGCTCCTTATGGAGTTTGCTAGCCATTTGGGCAAGAAACTGCTCTTGCCTGGACTGCTTGATGTTATGCTGTATAAACTAGACATGCAGGACCCACAGAAAAATGACTGCTGAAGCTGCCTCAAAAAGGTGAGATGGTCCTTCAGGGTTCCTGCTTCATGAAGGAGTTTGCCAGACATTCTGCAGGACACAGAAGAAAGTTACTGACAAACTGCCAATATAGGTAGAACTGTCTTTGAAATTTCCTGATTCATGGAAAAGTCTGCCAGATACTATGGGCCTGTAGGCTGAAGATGGATGCCCCCATGTTATACAACTTTGGGTGACTGTCCAGGTAGTAAGATGTCTCTGTCAATTCTAGAGTTTTGGAAGTTGTTTACAATGTACTTCCTGTTTACTTAGGTAATATTATATCCTTCTGGAGTCTTTGATGGAAGTGAAGAATAGATAGTTATAATTATAGATTTCCTTAGTTATGATAAAAGATAAAGTAGATATAAATGTCATAACTCTAACTCTTGCTTGATACCTGTTTTGTTAAATGTAGTCTTGCTATGTTAAAGTTAAAACCTTCCTTCTTATTTAGACAGAAAAAGGGAGGTGATGTGGGAGGTGATGTATGCTGTGAATATGTTTTGTTGACATTAGTTAATAAAAGAGCTATTTTGACCAGTGGCTTAGCAGAATAGAGCTAGGCAGGAAAGATAATCTGAATGCTGGGAAAAAGAAGATGGAGTCAAATGAGAAGCCATGTAGCCTCTGCCAGAGACAGACTCATCAGAACTTTACCCAGTAAGCCACAGCCATGGGGAAATACACATATTTATTGAAATGGGTTAATTTAAGAGATAAGAGTAAGCTAGAAATACGCTTATGCTATTAGCCAAACAGTATTGCAAATAATATAGTTTCTGTGTGATTATTTTGGGTCTGAGAATCTGGGAAAGAACAAGCAGCCTCCCCCAAGAGAGAATGGTGCTTCCCACAGTTGTCTGGGTTTTCTGATCAATTAAATTTAAGAAATTCCCCCCAGACATGCCTACAGGCCCAACTGATCTAGATTATTGCTCATTCAGACTCCCTGTGCAGGTGATTCTAGGCCATGGCAAGTTGACAGGTAATGTTAACTAGTTCAGAAGTCTGACTTCCCAAAGACTGACCTAGCCTCAGTAACTGAATCAACCTGAGCAGATGAGGAAATCCTCTAGTGCACAAGGCAATCCATTCATTCCAAGTAATAATTCCATTCCATTTTGGGTATTGAGGGGACATGTCCAATGTCACACAGCTAACTTCCAAGGTAGAATTTGAATTTGGGGCTTCTGACTTCAAAGCCTTTGACCTTTCTGGTAGAGTACCCTCATTCCTGGTGGGACCCTGACATAGAAGCGCCTCCCAAAGCACAAAGCAAGCACACTGAAGAGACTGTGTTGGGCAGGCATTGAGGGGAAGGCCACAGCTGGTGAAGGGGGCTGGTGACTGAAGCTCCAGGCATAGAGGAGGCCAGATTTTGGAGACAAGGTTAGAAACCATCAGGGCTTCAGACAGGGTCAGAATTGTCCCCGCATCATGGTAGAGGCCAGGCAAGGAAAACTGAGCAGAGTGCATAATGGGTAATCCTCCAGTTACTATCGGCCAAGTTTCAGAGCATCCCCTCCCAGGTCTTTCCAGCTAGGCTATGGAAAAGATGACTAGAGAGAGAGCAGCATCTGCATTGCACTGTCCCAATAAGGATTCTTCCAAGCGGCCAGAAACATTAATGATTACTATGGCATGGCTATGTAAGCCAGGGCTAACCTGGGCCAACACAGATGTGCTGAACATCTGTGCTTGAAAGCAAGCCTGAGAATTCCATCACAGCTGGGGTGTGATCTTTCAGACTGTTGACAGGGTAGGACAGTGACTCCTGAGAGCACCTCACCCTGAGGGAAAGCAAAGCCTAAGCATGTAAACTGAGTTCAGCATCAGTGAGACTTGCAATAGGGAAGGGATGGGTACCACTCAGGGTTTGTCATGCCCAACATCCTCTGTCCCATGAGTTCAGCATCAGCAAGACATGCAATTGGGAAGGGATGGGTACCACTCAGGGTTTGTCATGCCCAACATCCTCTGTCCCATGAGTTCGGCATCAGCGAGACATGCAATAGGGAAGGGATGGGTAACATTCAGGGTTTGTCACGCCCAACATCCTCTGTCCCATGAGTTCAGCATCAGCAAGACATGCAATAGGGAAGGGATGGGTACCACTCAGAGTTTGTCACGCGCAACATCTTCTGTCCCATGAGTTCAGCATCAGTGAGACATGCAATTTGGGAAGGGATGGGTACCACTCAGGGTTTGTCACGCCCAACATCCTCTGTCCCATGAGTTCAGCATCAGCGAGACATGCAATGGGGAAGGGATGGGTAACATTCAGGGTTGGTCATGCTCAACATCCTCTGTCCCATGCTCTACAGATTCTAGAAGTCAATGAAACTTAGAAGAGCTATCATAGTTTTCAAAGATCTTGAAGAGGTTGGGTAAATCGTGTGTATGGCAGTTTCCCCAGAGACAGAGTAGAATGGTTGGCACTGTATTGCGAGTAGTCTATGAAAGGGTGATGGTCTGGAATTCAGGCACCAGTTGACATGTAAAAAATGAGGTAACAAAAAACCCCACAAATTTAAATGTAAGAGCTAGCTAATAATAAGTCTGAGCCATAAACCAAGCATTTATAATATTAAGCCTCTGAATGGTTATTCGGGAACTGGTGGGTGGGAGAGAAACTCTGATTACAGAACACCTCTGGCATAGAGGATTGAAAGAGAGAGAGAGAAATAATTCATCAAAGATGATAATTATGCTCAATTTCTGTCCAAGCTGGTGATAACCAGAAACTCAAGTCATTTTTGTCCAGTTGCAGGGGAAGGTCATCACTGATGCTGAGTCTAAACAAGAACCTTCTTGAGAAGAGGGTACTTCCTGGGCCATTCACTTAATATCAGTAATTTTATGGTTATATAGTAGGCAAGGGATATACATTGCAATGATATTTACGTTTATAAGATAAAGCAAGAAAATATATGTTATCCTAGTAAAGGTTTCTGCCATGAAGACACACCATGACCATGACAACTCTTATAAAGGAAAACATTTCATTGGGGTGGCTTACAGTTCAGAGGTTCGGTCCATTATCATCATGACAGGGAGCATGGTGGCATGTAGGCAGACATGGTACTGGAGCTTGAACTCAGAGTCCTACATCTTGCAGGCAACACAAGTGGTCTGTGACACTGAGAGAAGCCTAAGCAAAAGAGACCTCATAGGCCATCCCTACAGTGACACACCTACTTCAGCAGCAAGGCATATCTCCCAATAGCTCCACTCCCTATGAGTTTATAAGGGTCAATTACATTCAAACTACCACGTTCCACTCCCTGGCTCCAATAAACTTGTAATAATATTATAATGCAAAATGCATTAAGTCCAACTTCAAAAGTCACCATAGTCTATCACAATCACAACGATGTTTAAAAGTCTCAAGTCCAAAATCTCTTCTGAGATTCATGCAATCTCTTAACTGTAAACTTCCAGCATATAATGGCACAGGATATACACATTCCAAAACATAGTAAAGCGAGCATAGTGAGGAAATACTGAACCAAACAAGATCAAAAACCAGCTGGGCAAATTCCAAACTCTGCATCTCCATGTTGGATGTCAAAGTGCTCCTCAGATCTCCAATTCCATTCAGCTTTGTTGACTGCAACACACTTCTTGTAACCTACTTTGTTTGTTTGTTTTTTATTTATTTATTATGTATTCAGTGTTCTGCCTGCATGTCTCCCTGCAGGCCAGAAGAGAGTACCAAATCTCATTATAGATGGTTGTGAACACATGTGGTTGCTGGGAATCGAAGAACTCAGGACCTTTGGAAGAGCAGGCAAAGCTCTTAATCACTGAGCCATCTCTCCAGCCCAGCAACACACTTCTTTCTCTTGGAGTGGTTCTACTCCCTGTTAGTAGCTTTTCTCAGCAGGTATCCCATGAGTCTGGAATCTTCAATCTCTTGGGGTCTCCAAAGTAGTCCGGGCTTCAACTTCACAGCTTCATGAAATGGCCTCTCTAGGCTTCCATTCAGGGAGACTCCTGACACAAGCCTGACCTCAGCAGCTTTCCCTAATCCATTTCTTTGATCCTTGTCCCCTGAACTGTGCAGCTGAAATTGCCAAGTTTTGCTGCTTGTTGGGCTTGGAACATGGCCCCCTCATTCAATTACATCTTCAACAAGTTTCTATCCTGCATTGCCTACAGTTGGCTGTCCTGAAACTGGATCTCTAACCAGGTTGGCCTCAAACTCAGAGCCCCACCAGCCTCTGCCTTTCCCAGTGCAGGAATTAAAGGTGTGCCCCACCACACCCAGCTCTAAGCTTTTCTTCAATTCCTTTTCACAAGGTGTGAACTTAGTTGGGTGGGATCTTGCCCTGAGGTCACCACTCCCTTTATTCTACTTCAGCTCTCATAAAGGAAAACGTTGAATTGGGGTGGCTCCCTTATAGTTCAGAGGTTCAGTCCATTATCATCATGGTGGGGTATGGTGGCGTGCAGGCAGACACGGTGCTGGAGCTGTACATGAGAGTCCCACATCTTGCAGGCAACAGGAAATAGTCTGTATAACCAAACAAAGCTTAAGCACAAAAGACCTCATAGCCCACCCCTACAGTGACACACTTCCTTCAACAAGACCATAGCCTCAACAAGGCCACACCTCCCAACAGTGCCACTCCCTGTGAGCTTATGGGGGCCAATCACAGTCAAATTGTCACAAGGGTATTCTCTGGTAGTTCTTAGCATGTAGAGATAATTTCTTTTTGAATATTTATTTATTTGTATTTATGTGTATATATGTATGCTTGCATAAGTGTATCTGCATCGTGAACATGCAGGTGCCCACAAAGGCAAGAAAAGGATGTCATCAGATCTCCTGGAATGAGAATTACAAACAGTTGTGAGCAACCCATTATGGGTGTTAGGATCAAACCAGGTCCCTCTTCAAGAATAGCAAACACTCGATACTTCTGTGTTATCTTTCTAGCCCCTAGAAACATATTCTAAGAGTTGGGACGATGGCTCTGTCAATAAGGTGCTTGCTTTGCAAGTATAAAGACCCAAATTCAGGTCTTCATGCACAACCCAAGGCAGTACTGTATACCGTAATCCCAGAGCTCCCGAAACAGAGCTGGCCAACCAGCAGCAAGTTCCAGGCTCATTACAGACCCTGTCTCAAACACTACGGTGGAAAAGCAATCGAAGAGGACAGCTAACATCAACCTCTGGCTTCCATACACACATGTGCCTGCACACACACACACACACACACACACACACACACACACACACACACACGGAAAGAGAGAGGGGGCAGAGGGAGACAGAGACAAAGAGAGAGATAATTTTTAAAGACATCCTAAAAACTATCAAAGCTCAGTACCTTTGAAAGAATGACATCTGTGGGTTCTCTCTAATACTTGCTTGACTCATGAATGTTAATCTTTCAATAATTTAAACTAATGCTTTGTAATAAGACGACTCACTTGCCATGGTATGGTTACTGTTGGGTTTCTTTCCGGCTTGTGTTTACCGCGGAGTCGGAGGGAGGAACCCGGGACCCGACCACGTGCGTGGAAAGGTTGTTTCTTAGGGAAGGGGTGTTCCACAGTGGGGTGAAAGGGCAGGAGGGGGCAAGGAGAAAGAGAGAGAAGAAGAGAGATAGAGAGGGGGGAGAAGCAGAGAAGTGGGGAGAGAGGCAGAGGCGAAGCTGCCTCTCCAAGAGGAAGATGGAAAAGAGAGTGAGCTCAGGCTGGAAGCTGAAGATCAGCCTGCCTCAGCGGATGGGGGAGGGAGTGGGCGTGGCTCATCTCTTAAAGGGACAGGGACCAAAACCATAACATTCCCAGGTCTTCCTTATAATAAAAAGCAGGAGATTAGACACCACAGTTTGAAGGAATTGGGGCGGTGAATTCTCAAGACTGCTTCCAGCTGATTGTGGGCGTCGTCTTTGTGTGTGTGTGTGGGGGGGGAACCCGAGAGAAGGCTGGGTGCTGGTCACATCCTGGCATAGCTGGTCTCTTTGCTTCTGACCGGCATGGAAATGTCTGGTGTCTCTTGACCTGAGCAGCTAGGCTGTCAATTCCAGCAATCCCGTCCACATCTAGAGGTCTTTAGTTTAGATGAAAGGCAGTTTTTCCCAATGGTCAGCGCTCAGCAGTCACTGTGAACTGTAGAAGGATGTTGTTCTGTGCGCGTCTGTCTTCTTTGGAGGGAGCAGAGAGCTGCTGCTAGGAGCCAACCTGTCTCTTTGTTATGAAAAGTTTTTAATAATTAAATATTTAAATATCACAGTTACCATGAAAACACGAGCATTATTAACAAAGCTCATAATGTGGAATGAGAGGCATCTTCTCTGTTGTCCCGGTACAGAGTTCCTGGTGTCTCTCTCATGGCACTAATCCCTTCAACACTCACAGATGCTTTACAAAACCCACCCTGTCGGCATCTGAAAAGTCACACTCCTTTTATTCATTGTTGATCTTAGCGCCTGTGCTATCAGTGTTCCCTTCAGAAAGTGGTCTCCTGTGCTACCGCATTTAAGGCTGTTCCCCACTTTCTCTTCTATCAGGTTCAGTGTGTCTGATTTTATGTCTAGGTCTTTGATCCACTTGGACTTGAGTTTTGTGCAGGGTGATAAATATGGATCTATTTGCATTCTTCTACATGCAGATACCCAGATAGATAAACCAGCACCATTTGTTGAAGATGCTGTCTTTTTTTCCAGTGTATATTCCTGGCTTTTTTTAAATAAAAAATCAGGTCCATAGGTGTGTGAATTTATGTCTGAATCTTCAATTTTATTCCATTTGATAAACATGTCAGCTTTTATGCCAATACCATGTGGTTTTTATTACTATAGCTCTGGAATTGACCTTTCTTTTTGTAGCCAGGTAAGTCTTCCAGCGATAGAACTAAGTTACATTCAGTTAAGTTGTTGGCCAATTGAGATCCCTAAACAACCCAGGCTAATACTAGGACAGAAGATCACTCTCTAAGAAATCAACCTGGTATGGGCTTGGAGCCTTCACTCCTATACTCTTGTCCCTTTGGTGCAAGAAGGTACTCAGCAAGCTATGGGAAAAGAAGCCACCAGCCCAGCCAAAAGCCCTCCACCTACAATCTGTCCTGCCTGCAAGATGTACAGGGCAATGGTGCTGTAAACCCTGTGTGAGTAGCCAACCAATGCTTGGTTCCAAGGCTCGGTTTAACTCGGTTTAACTTAAGGCCCACACCACAAGGGGGAGCCCATGCCCTATACTGCCTGGATAGCCAGGAAGTAGAGACAGGAAAGCCCAGGAACCTAGGGTAGAACCAAACATAACTTGCAGAAAGAGAGAGAGAGAGAGAGAGAGAGAGAGAGAGAGAGAGAGAGAGAGAGAGAGAGAGAGAGAGAGAGAGAGAGAGAGAGAGAGAGAGAGACAGAGACAGAGAGAGAGAGAGACAGAGAGAGAGACAGAGAGACAGAGACAGACAGAGAGACAGAGACAGAGACAGACAGAGACAGAGAGACAGAGAGACAGAGAGAGACAGAGAGACAGACAGAGAGAGACAGAGACAGAGAGAGACAGAGAGAAACAGAGAGAGAGATTCCTAATGATATTCTGCTATACTCACAGATTGGTGCCTTGTCCAGTGTCATCAGAGAAGCCTCCTGCAGAAGATGGGAACAGGTGCAGAGACCCACAGACAGACAGACATTATAAAGAGGGCCTAAATTGGAGGTCTTGTCTCCATGAGGTCCCTCCCCTCAGAAATGAGGAATCAAGTGAAAGACTATAGGAGTTAGAGGCGATAAAGGACACCAGGACACATGACCCACAGAATCAACTAAGCAGGATTCACACAGGTGCACAGGGACTGCATGGGTCTGCACCAGGTTCTCTGTATACGTGTGATGGCTGTTAGCTTGGTGTTCTTGTAGGACTCCTAACAGTGGGGGTGGCTGAGACTCTGACTCTCCTGCCTGCTCGAGACCCTTTTCCTCCTATTGGGTTGCCTTGTCCAGCCTCCATATGAGGGCTTTTGTCTTATCTTATTATATCTTATTTTGTCCTGTTTGCCCATCGTCTCTTGCAGTCCTACTCTTTTCTGAAGAGGAAATAGAGAAGGAGTGGACCTGGAAGAGAGGGGAGATGTGGGGGGAGCTAGGAGGAATATGGGGAAGGGAAACTGTGGCTGAGATGTATTGTATGAGAAGAATCTATCTTCAAATAAGAAAACCACACTCCTTCCCTTGCTAAAGCATGTGTTGGTTATACGGTTGGTGATGGGTTACATGTGAAACGTCCCCCTCGCAGTCATGTATATGAACACTTGGTCCCCAACCAGTGGTGCCTTACTGGAGCATTGTAAAATCTTCCAAACCATCGTAGGAAATCAGGGATACCTCGCTTTCAGACTCTGCCTCTTAATGAACAATGTCAAAAATCACATTTCACAAAAGCACATAGGGTCAGCAATATTAGAATAGCAAATACAACCTATTACAATTATGAAACACAATGCCATTTAAATTAAGTAGTTTGGAAAATAAATTGTATAATCTACTGCAACCATCAATGCAAATTAGAAGTAGGCATCATTCTGTAGTAAATCCGAACCTTTAGCATGGCAAGGGGAAAATAAGAGCACTGGCATACAAAAGCACATAAAAGAAGCACAGTCCTATTCGAGTCACAAGTCTTCCCTGGGTCTCAGACTGAGGCAAGAGGAATAAGGCACACTTATGGGTTGGGCTACATCCGTGGTCCTCAACTTGTGGGTCACGACCCCTTTTGGGGTTTGCATATCAGATATTTACATTACGATTCATAACAATGCAAAATTACAGCTACGAACTACCCAAGAAATAATTTTATGGTTGGGGGGAGTCACCACAGCATAAGGAACTATTAAAGGCTCACAATTCCTACTCTCTAAAATGAGGCCTTTAAACTCACCACATTCCATAATGAACATATACACAACACCCCCCCCCAAGTTTCTAGAACTTCCCCAAATAGTGCCCCCCGCTGGGACGAAGCATCCAAGACATGACCCTGTGAGGGATATTTGAGACTCAAACCATAACCCATGTTTATGATAAGCAAGTTAGGCTGGATGTGAGATGAGGTTTCGTGGGGTTTTGTTGCTTTAGCAACATCCCTAGGTCAGCCCCTCGCTTCCTTTCCAGTGTTTCCATGTCTGGGCTCCTCATGCCTTGCTCCACACACACCCCGTGTGCACCTTACTATCCTGTACGCCCCGCATCCCACATACTGCCTAGTCCTGTTCACCTTTCAGTGTCCTGGAAGCTCAGAATAAGGCAGATGTTCTCACCCGACTGACCTCTGAGAGAATGGGACAAGCTGTCAGGGAGCGAGCCCTAGTAGCCAAACGTTACCTATTTCACAGTTCCACACAAGCCGTTCTGGCACACTGGGAGATGTTTGAAAATTTATTTAAAGTTTTGTAAAGCCTCTATACTTAAAGAGCCCAGTATCCTAGGCACATATCAAAAGGTAGGTGCTTAAATCCTGGATGATTCTTTGAACTATACACACTCATGGAGGCTCTTCTATATTGTACCATGACCAATAGTAAATTTGTGGTTAGGGATAACTAGTTCGCTATGTCTACTGCGACATCATCTAAGGAAGCAGACTTACATTAAGAGAGAAAGCTGTAAAGTAGCATTTATTGCTTTGTTGTTCTAAATGGACCTTTGATTTTGGAGATAAGCAATCAATATAGAAAATCGTAGCAGGCCACTATGTTGGTTAATGCTGTACATCAACCTAGCTGAGCCAGGGGCTCAGATATTTGGATAAACACTATTACAGACGTTTGGGGATACGTTTAAGTCAGTAGACTTAGGGCAAAGCTGATTGTCTTCCTTAGTACTCAATTGAAAACCTGACTACTACGAAAGATAGACTCCCGCACAAAGAGGATTCTTTGGCTTATGGTTTTCACAATTCATTTACAACACAGGCTCTTTCTGGTGCCACAGGAGTCGGCCTTTGAACTTGAACTATAATCCTTTGAGTCAGCAGCCACCAGCCTCTACAGAACCACGCCCCGCCCCTTGCTACGTCCACGCCCCCAACTGGCTGAGGAGGCGGAGCCCCCCAGCCAATCAACTTTGTCCCGGGCCCGCCTCCCGCGCGTCTTTCAAAGACTTTCTCCGAACCAATGAGCAGTTAAAGGTTAAGCCAGGGCTCAGAGGAAGAAACAGAGAGAGGATATGATTGGTTGTTGGACGGCGCCGCGCCGCCTCCCACGCGGATGGACCAATGGGCTGACGGGGGACAGACGGCGCGGGCTGCAACGCGGATGCTGCGAGAGCGGCCGCACTGGTTACGGCGAGCCGCGGCCAGCCATGAAGCCGGTGAGTGGGGCCGGCGGGACCCGAAGGAACCGCGCCGCGGGGACAGGTGCTGGCTGGCCTCGGCTGCGTGGCTGGGCGGGCAGCGGTGCGACTCGCATAGTAACCGTTCTGCGCGTCGGGGAGGTGGAGAGTGGCGGAGCTGACCGCCTGCGGGGGCTCACGACATCCCTGCTAGAGAAGGCCAAGCCAGTAGGCTTGAAACCTCAGATGCAAAGGCTTTTGAGAACCCGGTTTGTGGGTGACTTGATGCCTCTGATGCAAAGGCTGCCACGACCCGGTTTGTAGGTGACATCCCGACCGCCACCCTCCCTCGGGGTCCTCTTGGGTCTGCATCCTGTTCCCTGAAAGTCAGAATCGCTGGGCATGGGAAAGCAGGGACGTCTAGCATGTTAGGATTTATCCACACCTGGCTGGGAGGAGTGGAGTGAATGGGCCATACAAGCTTAAAATCTTGGGGGGTCTTTTGGGGGAGAAGGGCTGGAGGCTAGTCAGGAGTTGAAGCCCCACCTGACACCTGACTACCTTAGAGCTGACACCTTACTTAAAGGGTTCATTTGGGTTCTGTTTAATTTTATACCGAAGAGCAGTCCTAAGAAACCCCAGTCCATAGCCTAAGTCAGTTGTCATGAGCTCCTCTGGCAAGACCTTTCTACATGGGCTTGAAAGCCAAGCAGCCCGTTATTTGGTTACTCTTGTGAGTCCTGTGTCCACGAGATGTCAGCTGTCTTTCACTCCTGCCTTCTGACTCCAGAGAAGAGGAATAAGCTATCTGATTTCTGAGTAGAGAGGAACTGAATACAAGTAGTAGTGAAGCCTCTCCTCCTCTCTTGAGGTCTGCCTGCTTTCTGTCCGCTCTCTGGCATACGGAAATTCTGGGCTGTCCAGCACTGCCTGGGAAGTGGTGGATCAGTCACATTCCGGAATGATGTGGGAATCACTCAGACACACATTCTTTTTTTGCCACTCAATAACACGGAAGATGGTTCCAACTAGGGAGTGGGAGAGGACATGTTTTTCTTCCATGTGGAAGTTCTGCATCCAGAATTGAGCTCCAGCTGCTTAGATCAACATGTAAGGTCGGTCTGGGTTCTTCTAATCCGGTGACTCATAAAGATGAGGGGGAGCTGGTTCGCGTGTGTTCACCCATTTGCTAGGCTGTATGGGATTATTTTGTAGACAGAGGCTGAGCAGTTCCCACTGGCCTTGTCTCTTCTGAGTCATCCCTCTCCTGAATGCACAAGCCTCCACCCACATTCTCTCTCGGGCTTTCTTTTGAGCCAGCCTGGCCATGTATTCCACTGTTCTAGAACTTGTGCCTCAGTTTCCCGAGTGCTGACATAATAACTGGCTCAGCTCTTGAATTTCCACACTGACTGCTTTAACTTCCCTGTCTACCTAGAAACCTGCAGTTTCTTCAAAGCTTAGCTGGATGGTCTCTGTGAGACCCTTTGCTGCTCCCTAAATGGCGAGCTATTCCCTCGGCTCCACAGCACATAGTTTCTGCGATTTTAGCACTTCTGCCATTCTGTAATCTTGCAGACTGCTGTCTCTTTAGCTATGTTAAAGGTGGAAAATGGATCACAGGATCTCCAGAGCATGCCAGCACAAGGTGCAGGAGATGCTTGAAAAGGAACGGGCAGATTGCACTTCAGAGCTGCACCCGGGTGCCTTGCCTGAGATTAGCCAAGGACCAAATCCAGGAGTCAGATATTCTTTTGGTCTAAGTCTAATTCTGCCCACCATACAGTGCCGTGATTAATCAAATGGTCAGCACTAATCATTTATTGATATTGCTGACAGTTCAGGTTAATGACCAAAAAAAAAAAAAAAACCACACACACACAAATATTAATTCAGTGGGTGTTTAATCAAGGATTGGCTATGTAAAAAATCACATGCAAATATTCCTTATAGTAATTTAATAATAACATTTCTTTTGAAGCCCATTTCAATACAGGCAAGTGAGTTTGATTCTTCAGACGAAGAGCCTATTGAAGATGAACAGACTCCAATTCAAATCTCATGGTACGTTAGCATTTCAGTGGTAAGCTACAGTGTTTGATGGTACAGCAGTTTCGGGCAAGATAATGCATGTAATTTTGAATAACAAGTATTCTCTTCTGCCAACCTAGAATTTTCAACTTTAAGAGATTTCCTTATTCCATGATTTATTTACTTTCTGATATGAAATAAAACCACATATCTCTCTTGTGGACGATGAAGAAAAAAATCTTTGTAGAAGCCAGTAAGAAGTGGAATATTTTGAAATGATCTCCCACTAAAATTTATGTATTCTTTTAGAATTAGAGAAACCATTGGGATACCAAAAATAAGGTATTTAATAATTTATCGTTAAGTTAAATCCCATTTAGTACACAGAACTATTTGTCGTGTGATGTATCTATCAGCAGACCGTTTAATATAAAAGCCATGTCAATACAACTGCATTTCATGCTGTGACAGACTACAGCATATACAACTGAAGGGAGAAAAGGTGGTTTCAGCCATCAGTTCAGAGGATTCCATCCATTATGTCGGGGAGGGTGCATGGCAGGGCAGAGGGGTTCAGACCACTGCTGCCAGGAAGCAGAGTGGACAGTGACACAGGGGGCCAGGGAGGGGCATGTCCCCAAGGAATGCTTCCCTTCCCCGTCTAGTCATACGTTTAGATTTTGAATCCAGCAAGAGATTGAGCCCTTCTTAGGACCTCCTGGCCTCACTATCTCTGGAAATGTCCTACAGAAACACAGAGGTGTGCCTTCCCAATCGGTTAGGTGCTCCTTAATCCAGCCAAGCAGGTCAACATCAACCATCACAATCAAAAAGAGTGTCTCTGTCAATCAACTTCCAAGTCTTGGCATGAGAGCTATGGTTGTGCCAGGGTCTGTACATCCAGCAACCAAATGGTTTCTCTCTTCCCCATGAAACCAGCAGTGTCACTGGGGCGTGGCTTAGCGATAGAGCACACGGCTGTCAACCCCTGCGTTCAACCAGCACTGGGAATAGAAGTTCTGATCTCTCAAGAAAACGCTGAGCACAAAGAATTGTCACGAAAGGTCCTTTATTCTGTCATCAAATAAGTGTTACCTACCAGGCTCCTTTTTAAACTCAAAACCGCACCTAATTTTCTGTCCCAGCTGTTACCTGTGATGCCTTTGGCTTTTCTCCGAACTTGTCTCCTGACTTACAGACAGGGCCTCTGTCCCTGGGCATACAATTATATCTGTACGACAATTTAACCAAAAAGTTTAACATTGCAAAATTAGTATTAAAATGGAAATTTCCAGTTCATTCAACTAAGGTTCCTACTGACTGGGCATCTCTGATCTGAAACCTTAAATAGCCCAAACCTACAACTTTTTTGAGACTCACACTGGCACTTGAAAAGATTTTTTATTCTGCTGGGCGGTGGCGCACGCCTTTAATCCCAGCACTCGGGAGGCAGAGGCAGGCAGATCTCTGAGTTCGAGGCCAGCCTGGTCTACAAGAGCTAGTTCCAGGACAGGCTCTAGAAACTACAGGGAAACCCTGTCTCGAAAAAACAAAACAAAACAAAAAAAATCAAAAAAAAAAAAACCAAAACAAAACAACAACAACAATAAAGATTTTTTATTCTGAGCATTTTGAATTTTAGATATTCAGATTGGGATGCTCAGTTGGTCAAGCCTTTTAGAATCACTAAACTCCGAGCTCTGAAAAACATGTGGTCCCAAGCATTTGGGATACATACCAGAGCAGAGGTTACTGGCTCTACCTATAGGGGATCTTTATAAAGTAAACTTAAATCAGCTTTTTTCTGAAAATGTAAATGGTATTAAAGTCCTCCTTTCCAAACTTCCAGTCATTCTAGGCCTTTGTTGTTCCCCATCTGATTAACTGGTATTTTGCAACCTCTGAAAAACGCTAAAACACCCTCACTCTGTGGCAGACCCTCCTGTTGGGTAGGCTAAATTTCCATTTTAGCCGTTTTGTTGTTGTTGTTGTTTTGTTTTGCTTTGTTTTGTTTTCAAGACAGGGTTTCTCTGTGTAGCTTTGGAACTTGTCCTGGAACTCACTCTGTGGACCAGGATGACCTTGAACTCACAGAGATCCGCCTACCTCTGCCTCCAGAGCTGGGATTAAAGGCGTGCACCATCCAGCTCCATTTCTAGCTTTTAAAAACTAAGCTTGGTAAATTTTTCTTCACAGGCTACCTCTGTCACGAGTGAATTGCTCACAGTTTCTCGGTTTATGTGCTCTTCCAGGTAGGTAAAAACACTCGGTTGGCTTCCTATTAATATTAGGGCAGACTTTGTGAGCTGACAGGGTGATCTCAGAGCAGCGCTGGGCAGCTTGTCGGAAGCCTTCAGGAACACCCTCCACGCCCAGGGCTACATTTCTGACCAGCCTAGTTCAGTGAGGCTTAAAGCCCGCAGCCAGGAGCGCCAGCACTGAGCTTTCTGTCAGTAGATTTTACCAATTTCTGCAGCTGTTTCTAAGACTCTAAGAAATTAATATGTACATTTAGAGTGGAATTGAAACATGAATAGCCATGTGAAATGATTGTCTACAGTAGCTTGTATGTGTTCAAATATGCCTTATTATACAACCCTAAAATAATTTTTTTCCCTTGCCTTATCTATAGGTTGTAAATTTAAAGATGTTAGAAGAAACATTCACAAAGATACAGGTAGGGTCACTATGAGAAAAGCCTACTACTAGCTTGTGTGTGTGTTTTAAGCATGAAAATCTGTCAAGCTATTCTCTTCTCAATATATAAAATCCATTTTTATGACATTTCTAACTGTGAACCTCTTACATGTGAAGCGGTATCTGATGGGCCCCAGGGGTCATCATTTATCTGGGCATAACTTTGCTTGCCACAGTTCTGCTCACACATAGAAACTGTGTCCGTTCAAGGGAGAAAAGTTGGTAAATAGAAAACTGGCATACTGTGGTGCCCATGTCTTTGAACACACTGTTCCTTGCAGACTTGACTGTGGTAGCACAAATTTCGCCTGAGCTGGGAGCCCCCGGGTAGCAGGAAAGTTGTCCACCCTTGGTCAGAATAAAGCCGGCATGCAGGTGGGCCAGGCAGCGTGAGCCATTTTCTTTGCTCAAGGATGCTCATGCCGCTGCAGTCTCCATTCTCTAATGATAATCCGCAGTCCTCCTGCGCATTATATGATAGTGACAAATGGGAAATTTCATATTCTATTCTGATTGGGCTGGAATATTGTAACCTACTTAAACACTAAGAGCCTAATCACACAGACAAGTATCTACCGGTTTGAGTCTGACTGGTACAGAATTTTTAAAGTCATAATACTTTGTCCTACTTGTTCTGGTAGGTTAATGTTCTGATAGTTGGTTGATGTACTTTATTTCTTACCTATCAAAAAGATGAGAAGAAGGGCATGGTGGTGCAATCCTTTAGTCCCAGGGCAGACGCAGGCAGATCTCTGTGTGTTCAAGGCCATCCTGGTCTACACCGCAAGCTCCATGCCAGCCAGAGTGACACAGTGAGACCCTGTCTCAAAACCAAAAGGGATGAAGGGTCTAATGCTTGGATTGGCCTTTGTGGTGTTTATCAACGTGTTCTGCTTTAGGTATACACACAGTGGCAGGAGATGACTTCCATGTTCCATTTGGAGGACATAGCAAATACTGTTTAAATCACGGGTTCAAAAACTAACCTTACACATTTTGGAGTTTCCAATTTATTTAGTGGCTTTTATAATAGGAAGATTCTAGTTTTTTCATTAACTCTATTTTTTTAACAATGAAATCATTCATAGGATTTATTATATAGAACAGATCAAAACACTTGGTGGGGGACCTAGAACTTCATGTGGTGTATCCTCCCTGGGAAAATCTGAAAACCACCATATTTTAGAATCTGTCAAGTGTGTATGGAAGACAAATAGAAGATTATCCCCTCTTCTGAAAGTTTTATTAAATATGTTAAAATTATTTTACAATTGTAACACTATGATAGCTTTATCAAGATGAGACTATCTAAGCGGGACATGATGGTGCATGTCTGTAGTCCCAGCACTGAGGAAGTAGCTGGAGGACATCAAGTTTCAGGCGCCCTGAGATTATACCAAAAGACCTGACTTAGAGAACAAACACAACGAAATGCAATCAGAGCCACAAATGGAAGCTGTGTATGGAAGGACACTTTCTAGTTGCCACATTAAAAAAGCTAAGACATAACTACCAGGCATGGTGGCACACACCTTTAACCCCAGCACTCAGGAGGCAAAGGCAGGTGGATCTCTGTGAGTTCGAGGCCAGCCTGGTCTACAGAGTGAGTTCCAGGATAGCTGGAGCCGTTACAGAGAAACCCTGTCTCTAAAAACAAAAACAAGACAAAGAAGTTAAAATTTTAATAATTTAATATAGTCTAAGTATCATCATTTAAGCCTTTAAGTAGAAAGCAAATTATCCTTTTTATAATATTTTTAGTGAACAAAATTGTAAAAATGGGATTTATTACAACATTATTATATTTGTTCATGTTCACCTCAGCATCTTTCCTTCCTCCCCCCAGGTAGTCCCCTCTGATTTCACATTACTCTTTTTCCTCCTTCTCCCTTTAGATCCTTTTCTTCTCCATATAATTTCTGTTCTTTCATAATGTGTGCATGTGTGTATGTGTATATATACATTCATACTAGGAATATCATATACAGTATCTCCACACAAGAGGAAATATGCAGTAAAGCAAATTATTAGTAAGATCATTTCTATCTTTATTCTCTTTCTTTAAAGTAAGATATATGTTTTACACTTCAACTGCAAAGACTTTGTGCTTAGATAAATGTCCACAGGTTGGAGCACAGAATTATTTAACTAAATAATCCAGAATGAATATTGCCATAAAGAAGGTCCAGAAGCTGGGGAACGGCTCGGTGGTTAAGAGTGGGTGCTGCTTTTGCAAGGGACCAGAGTCCAGTTCCCAGAACCCACATGGGGTGGTTTTTTAACACCTGTAACTCTAGCTCCTGGAGATCTATCGCCCTCTCCTGGCCTCCACAAGCACCTGCACACATGTGCACATACTCTGACACAGACATACATATATGCACATAGTTTAAAAAGAAAATCTTTTTTTTTTTAAGTTCCAGTATAAAATCCTAGAGAAATACTTCTTGGTTCACAGTATTAAAATGAAAAGCTCTAAATCATTAAGGTTAGTGCAGTTAATGCCTTATTTTCTCAAGATCAGGTCTATAAAAGTAAATTCATGTTGGTATGGTTCAATGCGGAACAGCGGAAGAACACAGGGCTTCAGCTGGAGCTGATTTATAACACCTGCCCAGGAAACACAGGGTGAGAGCACATGGTTAATTAGTGGACAAAAGGACAACTTAGAAATAGTGCCATCATTCCTTCTCAAGAGTTTAAATATTAACTATTAAAGGCAGTATTTTTTGCAAGGGAAACCCATCAGCCTATCTCGAAATTCGTTCAAAAGCATTTTACTTATAAATCAACCTGGTTCATCAGCTTTTGGTTCAGGTATTTTCATCAGCTATATCAGATTTACAAATTCTCAGCTGTTACTATTTTGGTTGAAGAATGTAACTCTCTATATACTCTCTTGACTATTTAAACGTGTCCTGTTTTATGTGTGCATCTGTGTGTGTCTTGGTCTTGGCAGAGGAACTAAAGAGCTACGGGATCCAAGACGTATTTGTTTTCTGCACCAGAGGGGAGCTGTCAAAATATCGAGTCCCAAACCTTCTGGACCTCTACCAACAGTCTGGAATTGTCACCCATCACCACCCAATTCCAGATGGAGGGACTCCTGACATCGGCAGCTGCTGGGAAATCATGGAGGAGCTGGCCACCTGCCTGAAAAACCACCGGAAAACCCTGATACAGTGCGTTCTTCTTCCCTGGACAGCCCACGAGCAATATGCCAGTCACACGCTTCCTTGCTGGCCATGACCTCCCTCCTCTTGTCAGGACTAGAGAGCTGATGCATGGGAAGGGCTAGCTCAGGGCCTGGTGCTGAGGAAGCGAGCCGTCAGACACTTCCTGCTACTGCCCTTCGGGAGGACCGGCAGGGAGTGCATCTGAGCGCGTATAGAGGAATTGCTCTGTCACATCTCACTTAATGTCTCGGCTCATCGGCTGTTTTCACGGCAGTAAAGTCACTTATCTTTCAAAATTCACAGAAAAAAATCCCTACAGAAAGCAGTCTTTTAAAATATGGCTTCCAAGGGCTGAGGAGGCGGCCCAGTGGCTAACATACTTGCCACAAGTGTGAGGGCCTGAGTTTGACCCCCAGCACCCAAGGTAAAAGCTTGGCATGGTGGAATCTCCTATAAAACAGCAGGCCCATCTCGAAGTAACGCAAAGGCAAAATTTCAGAATACACAGCTGTGTATAATGTCTTTGTAGGCATATGCAACTTAGCGTCAGGTGCAGCAAGGAAAAAAATACAACTTTTAGGCCCATTTTCCAAACAGTTTTGAAATTTCTTTTTCAAAAATTTCAAAGTAACTTCTGTTTTGTGGAGATTGATGTAGATAGGTGGATGGATGGGTATTCCTGCATTGGGAGAATGCTTCAGGCTCATAAGGTAAAAGCACCCAATGGCTGGGCTTTTGCTTATTTCCCTACAATATACTTTTTTAGAGTCTTTGAAATGATTGTCCAGCTTTGATGGCTGTTTTGCAGAACTGTTGACATCTTCACAGTGCTAGGTCATTTCCACTAGCGTCCACTGGTCTCTTCCTCCGCTAGCCTGTGTTCTAAGCCCAGGATAAACACTGCCTTAGGCAACCCTCTATTATTAACACAAGTAATTAAAAAAGCAAGCTGAGGACCTTGGCCAGCTTCAGGATTCCAGCCCCTCCCTAACACTGATCTGTCGCCTAGAGACAGATGACAGATCATCTTTGTGTGGTTGGCACTTGGTCCAGAAGCACTCAAATTTTGCCTAAAAGAGAGACAGCCTTGATTCCTAGTTCTTTAGTGCTCCGTGTCCCAGCCATAGGTCTTGGGGTTCAGCAGTCACTAAGGCCCTTCCAGGTATTCAGAATCCCTCCCCATACGAATGAGCACACACAGCTCTGGGGTGGTTAGCTGCGCATGGTTAGCTGTGCCGGGTGCTGGAGAGGTAACATGGGCAGAGGAGAGGAGAGGAAGTCTCGAGCTGTACTGGGATGGAATGAAAATGGACGCTCTCAAAACTCTCTTTCCCTTTCAGCTGCTATGGAGGACTTGGAAGATCCTGTCTTGGTAAGAAATAGATTTTCGCTAACTCTTTAACTTCAAAAAAGGCAAACTCCTTTGGGAGACCTTGTCTCCCTTTATAGTTCAGGAAAGAAAGCACAATGTAAGTTTACCAAGATTGAGTAAAGCCTTAAACTTGGCTTTTCCTGGAAAGCCTGGGTGGGTGTGCCAGCTGTTCTCGGCCTGGCCTAGGAGGATGACTTGCAAGGCTTAGCACTGTGTCTGGGTCCTAATGTTCTTCCCGTGAGTGTTATGACACTGGCAGAAGATGCTAAAGAAGATGCACAGCAGGAGGAACAGGAGTTCAAGGTCATCCTTGGCTCTGTGGTGAGTTCTACAGGGAGACCCTAACTCAGAAACCCCAAACAAATAGGAAACAACAACATAGTACAGTTACTCTCTATTAATTTTTTAATTGATTTTTTTAAATGTATGAGTGCTCTCTCTGCATGTCTGCCTTTATGCCAGAAGAGGGCATCAGATCCCACTAGATGGTTCTGAGCCACCGTGCGGTGGCTGGAAATTGAACTCGGGATCTCTGGAAGAGCATTCAGTGCTCTTTAACTCTGAGCCATCTCTCCAGCCTCTGTGTATTAATTTTAAAGTGTGCTGCCAAAAAAAATTATTGTAAAACAGGATAAACAAGATCCAAGTGAACAACACATGAAAGGATACTGCCGAAATGAGAAGACTGTACATAGAGGGGGTCGCACAGCATGCACGTGGTAAGGGAATACATCTAGAATATGTAGTGGACCCACACAGATAGACCAACATGGCAACTAAAGCGAGCGAGGGCCTGAGTAAACATTTCCCCCAAAAAGCACATGAGAATGGTGCCCAGCGATGTCAGCTAGCTATGGCTGCAATGTTAAAATGGAAAGAATCAGCACGCACTCCAAGAAACAGGAGCTCAGCACTACTGTTGGGGATGTAAAACAGCGCAAATGCTCTTTAAAATCAGTCTGTTTCTCAGTCACCGTGACTCAAAACTCTACTCCTAGCTCTGTACACAGAGAAATGGAGCCCGCATTCACACAGAAACGTGTGTAGCAACAAAGCCATTAGTATGAATCACGGAAGCCTCAAGAGCTCAGACTATAGGGTCTGTCTGTTAGCAGTCACACTGAACAGAGTTTGCTGTGGCCACAGAAGTCTAATGACTATCTAGCCTCTTTACAACAAAAGCAAACCAGTTTTTAATAACCCATTGTTCTTCTGTCATGTTCTCAGTAGCTGCTTGTCTCCTCCTATACTTGTCTGACTCAGTATCACCACAGCAAGCCATAGACAGCCTTCGAGATGTCAGGGGATCTGGGGCCATACAGACCATCAAGGTAAGAGGGCCTTCAGCCGACATTCCCAATCCTGATGCACATGTATGGGTTCACCTTTTGCATTCACATGTAAATACAACCAAGCTATCTGCACAAGCCACTGAATTTAGAACAAAATGACCATGTTAAACTCTGCGCTTTGCTCGCTGAGGGATGGGACTGCTCAGCTCTGCCCCAGTCAGTTCTGGGGATAATGATCACACTCGGTCAGGAAATGGCTACTGTAACCTTCATTTTCTTGGGAAGACTTGCAGCCCAAGCAATATAAAGATCCTACCGTGCCCCTGACAGGTTGATGAATGGTATCAAAACTGCGCAGCAGTGCTTACTTTATTGTCTGTTGCCATGGATACCAGATGCCTTCCGTTCTCCTGAACATGTAGAAACAAGTAGGAAGGAGGCAGCAGCACCACGCCCGCCGGATGTGACAATCACGGATGGTGCTGTTTGTCATCTGTCCCCTCACCCCCCACCCCATGGTACCAGCTTAGCCTGTCATCAGCCTGGTGCTCATGAATCCTCACCCGCAGGCTGCCTGTGGCCCAGTCTCCCTTCCCTGGGTTAGCGGACTACACCAGCATCAAGTACTGGGACTTACTGTACTAACTCATTCAGGTCAAGCAAACTGCTTCTCAAGCTTTAAACATGGCCATTCATAAAATACACCTTACTGCGTCTACTTCTCTACAGAAGTTCCAAAAATAGAACTCCCTTTATTCTGTTAGCATCAAATACTTCAAATTTAGGAAGTTCAATCTCCTTTTTCTAACAAGAGCCATGGTCCGATAATGTACGCATTATACATGTGTCACCGAGAATGAGGCCCACACTCATGTGGGTGTCAGCTCATTACCTGGACATTCCGTAGCTAATGGGCCCTCCCCACCTCTTCCGAGGAAAGCCAGCACGGCAGGGTTTCACTATCAGGGATGGTAGCTATCAGAGCTGTCTTTTGGAAAGATTTCAACTTCAATAAATCGTCAAAAAGCACTTACTTAGCTTATCTGTATAATGTTTGGTTTTTAAATTTTTATTTATGAAAATTATTCCAAATGGATTGTCATCAAAAGTACCAGTAGCAGCTAGGCGGTGGTGGCGCACGCCTTTAATCCCAGCACTCGGGAGGTAGAAGCAGGCGGATCTCTGTGAGTTCGAGGCTAGCCTGGTCTACAAAGCCAGTTCCAGGACAGGCTTCAAGCTACAGAAAAACCCCTGTCTCAAAAAACCAAAGGGGTGCAGGGAACACAAGTAGCTCGGGCTTCTATGAACACCTGTTAGACTGTGTCACTGTTGTTAGAGAGAATGCCCTCCTCCATATTCAGTAGTGAAAACACACACACAGACACACACAAGCAAAAAGTAGGCCCTTCCACATTGGACAGAAGATGCCCTTTGACTATTAGTCTCAGCAATAAAGGAGCATTGTATAGACTAAAAACCCTCGTGAATTCCATCCTGCCTTTCGGTAAGTGTAGCTTCCTTACCCAACCTCTACTCTGACCCTGCCCCTCCCACCTCCTGGCTTGGCTAGTACCTCCTTCTCCTGTTCTTAGCAAGTATGGGGTCTATCTACTCTGGTCCTAGTTTTCTGGACTTCAACGTATCTTTACTTTTTTTTTTCCAGCAATATAATTATCTTCATGAGTTCCGGGATAAATTAGCTACATATCTATCATCAAGAGATTCACTATCAAGATCTGTGTCCAGATAATGAAGATGTCAAATACATGCCTACATGTGAAGTTCCCAAGTTCTCTAGCATAATTTGTATTGAAGCAAAACTACTAGTGCTACCATCCTGAATATAAATGTTATGTGTGGATCCTCCAAGCTCTGGGTCATGAATTTGCACAGTTGATACAGTTGTCTTTCTGGAAGTGCACTGACTTTCTCGCTTACCTAGAGGACACCAGGGAAAGAAAGGAAAAATACTGGGCTTTCATTGTTTACCCCGCTCTGGCCTCCTCCGACGGTCACTGGTAGGCATGTGACACAGTGAAAATGAAGTTTTTGTATGCACACCCACAGTTAACAGTACAGGTGAAGGTTAGAGGTCAAGGGGCAGAAGTCAGTTCTCCTCTTCCTTCACGTGGGTTCCAGGATCAAACTCAGACCATCAGGATTGGTGGCAAGTGCTTCTGTTCACTGAACCATCTCTCACACACCCTACTCACTACATTTAAAAAACTTTTACCCTCCCCCTCTTGAAATTCTCTTTTTCCTACTTCACTACTTACAGAATTAAGTAATTAATTAATTAATTAATTAAGTTTAGAGCCGGCTCCCTCCCAGCACACCTCACCACCGTGGGGACAACCTAGTGCTTCCATGCACACTTGGGATGTTTCTTCTTTTCATTTCTGAGACAAGCTTTTACTCTGTAGACCAGGCTGGTCTTAAACACATAGAGATCTACCTGCCTCTGCCTTCCTCAACCTCAAGTGCTGGGATTAAAGGTGTGCGCTACCACAACTAACTAACTAGCTTCTAGAATTTAGGATTCCTTTAAAATATACTGAGAAAGATGGGAGAATTATACAGCACTAGTATCAAATGTTTAATCCAGGGACATTTTAAAAAAAAAACCTCAATACAATCCCAAAAGTTTCGTGTGTGTGTGTGTGTGTGTGTGTGTGTGTGTGTGTTCATTTTTTTGTACACACTGCAATTTCAACTAATTTTAAAATCTCAGTACCTGGAATCTTTAGGCAGCGGCTGAGACCGACACCAGCAAATCTCCGTGTGTGGAGAACGAGTTCCTCAGGATCTGTCCACCAGGATTTTTGAGATAGGGTCTCATTTTCTAGACCCTGCCAAGTAGGCTAGACTGTCAGTGAGTCCCGGACTCTTCATCTTCCCAGCACTGAGATTACAAGTACACATCAGATCCTTTCCTCAGTATCGAGAAGCAAACACATGTTCTCAGCTTCCAGGGCAAACACTCCATCAACAGGACACCTCCCTAGCCCCAGACTCCAGCAACTTCTGCAGTCACTACTCCTAAGACAAAGCTCATTCCTGAGTAATCTAACAACTGGATTTTCAAAGTACCTCTCAGTTCCCACTGCAAGTGTCTGTCAAACTTCTACATTCAGATGCTTGACTAAACTATTCTAATACCATGCACACAGGAAAATTTTTACTTTACACACAGCAGGGAAACAGTTATGGAATATACTTGTGTGGTGAGGTTTAGAAACATGCAATGCCGGCTGGGCAGTGGTGTGCACATCTTCAGTCCCAACAAAGGCAGGCAGATCTCTGAGTTTGAGGCCAGTGTGGTCTACAAAGTGAGCTCCAGGACAGTCAAGGCTGTTAAGGCAGAAAAACCCTGCTCTGCAAAACACAAACAAAAATAAAGTACAATGCCAATATTCTAGGGAAAGTACTTTCTCTGCCCAAAGTAGATGATCTACCAAAGGCAATAGGGACACAAAGGCACACAATCTAGGGTCCTAGTCTTGTGCACGCTACATTTGAAATCAGCACACAGACTACATGGACTCAACCACTACCCATCAACGACACAAGGAGTATTTGACACAGTTTTTATGAAATATGCAAAAGTGAAACGAGCACGCTCTAGGGCATAAGGGAGGGCTGCACCACCTCCAAGCTTAGGCTTTAATAAACCATGACTACACTTCGTGATTTCGTGTTTTCCTTAGTTTTAGGCTCTACTGTCATCAACCCATTTAAGAAACTCATTCCCAGAACACATAAGCATACTAATCAAATATGAGTATTTAGAAAAGGCACTGTATAATTACACTGTCATCTGGGAGACACTGGTCTTCTGCATGTCAAGACGCTCATGTCTTCTATAATGTTATCAATGAACGCAGAGCAAATCCCTTGCTCTACCTCAGACTCACAGCTTGTGCTTGATATCACTTTCCGAAGTAAACAGAATAAATAGGCAGCTGTTTCACACTTCTTTCAGACACTGGAGATTTCTGAACTGTAGTCACAGCAAATGGCTCTGAGAAACAAGTCAAGAAATCCAGGAACAGAACATCTTCTCTAGGCATCACTTCGGAAGATTCACTCAGAGCCATTTCCTAGGTTATATGCTAACTATCAGACACTTTCTAACTATTCATCTGGCCACAAATCAATCGGTTTGAATAAAACAGCTCAAAGTCGCTTGAAACCAACATTATTACAGCTTCCAGCGGAGATGAGCATTTATGAACAAGGCTAGGCAATGGGGCAATAGTTTTCTTTCCCCTCTAAAATATCTTTGTTATGCAAACTTCTGACTTGCATCTGATTATTGAGCTGTACATCTGTGGATATTAAGTGACAAATAGCTGGATATAGATACTTTTTAATACAGAGCATTTGAATGGGCTGGATAAAGTTCTATAGTCACACAGTAAAAGCTTACTTACCCTGCAAGGAGAAAGATACACAGAAGTCACTAGTTATGCTCCACTAATTATATCTAGGAACACTATTAAAAAAAGCACACACAACTTTAAGTCCTTTCTATACATTAGATAGGCCCTCATAACATACGGAGCTGGGGGAGGAGCTCCATGTTAGCTCCTAGCCTGAGAGGAGACACATCTTGCCAATGACCTGTTCTTGGTTTCCCAGTCAGACTGTTACTCAACATACAAACCTGAATGAAAAGTCAGACAGGTCACTGTGTAAGTGAAACTTAGTTACTAATGCTCAAATACATGTTAAAAGTGGCTTAGCAGGTCATTTCCTATCACTTTCCCTGTAACTCAAGCCTCAAAGAGCCTGCTGGCATGACACAGCACTATGCAACAGCCAGCTAAGCAGGCATTTGCTGCGGAAGGCCTAACGCAGAAGCATCTACAAAGAACAGTTGCTGCTCCAGATGTGACACAAGAAGACAGGCACAACAGGGAAACGACTCTGAGAGCGAGAGAACCGGTGCTAAGATGAAGGGCACTACAGGAAGCACAACGTGAGCATCTGTCGTCAACTGCCTCGGCCCAGCCCAGGACGACGGGGCAGGCCCGCACCATTCCCTACGGACTAACCTACAGAACAAACCAGAACAGAGAAAATGGCCAGGGATTCTGTTTTCCGCTTTCTCCTTGGAAGACTTCACTTCCAGAAAACACTGAAGAGGCAAGTGAGGCTGTACCCAAGCACCTGGCCCTTCTAAGTCACAACCACATCTGGACACTAACATCTTCGCGCGACATGGTGAGGCTCACTGCTCTCTCAAGAATCAGCTGGAAACTGTATCTGACTTTGAAAGAAAACCAATAAAATTTCAACTAACCCTAAAGATCCAAAATAAGAGAAGTTTCTCAAAAGTTCTAAGGCAGTGCCTGTCCCTGCATCTTAACCTCGGCCAGGTCTCTGACAGTCAATAGTCCTGGTGAACACAGAAGGGAAGTGAGGAGGGTCTAGGACAGAATTAGAAGGTTTAGAAACAAAATGGCTGACTGTGAGTCTGCAGTGTCCAGCGCGTGCCCAATAAATCCCTGCACAAACTGGAGGGGCAATCCCCAGCATGTGCTCTGCAGATTACTAGGTAGTCTGTAAAGCTTTCTTTGCAACACAGCCTGGCCCTCCTGAGACTGGTTCTTCATTCCCATCTTCCACATCTCTACCCTGTCACCTAATGCCCAGATGGCAGCGTCTCTCCCCATCCCGGGAAGGCCACTGCACTAAGAACAGGGCAGTTCAAGACCTCCTCGAGTAAAAACAGCACATGTCCACGTACCGCACTCATCATCAGGGGTCTCTACAATTCAGCTGCCTTTCATCAGTTGCTGAAGAAACTTCTAAACACTTAAGCACTCCCAGCTGCCTACACCCTCACTCTGAGAATGCTTATGGAAACCAGACATTCAGACTTCACACACCTCATAACCGGAGAATCAGCGAGAGGATGATGGTCCTGTGTCTGCAGCAGGGAGGACCCCCCCAAATGGACAGTGATGGGTCTGTCTGTTCAAAACTCTTCAGACTTTGGATTCAGAAGTATTGTTTTAAGAAAACACACAATATGATGATTAAATTTTAAAATGACATTATGTCTTTTATTATGATGGATTGACTGAGCATGAGGAATAGCCATTGGTGATCTCGAAAACAACGCACCGGAAAGCATCTTCATCTCAGAGTTTATTGGGTTGCACCGAAGGAACAGCAGGTGGTTACACAGTTCTCTCATTCACTTTGGAAATCTAAAGTACTTGCAAATTCTCGACCACTGGATTAGAAGAGTAAGCATAGTATAACCAATTTCTTAGTAAATAATGTCTTACAAATAAAAATACATTTAAAATCACTTTAAATGCATTCTTTACAGGTAATTCAGCATATGTTTTTATCACTTATGTTTAAGAATTAAAGCAAGTGTATTACTCTGATGGAAATGAGGGAGATCCCTCTCTCATGCAATATACAGGGATACTATTCAAGTCGACAGGGAAGGAAATCCCACTCTTCCTACTGTCATGTCCATACATAATCATCTACAGCGATCAGTGCGGAAGCCTATGGCCTTCCCCACAAGTCAGACATATATTTTCAGTTCACCAGAAGCACCTCATATCTACAGCTAATTTATCTTGGAGCCCAACAAGCCCTCTAAACCAAGCTCCCAAAGGACTCAGGGCAGTCAGTAATTAATGACATCACTCGGAGGGTTATGGCTGTTCCTTAAGAGTGCAAGTTCAACCTGTCAACACCAGAGGTGATCATTTTATATTAATTTATACGTAATTCCATTTAAAGTCTTTATCCAAGTATAACATATGAAAACAGTCTTTCCACAAGCAAAAAATGTGGAAACATTTAAAAAATAAGGAGTCATTTTTTAAAGTAACTGATCAGATTCCATAGGCTACTCTTGGGAACAGGACCTTGCTGGATAGAATCCCTTCATCAGCGGCGTTTTGCATGCACTTAACTGGACCGATTCTTCTGTGTTGTTCTATGAGCTCACCAAAACATAGATCATGCTGAAAAGAAGAAAGAAGCTGTTAATTCAAACACTCCTGATCACAAAAACTAAGAGCACAAAAGAGCTGAGCCCGCTTTATATATCCTGCCCATAAACGGTATCATAGCATCATAGAAAAGACCACTGCCAAGTTCAGAGTGTGGTTTTAAGTTGCATTTATGGACTTTTGCCTACTGCCCCAATTCTTTTCAAATTTTAACAAGCAGAACAGTGTGACCGAGCACTCAATGAGGACCAGTACTTAGAGAAGCCATCCAAACAGCGCTCTCTCTGGACCAGCATCACAGGAAGAGCATCTGGAGAGCCGGCTCGGTGCTGCAGCTGCTCGTCCTCCCCAGGCATGACCTCACTCAGCCTCCAAGCACTCAGGGGGCTGTGCTTGTTACTGGTCCCATTCTATGCAAGGGAACGGTCAAGGGAGGAATGTTCTAATTACAGCCTAGAACAACTCTAAGCAACAGAAATGGACACAAGAAGATATACAACGGGGGGGTGGGGTGTGACAGTAGGGGGCAGTAAATACATGATTTAGGCTCACAAAGTAACAATGGCAATTCTGTATCAACAGTAACTTTAGAAAGGAACTGAGAAAAGGCAGAGGGGAAAATATAATCAAAACATAGTATATGAAAGTCTAGAAAATAATAAAAAACATTTTTTAAAAATGGGTGGGGGTACCGGGGATGGTACACATTCTTATCCCCAAACAAAACTAGGAGCTGAGCAGACATGGACAGTTCTAAAACAAAACAATGTCCTGGTGAGCACCGCCTACTACATGCACCTCCAGTCCAAGTATTCATGTGTTTTCTTCCCGCAAGTATACTTTAAATGCCTACTACAGTCCAGGAACCCAAAGTTAGCTAAAACACTCAAGACCACCGGGGCCACGGTGGCACATGCCTTAAATCCCAGTATTTGGGAGGCAGAGGCAGGTGGATCTCTGAGTTTGAAGCTAGTCTGGTCTACAGAGCGAATTCCAGGTCTGCCAGGGCTACACAGAGAAACCCTGTCTTTAAAAAAAAAAATTAAGAGCTTGAAAATTAGAAAGAAAAAGAGATGGGATTTCGCCATTCAGGACCTAGTTATAGCTAGAGCCGGCACAGCAGTAAAGGTCATACCCAGAAAGACTGAACCTATCACCATAGTTCACCTACGGGCAAAGTCTCCAGGTGCACAGACAACAGCCTCTCAACAACCTAACACTTCGTTTGCCCTTTTCTATAACGGAAACATGTATTTAGAAACAAATGTGAATAGAAAATTAACAGATAATAAATATAAATTAACAGAACTTAGTCATTCCAACTTACAATAGCTAATTTTTAATACTCTTATTATTTTATGTGTTTGGGTGTCTTGCTTGCATGTCTGTGTGCCACATGTGTACAGTACCCTCAGAGGCCAGTAGAGGGCACTGAACCCCCGGAACTGGGTTATGGGGTTATGGTTATGAACGCCATGTGGTTTCAAACTTACCCGTATAGGTAGTAAAAAAAGGCTAGAAGGTAAAAAGCTAGTTTGCACCATCCTTCCTTCTGACAGTAGGCTAGAATGTCTGCATTCATGATGGTCGTTGGGTCATAGAGTCCAGGGCCGCTCATCACGGGTCTACTCATGTACCTGAAAGAAACACAGTCATCACAGAAGGGAGGGGTTTTCTTCTCCAGCACTTGCTACAGGGAGCAGGGCTCCAGACACACGGCACACCTTTGCTTGCAGGTCCAAGTCCCTACTTTACATCTAAATCTTAAAACTACAGACACTAAATAACAAGAATGGGATGCTACATCTGGTCTCTTGGAGCTCAGAGTGCAGGAGAACAGGAGTAACTGTAAAAGGGAAAGGTAGGTGTCTGCTTTCTTCTTCTTTTTAAGATTGATATCTGCATTATGTGTATGAGTGCTTGCCGCATGTATGTATGTGCACCATGTGCACGTGTATGCAGTGCCACAGAGGCCAGAAAAGGGTGTCCGACAGTATTAAGCTGCCATAGTGCTGGGAACCAACCCAGGTCTTCCGGAAGAACAGCTGGTGTTCTTATTGCTGAACCATCTCTTGAGCCCCGAAGTATTTCTTTTAAGTTTTTATCTCAACATAATTTTACACTCCAAGAAGGAACAGGGCCCTCCCCAGAGTCTCCCCGTGTTACATCAGCCACGCTTGCTTTGCAGCCCTGCTCCTTCCACCTCTAGCCATGAGTACAGTTTCTCTGAAAACTCCACTCGGTTATAGACATAATAGCATTGTACACTGGAACAGTCTTAAACACGTCTCCTAAAAGTGAGAGATAGGAGATTCTGATGTTCCCATTCAAACAAAGCTTTCAACTTATGGGCAATGGGGAAAAAACTCTATTCAGGTCAGGCTTAATTGTGTAATCTTATATAATCTGATTTCATCTATAAAATACTAAATGCTTTAAAAGTTATAAAATAAGAAATGAAAATTATAGTATAAAAAAGACAAGTATTGCACATTCGGGCTTCCATGACGTTTCAAATGGCAGAACTAGGCTGAGCCACTAAAGGTTGTCGGTTGAGGGAAACAGCTTGACATTCGGCTCAGAAAATCTCCTGAGACCGAAGTGCTAAATCTTCATCTCTGAGTTCACACGTGCACATGTGCATGACAGACAATTCACTTATACACGTCAGACTTGTACGTGCTATGTCAAAGCTCCTTTAAGGACTATGGAAGCAAGCCCGGCTCCGAATCTGCCTGTGGATATACAGTAGTAAAGATGACTGGAGCAACCACAGCCAAAGTAAAAGTTAGTTAAGAAAACATTTAAGTGTATTTAAGTATTACCTCCAAATATGATATGCCAAAAGGGGCATATTGAGACCCAGTGTGAGCCACTCTGCTGCACAGAGAAACATGACACAGAAGAAAGCATGGATGAGGTACTCTGGAAGGACAAGCTGAAAGGAAAACAAAGCGATTATCACACTGCCTGGCTTGCAGCTGCTTATCTGGAAAGCAAGTGGCAACCACGCTTCCATTTTAAAACATCACTGTTTCCTAGAACTGGAAATCAAAGATGCTATGGAGTCCTACCTCCATATTTGACCTTTTACAGAAAGTGATTATAGCAAACTGGCCAAGGGATATGAAGCTTTTACTACAACACTAAGATGAGATATTTAAAACTCAGGTCCTTAGAGAAGCAAGTTAAACTGCAGTTACCACCAGACTGTTTGATTATTTGTGAATCAAGTAGAATGCTTTTATTTCCATCATTCAGCAATAAGAATACAAAAATGAAATAATAACCAGAGCACATGCAACATGATAAAAAAAAATCCATAAAACAAACTCCCATTTAAAGTTGACGTTAGTTTTTAAGCCTTAGACGAAACCAAGACTGTTGCATGTACAATATTTAGCAGGTCACATCACTTTCCCACAGACTGTGCGATGGAAAGCCAGCCAACATCTCAGCACAGCTGGGGAGAACACCGAGCCACACAATGCAAGGGACACATTTTCTGCAATGTAGGAGGGAAAAGACGCGATTCTTAACCATGAAGAAATTGCCAGGTCCCAGAGTTCCCATTAGCCTTTGTATTCTCTAATGCCTACCGATTAACAAAATGCTACACAGCCGAAGACCAATAGAATCTCAGACCTCAAAAAGAAAAGAAGCCTTTTGGTAAGTAGTAACGAGGAAAAATTAATTCAAACAACATGCATTTATAAAAAAGAGTTAATGATGTTTTAAATCACTCTTTATCCTAAAAGGTTCAAACTAATCCAGTGAGTTATTAAATAAAATATTAAAACTATCTGACGCTACTTCTAGCTGAAACCCCTAAGTCATAGCTGCAAAGTCCAAGTTATCAACTAGCTTTGCACCAAGTTAAAACAGTGAGTCAGGTCCTTCCTGTGTAAGCCCTGCTGTGAAAATAAAATCACCCTGCATATTCAAGCCCATCTTCTAATACCCCATATTACTTTTTCCAGATGAAAGCCATATATGGTGAATTAACTTTACCCAGAGTTAGAAATCAAACCCAGGGTATGTCACATGTTCTGAGCAACACTCAAAACTGAGTTATATCCGCAATCCCACCATCAGATTTTTAATCAACATTATTTTAAATAAAATCCTAGTAGAGTCAACTAATCTAAGTCACTAACCAGATGTTTTCTACAAATTTAGGCAATAATAAGTATCTAATATAAGCTCCACATATGCATGCATGCATCTTCACATATGTACTGATTTCAGGCTAAATTTCTATAGACAAGAAAATGTCAAAGGACGTCTTTGAAACTCAGGAACCAGAACCAGAATGGACCAAGAAAAGCACGCACTACAAGCTTCACTGAAACTGCTCTTGGAACAGCAGTTTAATTAAAGGACAGGATGCTGCTTTAAACCCTGTCCAGCTTACTTCAGACCTGAAGCCACTGAGGCCTAATAAAATGAATGACTTTGCAACTACTTAGACTGAGGGGAGGGGAATGGGCCTCTGGAGTCGCACACCCCCGCCCCAGACTCCAGACTCGCCCTTAGAGAGGCTACTCCTGTATTCTCCTGCAGCTTGACCATTCCAGTAAGAACCAGACCCCACTGTGGCTCCTCAGAAACATCCAGAAGCATCTATCACGTACTTTTCACAAAAAGCTGAGCTCTCCGATCATTCAATTACCACAGAACTCATTCTATTAATGACCCACAGCTTGTATTAAGACTAGTATCCAGAAAAAAAGTAGCTCTTGCAAACATGGCTGAAATGATTCGGACTGAAACATGTACAACTGTATTCTGTTGGTAAGTTTACATTTTTAAAAATAATGCTTGTCTTCCCCCATACTTTGGCAGAACTGTCAAAACAAACTTAAATAGGGAAAACTGTCAGATGCACTGCTGTTCAGCCAATTGTCGGCACCCTCTCCAAAACACAGCTCTTGGGGCTACAACGACGGCCTTTCCCCTCTGGGAGCTGCAGACGTCCAAACACATGTCTTCTCTCAGTATGAATTCCTTTCCATTGAGAAAAGTCAGAAGTCACACACTATATTCAATGATGAAATTTGTCCCTCTTAAAGTTACAATAAATTAAGAAAACACAGTTTGAGCTTCAAAAATTAGGATGTCTAGCTTGTAACTGCGGTCTCTGCCTTAACCTCTGACCTAGCATTGGTCGGAGCACCCTGACCTCATAAAGCAACTCAATCAACTGTCCTACTCTCGAGAGTAACTACTCGCCTGTGAATGAAAAACTCCAGGGAAACGCTCTGTGCCGGGCCTGACACCCAGGGAAGTGTTCATTTGATGTTAGCTAGCAATCTCACATCTCAATATCGGAACTAACAAACCGCCCAAGACCATGAAATAGTACTAACAGACCAACAGAGACTCCAGCTCTGACTGCCTGACAACCGCTTTTAAGGACTGAGGCAAAGACTCTCTACGATGCACACCAGTTACCTTCCAACAGAAAACAGCTCTGGCGTCTTTCTTCTTACGAGCAAGGGGGCCAGGAAATTAAAACTTGGGATTGTACCTACACGGAGCCTGACTGTAAACGTTCTCCGCGGACACACTGGAGGCCTACACGGAGCCTGACTGTAAACGTTCTCCACGGACACACTGGAGGCCTACACGGAGCCTGACTGTAAACGTTCTCCACGGACACACTGGAGGCCTACACGGAGCCTGACTGTAAACGTTCTCCACGGACGCACTGGAGAGCTGCTGCACTGCTCACATTTACAAGGGTCAAGTGGCACACTGGCTTCTCCAAGTACGAGCCTGAGAACGCGCCTGCGCTGGTCTCCTCCAGTCCTAAGCCAGCACTGAGGGGTAACCCTGTTTCTACTGTTTGCTGCCATATCACAAGCAGCTCTTCAGTTTCTGACCAATTAGGCCAAATCAAACCCACAGGCTAGAGAATTTTCCTCAGATGCTAAAATGTATCTAGACTCAACCCAAAACACCACAGAGACACATTATCAATAAATCTATCACAGGAGACTGTTTCAGAACTCCGAGGCAGATACAATAGACTGGGACATTTATATACAAACTGCTAGCTACAAAATTCTACCATCTTGAGGCATCACCACAAACAAGACTGTGCTCCAAGCCCAGAGCTGCAACAAAGGCTGAGACAGCAAATGCATGAACCCATTTATTCCACCAGCCACATGAGCAGAGATGAAAGCAGACATGGCAGCTAAGTCCCCACTAGAGTCCACGTGTCCAAGTCCCAGCCTGAGAAGAAGTCCCCAGGACTAATGTTAATCTGACATTGGCCGCCTTTCAAATACTGCACTACATAATTTAATATAGATGTGCCTATGGCCATAACATAAAAAAAAAAAAGCATACGCATTTAACAGCTTTCCCTACTTGACTGGGCCAGCAAGCAAACATTTGCATAAAATATGAAGTTTCATGAAATCATAACCCTCTACAGGCGTATGAACAAGCACATTGAGCAGAACAATACAGATACAATGCCCTAGCCCACCCGCGAAATGATGTGGCATGAAAACATTCAACTTTTAAAAAAGCAGTACACACCTTTAGTGCAATTTTGACTCTTTTAATCTTTTTGACCTTTTCAACTGTCTTTGGCCGACAATGTAAAAAGCAGATTGGAAGAATGTTAGTACGGCGGCTGACATCACCAAATTAATAACACAACAGTCGAGTCTGACAGCAAAGGGGACTTTTTATTCTGCCTACTTCAAGAACATTCGAGACAGCACACTACTGAGAAGATTGGCCATCTTCAGGTTACATCAAGTTAAAAGCAAGTAAGTTTTTAAAATCTAAAGATAAATGTGATGTCATAACTTACAGGATTCAGGGTATTACACTGGTCTATAGGGTTCTTGTAATCAGTCTTCAGCTCATCAAACGCTATGATCTAAAATGAAATTACAACAGTTAGAACCACTCATTTTAACATACAGCGACAACAAGCCTGCCCCAACCATCAGAACATTGCAGAATAAAACAAAGTATAACATTTTGGTACCAATTTACACAAAAACTCCAATGTGCCAAAAAGAACAAGAATTAAAGCCCTGACAACATGCCATTGCTGACTACAACGATCTGAGCCCACTGTGACCTCAAATTTCATTTTACCCAATGCTTCCAGTCCAGTTGTTTCCTCTATGCGCAAGAGCTCTTCCTACCTATACAGCTACTGGTTCCAAGTGGTCCTCATCCTGAAAACCCCTCTTCTGGTCCCACTCCCACTGTAGTTGTTCCCTGAATCAAACTGTATCCTTGTGAGCATCTCTTCTTTGGCAACCCTGTTAGTCTGGCATCTCTCGCTCTGGAACACTGCATTTGCATGCAGATGTGTCTGCTCCCGGGGACTGTGAGGGCCTTGGGGAGAAAGACCATTTTTAATTATCTGTGCAACCCTCTCCCTCGGCAGAGTGCTCTGAGACTCTAGAACGGACTCCAACAATTCAATTTATTCCCAATCACATACACTGCTAAGGCTCATGTTTCTAAGTGAACACAGCTTTGCACCTAAGTGTCTTAACACCCTTACACGGAACTGCAAAGTTTAAAATGTACAAAGAATCAAAGCTGGAGATACCCGACACTTTGTGCCATTAACTCAGGTGTCAGAAGTCAAAGCAGAAGGCTTGTGAGGACCTGTTGCCTCTCTTGCCTTCAGATGTGTATGGGACTGCCTGCTGTCATCAGCGATCAATGGTTACATATTTCTAGCTTTCACTGTGCTCACTTTTCAGTTAAAAATCTTTGTTTCAAAAGAGTACAGGTTTTCTTAATCTCTAGACATATATAAAATACCCTAGCCTTCTGTAATAAAAACTCTAAACAGAAATAGAAGGAAAAGTAACTGAAATATTAAAATGTAATATCCAAGGAAACCAGAAGATGTGAGGAGTGGCATGGGAGGAACTGGAGGAGAAAAAAGAAATGGAGAGAAATGATATAATTACATTTTAATTTTAAAAATATTAAGAAAATAATCACTTAAAAAGATAGACGACTACTGGGCGGAGGCCCCTGCTCAGCCAGAGGCGACACCAGCCCCCGGTGCGCAGTGTCTGCTGCCAGCAGCAGAGCTGAAGCTGGGGAAACAGCAGAAATGGGGCCTCAAACCAGGTGTGGAGGCAGCAAGAGAATTCACATGTGACCTTTCCACCAGCCTGGAAACGAACTTTACAGAAGCCACCTACAACTCACACTTGGTGGAGGAAGAACAGAAGCAGCAAACTATGCTAAGCCACAATAAACACCCCGGTTTCCATGGAACCTTTAAGCACACCCTGCTACAGTCCTAGGATTACAAAAATAAGATCACCTCAAGTTTAAAAAAAAAAAAAAAGACTTAAAAAATATAATATTCAGGGCAGCAAAGTTTTCACTGTGTACATTACTATGGCCCAGGGTCTAAAGAATTAATGTGCAGCACATTATTGAATGGAAGAGAGCTTTAAAAAGTAGGAAAAAAAAACCACTAGGCTAAAAATTTTCAATGTAAAGAACTTAACAAAAGGGATTTCCTTTGTCAATGATTTCTAGCACAATAAATGTTGAAAGTACAAATGTGTAGTTTGGCAGAAAGCAGCTTTGATCAGCTGTAAATATTAATAGTCAGCTACATCAAATTATCTACAGATAATCCCAAGTCTACTTTAGTAGCAGAAGTTCAAGACAAGGGCCATAACTTCAATAATATGATTATTGCATTTAGCAAGACTCAAATTAATAGCAAATTAACACAAAACCATTTTTGGAAACAGGGCTTCATGTAACTCAGAATCAAAAGTAGCCAAGAAAGAGTTGGGGGTCTTCTGGTTATCCTGTCACTACCTCCTCAGTGCTGGGATGACAGGTGTACAGCCCTCTGCCCAGGACGGATGGGGTACAGCCCTCTGCCCAGGACGGATGGGGTACAGCCCTCTGCTGGTTTGTGTGGTGGGACGGATGTGGTACAGCCCTCTGCCCAGGATGAATGCGGTACAGCCCTCTGCTGGATTGTGTGGTGGGATGGATGCAGTCTGAGATGTAGAGGGTTCACCAACGGAGCCACATCCCTGTCAAAACCTTTTTTGATTGGACAGTTTCTTTCAAGTAAACTGTTGAATGGGTCTCTGTAGAGCAATGGACACTAGACATATACTTGAAATTATTCCCCAAAGAGTACAGTAATTATCTGAAGTAAGGAATCCCTGGGTCTAAAAGCTCTCCACGGATCTGTGGTACAATCTCTAAGTCTGTAACAGTACTTAAAAGTATCTTCTACCTTACCTAGACATCTTCCTTTCTAATGAAATTACCCATTTTTTAAAAGTGCAGTTTGGGGGCTTCTTAAACATAGAATGTGGAAATGTGGGGAACGCGCCCAGAACAACTAACTCTCTTCTATTAATCTCCACCGTCCCAAAGGACATTTGTGAAGCCACATCTACAGATTCATGGGAAGCCATGGTGGGGCCAGCTCACATTTCTAAATTATCTTAGTGTTCTTCCACCAAAGGGGAGAAGATGCCATTCCAGTTTTTGGTTCCTACTAACGAGCGTTTTGAAGTAACAGTCACTTCTGACCCAGTGACAGCCTACACCAGCACTCCCCATTCCACAAGGCTCTAAAAGAAGTACAATTGCACTGTTTAGCAAAAGGAGCCTGTGGGATCGCTCGACTTCTGAGACTTCTGCTACATGTTACTGCTGCCATTTGGTCAGGTACACGATGGTGATGGAACCCGCTTCTTCATTCAAATTATACCATTATTCCAGAAGGTATTGGAAGGGTAGGAACAAATGAGATCAACTTTTAAAGATTGGTGATCTCCAGGGAGCTCTCAGTACTAAGGCGGTAGAGAAACCATCTCAAATAGAACTGTCACCGGGGCCAGGCACAGTTAAGACGCACGTCCACTCTACAATGATATGAGGAGCTGAAGGTTTCTGAAATTTTCAAAAATCAAATTAAAACTCCCTCTATTAAATCAATCAGCCCTGGCCACAGTGATGGGTTAGAAGGTTGACTCCTGAAAAGCTCCCGCGATTCAAGTATGACTTAAGGGGAAAACTCGGAAATGTGGCCAACTTAGTAATCAATCCAAGCTGCTTCAAAGTCCACCAGGAACCAGTATCCGTGCCACAGTGTCGTCCTACTAGAAAAGCGCCCATCGGGTAGTGCTGCAAAGCAGAGTTGGAAATGCAGCTAAAGTAGCTTCTAACTCTCTGATTTTGGCCGTGCTCCAAGGAAGCCTTAAAAGGCAAGCTGTTATTCAAGGATAAAAATTCGGAAAACTTCACGCCGAGAGTCGCCGCTCGGAGCGCACTGGGCATCCTCCCGAATGGAGGACGCGGGCAGCCCGGGCGCAGCCACGGCGCCGCCCGGCCGCCCCGCCCAGCCCCGCTCGCGAATAGCGGAGCGCGGCCTGGGCCCGCAGCGGCGGCGGGGACACCGGGCTTCCGCACACCGGGGCCCTCCGGACCCCTCGGCCGGGCCGCGTCCGCCGCCCCTGCGGCCGGACCACGTCCTGGCGCGCACCGGCCGCCGGGGCCCCCGCTCAGCCGCGGGCCCGCAGCCGCGAGAGGCTGCGCCGTCGCTCGCCCTCCTTCCCCATGCCCCGGCTACTCACGTGCCAGATGGCGAAGAAGATGAGCGCGGCGGTGAGCAGCAGCGCCAGCATATAGCAGAAGGCCGCGAAAGTGAACGCCATGGCCGGGGAGGAGCTGCCAGGCACGCCGGGGCCAGCGGAGAAAGGCGGCGCACGGCCCTCTGGGTAAAACCATTCACTTCCCCCGGCCTCAGCCGCCGCCGCCGCCGCGGCCTCCGCCCGGCGCGCCTGCGCACAGGGTCGCCTGCGTGCGCGCCCCCTTTTGGCCGGCGTCTGCCTAACAGTTCTGTTGTCAACAGTTGATCTAGTTTATTTGAATTGTCGTTAAATAATGCCTAGTTTGTTCCAGAGACTGTTCTCCTGCTTGAGATGCAAAAATAAATTTAAAAATGCCTGTATTGAAAGGTTTAATCTACTACCAGAAAGGAGCGACTAAATAACAATGTTATAACCTGTAAGCAGGTGACCGTGCGTGCTCTGAAAGGTCATAGAAGGGCACCCATCCCTCCTCTGAGCACCTATCCCTCCTTGAAGCTAATCTGAAGCTTATGTGATGATAAGTCCAGGCAAAGAGAATGGAGCGCTGGTAATACGGGGAAATGGTTCGAATGAGCAAAGGTAGAGATGGAAAAAAGGAAAGGAAAACTTGTGTGCAAATAGCATTGGGTCTGTTAGTGGAACTTGCGTGAAAGAGCAGAGAGAGGTTAATTCTTGGACACCAAAATATGTTCAGTGCAGTGCAGCTCTTTTAAGAGGTCCTGCAGGAGCTCAGGTTATAACCAGACCGCCAAGGTTTTCAAACTCTTTTGCTTATCACAGGATTTCAAAGATTTTATTTTTCTCATTGCAACCCTGTGACATCATAAATACTGCAAATTAGAAAGGCTGTGGTGGAGAAAAAGAAACAAAAACAAAATAAAATTTCTTCAGAACAGAAGTTGTTTCACTTTTAATGGGGGCTGCAACCCACAGAAGCAATTCACCCCCTACTGCTGCTGGTGGAAGTGAGAACTTCTCAAGGCTTCTTAAGCAAGAAAGACATGCCAAATTTGCACTAGAAATTGCTCACACTAGCAAATTGTATAGAATGGTTTAGAAGGTATATCCAATCTGTCTGAGAGACTCTCTGCAGTGGTAGACACTTGCCCTACTGGAATCCATCCGATACAACAGCCACTGGCTACTTGTAGATGCAGAGTGGCTAATGTGGGTAAGGAATTGAACTGTAAATTTTGCCTCACTTTAATCAATTAAAATTTATTTTAATGCTACATTCATTTCTGAATTGTGTGGGCACACACCCATTGGTCTGCGGTGAGAGGAGGAAGCCCTGAGTGACCGTGTGCTATTATTGACATGGCATGGCCATATCAAGTATTCTAAAGCCTCAGGTCCACAGGAAAATGGCAGATGGTATAGATTTTAAGGTCAGTTTTGTTATATGTATATGTATTTCTGCTCTTGATTAAGGTATTGTGATTGTGTAGTTCATTTAAGAATGTAATGTATAATTAGGAAATATAGGTTGTTAATGGATAATCATTGATAATAGTCAAGCTTTTAGTCGTTAGATTTTCTAGATATATAGAGATATATTTTAGTTAAATAGGCATTCTTCATATCTTTCAAAGGCTACAAAATATGGCATTTTAAATGTCTTAATAACTTAGGGTTTTTCATGACAATGAGACACGTCTGCTCCTGGCAGCACCAATCTACTTCAAGAGGAAGATGGGCATCAAAGAGGCTCCTTATGGAGTTTGATAGCCATTTGGGCAAGAAACTGCTCTTGCCTGAACTGTTGTATAAACTGGACACAAAGAACCCACAGAGAGAGAACTACTGAACTTGCCTAAGGGTGAGATGGTCTTTTGGGGTTCCTGATTCATAAAAGAGTCTGCGAGACATTCTGCAGGACACAGCAGAAAGTGACTGAACTGCCTTTGGAATTTCCTGCTTCATGGAAATGTCTGCTGGATACTATGGGCCTGAAGGCCAAAGATGGATGCCCCAATGGTACAGAGGAACTTTGGGTGACTGTCCAGGCAGCAAGTTGTCTCTGTCATTTCTAGAGTTTAAAAGTTGCATATGACTTGTTTACTTAGGTAGTATTATATCCTTCTGGAGTCTTTGATGGAGTTAAATGGTTCAATAGTTATAGTTTTCCTTAGTTATGATAAAAGATAAAATAGATTTAAATATTGTAACTGTAATTCTTGCTTGATAACTGTTTTGTTACATAGAAGTTTACTATGTTAAAGCCTTTCTTTTTTGTTTAAACAGAAAAAGGGGAAATGATGGAGGAGTGTCTATGTGTTACTTTCATTATTAATAAAGATACTGCCTTGGCCCTTTAAGAGACAGAAAATTAGGTAGGCGGAGTAAACAGAACAGAATTCTGGGAAAGAGAAGGCAGCCGCTTCAGTCACCATATGCAGTAGCCATGCCTCTCCTCTCCGAGATGGATACAGGTTAAGATCTCTCCTGGTAAGTGGTCCACCTCGTGGTGCTACACGGATTACTAAATATGGGTTAATCAAAATGTGAGTAAGAGGCTAAAATTAATGGGCCAGGCAGTATTTAAAAGAATACAGTTTCCATGTAATTATTTTGGGTAAAGCTAGCCGGGTGGCGGGACGCAGCCCTGCCGCTTCTTTCTACAGATCCAACCACACCCCCAGACTCAGGGAAATGGCAAAACCTTTCTCTGCTCTGTGTGTGGATGCCTCCTTGTTCAGCTGTAAGCAATAGCCTCTTCTCCCTGTTCACTGTACATAATAAACACACAGAGGATGTTGTGCTTTCTCCACCCAAGAGCCCAGTCCATCTGACCCCAGCTACTCTGTTCTTTTATTCATTTACTTGACCCCCAGTCAGGTCCATTCCTGGAGACCATGCAACGACTCCTTATAGGTCAGTGAACAAATTAGAGGAATCAGTTCTACCATGTGGATCCCGGGAACGGAACTCAAGGGTTACCCAAATGCCTTTACCCCTGGAGCCAACTCTCGAGCCCTCAGCTGAACTTCAAATACTACACGCAGCTAAGGTAGTGAACAGTAAAGGTCTGTATCACCGGGATAATATGGCATGTGATAAGTGTACGTTTCAGATAGGCTCTCTCCAGTCCTGGAGGATCTGATGCCCTCTTCTGGCCTCCATTGGCACTGCACACATATAGGATGTGGAGGCAAAAGACCCATACACATAAACCAAAACCAAACCTTTAAAAGTAGTTACTGGGCCACACTGGTCATGTTGCTAGCACTCAGTGTCCTCATGTGACTGAGTTACTATGCATACAGGATATGTCTGCCATCACAAAAATAAAATCTACCGAATGAACTGTGTAGAATATCTTGCAGCTGTAAACTGCTGGCGAACACATGCTCTTTAATGAGGGCAAAGAGCCAGTTGAATCAATCAACCATGCAAGGCAATAGACAAGGGAACTAATAAGTCTACCTGACGTTTTGGAGGGCCATTACCAACAGTGAACAATCTATGCCCTGGGCCCAAACAGCTCCCAGGATTCACCTGAAATTTACATTAACTCTCAAATCACAGGCGTACTTGTAGTACACATTAAGACCCTGGTTCTACTATATATAGAGATGGAGCTGGATGCTGACTGACCTAGGCACTCTCTTTCCTTCTGTCTCTTGGGGCTCTTTTCCTTCTTGGCTCAAGCTGTCTTTCCATGAGTTTGCTTCCACACCCCCTATTAATCAGGCCCTCCAACTCATATAACTAGACACTGCCAGTCAGACATTGGTGATCTAAAAGATAAATCCTACAAAGCATCTAGTGTTATCATTTATAAAGACACGTGAGTGACCTGAGATGGGGCAGCTGCCTCATTGGATCCACTAGTGGATGGCCTGAGGTCTCCATGGGAATCAGACAAGATATGCCAGGCAGAGAGAGTTTGGGTATAGAGTTTATTTAGTGGGTTATGGAGGGAAAAGGGAAGGGGGAGGAAGGGGGAAAAAGAGAGAGCTCCCTCTCCAGAAGAGAGGGGAGGGGGGAAGGGAGGAGAGGGAGGCAGTAGTTACCTCTTGGGGGTGGGGGAAGCAGGCTGGGAGGAGGTTTGGGAGTGGGCAGGGCTCGTCTCTTGTCTCTTAAAGGGTCAGGGTACCCAAGTGACAGACCAGTCAGCAGATTATAACATCTAGTGTCTGCCCCAAACTAGGTAATGCTGGTGTTACATGATGAAGGGGAAATACTAAGCTGTTTTAAGAGGATGTGCAGGACCTCAGAAACCAGCACCATTTTGCCAAAATCTAGGGAGTTTCTTAGCAACCAAATTTCGTTCTTCATTCATTTAATTTTTTCCTAACACCTACCTGTCTGCAGGTGCTGCCAACTGACAACAGGATACACTTCGCCCGTTGTTCTTCCAGATGGAAGACCAGAGCATTCTAGTCAGTACCAATCCAGTTCACACTAAGGAATCAATCCTTCTTGGTTCAGGAGGCTCTGGAATCCTTCAGCCACTGCCAGGAGAGGCCAGAGTAGGATATTTAAAGATAGGGGGTAACAGAAAAGGGCAAGTCTTGGACAGATCTCAATCTACCTTCATTCAACTTCCTATGAGAGGGACTCATAGGGACTCCCATAGAGGTGGAACAATGGGGGGTATCTTAGTTAGGGTTTCCATTGCTGTGAAGAGATGCCAAGACCACAGCATCTCTTAGAAAGGAAAACATTTCACTGGAGCTGGCTATAGTTTCAGAGGTATAGTCTGTCGTCGACATGGTAGAAAGCATGGTGGCATGCAGGCAGACATGGTGCTGGAGACAGAGCTGAGAGCCCCACATCTGGATCAGCAGGCAGCAGGAAGTGAACTGGTTCGAGTTCCTGAGACCTCAAAGCCCACCCCTAGTCATGCGCCTCCTCCAACAAAGCCATGCCTACTCCAAGGCCACACCTTCTAGTAGTACCACTCCCAATAGGCCTATGGCAGCCATTTTCTTTCAAACCACTACAGGAGGATGGAAAACTGCTCCTTGGCTAAAGATCCTCCATGCACAAAGAAGATTGTAGGACAACAGTTCTCAATCTGCCGTAAGAGGTTTGTGTTTTTGGAAAAATAGAAATCTTACCTGGAAATCACAAGTGGCTGTGGGTAACACAGGAATCTACACATGTGCCCAAGACATAAACATTGGAGGGAATAGCTATGAAATTGGGGAAACCAAGAAAAGGAACAGGAATTATGGGTTGCCCCTAATCTACTGTTATGGTTTGGACATTAAGTGATCCTTGAAAAGATTTCTGTGTTAAAGGTTTGATTTCTGATCTAGCAGTATTCAGAGGTAGGGCTTTGGGGAAATGAAGCATCAATGGATTCCTTGATGGCGTCGTAGTGAGATGGCATTATTGGGAGATAGCAGAAAGCAGGAAGAGGGGCTTAATTAGATGAAGTAGGTCACAAGTGGTATGTAGTGGTTTGAATGAGAATGACCACCATAGGCTCATATATTTGAATACTTGGTCCCTAGAATGGAACTATTTGGGGAGGATTAGGAGGTATGGCCTTGGTGAAGGAGCTGTGTCACCAAGGATGGATGGGTTTAAAGTTTCAAAAGCCTATGCCAAGCCAAGTCTCTCTCTTTGTTTACCTGCAATTTGCAGATCAGATGTGAGCTCTCAGCTACACTCCAGTACCATGCCCGTCTGCTGCCAAACTCCACTCCAAGCCATGATGACAAGAGACTAACCCTCTGAAGCTGTAAGGAAGCCCCAACTAATGCTTCCTTCTGCCTTGTTCATGATGCCCTCTTAGAGCAAGAGAACAATGACAAGACAGGATGTGTCCTGAAAGACAAACCATGTCCCTAGCCTAGTCACCCTCTCTGCTTCCTGGCTGCCAGAGGTGGACAACTCTGTGGCACCTCCCTGCCCTGTCCTGATGCTCTTCCAGAAACAATGGAGCCAGCATAGCAGAACATAGACTTCTTTCTCACTGGCAGACCACAGAGTTTGCTCAAGGGTTTATGGCCCCTTTGCTATTGTTCAGAGGAGGATCCTTTCCTGGCCCATGGTCTTGGGAAAAGGTAACTTTCATTCCTCGAGAGTGATGAATGACTTTCCTTTGCACTCTGAGATGCCTTGAATGAGGATGTTAAAGATTTGGAATGCTTGGTCTTCCATTGGTAGAACTGTTTGGAACAGATTAGGAGGTGTGGCCTTCTTGGAGGAGGTGTGTCACTTGGGATGGGCTTTGAGGTTTTAAAAGTCAAGCCATTCCCAGGTAGCTCTCTCTGCCTCCTAGCTGCTGACGAAGACATAGCTTTCTGCTCCTGCTCTGGTGCCATGCTGCCCGCCATGATGGTCATGGACTCACCCACCAGCTGCTCAAACTTCTAATTTACTCTTCTGAACATTGCCTTGGTCATGATGTGATGTGGGATTCCCCTCTGTATGCTGTGAATACCATTGGTTAATAAAGAAACTGTCTTAGGCCTGCACAGGGCAGAATAGAGGTAGGTGGGAAAACTAAACTGAATGCTGGGAGAAAGAAGGTGGAGTCAGGAGATGCCGTGTAGCCGCTGCAGGGAACAGACATGACGGAACCTTGCCAGTAAGCCACAGCCATGTGGCAATACACAGATTAATAGAAATGAGTTAAATTAAGATGTAAGAGTTAGCCAATAAGAAGCTAGAGATAATGGGCCAAGCAGTGGTTTAATTAATACAGTTTCTGTGTGGTTATTTTGGGGCTTAGCAGCCAGGAACAAACAAGTGGCCTCCTAGAACAATGGTGTCTTGTTAGAACCATTTAAAAAAAGAGATGACAACTGGTTGTCCATGCTAATTTTTTGTTTTATTTTATTTTATTTACTGTCAATTTGACACAAGCTAGAGTTACCTGGGAAGAGGAACCTCAATTGAGAATATATAGAGCATACCCACAGCAGATTGGGATGCAGGCCATCCTGTGGGGCACTGTCTTAATTGATGACAGTCCCATGGCATATTAAAAAAAGAAGTCAACAGTAAACAGTGTTCCTCCATGGTCTCTACTTCAGCTCCTGCCTCCAGGTTCTGCCCTGCTTGAGTTCCTGTCCTGACCTGCCTCAATGATGGCGTGTGATCAGATCATGCAAACCAAATAAACCCCTTTCTCCCAGATTGCTTTCTGTTTTATCACAACAATAGAAACCTAATACATTTCTGTTCACTATATATGTCTTAGTTAGGGTTTCTATTATTGTGATGAAAACCCATGGCCCTAAAGCAAGTTGGGGAAGAAAGGGTTTATTTGGCTTACACTGCCATATCATTGTTCATCCCTGAAGGAAGTCAAGGACAGAAACGCAAACAGGTCAGGATCCTGGAGACAGGAGCTGATGCAGAAGCCATGGAGGGGTGATACTTACTGGCTTGCTTCACATGACTTGCTCAACATTCTTTCTTATAGCAGCCCAGAGATGGCCACCCACAGTGGGCTGGGCCCTCCCCTATTGATCACTAATTGAGAAAATGTCCTACAGCTGGACTCACAGCAGCATTTCCTCAACAGAGGCTCCTTCCTCTCTGATGACCCTCGCTTTTGTATGTGTGTCAAGCTGACACACAAAAGCAGCCAGTACAATATACCTCCCTAAAACATAAGGCCAAGGCTATGTTCAAAGAGAAAGCATTGAACCTGGCAGAATGTGATTTCTCAATATCAGATAGCTATGTCATCCAGTGTGGCCTTTGCTCAAGGAGTGCCTATTACACAACCATTAGGAAAGCAATTAGTGTACAAGCATACAGACATGACTCATCCAACAGTCTCATATGTGCAAAACCTGTGTCTATTTGTTCCTTGTCTTAGTTAGGGTTTCTATTGCTGCAATGAAACACCATGACCAAACGGCAAGCTGGGGAGGAAAGAGTTTATTTGGCTTACACTTCCACATCACAACCCATCATTGAAGGAAGTCAGGACAGGAAGCTGGAAGTAGAAGCTGATGCAGGAGCCATGCATTACTGGCTTGCTTCCCATGGTTTGCTGCGTTTTTATAGAACCCCAGACCATGAGCCCAGAGATGACACCACCCACAATGGGAGGAGACCTTCCCCCATCAATCACTGACTAAGAAGCTTCCCTACAGCCAGATCTTATGGAGGCATTTTCTCAACTCACGCTCGCTCCTACTCTAGGTTGTGTCAAGTTGACATAAAACTAACCCCTGCATTCCTCTTATTTTATGTCTTTTTTATAATTTTAATTGAGGTAAAGTTTGAGGACAATGAGACACACAATACACAGTGGTCCCTTCTATATTTACACCCCTCCCTCAGGAGACCAAAGGTCTTGCCAACACTCCACAAGGTTCCCTTGTGTCCCATTCCCAGGTAACAAATACTCTGCTTTTCATCACAGAACATAGATGTTTTATGTTATTGAATTTTACTGAATGAAATTGTTTATGTCTTCTTTGTTTTGTCTTTCTTGGCTCAACATATGTTTGAGTTTCTTTTTTGCTTGAGATTCTTCCACATTGCTCTTTATATCTGTATTCATTCTTAAAGTCAACTTTATTGAGGTATGACTTTATAAAATACAACATATTTCCCATTTAAGAGTACAATGAGTTTAGATAAAATTATACACTCAGTACATATCCTGGGGTAACTATGAAAGCCAGGAAAGGAAAAAGAGGCAGTTGCCAGGGTGGAGGCTGAGGATGCAACAGAGAAGGGAATAACAAGGTCTGAGTGATCTGAGTGGGGCAGGAGGGGGCTGATTGGAGGAAGGAGATGTACAGGAGAAGAGAGAAGGGGCCAATAATGGTAAGCATGTCTGGGAAAGTCACAAGGAATCATACTTTGAACTATACCTTTAAAAAATCCCAGTAACACATATGCGTTTGTGTACAAAGACGCACATAGAGTTAAATGAGACTTTCTCATCTGAAGGGACGACAATTCCTCCAAGAGTCAAGGATCACCCTAAAAACCCAACACCAGGCATGAGAACATTTTTTGAGTTGTAGGTTAGGGTTGTCCCAGAGAATCTCTAAGCATTACAGGCTCTTGTTCTTGCCCCTAAGGGCTAGTTTTCACTGTACCGGAAGGTACCATGCAAGCTTCCAAAATAGGGGAGTGTTGCAGGATATTTGATCACACTGTGAAACCCCAAGACTGTGTTAATAAAATCAACCTTGAATGGGGGCAGAACCAGCAACTAGTTGACAAGAATTAGCCATAGAGAGACAAATAGAAAGTCACACAAGAAGGAGTAGGAAAGGACTTAGAGATTTGTGGTCTTTTTGGTTTGGGACGAATGGAGATATGTTCTCTTCATGGGGCTGCAGCCAAAAGGAAGGTCAGCTGGTTGTTTCTCGGCCCCTCTGACCTATCAGGTTTTCACCCCAACATCTTACTCCCAAGTCTTTATTGATAGATAGAACAATAGAGACTCAGGTAAAAACTTCATTTGGTGGCAGCGACCGAGCTGGTGCAGGCAGGACTAGAACTCCCGCCAGGAGCACTGGCTGCAGGGCAGCCGGACAGCAGGGTTGCAGATGGTAGTAAAGTATCAGTAGACTCAGGTGCAGCCACTAAGCCAACGGAAAACCAACAGGTAAGCAACCAATAGTCCTACCCAGCTAGGATACATACGCACCACAATGACCAGTATGGCAAATAACCTTAAGGGTGCAGTATAGTGCCACATATAACTCGGTAGTGACCAATCTCTGTAACTGGACTTAAGACCTGTTGAACAAGACAGAAATTATGCCTGGTACTGGGAAGCTAGCCAACCACCTAGGGCTAGTGAAGTCATGGATCTTGGAGAACCTATAACTACCACTTTACTAAACTAATATAATCCCTAGCTATTTGCTAAATATCTGTCCTTATACCCATAGATAAGTGTAATTCTCACCCCTCGTCAAGGAAAGTTCTCTTTGGAACAGACAGGGGCCATTACAGAATAGTGGATGCTCTGATACAGCTCCCACACCTGAGGCGCAGGGGTCACTGAAGAGGGGATGGAAAGACTGTAGGAGCCAGAGGTTCGGGGAAGTGGCTGTGAAATTGTGTTTCCTATAAATGTGAGAAGCTACACCCTTAAGGTCTCACGGACATGACTTCCTAAACATGGGCTGAACAACATTAGGCCAGCATAGTCTCAGTCCCTACAGACCAGTGCACATCTGGAAAACCCGTGGGTCTTTCTGAGCATGGTAGATGGAGGCAGAGGCAGTCTGACCTCTGGGAGTTTGATGCAGGCTAACCATAGCTACATAGTGAGACCCTTTCTCACTAAAATAAAACAGAACAAAAGCTTGGCTGTAGGCAAGCCTGTAGGGCATTTTCTTAGTGATTAATGTTAGAGGGTCCAGCCCATTGCGGGTGATGCAACCCTGGGGCACGTGTTCCTGGATTCCAAAAGTAGGCTGAGAAATCCATAGGGGACAAGTCAGTAAGCAGCACCCATCCATGGCCTCTGCATCAGCCCCTGCCTCCAGGTTCCTGTCTTGACTTCTTCAATGGTGAACAGTGCTGTGGAAGTAAAAGCCAAATAAACCCTTCCCTCCCCAACTTGCTTTTTGGTCATGGTGTTTCATTGCAGCAATAGAAACCTTAAGACACGGGGCCTTGAAAGAGTTAAGGTTTCAGTTCCTAGGATCCTGGCTTTCCCTCTGAAGAGCTGTAGTTACCAGTCCTAAGGCAGCTGTATCTAAGGCACCCTGTGTTCTCTTTGCCAACACTGTCTGAGTTAGCTCTCTGCTGATAATGGCCCATTTTCCCAATACAAATAGTATAGAGCGGTTCTCAACCTGTAGATCACCACCCCTTTGGCAAACCTCTATCTCCAAAAATGTTTATATTACAATTCATAGCAGTAGCAAAATTACAGTTATGAAGTAGCAACAAAAACAATTTGATGGTTGTGAATCACCACAACATGAAGAACTGTATAAAACAGTTGTCGCATTAGGAAGGTTGAGAACCATAGGAAGATGCTATACTTCTTTTGTTTGTTTGTTTGTTTGTTTTTCAAGACAGGATTTCCCTGTGCAGCTTTTTTTAAAAATATTTATTTATTATGTATACAATATTCTGTCTGTGTGTATGCCCACAGGCCAGAAGAGGGCACCAGACCCCATTACAGATGGTTGTGAACCACCATGTGGTTGCTGCGAATTGAACTCAGGACCTCTGGAAGAGCAGACAATGCCCTTAACCTCTGAGCCATCTCTCCAGCCCCCTGTGCAGCTTTGGAGCCTGTCCTGGAACTCACTCTGTAGAACAGGCTGGTCTCGAACTCACAGAGAATCGCCTGTCTCTGCCTCCCGAGTGCTGGGATTAAAGGAGTGCGCCACCACGGCCCTGGGATGTTATATTAAGGAACTTGCTTCGCCTAAGTCATCAGCTTACACAAGACCTCCCAGTCCCATCTATTGCTTTTGTCTTCTTGATTTCACATTCTCGGTCCTTCCACTCACCACTCAGAACCCTTATTCCCGTAAGTTCGGTTGGGAACAAAGGGCTTATTACAGGTTTCATTTCTCAGATCGCACTCGAATATGTCACTGAGGGAAGTTAAGGGCAGGAACCTAGAGACGAGAAGTAGAAACCATAAAGGAGTGGTCTTGCTCACCTGCTTTCTGACATAATTCAGGGCCACCTACCCAGGGGTGGCACCACCCACTGTGGGCTGTGAGCTGAGCCCACTCACATCAATCATCAATTAAAAAAAATGTCTGACAGACTTGCCCACAAGTGATCGTGGAGACACCATTTTCTCAGCCGAGGTTCCCCATCCCAGACACGCCTATGTTTGTGTCATACTGACACAACTCGAGCACCGCGACCAGTCTGGTGGACCAGTGAGTCAGGCGGGCTCATGGGGGCTGTAAGGAACAACCTGACCAGACGCCACAGTCCATTGTTTACCAAAAGGATGCAGTGGGAAGGAGCTGCCAGGAAGTCTTGTCCCTTTCTGGGCTGCAATTTTCTGAAGTGTTAGGAGTCTCTCTTACTCACTAGTTGGCATTTTTTTAAGGTTTAATTAGTTAAAATTCAGAGTCTTTTTGAGTCGATGCTTTAGAAATTCTTTATGTCCATCCTATGTGTGCGGCCAGCTGTTAGTAAATTAGCTAAGTATAGGAATTAGTGCACAGTTGATGGCTGTGAGTCTTCCAATACGCATCTAGATGCCTGCTGGGATTAGGGGTTCTGGCTACAAGGCCCATAAGAGGTGACCTTGGACTGGAGATGTGGCTGTCAAATAAAGTTGTGGCACCAAAGGACTCACGAGGACTCACAAGCTCCTACGTCATAGAAGACAATTGTGCAGAGACCAAGAGTCCTTCCAATTGTGCCCACTTCCCACTGGCCTGGGCTTGTGCCTGGGTCATGCACTCTGCTTCCCTGCCTCCACAAGGAACCACTGGAGTAGAGCAATGGTAGAGTCTAGCCGGATGATGTTTCTACCTCCCCATGACAACAATTCCCAAAAGATTACATGGATTCTATGCCCCTCAGGTGCTTCAATATGAGACATACAAGGACATTCAGCAAGTGAGAGTAACGCACAGGACCCAGAACAGTCAACAGAACCTAGATGCAAGCACAACGTTAGAATAAGCTGAGAACATAACTTACTTATGAGTCGGAGAAAAACGACATTTAAGTAGAATAGTAGCCACACCCTACAGGGACTTTCTTCCCTTCCCAAACACTAGTGAGAAGCTATTTACAATCATACAAAAGTTCTGTATTGCTCTACCAGGCATGTTCAACCCACAGCTCATGGGCTGAGTGCAGCAATGTATAGTTTTAAAAGTCAGCCAAAACAAAGTAAAAAAAACCTACTTAAAACATTATGAAATTTTGCCGGGCAGTAGTGGCACATGCCTTTAATCCCAGCTCTTGGGAGGCAGAGGCAGGTGGATCTCTGTGAGTTCGAGGCCAGCCTGTTCTACAGAGTGAGTTTCAGTCAGACTGTCCCACATGTCTCAAAAAAAATTATGAAATTTTATGTGACTTTCTAAAAATTTAAATTGCCAATTTTGAGCATCAATATTGTAAATGACATCTTGTGGCAATGTCAAAAGGTTGAACACGCCACGTGTCTGCTATGGCTGCTGTAAAAAGATATCATAGACTGAGTAGCTTAGAAACAATTCTATCCCTTGGTGCTGAAGGCTGGGAAGTCCAACATCAAGTAGTCAGCAGACTGAGTGACATAGGTGTGTCTTCTATCTATCTGATGATTTCATTGGTTAATTAATAAAGAAACTGCTTGGCCTGATAGGTCAGAACATAGGTGGGTGGAGTAGACTGAACAGGATGCTGGGAGTGAGGCAGATGCCTTGGGCAATCGCCATGCCTCTCCTCTCTGGGTCAGACACCATGGAGCCAGCCACCAGGTCATACATGCTAAATCTTTCCCGGTAAGCCACCACCTTGTGGTGCTACACACATTACTAAATATGGGTTAAAGCAAGATGTGAGAATTAGCTAATAAGAGGCTGAAACTAATGGGCCAGGCAGTGTTTAAATGAATACAGTTTGTGTGTTGTTATTTCGGGGCATAAGCTAGCCAGGCAGCCGGAAGCTGGGCGGCAGAAACACAGCCCCACTGCTCATTACTACAACTGAGGTCTGGTGAGAACGGCTTTCTGGTTCATAGCCCTCTAGCTGCATCCTTTTTTGGTAGAAGGGCTGAACAAGGAACCACTGCCTTTACAAGGAACCACTGGAGTAGAGCAATGGTAGAGTGTAGCTGGATGATGTTTCTGCCTCCCCATGACAACAATTCGTAGCCTTATGTCTATGTCTATGTCGCCTTCAAGAACAACTTCCTTAGAACTTGACTTTCCAACTTCTTACCTCAACTTCAGAAAGTGTAAGAATGAGCAAGGCTGAAGATCCAGCACAGCCTGCCCTGTACCTGGAGACACTCTTTAGCTAATACCGAGCACCGTTCTCAGAGCCTCTGCGTTTGGAGCTCAGACTAGACAATGAGTGCAAAGGTATCTGTGTTCATTACTTGTTAATCTTTAAATTTTATAGTCTTGTGTGGTTAATGTTTAAGCTGTAAACTTTTAAAATTAAAATTTTTAATATTAACACTTTGAAGGGGTTGGAGAACTGACTCAGTGGTTCAGTGTGTCTGATTTTCCAGAGGACCCCAGTTCAGTTGCCAACACCACATCATGCAGACAACAACTACCTGGAGCTCTTCTGGCCTCCAGGGACAAGCGCACTCATGTGCACATACCCAAATGCAGAAACACAGACACATATACACTTTAAAACAATTACTAATGCCCATGTCCTTTATTTCACTGCTTAAATTTTAAAAACCACTTTGAGTGTTTAAATGTATAATTTTAAAAGAAGAGATCTAAGCATGGTGTCATATTCTCTAATCTCAGTTTCTCAGAAAGGTGATGACGAATTTCAAGTTTTAAGATAGCCTGGACAATTTAGAGAACTTAGAGAGACCCTGTCTCAAAAAAAATTGACCTAGGCTGTGTCTTAATAAATGAACATTTGCCTGGCATGTGCAAGGCCCTGAGTTAATACTCAGTATCGTAAACAAAGCAATATTTTCCTCTGATTTAAATCAACTTGCAATATATGAAGCTACAATAATATGAGATTGCAGTCCAAGAATCTTTGTGTGTGTGTGTGTGTGTGTGTGTTTTCAAGATTTTACTTGAAACTTAAGGGTTTACTCTGTAGTGTTAGTTTCTGTCCTAGAACTTGCTCTGTAGACCAAGTTGGCCTTGAACTCACAGAGATCCACCTGCCTATGCCTCCTAAGTGCTGGGATTAAAGGCATGTATCACCACGACCTGGCTGAGGTCCAAGAATCTGCTGGTCCTCTTTAGTTGGGAGGCTAAGGCAGGACAGCAATGAGTTACAGAGTACCAGAATCCAAGACAAAACAAATACATTAGAGCATTTCTTCAAAACAACACTCCTTCCAGGTAAGAAACATGTAGTTTTAAAGATTTGAGTTTTACTTATGCATGTATATGTACAATGTTACTGGTATCTTGGGGAGGGGGCAGAGCAAAAGGGGCATTAGATCCCCTGCAGCTGAAGTTAGAAGCTGTTGTAAGGCATCAGAACTGTGTGCTGTTTACTGAACTTGGGTCCTCTGAAAGCCCTCTTAACTGTTGAGCCATCTTTCAGTCAGAAGCAGGCTCTTAGATATCTTTGAGTTCAAGGACAGCCTGATCTACATAGCAATTTCCAGAAGAGCCAAGACAACATAGTAAGACCCTGTTTCAGAAAATATTTTTGAGCACATACATCATGATTCAGTTAACAATAAGGTCAATAAGGTTATTCAACCTATGGGCTCACTACAAACTGAAATCCCTTTGCCTTCTCTATTACCAAAAAGATGGCCTCTTAGAGTTATTGATTTGAAAGATTGTTTCTTCACTATACCTTTACAAGAAAAGGGTAGAGAAAAATTTGCCTTCACAGTGCCTACTTACAATAATTCTCAGCCTACTAGGTGATATCAATGGATTGTCCTCCAATGCTCAATAGTCCTACATTGTGCCAATACTTTGTAAGTCAGACATTGGAAAAATATGTAAACAATTTCCTAAGTCTATAATTTACTATTACATGGATGACATTTTGCTATCTGATTCAAACATGGATACTTTAGAAAGAATGTTTAAAGAAGGAAATAAAGTTTTACCTAAATGGGGACTGCAGATTGCTCCTGAAAAATACAAAGAGGAGATTCTGTCAATTACCTAGGTTATAAAATAGGTTGCAGAAAATTAGGACACAAAAGGCACAAATTAGGAGCGACTGGTTACAGACTCTGAATGACTTTCAAAGATTGTTAGGAGACATTTCCAGTCTACGACTGGCTGTTGGGATAACACCTGATCTAATAATTCATTTAAAGAAAACCTTAGATGGTGATAAAGATTTGAATAGTCCCAGAGAATTAACAGCTGAAGCAGAAAAGGAACTGACAATGGTTGAGAAAAATTACAGAAGGCACATGGGGATAGGGTGAATCCAAATCTAAGTTGTATATTGCCTCCCAGAATTTCTCCTATGGGAATTTTAATGTAGAATGAAGATATTATTTTAGAATGGATCTTTTACAGCATAAACCAAGTAAAAAATTAAAAACTTATGTGGAAAAAGTCTCTGGATTAATTATAAAAGGTAAATTGAGACTTCGTCAACTAGCAGGTATAGACCCAGCAGAAATTATAGTGCCTTTTACTACTGAGGAAATAAAAAAGTTATGGGAAGACAATGAACCATGGCAAAGAGCTTGTGCTAATTTTTTGGGAAGAAATTAATAGCAACTATCCCAAAAGCGATAGACTTAACCTCATAAAGAGAACTTCTTGGATTCTTCCTCAAATTGTATGTGATGCTTCAATAACTAGAGCCTGTACACTTTATACTGATGCTCCATCAGGGAAGGCCTGTTACAAATCAGAAGAATTGAGTGAGGTAGAACAAAGCCCTTATAATTCTGTCCAGAAGGCAGAATTATATGCTGTTCTCATGGTGCTAAGGAATTTTTAAAAACCTCTTAATATAGTTGCTGATTCACAATATGTAGAAAGAGTTGTCTTGCATATTGAAACTGCTGAATTTATACCAGATGATACAGAATTGACCGTACACTTATCCAGGTACAGGACATTATCAGGAATAGGCTTTGTCCTATGTACATAACACACATTTGATCCCATACAGGTCTGCCAGGTCTTCTAGCACAAAGTAATGCAGAAATTGATCAATTATTGATTGGTAGTGTGTTACAGGTCTCAGAATTTCATAAAAAACATCAATCACATAAATAGCAAAAGTTTAAAGAAAGAGTTTTTCATTAAATGACTGCAAGCTAAGGAGATTATAAAGAGATGCCCTACTTGCTCTTTCTATAACCAAACACTGCTACCTGCAGGGACTAACAACCCAAAGGGTACTCAAAGGAATGAAATCTGGCAGATGGATGTGTTCCACTTTGCAGAATTTAGAAAATTAAAATATGTACACCGCACCATTGATACTTCTTTAGGCTTTCAGTGGGCAACTGCTTTAAGCTCAGAAAAGGCTCATTAAGTAATCACATATCTATTAGAAGTTATGGCTATCATGAGTATACCTGCACCAATAAAGACAGACAATGGTCCAGCATGTCTCTAGGAAAATGAAACAGTTTTTTGCTTATTATAATATTAAGCATGTTGCAGGTATACCACACAATCCTACAGGTCAAGCAGTTATAGAAAGATCAAATCAAACTATAAAAGATATGTTAAACAGACAAAAAGGGGTGGAAAATGCCCCCAGAAATAATTACATAATGCTTTATTAACCTTGAATTTTCTTAACACTAATGAGAAAGGAACAACAGCAGCAGAAAGACATTGGATAATGGAAAAGTCTGCTGAATTATAAATCAACCGGTTTATTTCAAGGATGTGCTGACCTCACAATGGAAGCCAGGAGATGTGCTGTGTTGGGGAAGGGGTTTTGCTCTTGTTTCCACAGGAGAAGAAAAATTATGGATACCATCAAAATTAATAAAGATTTGGTTTGAAGAGGAGAAACTTCTTGGAAAGGAGAAATGACAGCTCATCCACATTGACGATAACCATACAGGTGGTAAGGAAAGCATATAGGATGGGGGCAGGGTTCTGTTCTTGTCTTTGCAGGAAAATACTCATCTTCAAAAATTCAAGAGACCCTGGCTGTTTGAATGATGACAGATGGAAAACTAACTACCCAATAAGGATCATCAAGAAAATAAAATATGGTTCATAAATACAAATGACAGAGTGTATACATTTATATATATATATGTGTGTGTGTGTGTGTGTGTGTGTATGAATGTATATATTTAGGAATATATAGAACTGGTTTGGAGTTGGACAAAGGCTCTGTCCTTCTTTAAATCCAAGCATGTTGTTAAAAGAAAAATCTGGAGTTTTTATTTCATGTCAGGAGCCATGATATGGGACAGAAATAAGAAAGAATTTAGAAAAAAATTTTACTTTTCTTTCATATCTATTTTTGTCTTTATCATACCTTTCATTGAGTATATGTCTGTATACATCTATATAAATAATGCGTAAGTTTTCCACAATGAATAATGAATTTTCCTGCAGTAATCTTTGAAGTATCGAAGAAGAAGATGGGGCCCCACAACAGCAACTCCACCTGGTTGATATTATGTCATGATGCTGATAGCATTACTATATGACCTGTTTGGGTACCAGCTGAACAAGATGATTCCAACTTGGTTAGATGAAATGGTGTGCATTTTTACAATGTTCTGGCCAGACCTCCACAAAATATTCAGAGACTATTTGCAATCATACCAGACATTAATCTTTGAACTTAACCATCATTTTACTTTCACAGGATCCCATAGAAAGAACATCACCCCCATGACATCTGGAAGTAATTCTAGAAGATGATGTTCTGCCCCCCACCAACAAAGTTTGTCCTCAGGGTTAGGGACATCATTTATGGTTTGATTATGATTGCTATAGGGTTGGGGGTTGGAGTTAATTTTATAAGCTTAGGGATCCTTATGAAAAAAAAAGGATAATTAGATGGGATAATTTTCATAGATTGGTATAAGCTTACTCACACTAATAATAGTAATAGTGAATACTTGTGAGTTATCATCTATAGACAATTACATTGGTATAGATTCTTGTATATTGATACAAAGTTAAATTATATTGATTATTGTATGCATGCATGCTTCTACCTTTGTTTAAATCATTTTTTATATATTGATATATATTTATCATATTGCAGTGTACATTTCTACCTCTGATCAAGATACTTATACATTATTTTCATCTGGAGGTCATTGTTCTCATTTATTGCACAGTTGTTTATTGTCTTAGTCTTTAATTTATATAGGTATTAAGAATTATGGTTCAGTAATCATCTATGTTTGTCATACTTATAGTTAGACTAATCATGTTCTTTAGATAGAGATTATATTCTGCATAGATAGATACTCTTCAACTACTTCAAAGAGCTGTAGAAAATGGCATTTAAATAACTTAGAGTTCTGTTGAAGTGAGACACAATTGCTCCTGACAGCACCGATCTATTCCCTTGCACCAAAGACACTCCACTTGGAGCTTGTTTTCTTCTTGGCAAAAACTGGTCTTTGGGCAAAGAAATGCCCATGCCTCAACCACTGACAAGATATATAGTATCTGGAAATGGTTAATCAGGGCTGTCAAATCCTGCCAAGACAGGGTAAGACAGTTTTGAAAATTTTTTCTTGCCTTTGAAAATGGTCTGTCAGTTATTATAGGCTTAGCCAAAGTTGGTTGCTTCAATGTTGCAAATGAGACTTTGGGTGGTTATCCAGGTAGCCAATTGTCTCTGTCATTTGTTGCACATTTTGGAAGTTGCTTGATTGCACTTCCTACTTACTTAAGTAATATTATTTCCCTTCTCGAATCTTCAATGGGGTTGAAGACTAGATAATTGTAGTTACTTTCCTCTCATGACTTGGCCAAGTTATTTATTATACAAGACTTAAGCTAGTTAGAATAGGATATTTGTTCTGATTGTATATAATTTTGTATTAGGCTTAGAACTCTCTTATTTAAACAAAAGGGGGAGGTGCTGTAGGAAGACCTGCAGCTTGTAAGTTCCCACCTACTGGGATGTGGCCTCTTATACTATATACACGGATGAAAAATCTGTGTCCATCCCTTTTCTCCTTCCCCTTGCTCCTTTCTTCTGGCTGCTCATTTTGGATTGCGTGATTCAACAAGTCAAGCAGAGGATTCTGATTTGTAAGTTTACCCCTAAATAAATAACTATTTCTCAAGTCTGAGCTAGTGTGGAATTTCTTTTAAGTGTCTGGTCACACAGGGTTTCTCTGTGTAACTCTGGCTGTCCTCGAACTCACTCTGTAAACCAGGCTCACCTTAAACTCACTCTGTAAACCATGCTTACCTTGAACTCACAGAGATCCACCTATGTAACATGAGGACCAGGCTTGTTGGAGTTTCCATCCTTCCCAGTTCCCACAGCCGGCAAGTCCCAAAGAAATTACACAGAGAGTCTATATTAATGATAAACTGATTGACCCATTGGCTCAGGCTTCTTATTAGCTCTTGTAGCTTATATTAACCCATCATTCTTGACTATGTTAGCCACATGCCTTAGTACCTTTTTCAGCAGGGCAGGTCACATCCTGATTCTTCCGTGGTCTGGGCAGGACTGCTGAAAGAGCTTCCTTCTTCCCAGAATCCTCCTGTTCTCATTGCCCCACCTCTACTTCCTGTCTGGTTTTCCTGCCTATACTTTCTGCCTGGCTACCGGCCAGTCAGCATTTATTTAAAACATGATTGACAGAATATAGACAACTGTCCCATACCACATCTGTGTCTGTGTCCCAAGTGCTAGAATAAAGGATTGAGCCCCACTGCACAGCTACGAACCAAGCACTCTTAACTGTTGTGCCATCTTTCTAGCCCATGTGAATTATATTTTAATAAAGTTATTATTAAAGTCTGATCATAGAGCATGGCAATGCCATTTCAACAGGGCAACAAAATCTGTCTGCAAAAATCTCACTAAATTTAGTATAAGAAATCTACTTCATCCCTCTCATTGGGAACTGGTCTGGAAGCCATTACAGACTTACATACAGGGTTTTACAAGTAAGCACGAATGTTCCTTCTGACCAGACCACACTGGCAACCTCTGGGGATCTCAGATAGAAGTCTGCCTCTGTCAAGAGACTGGACGATGAAGTGGGGATGCAGCTTGGTGGGAGAACACAGACAGATGTGTGAGGCCCAATTCCCAGGTCTAGGGGTACAAGAAGACTCTCTCTTTATCTCTCTCTGTCTCTGTCTCTGTCTCTGTCTCTCTGTGTCTCTCTCTGTCTCTGTCTGTCTCTGTCTCTCTGTCTCTCTCTCTCTCTCTCTCACACACACACACACACACACACACACACACACACACGAGCACCAGAGAAGAGTGGGGGTGGAATATGAACAAAAAAAGTCACCAATTCTAATTCCATTTATTAAATGAGATGATAAAGGCAGGGTGAAGTGTTGTGTGATGTTTTACATTTTGGCTTTCTGAGGGGCCCACCTGACCCAGCTCCCAGATAAATCACACATGGAGGTTTACTTTTAGTTGTGAATGCCTGACCTTAGCTTGGCTTGTTTATCAGCTTTTCTTAAATGATCCTGACTACCTTTTGCCTCTGGGCTTTTCCCTTTTCTTACTTCTGTGTACCTTACTTTCACTCTTACTCCACGGCTGGCTGGGTGACTGGACTAGCATCCCCTCCTTGTTCTTTCTTTGCTCGCTAGGTCTTCCTAGATTTCTCCTCCTACTTATTCTCTCTGCCTCCCAGCCCCGCCTATCCTTGCTCCTGCCTCACTATTGGCCATTCAGTGCTTTATTAGACCATTGGGTGTTTTAGACAGGCAAAGAATCACAGCGTCACAGAGTTAAACAAATGCAGCATCAACAAAGGCAACACACTTTAAAATAATATAATCCACAGCCTCAGCAGTCTATAGGAAATCTCCAAAACTTTAACCTTAATAATCTTTTTTCTTTCTGTTCTTTCTTTAAGATTTATTATTTTTTGGAAGCAGAGACAAGTGGATCTCTGTGAGGCTAGCCTGAGCTAGTTCCCAGGACAGGCACCAAAGCTACACAGAGAAACCTTGTCTCGAAAAACCAAAAAAAAAAAAAAAAAAAAAAAAAAGGCTTATTATTCCTATTTTATATGTGGGTCTGAGGCCTCTGGTTCCTGGAGTTAAAAGGTTGTAGGTCACCTGACATCAGCGTTGAAACTGAACCAAGGTTGTGGGCCACCCAATGTCTGTGCTGGAACTGAACCTGAATGAGTTACCAAGGTTGTGAGGTGTGGGAGGTCCTTCTGTCTATGTGTTGCTTTTATTGGTTAATGAATAAAGAACTGCTTTGAGCCTATGGCAGGGAAAGCTAGAATGTATGTTGGGAAAAAGAAGGGCAGAGTCAGAGAGAAGCCATGGAGCCACCACCAGAGTCAGACGTGCTTTAGCCAGTAAGCCACAGTCACATAACAATACACAGATTAATAGAAATGGGTTAAATTAAGATATACGTATTAGCCAATAAGAAGCTAGAGCTAATGGGCCAAGCAGTGATTTAAATAATACAGTTTCTGTGTGATTATTTCAGGACTAAACAACCAGGAACTAACTAGTGGCCTCCTCCAACAGTTGTGGGCTGCCCAACATCAGCGTTGGAAATGAACCCGAGTGAGTTACCGAGATTGTTACCCAAGCAAGATGTAGGACGCTCAGCTACCTCTCCAGCACCATGTCTGCCTGCATGCCACCGTGTTAAGCCAGGATGATAATAGACTGAACCACTGAACTCTAAGCCAGCCCAATTAAATGTTCTCCTTTACAAGAGTTGGCATGGTCATGGTGTCTCTTCACAGCAATAGAAATCCTAACTAAGACAATAGAATAGTATTTTTGCTATTATTCCCTAAACAATGCAGTATAATCTGGGGACTGCAGACCCTTGGCCACTTGACTTTCTTTGCCTACTTCAGACCCTTTGCCTGCTGGAGTGAACAAAACAATTTGTTCTCCTGTGCCCTGCAGCTGCTCTAAGCACGAGACCCTTATGAGTTCCTGATGGCAGGGGAGTGAATTCTGGTGGGTTTTGCAGCTGGAAATCCTAAGAGCTGGGGTGTGGCTATCAGTTAAGGGTCCCTATATAAGCTTCTCTGGAGCACAATAAAGCTGACATTCTTGTATCACAGAAGACCCGTATCCCCATGTCTCTGTGTGCGTGTTTTTAAGTCTCTAGCCTAGTTCCTGGCTCACATACCATCCCATAATGCAGGTGCTACAGCATAACAACTATTTACATAGAATTTACATCACATGAGGTATCAGGAGTAACCTACAGGTGTCTATATACAGAAGGACGTTCATAGGTCATGTATAAATACTGTATCATCTTCCTTAGGGGAACCAAACAGCCAAAGACTCTGGTACCCAAGGAGGGATGCTGGCACCAATCCCCTGTGAACCCTAAGAGATGATTCTGTGTGTATGTGCATGTACACTGAGAGTACATACACACACGTGTTTCTTGCTGAATCTGTTTCTCTGGAGAACCCTGATAGGTACAGCTCCTACTCAGCTTACCACAGAGCAAGGATATCACTACATGCTTATCAACACTTCCTGTTGTATCAATATAAATAAAATATCTCTACATAGGGAGATGAAAAAGATAAGACCTCCTGAGTAAATTGGGAGAGTGGGGATCACGGAAGAGGGTAGAAGGGGAGAGGGGAGGAAGGTGGGAGAGTGGAAAAAAATGTATGGCTCAGAAAAAAAAATAAAAGGACTGTGCCATTTGGCCAGGCGGTGGTGCGCATGCCTTTAATCCCACCACCTTGGAAGTAGAGGCAGGCGGATCTCCGTGAGTTCGAGACCAGCCTGGTCTACAGAGCGAGTTCCAGGACAGCCAGAGCGAAACATGAAACCCTGTTTCAAAAAACTAAAAATAAAAAACAGACAGAACACACACTATTTAGAAGCTTCTCTCTAGAAAACTGCACAAAGATCTACCATTAAGTCACCCAGGTTTTGTCTGGAGATTTCTTCTCTAAAGAAGAAAAACAGGTTTAATGGGAAATATCTATAGGTATATAAATATTCATAGTACTGTTAATCATGATTGTGCATTACTGTAAAAAATCAAGCCTGCATCTAGTTTATACCAAAAATGTAAAAAAAGATTTGGATAAGCATAAAACCTCAAGCAAGTACACCTTTCGATGAATAAAATAAAACTTTAAAGATTAAGCTGATGTGGTCCCTCCACCTGGGCAGTTGTTAGAAATGTAAATTATCCAAGTTATCCTGCGCCTTCTAGCAGTGATCCTCAACCCTTCAACAGAGTTCCTCAAGTTGTGACCCCAACCATAAATTTGTCTGTCTGTCTGTCTGTCTGTCTGTCTGTCTGTCTGCTGTCTATCTAGGTTTTTCAAAACAGGGTTTCTCTGTGTAGCTCTGGCTGTCCTGAAATTACCTCTGTAGACCAGGTTAGCCTCATACTCACAGACAGCCACCTACCTCTGCCTCCTGAGTGCTGGAATTAAAGGTGTGCTCCATCACTGCCTGACCCATAAAATGATTTTTATTGCTACTGCATAACTGCAATTTTGCTAGTGTTATGAACTGCAGTATAAATATCCAATATGCAGGATATCTGAGAGGCAACCCCTGTGAACAGGTTGTTTGACCCCTTTCGAAAGGGGCCATGCCCCCTCATAGGTTGAGAACCAATGTTCTATACCATTCAATTCCAAATTGCATACCTAGCACCAGCAATCAGAGACTTACTAAGTTCTCCAGGTGAGGGTTAAAATATACAGGAGTGTTAAATTATAATTTCTTTCAAAAAATGTATCAAAGTGGGTCTGAATCAGTTATTTTGTTATTTTATAATAAAATAGCAACAAAAAGTTCTCATACTATTTCAATTGAGAGACCTCAATCTGCTAAGTTATAAAAATGTATCAGGGGGCTGGAGAGATGGCTCAGTGGTTAAGAGCATTGCCTGCTCTTCCAAAGGTCCTGAGTTCAATTCCCAGCAACCACATGGTGGCTCACAGCCATCTGTAATGAGATCTGGTGCCCTCTTCTGGCCTGCAGGCATACACACAGACAGAATATTGTATACATAATAAATAAATAAATATTAAAAAAAATGTATCAGCGGGAAGGAAGTGGTGTGTGGAGAATAACACACATGACAAGACATGATGTGATGATGGGGATGTATGAGCAGGGAAAGGACCGTGAAGGACAGCTGTAGGGACCGCTGGGAACAGAAAAGCCAGCCGCGGGAGTGTCTGGATGGGAAAGGAAGACAGTGTGCAGATTAGGAGAACAGGCAAAATGAGATAAGAGACATAGAGAGGCCAGAGCTGGGAGGTGACCCATGACAGAGGGAGTGAACAGGACCAGACAAGACCTGAGGCTGGAAAAGCAAGGTGCCTAGCATCAAAAGACCGACGACCACCAACAAGCCAGCAAAGGCAAATAGCTGCAAAACCACCAGCCACAGAAACCATAATCAAACCACAAAACCTGAGGCCCCCAACTGGGGGAGAGGAGGAAGCTAACTAAAAGCACCTCAGAGAAGAAGCACTTGACCCTGGCACTCGGAAGGCAACTTTAGACGACTGCCATACAGAGCTAGGGAGGCTAGTGAGCTTGTTTTCTGTTGCACTGGTCTTCCCCCATCGCAGAGGAACCAGAGACGGTTAGTACTGAAGCATTAGGCAGGATGCCAGTATGGCACAGATATTTCTGGTTCAACATTATGCATATTTGAAGGTGAAGTGGAGTGGTAGGGAGGGCAAAAGAGGAAGTTTAAAAGAAAACAAATTAACAATAGACTGGAAATCTTATTACCTGAAAAAAGCAAGTATAATTCAGAATGAGTCACTAGAGAAGCTAAGGGGCCTGAGAAAGAAAATATGTATGTTCAGAGACAGAGAAAATATAGCCAAAATGTCACTATGAACTTCTTTGATTGAGGAGTTTTTCTTCCTTTTGCTTATTCGTTGATGTTTTTTTAAGAGCCCTTTAGTTCAACAGACAGCATTTTGTGGTTTCAAAGACCTTCGAGGTGGCTTTTGAAGGTCACTGTTTGGGCAGGTGGGGGAAGCATGAGTGTCAGTCACTCAGGAAGCTGAGATACAGGGCCGATGTGTAAGCAGGGCTGAGTGTGAATCCAGACCACAGTGGCAGGTGCCCTAGAGCTGGTCTTGTAGTTCGGCACTTCTGTGCTGTGGGATTCCCTTCTGAATGCTATGAATGTTTTACCCCCATTGCTCCATAAAAAAGCTGCTCTGGCCTATGCAAGGCAGAATATAGCTAGGCAGGGAAGCCAAACTGAATACAGCGAGAAAGAAGGGCAGAGTGGAGACAGACCAAGCCAGCCGCCCAATGCCAGTGGACCGGTAAAAGCCACAGCCACGAGGCAAAACATAGATTAATAGAAATGGGTTAATTTAAATGTAAGAGCTAGTTAGCAGTAAGTCTGAGCTATTTGGCCAAGCATTTTGTAATTAGTGTTAAACCTCTGAGTGATTATTTAAAAAATGGCTGCAGGACAGAGAAACTTCTATTTACACTTCTGTATACAAGCAAACATTTGCTCATGTTGACTGTAGAAATTGAGGTTTTCTGCTAATAGACATGCAGAGTATCTAGAAAACATGGCCATCTAGGCCTCAAGAAGAAGGGACTGAAGAGTGGCCCTGGATCAAAAGAGGCTCTTGGAGTGGAAACCCAAATGTAGCTCTTTAATTTGGAGCTCCCTGCTTAGCAGGATTCAAAGCCTGCTGCTTTATTCTGTGCTGAGGCTTTTGCTTAAAGGCCCTGCTTTCACTGGTGATTGCTGCTTTTGCAAGTTTTCTGTTTTTTTTTTTTTCTTTTTGCTTTGTTTTGTTTGGGGGGGGGGGGGGGGGGGGGTTCAAGACAGGGTTTTTCTGTGTATCCCTGGCTGTCCTGGAACTCTGTAGACCAGGCTGGCCTCTGGGGGTTGCACATGCCGTCTCCCTAAACAGCACCCTCACATTCAGCTTCCACAGCTGGCTGTTTATTTTAATGGTTGACCCAGCCCGTTATTTGCTACCCGCTGGGCGATACAACAGAAGATGCCTTTGGGCGTCAGCTGGGGCTGGAAGCAGAGTGTGTGCTGGGGATGGAGGAGGGGTGAGAACACACAGGTGCAGAGGAAGAAACAGTGCAGAGATCATCTTTGAGCGAACGAGTATCTGTACCTAGCTGCTGTTGTCATCTGACATGGTCCCTAAAATTCATGTTTTGAAAATTTACATGTAGCTGGGCAATGGTGGAACATGCCTCTAATCCAAGCACTCATGAGGCAGAGGCCAGAGACTCTGAGTTTGAGGCCAGCCTGGTCTACAGAGTTTCAAGACAGCCAGGGCTACACAAAGAAACCCTTTCTGGAACCTTCCAACCGCCCCCAAAACCAAACCAAACCAAACCCAGAAAACTTAAGAAGCCAGAGCAGCAGGCTTATGATTATGAGGCAGGGCCGTCGGGCCTCATGAATGAAGTAATGGTCAGTACAGAAGGAACACAGGGAGCAGTGTGGACCCTTTCTACCTTCTACATGTTAGGATGCAGCAAGGGGCCCTTTGGAGTCTCCGAAACAACTTGTGTACTTCATAAATGATATAGCCTTGCCGGGCGGTGGTGGCGCACGCCTTTAATCCCAGCACTCGGGAGGCAGAGGCAGGCGGATCTCTGTGAGTTCGAGACCAGCCTGGTCTACAAGAGCTAGTTCCAGGACAGGCTCTAAAGCTGCAGAGAAACCCTATCACGAAAAACCAAAAAAAAAAAAAAAGATATATAGCCTTAGGGATTCTGACACACCACCACACAACAGACCGAGACAGATGTCTAGGTAAGAACAGACTCCACCGTGCTCAGCATTAGATCTTCCAATTAAGTGATCCTTGGTATAGCTAAAAATACAATGCACTAGGATGCAGTGTCCACTCAAGGAATGTCCACGTGAAAACCACTCTTGGCTAGTGTGGGGACCTGAGATACTTTTTGCTGCTGAAAACCAACAAGGATTTTTTTTGGGGGGGGGGAAGGCATATTTTTAGTGAAATAATTTTTAAAAAATGGCTCTTTGAGTAGCTAAATGACCAGATTTGAGAAATAAGAAAAATGTTTCCTGGCTGTGGTCAGGTTTCCTTCTGAGGTTCTTAAAGGAAAGCATTAATTACTCCTTTCATAACCCAAACAAACTGTGACTATTAACAGATTTAATGACAAACAGTACTGGTAACTACAGAGCTATTAGGGATCTGCATGGATCCGTTCTCAAAGACACCCACGGCTAAACCCTGCAGCACAGTCCCTTAGGCAGGACAAGTACACAAGTATAAACAACAACAGGTTTGCTTAGGGGCACACTGACCTCCTAACTCCTAATCTCCCTTTCAAGGCCAGGCTCAGCATCTGGAATGGCTCCTTCTGCCTCCACTGCTATTCACTGATATTTCTTACAAATCCATCATTTCTGCATCAGACTGAGTTTTAGAAAGTCCCACGTCATTATGTTCTCATTCCATCAAGTTGCCCAAGGATTCCTGTTTTTTGTTATTATTGTTATTTGGTTTTCCCCAATAAAGCAAACTGCTAAATGGGCATGTGACTCACAGAAACTCACAGGAGGTGGTAGAAGGCAGGTGAAGAACGAAACACTAGATGTCCTTTCATGTTAGCATTTTATTTAAACCAATACAAGCACCATGCTTACCAAAGACTCCAAAATAAACATGCGGTATGAACTAGCAGAGACTGAACACAGCTGAAGGAGGAGTGCCAGTTGTTGGTTTTCTTAAACAGTCACGAGAGCTGTGAAAACCCACAAGACTAAACCACTAATGTTTTAAGTCTCCTGAATGAGATTATATTGGACCATCAAAATCAATGGGACTTGCCCTGGCATGTTGGTGATCTCAAACAATATTCAAGTATTTATATTCTAAAAAGCAAGAAACTGTTTCTATCACAGGCTTAGTGTAACTGTTTTAAACATTGCAGGAATATGCTCACTGATCTGAAATGTCAATGGCCTGGCAAACATTTGCCTTGGAACCATCAGCACGAAGAGGCCTGGGAGATTATTTACATTCTTCCAGAAATACAAAATAAGATTCATCTAGAAATGTTCACAACATTTCTTCACATAAGTTGTAAAGGCTCAAACTTTACGGATTCCAGTATTATCAGTCTAGAGAACAAATAAGGAATACAACCATATTAACACGCAATAGAACTGATAGAATATACTCTACTCTCTACTTCCCAAATATTGGCATTTCAACCCTTATGAAAATATCTATTCACTAGTCCATATACAGACTGATGCCCTCACACGAGTTTACAAGTGTCCAAACATTTCTTATGTGCACCTTCCTTAGTTTCTGTCTGGGTGGGATAAGAGCCAAGTTTAATTTGGCAATAAACTCCTCTAACTGGAAACCCATTAGTGAAAGTGTCAGACAGGATACAGTTTATGGCTAAGTTTATGGCTAAGTTTGGCTCCTGAAAATAGGAGACAAAAAGGGAGGGGAAATGCTCACACACATTTGCTACAAATTATTTCGAATGACAAACAATCCAGTAACACCCCTCACACAAGAGAACGTTTAACTGCACTAGGCATCCAGTAAACTCTTCAGATAGACAATTCCAACAGAGTGTAGAAGTCAACTAAACAAAACAGTCAAACAGCTTTTCCCTAACATAACTGCTTCAATATCAGAACAAAGTGATTACTGTTCAAAACTCAGACATTTTGGAATTTCAGCACAGTAACCTGAGAATACCTTTCTTCATACATCACCCATGTTATCACAAAGACTGTATGAAATATACCTTGTAATTCTTAGTTGGCTCTGACATTAGATGTTATGCACAATTTAGAGAAGATCAGAAATTTCTGAACCAATGCTGACTTAGAAAACGAAAGAGGTTCCTAGAAAGAGTGGCTTCCAAAAAGGAAAAATTAAGATTTAAGGCTGAGTAGGAATGGTTGTTTCAGAAAGACATGGAGTGTAAAAAAAGCTGGAATTATGGAATTGGGACATACTCTTTATGGAAAGGTAGAAAAGTAATAAAAATACTTTAAAAGAATGTAAATTTTAGCTAAATGGAAATGTACATAAATATTTGAGGAATACTTTGAAGCATTGGACTTACAAACCTGCGTTAAGGACAGGTAGAATAAAAATGTTCTTTTGATGACCCAATCCAATGTGCTGCCTTCCAAAAGGCACACTTACTGGGAAGGGCTGGAAAAGCTCAAGAAGCAAGCTGCTGGCAGCCGCGGTGCTGCTGCTGGAGACTGGAGAGTCCTGTGCACGGCAGGCCAGTGCCCTCGACCTGATGGAAGACCTCAAGATTTCCAAAACTAAGTTAAATGTGCAAGCCAGAAGAAGGCACCGTGTTAAAATGTGCACGCCTGTGGCACTGCTCTCAGCAGCACACTTACGCAGCCAGCTGACACAAAACCTTATTTGCTTCATTCAAAAACATTAAAGTCACTCTCTACTTGGATCTTATTTGCTTTCTGTAGGATTATAAGCAAGCTATTCTCTAGCCATAACAAAAAACCTGCATAGTATCTCAAACTTCTTGGGTGAACTTTTCTCATTCTCTGGAAACCGAAATAAAGGACCTTTTCCATTCATGAGCCAATGCAAACACCTCCTTTAGCACTTGCAATTGCTTCCTGACATACAGGTTAATGAGCACACAGCTGGGACCACAACACATGCCATTCCACTGTGAAAGTCCAACTACCTTTCCTCCAGTAAAGCTGGCACAGAACCCTAAGCAAGACAAAAAGTATGCAATGAACTGCACCAACGTAAAAATGCTTTTGCTAGGGTTTTGTTTTTGTTTTTTGTTTTGATTTTTTGAGATAGGGCTTCTCTGTGTACCCTGGTTGTTTTGGAACTAGCTCTGTGGACCAGGTTGGCCTCGACCTCAGAGATCCGCCTGCCTCTGCCTCCCAAGTGTTAGAATTAAAGGCATGTGCATTACTACTGCCCAGCTCAAAATGATTACCTTCTTAATATAAGAATTTGATCAGCCTCTATAGTCTCTCTACTTTTCTCTTTAAATCAAATAACCATTCATCAGTTTCTTACATGTTTTCTTAAGTGTAATGTAATAACTGCAAGTAGATTAGAAGTCTTGCTTCCTAACAATGGTGCTACCATCTAACATGACTGGCTTTGTCCATAATAGAATTTCTTCTGACATTTAGAATAAATTGATATGTTGCTATTAACTATGACCAACATTTTAAGTAATGCTTACATATGGCACAAAACTAATAGTAATTATACCACAAATCATAATTCTCACCTACCACATATTCATGACTTTGGGCAGATAGTTGGAATTTTAAAAATAACAAGTTGGTTTTATTACAAACTTCAGTTATACATATTAGAAAATTGTTTTACTTGAGCCTTTTAAAAAAGTATTAATTTTGCCAAATTTAGAATACTGGCAGTGTAGAAGTCTTAAACTAATGGTAATGCTGACAAATCAAAGGCACAGTATTAACATATTTAAAACGGTGCTCACAAGACATTAGGAGGCGCTTTATAGTGTTACCAAGCCACATTCTAAGTTCCCTATTAGTGACATAATCAGGAATGAAGCCCTTGATTACATAACTCACCAGTTTCTAAGACTAGGATTCTATTTCTCATAAGAAGAAAACCTAATAATCCTAACTCTACCATAAAACCCAACTCACAGACCTTAAGAATGAGTGATTGATATAGTTTCTACGCTTGATTACAAAGCTACATGAAACCAGGAGAGAAGGAAAACTTAAGGTAAGTGCAACAGAGGTTCTACTAAATCACTGCTCTTGGCTCAGAACCGGCCAGGTTGAGACTTTAGCCCAGAGGAACCTGGACGGCGTGACAAGTGATGGAGTGCTGTTTGCACTTACAGACTGCCCGTGCCCAGGGTGGGCAAAGGAGGACCTGCTGTCTACCGCAGCCTAATACCCACCTTCCTCTAGTGTCTGCAAACAGTACATCCTGAACCATAAGTCACAGAAATTAGTCACGAGGGTGCACATCACCCCTGGAGAAAAGTGTCCAGCTAACAATGACAAACACAAGGCCACACATCACAAAGTTCCATTACTATGAAGATGATTTCCCCTTTGTTCAAACTGCACAAATGAAGAAGTTTTCTTTACTGCAGGAAACAAACTGTAAGTAACAGTGCATTCTGAGGCATAAATTAACTATTTATGTCTGGTTCCAGTATGGTCAGGTTAATACATAAATACTTTAGAAACACAGAAGTTCGCACTAGTGGAAAAACCCAAGTTTCTCACGTAGCCATTCTTCAGTTAGGTCTTCGGTGTTTCTTATTTCAAATACCTTAAGGAAGGAAAAAACAAACAAACTGAAGTCACAGTCCATTCCTCTAAAAACCAAACCCTACATTGCACTGAGTATTAAATACCACGTTCCGTTTCCTTCATATTGGTCATGACAATGACTTAATCTGAGTAAATCAGATGTGCCTTCTCAGCAATATTTAACTCCTTTAAGTGCTAAATACTTAAGTTACTAAAGTATAGCGATCAAGATGGCATAAAACCTGCACTCTTAGAACCACAAATTCTAAACCAGTACATACATGCTCAAAGAGTAATTCTGTAAACCTTGTCCATTAGAAAAGACAGCCAAGCATACATATCTAAAAATCAACCCAGCAAGGAGCTGAAGAAACATAAGGCCACGCTTTCACAGTCTGAGTATCAGATGCTAACACCAGCTGTTGACTAATTTGATGAGGCTACACTAAAGTCCAAAGCTACAGTTCTCCAGCAGAAATCGGAATTCAGCCCAGGGAGCACAAGGCTAGAGGGAGGTGAAGTTACAGCAAACAGATGGGATCTAGAACCAGATGTAAATCGGAATCTTAGCTCTAACTAACACACAACCCTGAACAGGTCATTCATCTTCTGATCCTGCTTTTCTTTCTACCTTTACTGACACTTGTGTGTGTGTGTGTGCAAGCACATGTGTGCACATATGAGGCATAGTATGTGTATGGAGGCCAGAGAAGAACTTGCAGAAGTTGGTTCTCTATTTCTACCATGCGTGTTCTAGGGATCAAACTCAAGATTATGAGGCTTGGTGCTAAGTCGCATTATCCAATGAGTCTGCTGATGACCGTCAATCCCAACACCTGTACAGAGCGAGATGCCAGCAGCTGTAAGAGTCATGTGCAGACTGCATGTCAGGTCTAGTACATTATGGTGCAGACAGTAGCAAAGACCTAATAGCTTTGCGGTTACCATGACCTTTCTTTGCTTTTCTCCTTCTTCTTTTAGGATAATCTCATTATGTGGCCCAAAGTAGCCTTGAACCCCCAGTGCTGGGTTTACAGGCATATACCACTATGTGAAGCTACTCACATTTTGAAAGTTACCTTTTTAAAAATCAAATTATTTTAAAAACACATTTTGATTCAAAGATTACTATGGTTCTCTTCCTCCTAGTACAAAGTTTTATTCTATGCAGCACATTAGTCACAGGTCTTCAGCTAGCGAGAATCCGTTTGCAGTTGCTGCCTAGTTGTGCTGTTCGCTATAGGAGGCATGTCGGGCACAGACACTACCTTGGTCAGCTCAGCAGTCTGGACCAGCTTGTTCTTACTCCCTGCGTACATCATCTGCTGCTCAGGCTTGCACCCTGAAAGACACAGCACAGAAACAAAGGTCTTTCACAAAGATCTGGTTACTAAGTTTACAGAAGCTTTGATCTAAATGTATATGGCTACACTGTAATTCTTCCATGCATACTGTCTACACAAAGACAGACAACTCAAGGTTAAAATGGGTCTAGGTCTCCAGTGGACACTTAAAAACTTTATTCAGCACTATTTTAACTATGATAGTACAAGGACCATCTTCAAGATTACAGGCAGATCCCTCGTACCTCCTTTTACAAAGATAAACATACGCGTAGTACCACAGCCGCACAAAGATCACATACTTAACAAGACTAAAATATATACTTCTGATTCTAAAAGGTGCCATTATATTTCTGAATCATGAGAATGTATGACTGAACTCAGCAATTACACTTCTAGGAATTAACCGGCAGAGATAAGTGCATCCTGAGAGACAACACTTTATGGTACCAGCTCTAGAGTGTATAAGGTGTGTGCACAAACACACACATCAACCGACCTCAGTTTAGGCTACTCAACAACTTCATTTTTATACATAGCAAAAGGCGGTTCAATTGGATCAAAGCCAAGTAGACATTATTAAAGAAAGTGACTTACCAACGGGGCTGGAGAAAATGAAGCACAGAGGGTAAGAGACTCTCCCGTCGTCATGCTGGTATTTATAACTATACACAATGAAGGTTTTTCTCAAGTTAAAGAAACTAAAGCCCCTGCTCTAAGACAAGCAACCATCAACACCCGGAGCTAGAGAATGGCCTTATTCATTCAATCTAACACCACACTTTTGATATCAGTCTACAAAACAGACCCCAGGGACAAATTATAAAATCATGCAGCCTCTCAAAAAGAAACTTGATAAAAGTCCAGCTTTAATTTTTCTTTATCAGTTTTAACTATGTGCACATTAAAGAAAATTTTTTAAAACAAAATCTAAATGTATCAACTTTCCTTGTCCGTGTCTACGACACACGTAGGTATTGTAACTGGGCTGTGGCCTTGGTGTTTTTTAGCGTCTTAGTCAGCACAATACACCAGCGGGTCTCAGTCTTTTATTTAGTCCTCTGCTCACAGCTGTCCTCCGTCTCCCCTCACCATCCTCTTCCTCCCCCAACAGTCCTCCCATTCTCTTTGCAGGCCATATAAAATATATCTGTTGAAAGCTGAACAAATGGGTTCATAAACAAAATCCTGATGACTAACAAAAATTGTCCCAAACCACTCAGAAAAGGATATCGAGGTTGCCGCTCAGGCAGTTCATCTTTAAGTTCATCTGGGGAGATGCCCTGGCAGCACGGAGAAAAGAAACTTTGAAGCATGTCCTTACCCAAAGATCCCCGGAGCACCCAATCTGCTAAGAGCTAGGAATTCGCTATCACATCACAAAAGCATTTCTATTAACAAAACACGGGGCTAAAGGACAGTGTTCCTACTGTGCTCATGTTCCACTGTCGGGAAACACCCGCAGAGGAAACAGCAACTCCTCTAACCCCTCCAGTGGCCGGCTTTAGTTTGACAGCACTCTGTGCACAGCTCGGTACAGACCGCCAGCTCCTACTTACCATGCTGGATCTCACTGGTGCTTTACAGAAGGCAGTTAAATCAGCAAGACAATGTGGAACCAATAGTTAGCCCATGCTTTTCATGCATAATTAGCACATATTTAAGGAGGTCCAGAACGTGTTTTAGTACACGTAACAAACATGGCATTGTTTAGACAACAGTAATGGCTTAACTATAAAAATTGTATTTAGCACATTGAACAAACCTCAAGCTCCTCATCCAGGACCACCAGGCGTTTATCTTTGTCAATCTTCACTATAAGGAAAACAGTGTAAGTAAAGCGTGACTCCAGGTGACCTAGAGTACCCAGCCCATGCAACCCATGCAGCTCTAGTCTGGATGGAGGGAGGGGAGCACCTATAACTAAGACATCAAGAAACACAGCATAAATACATGAGGTATCAGCTTTTCTACTTCCGGGTACAATTCCCAACACGGAACTTGCTTATTTATTATTTAGACTCTTATCAACTCCTCACATGGATGGAGAACTTCATGACTCCAGAGTATCTTTCGAAATAAAAAGAGGCTTGGAAGAGTAACTCTGACCAAGACTCTATGTGCAACATGGTTAGAATTGCCAAAGAAGAGCTGGCCACGGCTCAGAAGAGAGAAACCCCAAGACCTCATCTTCTCCAACATTATAATTTCATGGCATATGGTCATTAGTCTAAGGAAGTGAATTACCAATCCCACCTCTGTTCAAATATATTCAAATATAAATGATATAATTCAAACCCAAATCAAAGTAAACTTAGGTCACCTATGCCTTTATTCTTGTTTATCTGTGTAAAGAATAAACTATGTTGGAGTTTGTACTGAATTCACATTAAATCCTATGGACATACAGTGTGACTTCAAACAGCCTCATCTGTTGGGGTAAACAGCACTATTACATTTTCCCTATTAAGAACCATATGGCCATTAAAAAAAAAAACATAAAAAGGGACTGAAGAGATGGTTCAGCGGTTAAGAGCACTGGCTGCTCTTCCGGAAGTCCTGAGTTCAATTCCCAGTCTCCCAGCAACCACATGGTGGCTCACAACCACCTATAATGGGGTCTGATGCCCTCTTCTGGCATGCAGACATACATGTAGAGCACTCATACAGCAAAAATAATAAACAAAAGAACCATAAGACCACATGATAGTATTTATTTATAACAGAATCAAAATTCATAAGGTGTCACCAGCTGACGTAACACCGCCTGCCTGATGGATCTGTTAGGCCAGGTCTATACTTTCACACCTTCAGTCCCTCAACCTTCCTTCACCTAAATCATTGCCCACAAAGTATTAGCTATGAAAACAGGAAAAGCCCTCTCCACAAATGTAATGTACAGTTAGAAGGCCGATGCTGAACTTTACCATTTGGGTGTGAATGTTAGCCCCCTGAGAAAGACAAAAGTCACTACAAATGGGGACCTCATTCCTAAGGGACCAAGACAACCAGCTTCTCCTGAGCGGAGTTGGCAGTGACCTGGGGGGTGGGAGGGAGGAAGCACGAGCACGTTCTTAACTTGCAGAGGTGGCAGTGACAAGTACAGCGGATGGGAGAACTGTTACTTTCTAAAGGCTCGGCACAGTCAAAGGAACTGCAGGAGAACACAAACCACATCATAGAGTTTCGAGGCAACTTCAGCTTACTTATAATGGCAGCATTGTGGGTTTCTTTTCGAAAACGAAACTTTCTCAGCTTTTCCACTAAATCTTCAGCAACATCACAAACCACCAAAGACTCACTCTACAAGAGAGAGGATACATACACTTAAAATGCCATGACTTCAATATTTGTGCGCGTTAAAGAACTTTCAGATCTACTGACTTTTGGATCTACATGAATTAGTCATATCTATTCATCTCTAGTGTGAGCTTCACTTTAATCCTGTTTGGTTAATAAATATTTCAAAAACCAAGCACATACTAAGAAGCATTTTCTGTGAAGTGGGAGGTAGGGCAGAAACATAAAGTGAAGGACCATCAGCTGCGTCAGAGAAGCAAGCACAGGATTTCACACTGCATGGCAAGAACAGGAAAATCATTTTACTTTTTGGAGTTTCACAATTATGAAGAAAATAAAAAACAAACCTAACAGTAAAAATGAACAATTTATATCTTAGTTGACTACAAAGATATAAAATTAGCAACTAAGAATGTACAAAAGTAGAGCTGGAGAGATGGCTCAGCAGTTAAGAGCACTGGCTACTCTTCTAGAGGTTCTGGGTTCAGTTCTCAGCACCCACACTGGTGACTCACAACCATCTGTAATGAGATCTGGTGTCTCTTCTAGTTGGCATGAAGAGAGAGCACTCATGCATGTAAAATACATACATAAATAAATCTTTAGCTGGGAAGTGGTGGTGCACACCTTTAATCCCAGCACTCAGGAGACAGAGGCAGGTAGATCTCTGAGTTCGAGGCCAGCCTAGTTTACAGAGCAAGTTCCAGGACAGCCAGGGCTACAAAAAGAAACCCTGTCTTTAAAAAACAACAAAAGAATGTACAAAAAGACAGGCAATACTCTGGTGACTGCTCAGTCCGATCCCCCTTGTAGTATACTCAATAATCTATTTCCTTGTAAAAGAGGAACAAATGTACAAAAGCAAAAGCAGATGAAATAAATATAAAAGCCAAAAGAAATGCTTAGAGAGCATGAAGAAATAATAACATCTTCCCCAGAAATCATCAAATGCTTTCTTCTTTTAGTGGTGCAATTTATCACCACAAACAAGGGGACAGAAATAGTTTTATATTTTTATTTAGCTCTGTTTTTGCTTTTTGTTTTGTTCTGTTTGTGAATCTTGGTAAGTAGCCCAGGCTGACCTTGAACTTACAACCCTCTTGCCTCAGTGTCCTAAATGCTAGCATTATAGGGCATGGCTATGACATCCAGCTAGCTGTTTTGTTTTTTAGTTAGCTGGCTTTGTCTTCAGGTGCACAGATAGAAATTCTATGTGCACATACATCCATTTATGTGAATTTGGGCATACATGTGTCACAATGTACACGTGGTGGTCAGAGGATGACTTTGGGTACTAGTCTTAGCCTTCCACTATCTGAAACAGGATCCCTCTGCATACTATGTGAAAAGGTTAGCTAGCCAGTGAGCTTCTGTGCATTCTCCTGCCTCTGCCTCCCACCTGGCTGTTGGATCACTGAGATTATGGCTTTTCATAGTTCCAGTGCTTCAAACTCAGATCCTGTGTTTATACAGTAATTACTTTAAATACTCACCCATCAAACCAGCCCTCAGCTGACTGGTATTTGACAGGATTCCGCCCCCCACCCCAAGCTGGCTCAAACTTGTGATCCTCCTTGCTTTAGCCCCTCCAGTAGTATAGATATTGCAAGTGTGTGCCACCATGCCATGCTGTGATGCTTATAGTGGTAAAACTGCAAAATCAGCCAGACGTGATGGTGGACACCTTTTATGCCAGCACTAGAGAGAAGAAGCAGGAAGATCTCTGAGTCTGGGAAAGGTTGGAGCTACAGAGTCCTGCAAAGCACACCATGTGGAGAACAGAACAGTGAAACCCTATGCATTAATCATTCGGCTCCAACCACTGCCACTGCATTCGTGGCCCACAGGACACCACTAAGCCCAGTGGACAGTCTCACCCAAAGGCTACAGGTCATTCACCTGGAAACACTGTACTATTCGCCACTTGAAGACATCATGTGTCATGAGAAACAAACATTGTAGTCGTTCTGCTTGAAAACCCCTCCCTGAATCCTAGTCTCCACCACCCAACTAATGCCCAAATCCCTCACTGTTTTACAGTTTTTACAGTTGGTTTGAGTCAAGCTGCAAAAAGTTCACTTACTTTGGACTTTTCATATGAGTTTCCCCTTCCTCATCAGGAAAATCTGGACAATACTCATCAGAACCTCAAAGCACCAAGGCTTCCAATCTTAAGTTTGAAAAAAAAAGTAATGGAAGCCTGGGTGCTTGATCCTCTGTTGGACTAAAGACAGCGCCCACTAAAGCAGGAAATAGCTATCACTTTAACTGTCCTTAAAATTCTGAACTCTGATATCAGTAAGCTGTGACGTGTGTCATAGAATGTGCAATTACACAATCAATCAGGAAGTATATGCCAGCCAAGGGCACTAGCCAACAAATCCACTGCTGGGATATATGTTTAGTCTTCTACCTGTTTTTAGAGAGATGCTAAGTCATAGGGAACTTCTGAAGCTAAGATTCAATCTTCTTTGATCAAAAATATAATGACGTTAATAAAAACTTGTGATTTTTATTTAGACAAAACCAATTTGACATATGAGTCTTACCTTTCAGCTCTAATAATGAGAGCCACAAGTATAAGCGTGACATCACAGGGCCAGGAACCCATGAAAACACGTTCAATGTGTAACTCGATTTGGTAGCTACTTGCCTCATGTGACCCCCAGCACGGTGAAAAAGATGAAAACATGCTTTAATTTAATTTGTGTAATTCAGTGTGTTTCTCCCTTCCCAAAGCCACAAGACCCCATTCTACAAGAAAGACTCAGAAACCAGGAGTGGTGGCACATGTCTGTCGTTTCAGCACTTAGAGGCTGAGGCAGGAGGATCAACTGTCTCTTCTAAAAAGGAAAGGGCGGGGAGAGAAGAGAATGGACTTACTCATGTTTACATTTGGAAGTGGTTAAGAATGAGTACATGGCTATAGAGACAAATCTAGGTAGTAAATGTTCCTTTTACTGGTGCACTCAATAAATGAAAGTGGTAAGTGCTAGCTTACATGATAGTCTAGTAGAGAAGAGACCTATATCAAAAAGACCAGGCAAAAATTTGTAGACTGGTCCCTATGATAGATGCTAGCACGGAGAAGCACAGGCGCTTTGAGAAGTGACGGTGGTGAAGAACACCACAGTCACAGGAAAAGCCATCTAGAGTGACTGAAGTGAGCATAGCAGCCCAAATCATGAGACCATAGTGTGACTCAGCTGCCCACGATCAACAGGAGCGAGGACCAAGGCTATGGCCTGGAGGCACTCAGATATCTATTCCATGGCAAATCGAAGCTGTCAACACGCTTTAAGTATTATGGGGAACGCAAACACGGCCATATTTGAATTCTGATAAGATCATATTTGTTTTGATATGCAGCAAACAGCCAGAGAGCCAGGAAGAACACAGCAGCACCAGTTACCATTTCGGATAAGAGATGGCAAGTGGCTGAGGCTGAAATCAGCAGAAGAAAACAACTGAGGAACATCAGTTAAGTTACTGTGTTTGGAGCACAAGGCTGATTCCTGGTTTGTGCTCCACACCATATCACCTACACTAACACCATCCCCATTTAGCAGGAAATGTTAAGGCTCAGAAAGGCTACAAGCAAATCTAAGACATACAGGTAGTGGACCCGGGAAGCAACCAGGTAGCCTGGCAGCTATAGCTCTTTCCCTTAGTCACTACATAGGAATTGGGCTAGATTCAATATGGAGGAAATAAAGGCTTACAAAGACAACTTCTAGACTTCTGGCTTGTGGAACAGACACAAATGGCACCTTTAGTCAAGTTACAGAATTATGGCTGAATGAAGATCAGATGTGGAGGCAGGGGGACTAGGACTCAAGAGCCTCTGTGGTATCTGTGTGGTGAAGTGTTTCCTGAGTATATTTGTTTTGTTTTGTTTTTCAGCGTTTCTCTGTAGCTTTGGAGTTTATTCTGGAACTACCTCTTGTAGACCAGGCTGGCCTCGAACTCACAGAGATCCCTCTACCTCTGCCTCCCGAGTGCTGGGATTAAAGGCATACGCCATCACCGCCCAGCTTTGTTTCCTGAGTATATTAACCAAAAAGTGGAATATCACTTCTGGTTGGATCTCAGAAGTAAGGTCAGAGATAGGAACTCATAGGTCAACTCAAAGTAGGCGGTAACCGGAGGGAGGAATTCAGCAAAAGGAAATACAACAGAAAATGAAGCTTCAGGATGGAGCCTAGCTAGGGTTCTTATGAGCACAGTCCAGGAAATGGAGACAGGAATCCAAGGAAAACAGATGCATGCATCAGCAGGAGGAGGAGGAAAGGTCAGGAGTTCTGAATCCCAGAAGCTTAGGGAGAAGCATGGCGAAAGGAATGCTTCTAAGAGGAGTGTCAGCACCCTGGAATGTGGTTTAAAGGTCGTAATGATGAAAACCCACGACTTTCCTGGGTTCAATGACCACGACAAGACCCGCTAGCGGCTAGCAGCTAGATGGAAGTGGTTCCCAAGAGAGGAGTTACAGAAAACAACAGTGTTCTTCTGTTGCTGTTTCCATGGAACTTGACCCAAGTATTTTAAAAAGCACGTTGGGAAGGATCCAGAAGATCCTTGATGGTAACTGACTTAATTTTCCACTTTTATCTTTACGCTTGGGGTCCATCGTCAAGGAGAACTAAAGCCACAGACCCAGACATAGCAAAACTAAATCTCTGACAGTTGCTTACAGGCGAAACCATAGAACCTCCGGTCACATGGGTTCCAATGGCCTCGACTTGAGGAATGCAGGAATCGGGTTCTATACAGCGGGAAACTGAGGGATGCAAGCAGAAAGAAGCCTGGGCGAGGGCAGAATGCCATCGGAACCCAAGCGCTCGCCGCCAACGCCGCCCCTCGGGTCCTGCCCGTCCCGCCGCGGGGACCACAAGGGCCAGACCCCTGTCCACGGAGGCCACGTTCTAACCGGCGGCCCGCGGCGGGGGTGTCGTCCCGGACGCCGCTGGAAGTCGGGAAGGGCCCGCGAGCCCGCCCTGGCCCGCGGTGCCGCCCTCCGCGCCACTCACCATTTTCCTTCCGGCCGTCAGCGGCCCGTCGCTGCAGGATCTCTCGGGCCCCTTTAAGAATGGCTCGGCAGCCACCTCCCTTCCTGCCTTGGCTGGCGCCCGGCTCAGCCTCCCCCACCTAGCTACGCGGCTGCTGCGGTCCGCACGTGACTGCGGACGGCGGGAGGCGAGGCCCAAAATTCAGCAGAACGCGTGCGCTAGCGTTTCCAGTGCTTCTTAAGGAAGTATGTTTTGTTCCGCCCTCCCAGTTACCATGGAATGAGCCCACCCTCGAGGCGCAGGTTCTTGGCACCTTTAAATTTTCTACAAGTCTCAATGGCAGAAATTTCATGATGACAAACCCGAGTCAACGATTTTAGTGCTAAATGTGCCTGTTGATAACAGCTTACTTCCAGATTTAATGCTTTTCAATCGTAGGCACGGTTTCCATCCTTCCACCTATCCCAGAGCGCCGTTCCTGAACCTGCCTGCTTTCCAGAATTTGCTCACATTTTTTTTCCAACTAGAATTCATATACTGAATAAATGGTGATCGGTGTTGACTATGAGAACTCTTACTTTCAAGTCACTGCCAAATTGAATTCTGAAACTGAAGTATGAAGTTATAACCTTTTTATTTTATTACTACTGGTATTTCGAAACAAAGATAAATTTGTCCTCCTATGAAAGAATACGAGATACAAAAAAAGGCTATGTGGATGAAAGGGTTGGCAACTTTACGGAAAAAGTTTGTGAGAGATTTTTTAAACACTTCTATTTAATATCCCTTTGGAACTTTCTCCTTGGTCATGAAGAAGTAATTATTATCCTCAAAAAAATTACTAGAATTGTGGCATCAGAAATTCAAAAGAAAATCAAGAAAGAATGGGGGTTGACGAGACGGCTCAGCGGTTAAAAGCATTGGTTCTCTCGGACCCTGGTTGGCTCTCCAGAACCCATCCACGTGGTCTCTCACAGTGTAACTCCAGCTCCGGGGGTCCAAGGTACTCTTCTGGCCTCCAGGGCCCCTGCATTCACGTGGTGCAAGCAGGCAGAACACCCATACACACAAAGTAATAAAATAATTTTTTTCAAAAAGAGCCGAAGACTGGAAATAAGGGAGAGAGGAAAGAAAAAAAGAAAAGCAAGCAACAACTTTGATTTCTAAAATTAGAGTTTTGGTTCTCCAAAACACAATCACATTAAAAAAAAAAAAAAAACCCAGACATCTTCTTTTCTTTCTACTTTTCTTTTAAATTTTATTTATTTATTTTATGTATGAGTGCTCTGTTTTCATGTACACCTATATGTCAGAAGAGGGCATCAGATCCCATTATAGATGGCTGGGAGTCAGCCTGTGGTTGCTGGGAACTGAACTCAATCTCTGGAAGAGCAGCCAATGTTCTTAACAGCTGAGCCATTGCTTCAGCCCTAGAAAACCAGACATTTTCAAAACAAGGGGTCATATACAATTTTGAAGCCATGTTAGCATTTTTTTAAAATCCAGATATTGGTAATGGTATATATTTCCTACATACCACACCTTAGGGAAGCTGAGACAAAGTCATTAGCAGGAAGGAAAAGCATTTTGCTTTGGATCTGTGGAAACTGGGAAGAACGGCTTTATTTCTACAGAACCTTACTTCCTGCCCTCCAGCCTGAAATGGCAGAGGGGAAGGTATAGTCATAGAAGGATCCAAGTTGGTGGGGTATTAGAGAAAATCCTCTTCTCTGGGGAGAGGCCTTGAATTTGAATCTATACCATTTTTAATATGGTAGAGATGTATTTAGTGGCAGAAGGGGTCTAATCTGCTATCTTAAGATACCTCTGAACCCAGCTGGGACATGTAGAAGAATCTACATGTTCCTATAACATGCCCCCTTCCCCAGTAAAGCAGAGACAAGCAGTCTAGCAGGCCTGTGGAGCTTAGGGGTTATAAGCTCCTGGGGGTTTTCCTGACACAGGTCAATGGCTGGAACCCCAGATCTCAGCAGTAGGGATGCTCTAGAACAGAAAGTCAAAAGCTTTCTTCAACTTGGTGAGGACCTATGTGTGGTACAGAGCTGAGCTCTCATTGTCCTGCCCCAGCCACCGCAAGGTCCCGTGAGCACTTACTGTCATCAGATTATCATTTTAGGAGAGACAAGAGACAAGGGAAGAAAGGAAGGGAAAGACCGAGAATTTTCTTGAAAGAGACCAGATTCTTAAAAGGGGAAATTCAGGAAAACCCAATTCCCTTTTTAAAGTCTTCATGGATGTGTGTGTGTGTTCATGTGTGTGCCACAGGGCATGTCTCCCAAGTCACATGGAGGTCAGAGGACAAGGTCAGGCGTCAGCCCTCGGCTTCCATCTGGTGGGTCACAGGAGCTTCTTGTTGCTGGTCCACATGCCAGGCTACCTGGCTCGAGACCTTCTGAGGATCTGCTTGTCTTTTCGCCTTGCCACAGAACCGCTGGATCACACACTCAGTCTGGCTTTCGCATGGATTCCTGGGATCTGAAATGATGCCCTCACCGTTGTGCAGGCCAGCCCTTTCCTCACGGAGCTGTCACCCAGACCCAAATATTAATAAGACGCTCAGTTTATAAACTAAGTTCCCATTGCTCTCTCTTCCTTCACACCCATACTATTTGGAATGGGAGTAGTGTTCAAGAACAAAACTAGATCAGTTAGGGCTGACTGGCGAGATGGCTCAACCAATAAATTGCTTGCATATCGGTGAGAGTCTGTCATTCTAGGACTGAGAAGACGGTGGGTGGTGATGAACAATGATGTAGAAGTGTAAGCCAAATAAATCCTTTTCTCCCCAGAACTAGCTCTTGTAGACCAGGCTGGCCTCGAACTCCCAGAGATCTGCCTGCCTCTGCCTCCTGAGTGCTGGGATTAAAGGCGTGCACCACCACCGCCCAGCCCCAATTTGATTTTTGGTCATGGTGTTTCATCACAGCTATAGTAACTCTAACTAGGACAATAGGTATAGCCAACTCTGGAATCTGCACATAGTTTATTTCATTAATTTTAAGATTAGCCATCTTTTTAGCTAAACAAAATAATGCTTGCCTGTAGTCCTAGCTCCTTTGGAGGCTAAGACAGGGGACTGCATGAGCTCAAGAGTTCAAGATAGACTGGGTGACATAGCTAGTAAGTCCCCATCTTTTTCTTTTTTAAGAATTGTAATTTAAGATTTACAATGTCTATGTATGTATAGTGTGATATAGATATAGATAAGTTGGATTGTTGTGAATCTTGGTTAATGATATTAATTTAAGGTCAATCTTGTTATATGTATTTCTGATCTTGATTAAGGTATTGTGATTGTGTAGTTCTTTTAAGAATGTAATGTATAATTAGGAAATATAGGTTGTTAATGGATAATCATTGATAATAGTAAAGCTTATAGTCATGTTAGATTTTCTAGATATATAGAGATATATTTTAGTTAGATAGGCATACTTCATATCTTCCAAAGACTACAGAATATGGCATTTTAAATGTTTTCATAACTTAGGACTTTTCATGACAATGAGACACATCTGCTCCTGGCAGCACCAATGTACTTCAAGAAGATGATGGGCATCGAAGAGGATCCTTATGGAGTTTGATAGCAATTTGCGCAAGAAACTGCTCTTGCCTGGACTGTTGCATAAACTGGAAACAAAGAACCCACAGAGAGAGGACTGCTGAACTTAACTAAATGTGAGATGATTCTTTGGGGTTCCTGATTCAAGAAAGAGTCTGCAAGACATTCTGAAGGACACAGCAGATAGTGACTGAACTGCCTTCGAAATTTCCTGCTGCATAGAAATGTCTCTGGATACTATGGGCCTGAAGGCTGAAGATGGATGCCCCAATGGTACAGAGGAACTTTGGGTGACTGTCCAGGCAGCAAGTTGTCTCTGTTATTTCTAGAGTTTGGAAGTTGTTTATTTCTTGTTTACTTAGGTAATATTATATCCTTCTGGAGTCTTTGATGGAGTTGAAGAATAAATAGATAGTTATAGTTTTCCTTAGTTATGATAAAAGATAAAATAGATATAAATATTGTAACTGTAATTCTTACTTGATAACTGTTTTATTATATGTAATTCTGCTGTTAAAGTTAAAGCCTTCTTTTTGTTTAAACAGAAAAAGGGGAAATGATGTGGGAAGGTCTTCTGTTTTAATAAAGAAACTGCCTTGGCCAGCCCTTAGGTGGGTGGAGTAGACAGAACAGGGAAAAGGAAGTGAGGTAGACGGCTCAGATAATTGCCCTGCCTCTACAACCAGATGCGATGAAGCCAGCCACCAGGTCAGACGTGCTGAATCTTTCCTGGTAAGACACCATTCGTGGTGTTACACAGATTATTCAATATGGGTTAGTCAAGATGTGAGTAAGAGGCTGAAAATAATGGGCCAGGCAGTATTTAAAAGAATACAATTTGTGTGTTATTATTTTGGGGCATAAGCTAGCCGGTGGCCAGGAGCTGGGAGGATGAAAAGCAGGCCTGACCGTCTGCTCCCCACTACAATAGTGTGAGTGCAAATGCCTGCAGAGGCCAGAAGGCTGCATCAGATTCCTGGGAGCTGTTATTCTCGATGGTTGCGATGGTTGCGCGCTGCCGCTGAGTGCCGCTCTGCCAGAGCAGTCAGTGCTGTCAGCTCTCTCTAGCCACTTCAGTCCCCATCTTTAAAATAGGGGAGGGGGAGTTGGAGAGATGTCTCAGAGGTTAAGAGCACTGGTGGCTTTTCCAGAGGTCCTGAGTTCCATGAGGTGGCTCACAGCCGTCATCTTCTGACACCAAGGTGTACACACACAGAGAGTGTGTACCCTTAGCACTCCCCATCCCCCCCCCCCCCCCACACTCTACACTGCTGTGGCATCAGGACCTGGAAGGTTCCACCATCCACTTTTATTCTCATCGGCAGGGTGAATTTGAAGCTTGAAGTACTCTAGTTTGAATTAAGCTCACGTTTTGAGGGGAACCTTGCCAGGCCTTATACTTACCTTCCTCATTGCCACTCAGTATTTACACTGTTAGAATGGATCTCCCAAATTGATTTCATAAACCTGCATCCATCACCATTGTGTGTAGATGATTAGTAATACATTCCATTTAAGATCTGTGCTTAGAGAAGAACAGGTGAGGGGCAACAGGGTGAAGGGAGAGAATCTGTTAGAGCATAATTAGGTACATTTTGTAGCCCCAAATTCTAATTGTTCTTAATAATAAAAACCCAGAGGTAGCTATCAGGGTGAAAGCTGAGCGATCAGAGAAGCAGAGCAGCCAGCCATGGGAGAGTTCTTACCTCTACTAATGCTCAGACCAAAGGGGCGATCCTATCTCTACCAAACCTCACACTGCACCCATCTCTATGATCCTCAGACTCAATGCTGAGACTGAATCCTCAGACTGCATCCGAGCTCCTGTCTCTTCCTGCCTTATGTTCCTCTCTCCACCCAGCCATATCACTCCGTCTCCACCTCCCAAGTGCTGGGATTAAAGGTGTGAGCCACCAGCCTGACTCTGTTTCTCTTTGAGACTGGCTCAATCTAGTGTAGTCCAGGGTGGCTTTGAAATCACAGAGACCTCCCTCCCAAGTGCTGGGATTAAAGGTATGTGCCACAACGGCCTGGCCTCTTGGATAACTAGTGATTTCGCTCTGCACTCTGGTCTTCAGACAAGTTTGATTTCTTAGATTACAAACAAAATATCACTACAACATTCTTTTACTTGCAGAACTCAGAACCTCAGTTCCTATTTCTCTTCTGTGCTCACATGCTATGATTAAATTCTACAAACCTTGCCTAGGACAGACCTCTAGTTTTCTCTGCATCTCCTTTTTTAAGTATTAGAACTCTGGTCTTTAACTAAACACATGATTTCCTTGAGCAAAGCCTATAGTTTTTTAAACTTCCTTGTAGAACGAAGCAGCGGGGCTGTGTCCCGCCACCCGGCCGCAGGCTAGCTTTACACCCGAAATAATTACACGGAAACTGTATTCTTTTAAAACACTGCCTGGCCCATTATCTGTAGCCTCTTATTGGCTAATTCTCACATCTTGCTTTAACCCATATTTAGTAATCTGGGTAGCACCACGAGTTGTGGCTTACCAGGAGAGATCTTAACCTGCGTCCATCTTGGAGAGGAGCAGCATGGAGACTCCTATGGCGACTGCCTGAAGCGTCTCCCCAACTCTACTTCCTTGTTCCCACAATTCTGTTCTGTCTACTCCACCTACCTAATTTTCTGTCTCTTAAAGGGCCAAGGCAGTTTTCTTTATTAATTAACCAATGAAAGAAACATAGACAGATAACTCTCCTCCATCATTTCCCCTTTTTCTGTTTAAACAAAAAAGAAAGGCTTTAACATAGTAAAATTACATGTAACAAAACAGTTATCAAGCAAGAATTACAGTTACAATATTTAAATATATTTTATCTTTTATCATAACTAAGGAAATCTATAACTATCTATTTATTCTTCAACTCCATCAAAGACTCCAGAAGGATATAATATTACCTAAGTAAACAAGTCATATGCAACTTTCAAACTCTAGAAATGACAGAGACAACTGGCTGCCTGGACAGTCACCCAAAGTTCCTCTGTACCGTTGGGGCATCCATCTTCGGCCTTCAGGCCCATAGTGTCCAGCAGACATTTCCATGAAGCAGGAAATTTCAAAGACAGTTCAGTCACTTTCTACTGTGTCCTGCAGAACGTCTCGCAGACTCTTTCATGAATCAGGAACCCCGAAAGACCATCTCACCTTTAGGCAAGTTCAGCAGTCCTCTCTCTGCAGGTTCTTTGTGTCCAGTTTATGGAACAGTCCAGCCAAGAGCAGTTTCTTGCCCAAATGGCTAACAAACTCCATAAGTAGCCTCTTCGATGCCCATCTTCCTCTCGAAGTAGATTGGTGCTGCCAGGAGCAGACGTGTCTCATTGTCATGAAAAACCCTAAGTTATTAAAACATTAAATGCCATATTCTGCAGTCTTTGAAAGATATGAAGAATGTCTATCTAACTGAAATATATCTCTACATATCTAGAAAATCTAATAACATGACTACAAGCTTAACTATTATCAATGATTATCCATTAACAATCTATATTTCCTAATTATACATTACATTTTAAAATGAACTACACAATCACAATAGCTTAATCAAGATCAGAAATACATATACATATAACAAAATTGTCCTTAAAATCCATACCAATGCAAATTATTCATATCTATATCATCTCCCCCTTTAAATGTAAAAGAACATTTATAAACAATATTTGGGAAAATGGGCGCAGTTTTTTCTCTCCAAACTGCTTCCTGCTGAATGGGGGCGCTGTTATTTAGGTCTTTTATGGTGTAACCTGTGTGCTAGGTTCCTCTCAGTTGGCAGTTGAGCGAAGTAATTTTTTGAAGATGTTCATAGCAACCTTTCAGGAGGGCGTGGTCTATCATACCATATTGGGATAGAAGCAATCCACAGAGTCTCGTCCTCTGTGAAAACAAAAGAAGAAACTCTTTTCCAAAGCATCATGTTCTTAGATCCAAATCCTGAAGTCATACCATTAAGATGTCCATTCTGGTCTAGCCTGGCAGCCCATATAATGAAATGTCTCTCTGTATTTAGCTCCTTTACAGTCAAAAATTTCAAAGAAAACACAATAAAATACACAATCCAGACTCTCTGTGAATTTTCCATTTTTACGTGGCTTATTTTCATTCTATCACTTTACTTTATTCTGTCTCTTTAAAGACTTTACCTTTTTTTTTAAAGGCATTAACTTTATTTTCTATATTTTCTTCTTCTCTCTCAAGCCTACATACATTCATCCAACATTGTGACTCATTTAAAAGTCTTTTATGTCTGAATCTATCCTATTGTGAATCTGTAATTTTTTTACTGTCGAGAAACATGTTTGATTTGAGCCTTTACATTGCTAAGCGCTTAAGACTCTAAGCTGTGACATTCCTAGGTCAAAAACAGGTACTGTGAGCTTGCCACGCCCAGTCCAACATGGTGGAGCCGCTTATGACTCTGAATTGGTTACACCTCTGAGCTGCAGAGCAGCATGCTGCTCTGAATGTTGGCTCCACCTCTCTCCAATTTCAAAATGGAGGACGTACCATTTTCTGCTAGCTCTGGGGCTGCCAGGTAGGAGCCACACTCAGCACTTTAACTCTGAGACTGAGCGTGCAGCACAGAAACTCTTTTCATCCAAGTTACAATCAAATCTGACCGCAGAGCACTGTGCAGTCTGAAAACATCTCTCTGTATGGCGGCAGAAAACCGCCATGTTCTCCCGCTCGCCTAAGCCTGATTCCGCCATCTGCCCAGGTACAGGCGGGGAGCAGTGAGCCATTGGCATGGTCTCAGAGCACTTTCTTTCCGATCCCAAGCAGGCACACAAACATTCAGTCCATAAAAGCCACTGAAATGCTTTAAAGCCAGAGTTCGCACTGGCAGCACAGCACCAGGAAGCCGCGTTTTAAAATGACTCAGTTTTTTCTCTGCCGCTATTGCCGAAACAGGAAATCTCTCTACGGCACGTCCAGGCAAACAGCAAAAAACTGTGTTAAACTCTTTCTCTCCTTTATTTAAAGCCAACTCAGGTTTTTAAGTGGATTTAGTCACCACGTTGGAGCGCCAATCTGTTGAAAGAACGGCGGGGCTGTGTCCCGCCACCCGGCCGCAGGCTAGCTTTACACCTGAAATAATTACACGGAAACTGTATTCTTTTAAAACACTGCCTGGCCCATTATCTGTAGCCTCTTATTGGCTAATTCTCACATCTTGCTTTAACCCATATTTAGTAATCTGGGTAGCACCACGAGGTGTGGCTTACCAGGAGAGATCTTAACCTGCGTCCATCTCGGAGAGCAGCAGCATGGAGACTCCTATGGCGACTGCCTGAAGCGTCTCCCCAACTCTACTTCCTTGTTCCCACAATTCTGTTCTGTCTACTCCACCTACCTAATTTTCTGTCTCTTAAAGGGCCAAGGCAGTTTTCTTTATTAATTAACCAATGAAAGAAACATAGACAGATAACTCTCCTCCATCACTTCCTTACAGCTAAATTCGGACATAAGGCTGAATTGTGGTCAATGGAATATGTAATATGTCCCTAGAACTTTCTTCAGTGGAAGTTGCCTCTCTTTTTTTCCTCCTCTGTGCTAACAAGGATGCAGACATGGTGATAGCCCCTGGATCAACCATATTAGATCATGGAAAGACCTGAGGAATAGGGGTCTGAATAGTGGAATCAAATAGAAGGAGTCTGGGTTCCTCCCACAACAGAACACAGTCTTGGCTTTTCATTGCTAAGACAACTTTCAGAGGAAATTGTAATTATATCTCTCTTGGTTTTCTGTTATTCACAGAAGAAAAAAAAACTTCTAAGTAGAATCTACTTTTCTGAAAGTCCTTGTCACTATCTTAAGAAGAATTAGCAAGATTTCTTACCTGGCCTTTTGAAATAATCTGGTAGTTGATGTCCCATTACTTACACACACCCTGCTGTCCTTCCCATCAGTTATTTTGTACACTAGCCATAGTGATTTATTAAAATTTCAGATACATTGTCAGTCTTGTGTTTCAATTGTTCTTATAGGGTACAGGCAAGCAGTTAACATGCAAGACTCCTATTTGACCAGGGCCCTACATTTTTCCTAGTTCTTCATACTTCACCCTAACCTTTCAGTTTCTCAACTTCCATCTCCGGGCCTTTGTCTGTGTTAAAGTGACAGATGTGCCCAACTTTTTGCCATTGCAACACAATGTTGCAATTTACAAAGTTCATGCTGGAGAACTGCATTAATAGAGTTAGAAAAAAAATACAAAAGAAACATTCTATCTGTCTCCAGACAAGGTTTCACACAACCCAGGCTGGCCTCAGACTCACAATGTAGCGAAGTATAACTTTGAACTTCTGAGCTCCACCTCCCTTGGGCTGGAATTAGAGCTATGCACCACTGTGCCTGGTTTTAGTAAGTACTGAGAATAGAGCCCAGTCTTAAGTATGCCAGTTAGTGTTCGATCAGCTACATCCCCAGTCCTCATACTATTTCGTGTAAGCTTACAGTCTTTTGTTGTGGTTGGGATGCAGCCATAGCTCTCCTTGTCTGTTTGCATCCTGCAGGAGCAGGTTAGACAGGCTGAGTCTTCCTCTCCTGTTCCTTACACCGGCAAGCCTGCTCCTGTCAGATCTCATGCCAAGCATCTGCTTTCTATCTATCTACCTCGTATTCTTCCATCTCCCCCACTTTAAGTCTGCACAGTCCCTTGTTCCTCTTCTAACAGAATGTGGCATGTTGCCTTTATTTTGTTGAAAGCTCTTTGGTTGATGTGTATCTTTTTCCAGTAGATGATGTGTTTGCTTTTAAACCACAGTGACAACACTCCCGGGAGAAACAAGAGCGGAGGTTCATTTGGCTCATGGTTTCAGAGGTATCAGCATATGCCTGCTGACTCCGCTGTTTCATGGTTAGAACAGAATATCATGGTAGCAGGGTATGGCAGATCAAAGCTGATCAATCCATAGCAGCCAGGAAAGAGATGGAGAAAGGGATAAGAAATGGCTATTCCCGTGGCTATTACTCCAGTGACCAGCTAACTCCAACTAGGCCCTACCTCTGAAAGATTCCACCACTGCATAGTAATGTCATCAAATTATGAACCCATCAATAGGGTTAGTCTGTGGTTAAGTTAAAGTTCCCACAATCCAATCTCCCTCTCTCTCTCTCTCTCTCTCTCTCTCTCTCTCTCTCTCTCCCCTCCAGGGCTTCTCTCTGGCTGTCCTTGAACTCACTATGTAGACCAGACTGGACTTGGACTCACAGAAATCCACCTGTCTCTGCTTCCCTGAGTGCTGGGATTAAAGGCATGTGCTATCATCAACCAGTATACTGAATTTTTGTTTATTTGTTTATTTTGAGCCAGGATTTCACTATACAGTTCTGGCTGGCATGGAATTTGATGTGTAGACCAAGCTGGCTTTGAACTCACAGATTCCCCTATGCTCCCTCCTGTGTGCTGGGATTTGAAGTGTGCACACCACGCCCAGGCAATGCAGTCATCTTTAATGATCAGATCCACCAGCAGGGATCAGTCCTTTAACACTGCCTTCGGAGGGACACTTTAAGTCCAAGATAGTGCCATTGCCATCCTCCTCTACCTACTGTCCTTGCCTTCTACCATAGGGCTCCAGGGGACTCAAGCTGGCTGTCAGGCACGGTGGCAAGGGTGTTTAGGCATCTTAAATCTTTTTACTGTAGGTCAACGGAGTTTGAGCAAGAGCAAAATCCCATCTCTGTGTTTAATGTTTGACTTTACCTGCAATTTTCTACATTTTTTGTTTCATGATATTCCTTTTTGTTTCATTGCAATAAAGTTGCCTTCTGATTGGCCAAGAGTTTTGTTAAAGCTGCAGCTGAAATGGTGTGACTGTATACTTGATACAGCATTTCTACTCTCAAGTCTCTAGAACACATTTCAAAAGTCCCACCTTAGTGATATGCCCTAAAGAAATAATTTAGCTTTATGGAGGTTCACTATAGTGCTTGGTATAGTAATGGAAACATTTCCAACGATGAGCACAGATTTATATAACATAACCTTTACAAGTTAATATCTACTAATGAAAAATTATATAGAAAACAAGCTTCTCAAATAGCAGTACTCCAGAAAATACAATGGTTATTCGGTCAAGGCCATTAGACAAAGCCAACTCATCTTTTTGAAGCAGGAATTTCCTGTTGACTTATTTTCAGGGCAATGGCAGGGACCTTTATTTATGTTCCTAATGCCCACTCTCCCATTCTTCCTCCCTAACAGACTGGGATTTGCGGTGGGAGGTGTTTCTCCCACCTCCAGGTGTGAGTAGGGCTTTTGGGCTCTAGTAAAATAGATACAAGTGGTTTTATGAGAGCCCTATGGGATGCTGCTTTGGCACACTGACAGGGGTGAGGAAAGGGAGCAGATGTTAAGCTACTTCCTGTACTTAAAATAGTCTCCTTCAGCTAACATCCACTTATGAATGAGTACATACCACATTTGTCCCTCTGGTTCTGGGTTACCTCACTCAGGATGGTTTTTGTCTAGTTCCATCCATTTGTATGCAAATTTCAAGATGTCATTTTTTTTTTTTTCTGCTGAGTAGTATTCTATTGATCTTGCCTGGAAGTGAAGTGTCAGACTTTGTAGACACCCCATGAGAGGCCTTACCCTTCCAGAAGAGTAGTTGGGGTGGAGTGGGAGGAGGGGAGAGAGTGGGAATGGGATAGCTATGTAAAATGAGAAGATTGTATTTTTTTTGTTTTGTTTTTTTTTTTTGTTTTTCGAGGCAGGGTTTCTCTGTGGCTTTGGAGCTTGTCCTGGAACTAGCTCTTGTAGACCAGGCTGGCCTCGAACTCACAGATATCCGCCTGCCTCTGCCTCCCAAGGCATGCACCACCACTGCCCAGCTTAAAAAAATCTTAATAAAAAAAGGGAAAAAATCTCCTAATAAACAAACAAAAATAAGTTGCTAAAAGTTCACAAAGGTCCGGCTAATTCTAATGTGAGGAGAAAAAGAAGCCGTGGGAGAACAATTGCTTCTTGAATACATATTGCCGAATTATCTTTGATTAAACTTACTTAGAAAAGGTTGACCAGGTTCCAATAAATCGCTGGCGGTAGAGACCATTTTTCTGGTTTTTCGTGACTATTTGTAAATCGAGATCAAACCAGGTGTTAAGTTTATTTCACTTTGTAGAACCTCTACTCCCACCCCTCCGATGCCGGCCCGGCTCCTCTTCCCAATTTGCCTAGGGTCTGTAGAGTTTCCTGGCGCACCTGAGAATCTGCAACAGCTAAAGTTTTGTCCCCAAATTGCGGTTTGGTTTGGAATTTGCGAACTGGGTCAAGTTGGAGAAATTCTCTCAGGCCACCAACCCCGGGACATGGAACGGGCGGGGCAAGGTTGCTCCTTCCCCTCTACGCAGCCAATAGTCGGGATGGGAGCCGGAGGGGCGTGGCGTGCCTGCTAGCTACATTGTGATTGGCATCCTGGTTCCGGTGGCCGCGGCTTCCAGTTCCCCAGAAGCCTGGGCGAGAGAGGACCTACAAAGTTTGTCCGCTCCGGGGCGCCATAGCGGCTCTGGTGCCGGCCGGCCGGGCTGGGCCGGTCTGAGCCTAGGAGACCCTGATGGCCGCAGTGTTCCTGGTAACGCTCTATGAATACTCGCCGCTCTTCTACATCGCGGTGGTTTTCACCTGCTTCATCGTAACCACCGGCTTGGTCCTAGGATGGTGAGTGTCCAGGGCTGGGAGCGAGCCCGCCTGCCGGGTGTGGGATCCGTGTTCGGGTGGCTCAGGCCGGGCTGCTGCCCCGGTGAGATGGACCGCTCCAGGAGAGCTTGGTCCTGTGCGGGGTCAGAGTGCGGGTCCCGAAGGCTTTGTCCCGGGCCGGGGCCTCCTCCGTGTCCAGTGAGACTGGTCACCCGTCCCACAGGGCCCAGATGGGTTACGAATGAGCTTGACTGTGTTTCTCACCTGAACTGACCCTTGCTTGGTTTCCATATCTTTCGCAGGAACTTTTACCCGAATTCTGTAGCTACCATTCGGTAATTGAATGACTTGAAATGAATTGAAAGCAGTCCACTTTTTTGAAGTGATCTTTAGTTGAGAGCACAATTTTTGAGAGTAGCGAGATTTTAGGAGTAAGTTATTCTGTGGGTTGAAGGCATTTTGCTTCTCGGAGAGTTACATAACCCCGGAGAGTCTCCGGTGTTTCTCTAAAGATGTGTCTGTATCCTGTTTAGGCCAGCCTTATCAACACAGCTAGTGGAAACCATGGAACTAGCCAGCGGTTGTTCTAGACTGTAGCCTTCATAGCCCTTGAAAAGACGGTGGATCCAAATGTGTTGAACACTGTTTCTAAGTGAACAAGAGTTATGGCCGGAAGAGGGCCTTACCGAAGAGACATGAGCTACAGTTGGAGAACAAGTATTTTGAGGGAAAAACAAACAAACCTGAGAAAGGGAATGCATGAAAATGCATTCCGCATGAGCAGAAAGCAGACAGGATTGGAACTGAAGCGGGCTTTGTAAATCAAGCTCAAAAATACCACTTGATTACATATTCATCATCACTTTAAAGACAGGCACAGGTCCCTGTCAGCTTCTGAAAATAGATACCACCTTTGGAAAAGAAGGAAAATGTAACATTTCCAGCTGACACCTCCCCCCATGGTACAGCATAAAACTCCATGATGTGAGCCGGGTAAGATGAAGCTCGGTCTTACCCAAATTGTTTATTCTCTTTAAGATAGGTGGTTTCACGATAGCATATGCATGCAGTCCTCCCAAGTGCTGGGTTTATAGGAGTGTGCCACTATGCCTGGATCCTAAAGAGTTATTTATTATTAACCTTCCAGGTTCTTTGTTGCTTTTTGAGATAGGGTTTTCTCCCAAGTGCTGGGATTAAAGGCATGGGCCACCACTGCCTGCAACCTTTCAGGTTCTAATTGCTGTCATTTACTTCAAGGAAGCTTGTAATTGGAATTAGGAAGATGTTTCCCAAGTGAAAAAGATAATCATAATACACAGTTTTTAAAGAACTATAATACTAATATATAGTATATATAATATTCAATACAATCTTCCTCTATAGGGAAAATTAGTATCTAGTTGATAATTATATTATGTGTTGATAAATGGGCCACTAAGTTCTATCTCTTAGACATCTATCTTTGGGGAAAAGGGTGGGATGCATATTGTACATAATGCTGGCATCCTAAGGTAAGCCAGGAGTGCGCTCTCTCTCTCTCTCTCTCTCTCTCTCTCTCTCTCTCTCTCTCTCTCTCTGTTGCTTCAAAGGCAGACACTGGAGTCAGTCAACCTTGATTTGAATGTACAACGATTATTCAGGAGGTAGGTATTTCACTACCTCTTGTCAGTGTAAGTTTCACTAGTGTTGTGAGTGTCTATTGATGTATTGTTTCTTGAAGTCTGGGCTGAGCCCTGCTTAGGCTGCAAGACCTTGTGACTAAGTGCCAGCGACCTCCATCCTGATTTGGACCTAACCAGTTATGGTGAACCTAAGCAACCATTCTTCCCATTTGGCTTAGCTTTATCTGTATAGATAAGCTTTTTATGTGCTCTTTACAAACTAACCCAAAGCCAGATTTATTGACTAGAAATGATGATAGCTTGGACACCATTTTAACCTTAGGAACATCTTTCTCAAATCCCAGCCAAGGCAACCGGGATGAACTGTCAAGTGCCACACTTTTCATCCTTGCCATCTCGCTCTGATGGCTGCAGCTCCATCTTTACTGCTTATCTGTGTCTCGAAGTCATGATTTTTACCCCTTACAGCTGGGGTTCTTGCCTGTTGCTTCTCTCCACCGTGCCGTGTCCACCTGTAATGTGCGAAACCTTCCCACACCAGTTTGGATTTAAAGGGTTATTTATTTGAGGGGAAAAACTTACAGAACACTGTCCTACACAACAGCCAGAAAAGGAGTCTAGTCGCCGGAACTGGAGTCCGGAGCAAGAGAGAGAGCGGAGGGCTGCCGCTGCTTTTTAAAGAGAAAGAGACCATGCCCATGTGGGCTGGTATCTCAGTGGCTATTGGCTGAAGGAGCGGAAGGAGCTCCTGCAGCACACTTGTGCTGGTGAGCATGCTCAAAGAAAACGAGCCTCTGATTTTTAGATCCTAATAACAGTAGAAAAAAAGAATCACACCACAGGAACTATATGTCTTTTAGTCTCCATGATGGCTTCTGTGAGCCCCAAAGCATCAGTCAGGTGTGATGTGGGATTCTCCTCTCTATGCTGTGGATATGTTTTATTACCATTGGTTAATAACTAAGCTGCTTTGGCCTATGGCAGGGTGGAATATCATTTCATCATCATTTATGCCCCAGCAATGCTTAAGCACGCATGGGCAGCCCATTTATGGTGGTTCTCCAGTTGTTCCTATCCTGGGCAGTCCTAGATGCTTGTGTTACTGTCACACCCAAGGTTCCACAGTATTTCTTTATGCTGTCTATCCAGTGTTTTTTGGCCGTTCCTCTTCTCCTTATCCCGTGCACTCCTCCAGACAGAGCTGTCTTTGAGGTTTCTTTTTTTGTTGTTGTTTTTGTTTTTTTGGTTTTTCGAGACAGGGTTTCCCTGTAGTTTCTAGAGCCTGTCCTGGAACTAGCTCTTGTAGACCAGGCTGGCCTCGAACTCAGGGATCCGCCTGCCTCTGCCTCCCGAGTGCTGGGATTAAAGGCGTGCGCCACCACCGCCCGGCCAGACAGAGCTGTCTTTGAGAATCTACGTCATTCATTCTCGTAACATGGCTGAAGTATTCTGTAGTTTACTTCTTTCTGTAGATGGAGATGTTTCTTAATGTCATCATTGTGCAGCCTATCTCTTTGTGTGACACCTAGAGGTCTCCTGAGACACGCCATCTCAAACACACTCAGCCGCTGTTCAGGGGAGCGCTTCACTGTCCAGGTTTCGGAGTTGTAGAGAAGGCAGCTCAGGACAAGTGTCTCACATACTTGTAATTTTATGTCTCTTGCTGACCAGACCTTTCCTAGTGCCTGGAATGCAGCTGTCTCTATCCCTATTTCACCTCTTGGTGTCTGAAATAGTTCTCTCCTTTGAACTGAGGTTTCCTCCCAGACAGACAATGTTGACTGTTTGCTTGAGGTTCTGATTCTTTATGACAATGTTAACATCCTTGTGCGCCCTCCCCATGTGCTGTATCTCAGTCTTCTCCATGTTTACTTTCACACCAAGTTTTCACTGACTTCCACCACTCTGTTTACCATGGCCTGCAGCTCATTTGGACTTTCAGCAGGTAGTGCTGTATTGTCGGTGAAACACAAGTTATTGATTTGCACACCACCTATCTGCACGCCTGTCTCCTCATCCTCCAGGGCTGTTGCTGCTGTTAATTCCAGGAATGTATTATAGAGCAGTGGGGAGAGGACGCACCCCTGACTCCTGTACGGTTGCCTTTAGTTGATCGCAGCTCTGCACAGACTGTGACTGATGCAAAGGTGTCTTTAGAGGCGTTTTCTAGTGTTATGACTTTCTCTGAGTACCTGTAGAACCTCATTGTTTCCCAAAGTCCTTTCCTCCAGATGCTATCGCATACCTTCCTGAAGTCGATGTAACAGATATGTAAGAGGAAATCCTAGCAGAGGCCCAGTGCAGATTCAGAGCTAACAGGAGCTCAATTGATAAGATTTTCACTTTGAGGCAACTGGCAGAAGGGCAGAATAGAGCTAGGTGGGAAATCCAAGCAGAGATAGAAGAGGAAAGAAGGCAGAGTCAGGCAGATGTCATGTAGCTACTGAAGGAGAAAGACACCAGAATCTTACTGGTAGACCACAAGTTTGTGGTGATACACAGATTAATAGAAATGGGTTAATTCAAGATGCAAGAGCCAGCTAGGAATACGCTTAAGCCACTGGCCAAACAGTGTTGTAATTAATATAGTTTCTGTGTGAATATTGGGGTCTGGGTGGCTGGGAAACAGATTAGTCTCTGTTTACACAGGTGTCCTCACGTGCTTTATACAAATAATCATCCAAATAAATCACTTGGCAGCGATTCCCTGCCTCCTCTGCAGCACAGTTTAGTAAGGGTTGGCTGTCAGCCTTACAGCTCTCTGTACGCTCTGCATGTGAACTGGGACAGAACTCTAGACCGCTGTTTCCTTTGCCAGCTGTCTGCTGAAAATGCTTCTCCAAGAAAGGATACAGACTGAAAGTCTAGATAGCACTAAGGGACACATTGTTTCTGTGATGATGTAGGTCACAAAACAATCCCACACCAGTTCAGAATTACGAATAATAAAAGGCTTAGTTATTTAAGGGGAAAACTTACAGATCACTGTCCTAGACAACAGTCCTCTGAGCGAACAGGAACAGAGTCTAGCAGCTGGAAGTGGGAACCAGAAGTAAGAGAGAGCAGCATGTGTTTTCCTCTGCTGTTACAGTATGAGACCATGCCCAAGCGGGCTGGTACCTTAACGGCTATTGGCCGAAGGAGCAGAATGTGCTCCCACAGCAGTTTCTGTTTGGTCCTTGTATATCTTCTGTCACAGCAGCGCTCCATTCTGGCAGTGGCTCTGGGCCCAGTTTATAGTGTTCAGCTTTCCTACATCAGCCTTATTTCTTTGTGTTGGAGTTGCAGCTCCTTAGAGTCCCAACTCCAAATTTTTCTTTCTTCTGTGACTTTGTCTCAGGGATAATAGCTGCTAACAGGGTCTCCCACTGTTAGGCAAGCATCCTTCCGCTGAGTTACATCTCCAGTGCTGCTTAATAGTTTTCAATACATTCATTGCTTTCTGTTCAAATAGTTCTAGTCTCCTGAATAGACTGTGACTGATAAAGTATTACTCAGAAGAGGATTCTTGGACAAAATCCCATCAAAGATAGAGCTTCAGAGTTGGGTTGATTATAACCTGGACACCTAATTGTTATTGGGATAGTCTTCATTTCCTTGCTAATGAGAAATGAGATCTCAGTAATCCATTGCATGTAATGGCTTTGGGATTAACTTAAATAGAGATGCCTTTGGTTGACTGTGATGAAGTGGTCTCTGAATTAGGTACTTTGGGGGACCAAGTCTTTATAGTACTTAACTGTCTGGCACTGGGGATTCCGAAGACTGTGACTGTGCACTGGTGCTATGATGGGATGCCCTGGGTTTGTTGGAGGATTTACAGGAAGTGTGTGAAACTCCCACACCCTCTTAGGGAGTCACAGAGTTTCTGAAGGCTCTAAACCCTTTGTTTTGTGTCCCGTAGTCAACCTTGCTGAAATCTGGCCTTTGTTGTTGTTGTTGTTTTTGTATACAATGTTCTGCCTCTATGTGCCTGCATGCCAGAAGAGGGCACCGGATCTCATTATAGATGGCTGTGAGCCACCATGTGCTTGCTGGGAATTGAACTCAGGACCTCTAGAAGAGCAGCCAGTGCTCTTAACCTCTGAGCCACCTCTCCAACTCTCACATTTTTTTTTTTTTTTTTTTTTTTAGTGTTACATGTTTTATAGCCCAGGTTGGCCTAGAACTCACTACGTAGACCAGGCTTTCCTTGAACTTGGACAGGTCCTCCTGCCTTAGCTTCCCTCTAGAGTGCTGGTATTACAGGAATGAGCCACCAGGCTCAGTTTAAAGCTGAGAGCTCTGAGCATCTTTTACTTATGGATGCAGCCTGCTTACCATGAGTGGGAAAGTCAGTGTTTCCTGGCATGAAGATCCTGTGACAGGACCATTAGGACAGCTGCTTTCTAAACAGATAAACACAAAAGAGTCCTCTCATTTGTCCCAATCCAAGATCCCCATCCACTAGGACAAAAACCTGACCTTGTGAGAAATAGCCCATTGTACTTGTAAATCTGTGTCTGTGGCAATGGTTGTTAACCTGTAGGTCTCGACCCATTTGGCAGTCCAATGACCTTTTCACAGGGGTCACCTAAGACCTCTGAAAAACACAGATATTTCCATTATGTTTTGTAACAGTAGCAAAATGACAGTTATGAAGTAGCAATGAAAATACTTTTATGTTTGTGAGTCACCACAACATGAGGGTCACTGTAGCATTAGGAAGGTTGAGAGCCCCTGGTTTATAGAAACTGCACTCCATAGGAGACATTGTTAGGGTGGTTAGAGAAGGATAGAATGTTCCAAGGCCAGATATATCCATTTGGATATTTGCTGGAGGGTTCCTGGAGCCCCATATACTTGTTGGACTGATTGAAACTTGGTTCAGTAGGTTTGAGACAGCTCAGGGTTTCTCTTCTTTTGGCATCTAGGTTTCCCTCTTAAGTACAGCAGTATCAGCATCACACAGAGTTGAGACCTATGTTTTAATTTTTAGCCAGCTCAGAATCTTAGATGTTTATAACTATAGGCCAGAGTTGGTCTGTCTTTACTAGTACAGTTAGAGGGTGGTCCTCGCTGCCTGTTGGTGAGATACTGTGTAACTGTCAGCAGCTCAAACAGGTTGATAGTGCAGTCTTTGGTCTCCTTACTGATTTTCTGTCTCTTCCTTGGTGCCACCAGTTATTGCATTGGTTCAGAGTATTGAAATCTCTGTGTATTTTTCTCTATTTTTAGAGTTCTCTCTCTCTCTCTCTCTCTGTCTCTCTCTCTCTCTGCATTTTGAAGTACTATCTGTGGATGCATAAACATTTAGAATTATTGTGTCTGATAAATTAACTCCATTCTCATTATGAAACAGTGCTATTTTTTTCCTCTTATAATCTGCTCTGGTTCCTGCTGTCTTAATAACATAGCCGCACAACTAGCTTGCTCTTTCTCTTTCTCTCCCAGTCCTCTCTCCCCCTTTTTTCATTTTTTTCTTCAGGATTAAATTTAGCATCTTACGCATTCAGGCATACTACCTCTGAGCCACATCCCAGGACTCCAGGCTTTCTTTTGGTTGGTATTAGCAAGAATATCTTTTCCCCTCCTCTACTTAAGGTCTATTTTAAGGGAGTTTCTTATATGTCTCATTTACCTAGCATTGCATTTTTCTCCAGTCTGAACATCCCAATCTTTTAGTTAGGGAATTTGAATCATTTGCATTTGATGTGATAATTAGGGTGGTTGAAGTTAGGTCTACTATTTTACAATTTTTTTTAAAGATTTTTTTTTTAGTATACAACATTTCTTCCATGTGTGCCTGTAGGCCAGAAGACAGCACCAGACTCATTATAGATGGCTGTGAGCCACCATGTGGTTGCTGGGAATTAACTCAGGACCTCTGGAAGAGCAGCCAGTGCTCTTAACCATTGAGCCATCTCTCCAGCCTCTTAAAATTTGTTTTTATTTGATTTGTCTGGATTTATTCCTTCCTGTTGCAAGGAGCCGCTGCTTGTTTGTTCCTGACTGCCCTGCTAGCTTTGACCTGAAATAATCACACAGAAACTATTAATTAAAACACTGCTTGGCTCATTAGCTCTAACTTCATTTTTTAAAATGTATTTATTTATTATATATACAGTGTTCTGTCTGTATGTATGCGTGCTGGCCAGAAGAGGGCACCAGATCTCATTACAGATGGCTGTGAGCCACCATGTGGTTGCTGGGAATTGAACTCAGAACCTCTGGAAGAGCAGTCAGTACTCTTAACCTCTAAGCCATCTCTCCAGCCCTAGCTCTAACTTCTTATTGGCTAACTCTTACGTCTTAATTTAACCCATTTCTAATAGTCTGTGTATCACCACACAACAGTGGCTTACTGGTTAAAGTTTCAGCATTTCTGTCTCCAGCCACTCCATGGCGTCTATATGACTCCTCCCTTCTTGTCTATGGTTTTCCACGTGCCTTGGTGCCTTTTCTCTGTTTAGCATCGCCATTTTGCTTCTCTGCAGTTGCTGCAACTATCCAACTCCACCCTTTCTCTTCCCAGAATTCTCTTAGTCTGATTCTTAAGGTCAGTGTCATTCTGACTAGCTATCTGCCAATCAGTTTTTATTAGCAAATGAGAGTAATGCATATTCATAGTGTACAAAAGATTATTCTACAGCAGTTCAGTTTTTGTTTATAGTTCTCTTTAATTTTGTATGTTCAGTGCCTCCCTGTGCGTGTGTACATGCGTGCGTGCATGTGTGTGTGTCTGTGCATGCGTGCGTGCATGTGTGCATATGCATGCTCCACAGTGTGCACCTGAAAGTAAAAGGCAGATGCCTCCAGGGAGTCCCTCCTTCCCCTTCTGTCCTGTTTGAGACAGGATCTTTTTGTTCCATTGCCTCTGCCAGTCTAGTTGCACCGCAGGCTTCTGGGGATTCTCCTGTCTCCTCGTTATCTTACTGTTGGAGCACTGCATAGACACACACTCCCACGTCAGCTTTACGTAGATTCTAGCTCAGGCCCTCACACCTGCTCAGCTCTTTACCCACTGAGCTGTCTCCCCACTCCCCAGTGACCTAACCCCTCTGGGATTTTTGTTTGTTTTGTTTTATCAAGATGGTTCCCCCTGCCCCCAGAATGGCCTGTCCTAGAACTCTGTAGACCAGGCTGGCCTTGAATGCTGAGCTCTGCCTGCCTCTGCCTCCCAAGTGCTAGTGAGGTGATGTTTACCTTCAGTGGAATGTGAGATCTGAACATGCCGATTGCCCGGTGTTACCAGATACATCTAGACAGTCCCAAGTCGGGCACCACACACTGATAGGTTCTTCAGGCACTTGCCCGGGTCCTCCTGCTCTGTACACTCAGAAACAAACTTGCTCTTCTTATTTCATAGTCCAGTTTAGCCTCTTTTAGGGTTTCATATTAGATAATCTTACAACATCTCTTTTTTTGATATATTTTTGAGAATTTTGTGTGTGGGTGCTTTGCATGCATTTTGTATGTGTCCTTTTGTGTGCCTGGTGCCCACAGAGGTCAGAAAAGAGTGTCAGAGCCCTTATAGACAGTTATGTATGAGCTGCCGTGGGAATGCTGGGAGCTCAGGCCCTCAGGAAGAGCAGCCAGTGCTCTTAACTGCTGAGCCATCTTTCCAGACTTTATATTTTTGAAAGTTATCCACATAGTTATAAACGATGTACTATCTCTTTTCAGTGCTGACTGTGAATATGCTCTCCCTGGATTATGCCAGTTTGTCAGCTTGTTTTCACAGACTCTTTTCTCTTTCTTTTTTCTTCCCTGTCTATTTGGAGAAAAGGATGTAATCAGAGTATGAACATAGCTGAAGTCCACTGATTCAGCTGTTGAAACATGTTAGGGCACTCTGGGTGAAGTCCAGTGGTCCAACTAATAGGTTTTCTCTAGTCAGGTAATAGATTTCTCTGCCAATGCAGTAAGCCAGATCAAGTCGAATTGAAAAAGTAAAAGAACAGATTTATTTGCAAAGCAACTCCTGGGTGAGGTCTCCAGTCCCAGAGATCAAAGCCCGAGAAGTCACGCACCCTGACCTAAAGCGTGAAAGTTGTACACCCTATAGGTGAGGGTGATGACCTGTCAGCTACAAGCTGGGGTTGTGCCAAAGTGTGGACAAAAGCTGACTGCTTTAGGCACCTTCAGGGGAAGAGCTGCCGCAGCAGCTTCTGAGAATGGAACTGGGCTTTTTGATACCTTTTCTTTGTTGGAGATTCTCTGGGAGGGTAGGATTTGGAGAATGGAGGGGAATGGGGCTTCTCAGATTGTGCAGAAAAGAGCTGGAGGTTCTAACCGAGCACCAACTGTGGATTTATTTTAGGGCACTCTATTTAGGCTGAGTAAACTTGCCTGGTTTATAATTTTACTAGAGATTTCATTTGGTTTCTTTGTTTGGAAGCTTGTTGTGTGTGGATTGTCGCAGTTCCTGCTCTTCCATAGTGCCTTTGATCTTTAAAAGACATTATGTGAATCAAAGTCTGTATTTAACATTTTGCTTTGTTATTTTAGAAATTCTAAATGACTATTTGATATTTTAATAGTTCCTGGGCTTCATAAATCATTGAGTAAACATTTGTTTTTTATATCTTTTGAGTATTTGGTTCACTAACAGCCATGTTATTTATTCTAAGTATAATTCACCTATAATCATTGAGCTCTCACGTTGTTATCCACAATTTAAAGGAAAGAGCTGCTTATTTTCAGGAGCATGCTGATTTATTCAGCCAAATGATACAGTGCAATTCTGCAAGACCTCTGACCTCCCTCAAGTCTAGATTGCTTCTGCAAGACAACAGAAAACAAGCGACTGAGCCCCTTTTCCTGGTGCTTGTTTTCAGAAGGAATATGTAATGAAGCCTAATGTACCTTTTTAAAAAAGACTTTTTAAATTTATTCTTTGTGAATCTCACATTGCTCATCTCTATCCCATCCATCTCCCCGTGACCCTTCATAGCCACCCTCTGCCCTTGAACCCCCCCAGTAAAATCAAATTTAAACAACAACAACAAAAAGCCCAAAATGCAAACCAAACCAAACTAATTCTAACATACCAAAAGAGAACATCAATGACAAAGGAAGTCTCAGCGTGGGAAACTTTCTGTGGCAGAATTTCAGATTTGTTGAAGCTGTGTTTTATGTCTTCCTTTCTGTAGGTTTGGTTGGGATGTTCCGGTAATTCTGAGGAATTCAGAAGAGACCCAGTTCAGCACAAGAACTTTCAAGAAACAAATGAGACAAGTCAAGAACCCTTTTGGCTTAGAGATCACTAACTCTTCCTCAGCTTCCCTAGCAGGTTGGTGGCTTTTCCAAAGCTTTCTCTGATCTCTAGTCCCCTGTCGTTAACCCTTCTGTTTTCTTTCTCCGTTGCTTTCTCTTCATTCAACTTCACCATTCACTGAACTGCATGTTGCAGTGTAAAGATTAAAGTTCATAAATTTTCCCCTGGGAGTGTTTGTCCAGTAATAGAGACATGTGTGCGTAAGGAGGAGAATGCAGCATTTCAGGGTAGTAAACAAGTCTTAACAAAGACATGGTGCCACATTCATGGTCTTCAGTGAAATGAAAAATGATAAAATGTTAAAGGAGTAAGTCACAGAACAAAACAATCCCACACCAATTTGGAATTATGATTAATAAAAGGGTTATTTATTTAAAGGGAAAAAAACTTACAGATCACCGTCCTAGACAACAGCCTCCTGCACAACCGGGAAAAGCGTCTGATAGCCAGAAGCGGAATCCAGAGAGAGAGAGAGAGAGGGGGGGGGGGTGATGGAGGAGAGGGGGGAGAGGGGGGAGAGGGGGAGAGAGAGAGGGGGGAGACAGAGAGAGAGACAGAGAGAGAGACAGACAGAGAGAGAGGAGAGAGCTGTCGCCACTTATTTTTAAAGCGAAAGATACCACACCCCAGTGGGCTGGTATCTCAAAGGCTATTGGCTGAAGGAACAAAAGTAGCACCTCCCCCTTTTGTTTAAGTAAGAGAGTTCTAAACCTACTACAAAATTATGTACAATAAGAACAAATATCCTATTTTAACTATCCTAAGTCTTGTATAATAAATAACTTGGCCAAGTCATGAGAGGAAAGTAGCTACATTTTTCTAGTCTTCAACCCCATCGAAGATCTAAGAAGGGAAATAATGTTACCTGAGTGATTAGGAAGTGCAATCAAACAACTTCCAAAATACGCAACAAATCACAGAGACAACTGGCTACCTGGGCAATCACCCAAAGTCACGCTTGCAGCGTTGAAACAACCAACTTTGGCTAAGGCCTACAATAACCGACAGATTATTTTTTTTTTTTTCTTGGTTTTTCGAGACAGGGTTTCTCTGTGGCTTTGGAGCCTGTCCTGGAACTAGCTCTTGTAGACCAGGCTGGTCTCGAACTCACAGAGATCCGCCTGCCTCTGCCTCCCGAGTGCTGGGATTAAAGGCGTGCGCCACCACCGCCCGGCCCGACAGATTATTTTTAAGGGCAAGAAATATTTTAAAACTGTTTCACCCTGTTTTGGCAAGATATGACAGTTCTGCTTATCCATTTCCGAATACTATGTATTTTGTCAGTAGTTGAGGTATGAGCAGTGATGGTTTAATTCCACCCCCCATCCCTCAGCAGCTTTAGATTTTAACGCGCTACAAAGTCTCATCTGGTTCTTAGGTAAGGACTGCCTTTAATAAAGCAATCAACCCTGTCTTCCTGCCGTGCAGTCCTCCAGTCTGCAAGTCCACTGAGAAGGGAGAAGAGCTGGTGGCACTGTGAGGAAACACACGCTCCTCTGGAGCGAGCTGGGGAAGTCATCCCAACCTCTCAGGCAGAAGCAGTCTCAAGGAGGGCCGGCTGCCAGTGGCTGAGCAAATGAGAAGACAGGCAGTCAGGGGAGCACTCAGCCGTGCCATGGTCCGACGCTCTCCAGTGATGGAAAAACAAATGTGTTCGCTGAGAGTGTAGCTCCTAACAGAACTCACTTGAAGAAAAAATCATTTCTTCTTTGTGTTCTGTGGGGAAAAAAAGATTTTGGTGGAAGTTATAAGAACAAAGCCCATGGAAAGGTAGATATCCTTAAGATGTCTACAAAATGGTTTTAAGGTTATTTTCTTTCATGCCCAGATAGTTTAATAATTCAGATTTTTTTTTCCTCACCACTCCATCCAAAGTACCTGACAGATTGCACAGGAGAGACGTGGTGTAACTTGGCGACAAATGAAAGGTTCGACAACCCGTTTGTTAGAACAGGAGCGACTGCTGCAATTTTGTTATTGTAGAACAGTGTTGTGTTTGGATTTTTGTTTAATTCATGTCCCCAGATGAAGACTTTAATGAAACTATAAGTTAGATATCCAGTATTTATTAGTTGAATTGGATAAATTTGCTTCAGGAAGACTTTGGAAGTAACCCCCCTACTCCAGCCCACTCTGTTTAAAAAGATCCAATAAGAGCTAACCACTCTCCAAATGCTAATGTGTGTTTCCCCTTTCTTTTGTTTTATGTTAGCTCTTATTTTATACATGATTGACAGAATACAGACAATTCTCCTGCACCAGCTATTGACATTTTTATATTTGTAGATATATATCCTTCAACAACATTTAAAAACTGCCATCAGCTTGGCCACCATCCAGAACAAAGCCTGTGTTTCTTCCCCCTCATTATTATTATAGTAGTGACACCATCTCTTCTGGACTGTTTATGCAGCTGGCATGACCCTGATAGCAGACTGCCTTGAGGACAGCCGTCTTACCTGCTTCTGGGGGTGCAGTGTCCAGAAGCTCTACGAAGCTCTTCAGAAGCATGCTTACTGCTTCAGGATAAGCACTCCGCAAGCATTAGAAGAGGCACTGTACAGTGACTACCTCCACCGGGAGCAGTATTTGTATCCTTTTCCCAGGGGCACCCACCGCACAGAAAAATGAGACTGGATACAGTAAAATGTTACCAAGTTATTGACTCTTTAAGATATGTTTCTTCTTTTGGCAATTTGCCTTTACATATTCGAAAGTATTAAAAAACACAGCAAAGAAGAACTATATTGCCAATTACCGAGCGATACTGAAATTGACGACTTTGGTCCAGTGCCCAGATCTCGTTATCCATTGGTAGCTCTGTTGACCCTCGCTGATGAGGAGGATCAGGAAATTTATGATATTGTAAGTAACTGAAGCATCTGGAACACTTTACAAGATTTTGGGTGATTCTTAATTGTTTCTGAGATAGGAAAAAGATAATTTCTGAAAACATATATTTGGTCTTGGACATACATGTCTTGAAAAATTAAAACATGGATTTGTCCCTGTTTAATTTTTGTACCTATAACACACCTTCAGACTATGATGATCCCCCATCTCCTTCTCCCTGTAGATGACAACTACATGGGCTTCTTTATAAAATAAAAGGTAGATTATTGTTGAACTAAGTTAACACCAGAAGAGGGCACCAGATCTTATTATAGATGGTTGTGAGCCACTATGTGTTTGCTGGGAATTGAACTCAGGACCTCTGGAAGTGCAGCCAGTGCTCTTAACCACTGAGCCATCTCTCCGGCCCTATGTACTGATTCTTTAGATTGGTAGTTTGTTCCCTGTTGGAGCATAAAAACATCTAAGTGATCAGAGAGGCCCTAAGTCTCCACCCTCCATGTGAGATGGAAACAGGTTGAGCATCCCGCTCTGAAAACTGGAAACCTTTTGAGCACTGACATATGCTACATGTAGGAAATTCTAACCCGCTCTCACTCACCAGCCACAGTTAATGTGTGTGTACCAAACATGCTTTTGAAAATTATCTTCAGGCCATGTTTCTAAGATGTTCTTAAATCACAACTTAATTTCCTGGTTAGACTTGGGGCTTATCTCCTCTAGGATAGCTCATTGTGTATATGCAAATATATCCAAATCTAAAAAATCTAAAATCTGGACCACTTTTACTTGCAAGCATTTCTAATCAGAGAAACTTAACCCATATATCTACAAACTTTTGGTGAGTTCTTTTGGTAAAAGCAGGTATAATGGTGCATGCCTTTAGTTCCAGCACTTGGGAGGCAGAGACAGGCAGATCTGTGAGTGTGAGCCCAGCCTCGTTTACAGAACAAGTTCTAGAGCAGCCAGGGCTACACAGAGAAACCCAGTGCTTTTATTTGCTCATTAGTAAAGATGCAGTGACATTTTAATGATACTTTTGTGTATAATGTGCAAAATATATTCACTAACATGAGCCTGTGCTTTCCTTTCAGCAACAATCTAGGGTGTTAGCACAAAGGTCTTTATTAGACTCAAGCAGAGTAGAGAAAACCCCAGCCCTACTCTCCCCCTAGTGCTGGGGTCAGACTTGAGGCCTCATCTGTGATAGGCAAGTGCTCTACTTTTGAGCTGGATCCCTACTTTTACCCTTTTGTAAAAAGCAGAGTATTGCTGGGCAGTGGTGGCGCACACCTTTACTCCCAGCACTTGGGAGACAGAGATAGGTGGATGGATCTCTGTGAGTTCAAGACCAGCCTGGTCTACATAGTGAGTTCTAGGATGGCCAGGGCTACACAGTGAAACCCTGTCTCAAACAAAAACAAAAAAGCAGAGTATCTTTATGAAATAAGTGTGTGTTGATTTTTGAAAGTACAGACTCATATGGGAAAATATAAGTATCTCAAATTTCATTTTATTTATTAATTTATTGTTTGTTTGTTTGTTTTGAGACAGGGTCTCACTGTGTAGCTATAGCTGTCTTGAAACTATGCAGACCAGGCTGACCTCAAACAATCCACCTGCCTCTGACTCCTGGGTGCTGGGGCTAAAGGCATGCACCACCATGACTGGTTTCAAATTTTAATTTTTAAAATCAAACTGAAACCTTTTCCTTTTTTTTTCTTAACTGATAGAGCCAGAGAGGGAGGAATGGAGAAGTGTAGGTCACTGCTATAAAGCCACAGGTGTGGTACCTAATATGAAGGCTACAGCTGGTGATATTCAGAATATTTTAGAAGGTGTTCTTGCCACAGAGAGGGAGAATCGCTGTAAAGTAATGGGTGCGTTAATTTGTTTGACTGTAATGACCATTTACTAAGCATTCCACATCAGCACATGCTATTGTATACCTCAGATAAATACAGTCGAAAAAGAGTCATCCGAGGTCATTCATCTGATAAAATGCTTGTCTGTAAGCCAGGTGACACGAATCCAATCCCAGAACCCATGCATGGTCAAAAGAGACAAGGGGCTCCACTCAGCTGTCCTCTGGCTGGCCCCTGAGTGTCCCCGGTGTCACTCACACACATCGTCATCATCAATGTGAAGATAGCTGGGAAGGTTAAGTAGGGGCCGGCACTGCTGGGCCTTGTTAGTGAACCTCTCAGAGCAGGAGGCAGCTTGTGAGTTCTGATCCCTCCCTTCCTCCATACTTCTGTTTTGTCAAGTCAAGTTGGTGCTTCCTAGTTCTTTCCCTCTCTCCACATGTGCCCCTTGTAAGCTCCCTGAGTTCCATTCCCGTCTTTCCAGCTACCCAAACAGAGTCTGATGTCCGTCCTGACTCAGGGCTGCGGTGGTCCTTTCCCTCTGGCCTCACTGCCGTGGATGTCAGTCTTGGGTTTCCTTCTCCCTGTCGCCTCACATACGTGATAAAGTGGAAAAGATGGGAAATCGCACTTCCAACACCGTTTGGTGGCGTAGAGAGGATCTGCTCTCAGGTTCCTGAGCCAGCCAGGAGGGAGCTGCTGTGGGCCAGCAGCTGTGGGCGTCTTTCCCCTCCCCCTGTGTCTTTCGGGTGTTTTTGGTGGAATGGGATAGGTAGACTGCAGGGTCCTGACCGCTCCACCCTCTCTTGGACCCTCCAGGCCCCAGGCAGATGCCCTGCTTCTCTTTACAGGTTGCCCATCTTCAGTACCCCTGATGACGCTCGCCAGAGCTTGTGTCTGCCCTGGTGGTCGGGATGTCCTGTTGCCCTCTCCAGGGGAACCTTCCATTTGACTGTCATCCCACTGGCTTCATGGATGCCCATTTCTTTCTCTCAGTTGATAGCATTTTGAATCGAGCTGTTTTGGCACTCAGACGGCCTCCCCCACTTCCTACCCGGGCTGAGCATTTATAGTTAAACTTCTTGTAAACTACGTGGATTCATTCATTCTTTCAATGAAGAGAGCTGTATAAACAAGCTTCCCATGTCTTTTCCATGTTCCTTTCCATCTCCCCCACACTCCGGTGCTTGTGGATGATCCTGCCCATTGTTTGCTGTGTCTTCCTCCTGTCTCCTACATGAAGGAAGGACACTGAAGTATCATGAGCCCTCTGTACTCTGCTGTGTTCATATTATAATGTCAGAGAAATCAGTTACAGATAAAGTCATAGAAATTGTCTTCATTTTTTATTGTTGTTTTTAAATAGCTGTATAGCATTTCATTTGATTTGAACCCAAGTTGTAATCCTGAACACTGAAATCCTAAAAGCCAAAATCCCAAAATATAATTCTGGAGGAAACAATTTTAAAACTTCCATTAAAAGACATTTGTTTTTATTTTTAAAAAGGAATTTAGGGCCTTCAAGATGGTTCAATAGGTAATGGCTTTTACCACACAAGCCTGGTGACTTATCGATCACCGGGGTCCACATAAAGGTAGAAGGGGGCGACGGACCCCACAAGGTTGTTCCCTGAAAGCACACCATGCATCTATACACATTAATAGTACTAATAATAAAGGTAACTTACTTGAGAGATAAAAAAGGATGCTACAATAGTTTATGGGTTACTTTACAAGACAAAATAGTAATGTCCTGTGTGTTCTTACAGGCGTGCCAGTGATGTCGAACAAGCAGACAGACTGTGTTCACAAAAGATAGGCCCACAAGCAGAATTTCAAAACATATGTCACTGGATGGTAATTTGTATGCCCAGTGTTATAATTGATCAGAGAAATACTAAGCCACCTTGGTCTTTTGATAAGATTGACCAAAAGCCATGACCATGATGAGTTGCTACAGTTGACTAGAACTGAAATCAGGGCATTTCTTTTCTGTTTAGTGAAGACATTTCAGATGTTATTATTGTTGTGTGTTTCTGTGTGTGTCTGTGTGTGTGCGTGCATGTGTGTGTCTGTGTGTGTGCGTGCATGTGTGTGTCTGTGTGTGTGCATGTGTGTCTGTGTGTGCATGTGTGTGTGTGCATGTGTGTGTCTGTGTGTGTGTGCATGTGTGTGTCTCTGTGTGCATGTGTCTCTGTGTGTGTGTTTGTATATGTGCACAAGCACATCACAGGTCAGCATCAGGTATCTCTCCTCAGTTGTTCTTCACCTTATTTTTTGAGACAGTCTCTCCTCCCTCCCTCCCTCTCTCTCTCTCTCTCTCTCTCTGAATGGAGCTTACCAATTCAACTAGACTGGCTGGCCACCAATGCCATAGGATCCACCTGTCTCCTTTCCCTCTCTACCATCCAGTGCTGGGCTTATAGGACCCTGCATCTGCTGGTGCACCTTTGATGTGGTACTGGGAATCTAACTCGGGTCTTTGCTCTCGCATGGCAGCGCTTTCCTGACTGAACCGAACCATCTCCCCAGCTATCTGTGTGTCTACATATGTCTGCAGTGCTCACATACCAAGTCAGTGTTTTGATAACATACTTTTTTGCAATCAAACTTGTTAAAACCACATAAAACAATTTAGTACTCTGTAAAATTCTTTACATAGTTGGTACCTCTATTATTGGAAGTGATGCAGAACTTAAATATATGGCATACCTAATTGCAAATTAATTATGCTGGCAATTTAAAAAAGCAGGAAGAAAAGAACTAAAAAAAACACAAAGGAAAATTTAATATAGAGACAACATCATGGGGGCTCAGACATGGGCAATTGCATGAAGACAGTCTGTAAAAGCTCATGACATTCATTGTCTTAACTGTATTTTTTGATATTTTATTCATGTGTGCATGCATCTGTGACTGTGTCAGTGGCTTTCAGTCAGTAGGAGGAGCTGAGTCCCTTTGGAGCAAGAGTTATAAGCAGTTGTGAGCCACCCAGCAGTGTGCATGATTGTACAGTTGGTAAGTGCTCTTACCACTGAGCATCTCCAGCCTTGTGTCCTCATTCTCTGCGGACATCTGTGTCTTGGATGTCCCCAGAGAATATGCTCATGTTCTGTGTGTCACTTCTCTTTTTGAAATTCTTCTGTGTGATTTCAGCAGTTGGTGGTGTTGGAGATTCTGGCTGGCATCACACTCTATGTAGGGTGTGTGTGTGTGTGTGTGTGTGTGAACCGTAGTTACTTAGTTTCCTGTGCTTGGATGGTAGGAGTTCCCAGTGTAACTGACTTGTCCTGAGTGACCTGTGCATGTGCGGCTTACACTGTGCTGTAGTTGAAGTGTAAGTGCATGCTCTTTTGTTAGATCATGCCAATACCCTGAACTGAATTCTCCCACCCTCTGCCCTCTCCCGCCCTCTCAGAGTTTCTCCATGGGGCACAAGCTTTTGTACATGTCTCAGTTCAGTGTGTGAGAAACAACCAAGTTTCTTTTGTTTGTTTACCTTTGTGTGTGTGTGTGTGTGTGTGTGTGTGTCCAGAGATCAGCGCTGAGTGTCCTCTTCAGTCACTTTCCACTTGTATGAGTGTGTTCATGAGTGTGTGCATGTGGGCGTGTCTTGTGGAGGTCAGAGGTTAGCATTAGGTGTCTTCCTCAGTTGCTCTGCACCTTATGCTTTTGAGGCTGGGTATTTGGCTGAACAGAGCTTGCTGATTGGCTAGACTAGTCAGCAAACTCCCAGGATCCACCTGTGTGCTCTTCCCCAGCCCTGGTATCATACATGTGCCACATGAGGCAGTCATCCAGTTGCATGGTGTCACGTGTGTGCCATATGAGACACATTGGTTACATGGTGTCACGTGTGCCATATGAGAAACATCGGTTACATGGTTCACGTGTGCCATATGAGACAGTCATCCAGTTACATGGTGCCATATGAGGCAGTCATCCAGTGACACATTTTTCCAAATTGTTATCCAGTTGTCCCTAAATTATTTATTTAAAGAAAATAAACAAAACTTCCCTGTGCCTTGTGTTTCAAGATGATTCCTTCTTTGTATTTTGCACATAAGTAATTGTTTTGTTTTGTTTTTTATTTTATTATTTTTTTTCTGGGCTGTGTCTTCTGTCTCTTCCATTTCATCTGCTTATGAATCAGTTCAATATAATTTAATATTTAATGAGGTTAGGCTGCTCTGGACTATTGAGTGCCTTCCTACCTCTTCTTATATGTTCCTTTTTTTATGTCAGTATTTTAGAATCAGTGTACGTAGCTTCTACGCTGATTTTATTGGGACCACAATGAATCTTTAAATTTCAGTATAATTAATATGAGTCAAAAATCTGTCAGTGACAGTTCCTTTTAGTGCTGTGATTTATATAAATTAGTGTAAACATTCTAATGTATCTCTTATTTGAGAATCATTTATTTTTTTCCACTTTTCTGTGAAATAGTTTTAAGTACTGACTTATGTCCAATTTTTATTTTAGATTTCCATGGTGTCAGTAATTCATATTCCTGATAAGACTTACAAACTTCCCTGCAGAATACTGTATCAATATTTACTCCTGGCTCAAGGTCAATTTTATGATCTTAAGGTAAGTCCTACAAGGTAGTGTTTGTTGATTTTAGAGTTGGAAGAATAGCTGTCTGTAAAGAGAACTGTGCTTTCTAATTAGCTGTCGAAGGTAACTACTCTTGCCTCTTGGGTTTGCTAGCTTTTGTGACCCCGGCTTCACAGAGTGCCTGTTGTTCACAGTTGCCTTTACACTGGTTTCTTTGCTTTTCAGCAACTTTTCATGTCTGCCAACAGCAGCCCCAGTGCCTCCAGCAGGCCCTCTCCAGCAGACACAAGTGCCGAGCAGAGCTTGTTGGAGAAGGCAGGACTGGCTGCAAGTGGCGTGGAGCCCGTGGAGGAGAGCAGCAAGGACTGTGTGGTGTGCCAGAACGGGGGCGTGAACTGGGTGCTGCTGCCCTGCCGGCATGCCTGCCTGTGCGACAGTTGTGTGTGCTACTTCAAGCAGTGTCCCATGTGCCGGCAGTTTGTGCAGGAATCCTTTGCGCTGTGCAGTCAGAAGGAGCCAGACAAGGGCGTGCTGGAAACTTCCTGAACACATCCTAGCCGGAGCGTGTGCAGAGCCTGTGTCCTTAGGGTCATCGTAACAGAATCTGCAGCCGTGATGGCCAGAGAGAATGCTGTTTTCACTTCATACTGTACACTCTGGATGATGTGATGTTCTTCCTGCTCAGCATGGCGAGCCCTGGAGTACTGCGTTCGTTGATACCTAAAACTTGACCCAGCTCTTGAGAAGAATGTAAACATCTGGCTTTTGCCAGCTAGAAGATTTCATGTACTGTGGATGAGGAAGATCGCTCTGAAAACTCCATCCACTGACTTTCCGGGAGACACAGGTTGAGGGTGGATGGCTGCTCTTCCTTTACTGTAGCCTGGAGTGAAATTAGAAGGCTGCTTCTGCTTAAAGTAGTTACATGTCTCCCAGTTCGCAAAGTATCTGGAAGGGATTTTTTACCTTCCACTGTCTCTGAAATACATTTTATAAATATTCATTTGGTTTACTAGAGTTACATAAATCCATGTCTTAACTTTTCCACATAGGTTCTGAAGTCATAAACAGGGCACAGCTCTGATGGTTCCCGCGCGTCATGGATTAGCTGGCTCTCATCTACGGAGGCAGACACATAGCACCTGGATAATAAAATCTCATGGATCATTCAATTATGGGCTCTGTTGTCAGATATGATTAGATTAGCAGACTGTGCTCTGCCCAGGAAGGGCAGTGGGGCCCTCACTGCCTTGCTCACATTTCTTCCTTTGCGACAAATCTCCCCAGACATTGTCTTCTAGAGGGACAGCTAGAAAGAAAAACAAAAACAGAACAACAAATAACTTTTTTTTCTTTTCCTACCATTTTTTATCCCAATATCCCATACACCTCATTACACCTTGTAAGCACTGAACTCGATGGACTTGCACCCACCCCCCCCCCCCCGACATTCTTTCTAAGGTAACTAAACAGAAAGGGAAATTGGAGCTTCCTGGAAAAGTGGGTCACACTTAGTAAGCTGAGACTCCTAGGGGTATGCTAAACCCTCATTTGTAACCTTTCTATGAAGACACCTGTTGTCTGTCTGTTTGTCTGTCTGTCTGTCTATCTAGCTATCTAATCCATCCATCTATCTTTCTATTTATCTATGGTTTTTTGAGGCAGGGTCTCTCTGTGCAGCCCTGGCTATTCTGGAACTCATTCTGTAGAGCAGGCTGGCCTTGAACTCAGAGATCCGCCTGCCTCTGCCTTTGAGTGCTGGGATTAAAGGAATGCTTCACTTCCACCAGCTAAAATTTATTGATTTATGTATTATTTTTAGGTTTGAGTGCTTTGTTTCCACTGATGCCTGAAGAGGGCATCAGATCCTGTTACAGATGGCTGTGAGCCACCATGTGGCTGCTGGAAAATGAACCCAGGACCTCTGGAAGAGCAGCCATTGCTCTTAACCACTGAGCCATCTCTCCAGTCTGTGTCACCTCTTTTAAAAATCATTTCCTTCCATTCACATACAATACTTGCAAGAAAAATCTGTTCTTCATTTTATAAACAATTTAAACTTTCCTCTGCATTCCATAGCTATGTAATGCATATCTTCTAGAGTCAGGCATGGTGGTGCACCCCTTTAATCCCAGCACTTGAGAGGCAGAGGCAGGTGGATCTCTGTGAATTCTTATTCATCCTGGTCTGCATGAGTTCCAGGCCAGCCAGAGCTATGATATGAGATCCTGTCTCAAAACAAACAAAAGCCACCAAGCCTTCTGGGTCTCGGCTGCGGTGGAGCAGGCTCAATAGTGTGTGCCTAAAGGGGATGTGGATGGTTGGCTGGAAGCAATTCCCATGCGTAGCAGAGGCTGTTACTGTAGTCGAGCAGGGTTGTCTAAAGTACAGTCCCTGCTGCAGCCAGCAGTGAAAGTGATCCCTGAATGCTCACTCCACCCTGACACATGGGAGAGTCCTCAAGACAGCCTCCCTCCTAGCCTGGTGTCTTCCATACCCAAATCATCCTAGACTCACAATTGTTTCTTGTGGAGGAACAGTTTTTGTCATTGCAATTCTATTAGGAATGCTATCTCATTTTTTATACTTTTGTGAAGTAAAATACATACTACATAGAATCTACTGTCTTACGCATTTTTAAGCATACATTCAGTGGCGTTGTGTATTTACACTGTGAACCCATCACCACTGCCCATTTCCAGAACATTTCTACCCCAGCTCAACCTCTGCATCTGCTTACCCCACGCCCACCCCCAGCCTCTGAGCCACGCTCGCTGTGATGGCTGCGACTGAACTCTGCGTCCCGCAGGTGGAATTGTAGTGTTCTCAAGGCCTATCCACGCTGCAGTTCACACTACGCTTCCAGTCTTTTGGAAGACTAAATCATATTCTACATATCAATATCTATTTTTCTGTTTATTTTTAATGATTTTTAAAGATAAGTTGCCTTGGTTTTCCTTGCTGCAGCTAAAGTAATCATTTTTTTCTGCCCTCAGTGTGAAGAACTTGGTGAGGTAGTCAGGGAGGAGTAGCCACACTACTACTGCTGCTTTCGTGTCTTTATGTCTTTTTTCTCTTTTTCTGACTTTTTGAGACAGGGTCTCTCTATGTAGTCCTGGCTGGTCTGAAGCTCACTTTGTAGACTAGACTGGCCTCAAACTTCCAAGATCCACCCGCCTCTGCCTGTAGAGTGCTGGTATTAAAGATGTACGCCACGATACCCATTTACGACTTCTAATGCTGCTGCTTAGGAAATTTTGGTTCACAACGTAGCAAAAGTGATGAACATTCAGTAGAAGCCTTACTTCAAGTGTTAGCTTAGGGGCCTGCAACCTGACCCGAGGCAGGGCATAGCATCTGCCGGAGACAGAGCTCCTGGCCACACCATCGTGAGTGCACTGCTATGCTGTTCAGGGAGAGTGTCGGCCAGAGGAGGTGTGTTCCACGCATGTTCTGTGTGCAACGTTTCCAACTTCTCTTTTGTTATCAAGACAGAACTCATAAGGAGCACTGTGGGTGGGAACCTTGTATTATTACTCTATTTTTCATAACTTAGTGGCAGTAAAATATACGTTACGTAAAGTTTACTATTTTAAGCATTTTAGATGTAAAATTCATGGCATTAAGTGTATTCACAGACTCCTAGAGGCTTCTGTCAGAATTCGCCAATGAACAATGACACCGTGTGGAGACGTGTGAAAGCATTTGGTTTGAGTGTGCTATTAGACAGAGATAAAGTTTGATCCTGCGATTCTGTCGAAACCCCTCCTAGGGCTATAGTAAGCAGCTTCATGGGTGCTAGTCACAGGGCCCAGGGCTCTAAGAACAAGTGTTTGCAATGATTGTACCCAAAGTTGTGTGACACTTTTTTGTTTTGTTCATTTAAAAAAATTGTAAAGATTTGAGCACACCCCCCCCCCCCAAATACAATTTAAAGTAGCTTTTGGATGCTCATGATGGTGCACACCCATTCACCATCAATTTGAGAACATTTTTCATTACTTCATAAAGGAACCCCTGTATCTGTCAGGTTAGCCCCAATCCCCCCTTCTCCTAGCCCTAGGCAAGCACTAACCTGCTTTCTGCCCCTATACATTTGCCTGTTTGGGTCATTTCATGAATGGGCTCACATGCAGGGACAGATGATAAGGCACAGTTAGTGGTGGCTTGTGGCTGACTTCTATTTTACTTACCACAGTGCTCTCAAGGCTCACCCACATCACGAAAGCAGACTGCTGTGCTGTGGGGCCGACAGGAGCAGTTGCTGGCACTCAGCCCTTGCAAAGCAAATACATATGTGTGTGCCTCTTCTCTGGCATCTGCAACCTGCCTTATTTCTTTCAATCTTAATTATTAGCTTTAAATGTTCCCAGTACTAGAGAAACACCTCCCAACCTCGTTTCTCATCCAGTCTAATGGAGGACTCTCATTGGTTAATAAAGAAACTGCCTTGGCTTTTTGATAGGGCAGGATTTAGATAGGTGGAGTAGACAGAACAGAATGCTGGGAAGAAGGGAAGTTAGTCTGTCGCCATGACTCTCCTCTCTGGGTCAGACACCATGGAGCCAGCCGCCAGGTCAGACATGCTGAATCTTTCCCGGTAAGACACCTCATGGCGCTACACAGATTACTAAATATGGGTTAAAGCAAGATGTGAGAATTAGCTAATAAGAGGCTGAAACTAATGGGCCAGGCAGTGTTTAAATTACAGTTTCCGTGTAATTATTTTGGGGCATAAGCTAGCCAGGCAGCCAGGATCCGGGTGGCAGGAACGCAGCCTGCAGCTCAATCACTACATCCTCCGACTTCTTTTTAACCTCTGTCCATCTTCTGTTTTCCTTAGAATGGAACATCTGGAGGAGGTGTTTGACTCCAGTGCTTTCAACACTGTGATTTATCCAAACCCTGGGCACATCGGGCCCCAAATTCCCTAGGCAGCCACTGCTGTCTCCCAGGCTAGAATCACAGTTACTTCTGTTGTGTTCCATTCACTGTCTGGTCCATCTCTTCCTATACACTGGGTGGAGGTTGTATGTATGCAGAGAGCTTGTTAGCCCATCCAGTGATCTTTTCCTTGCCCTGTGCTCTGTGACCCTTCTGAAGGGTCGTGCACACCTGCTTTCTCCTCCCAGAAACCCACTTCCTCTGGTTCATGTCATTACCACCTGCTAACTTTCAGTGTTACTGGAGAACTGCTTCTGAGGAAGACAGAACAATGCAGATCTTCCTATCCATCCTTCTTAAAACCCTGATTCACTAGCTCTGGGATTGTCACCAGCCAGCTTCAGAGACTTGTGTGATCCTAGTACCCTCACCGTGGGATGCTTTGTTAACTAGCTGTCTGCTCAGGCAGCACGTTGGATGGAAGTGGGTAGGTATGGCCATCCTCTTCCAGTACCTGGCCTTGGGGTGCTTGGTCTTTTATTGCCTCGCTTAAATGTCTCATCATGTTGTTCCCCTCGCACCTCACCAGTCAACGTCCCCTGTTGAAACACAGAAAAACCCTGTTGACCCCGGAGAGTGCACTACGCATGCTCCCTGCTAACTGAGTCTAGCCCTTACTCCCAGGTTGACTCTCCTCCTTGATCTCTCTCCTGACACTCAAACTTTTACTTCTCAGTGCTCAATGAGTAGTGCTACGCATCGCTCCCAAACACTACCAACATAACCAGAGTGCAGCAGCTTCCTGTGAAAAGCTGTCTCCCATCTTCCCTTCCTCAGCCCGTGACATGCTGTCTTCCCAACTATCTAAAGCCCCCAAATTCCACTCCTGCTCCCCCGTTGCTCCCCTTGCCTCTGATACATTCGCAGGTCTTGGTTCTGCACCGCTTTACTAATTCTAGTGTCGGCCTCCTTTCTGTACATTCTGTTACCCCGCTGTCTGCCATGCCTCACCCAGCCACTCCTCTCTTTCCATGTGCACTCCCTCCAGAGTCAGACCTCAGGAACCTCTTTCCTACTGCAGCTGCCTCCACCTGCCACTGTTCATGGGCTCTGTGCATGTTAGGAGCAGAACTTTCTCCTGGGCCCTAGACTTAGACCTCCATACTCTGTCTTGCTGGCTCCTCAACCTCAACATGTCCACAGCTTAGCTCCTTCCCTTCCATGTACTTTTTTGTCTTCCAGGATCACTCATCTTAGTGAAGGACAGCATCCACAACCTCATTCCCAAGCCAGAAGTATGCCAGCGTTTCACGCCCCCTCTTCCTCTTCTGTATACGCCTATCCCCCCCTGCATGCTAGCACCCCAACAACTAAATGACTTCATCCCAACACTTGTTTCCTACACTCAACCAGGGAGTGCCTTTATTATTTTTTCTTATTTTTATGTATACCAGTGTGTGTGTGTGTGTGTGTGTGTGTGTGTGTGTGTGAATTCCGGTGTTCTTAGGGGCCAGGGTTGTCATATCCTCTGGAACTGGATTACAGGCAGTTGTGGGCCACTGGGCATAGGTGCTGAGAACTAGCCTCAGGGCTTGTACAGAAATAGTACACTTTCTAAACTACTGAGCCGTCTTTCCAGCCCATTTTTATCTTTTAAAGCCCCCCCCCCCGGTTTTTTTTTTTGGTTTTTCAAGATAATGTCACCCTAAAAGCCCCATTTTGTAGACCAGGCTGGCCTTGAACTCACAGAGATCCACCTGCCTCTGCCTCCCGAGTGCTGGGATTAAAGACATGTACCACTATGCTTAGCTTTAAAGCTACTTTTGGTTAAAATCTTTCGATGGCTCCTTTTACCATCAGGGAAGAATTCCAACCCATGCCTGTCCTCTTTGTGGTTCTCGCCTCTGTTGATCTCCGCAGGCTCATCCCTGTGTTTTCCCCTTCACACGCTGCACTCCAGCTAACCTGAACGTTCCATGTCCCATGCACACTGTTCCTTCTTCCTGTGCAGCACCTACTGTCTCTCATGTCTGGTTCCTGTCATCTCTGGAATGCTCTGCCTCATGTCCAAAGTAGGTTCCCCTTCCTTCTCCTCACATAAGCCTTCCTTCTCCTCACATAAGATGCGCCACTTACAGTGATCTTTGCCCTAAGCGTTTTATATTTTGTTTGCTTCTCTATGTCTCGGTGTCCTAACACACTGGAACTGCTCAGGACAGGACCTGCCTGGGTTATCTGTGTTTTCATTGCTTTGCACAGAGTTTACCATTTGACAAATATCAGCTGATGAATATATGATGATTAAGTGCATTTTTTCTTTTTAGACGGGGTTTCCTGTGTATCCATGACTGTCCTAGAACTTGCTCTGTAGACCAGGCTGGCCTGAATTCACAGAGATCCTCCTGCCTCAGCCACCCAAGTGCATATTTGCACCTTATGGCCCGAGGTTCCCTAATTTCCCTAATGTTGGCATTAGGGAAAGAATAAGGTTTAGAATTAGAATTCATAATTATTTTTTATTTACACAGGACATTGGATTTTACTAATTTCAAGTTGGCCACCACTTACAAATGACTCTACAAATTGGCAGAAGAGTTTAGTATTTGAAGTGGGAAAGTTTGAGGCAGGAAAACCAAGATCAAGGCAGTATTGCAGTGACCCAGATGAGAAGATTAAGGGCCTAAACATTCCATTGTTGACTGGGTGATGAGGTCTAATTTATGAGTTGCCTCATTTAAGTATAATTAATTTAAATATACTGTGCTTCTGTCTTGGCAGAGGGAGTGACTGTAAACTCGGGAGCACATGCTCACTGCCCTGGCTTGGATATGGTTTGAGTAGTTCCCAGTGTTTCACGTGTTCAACTCTAAGCCCTCTAAAGAAGGCTTTAAACAGGCAGGAACTTTTCCATCTGTGGTCTTTAAAGATGGAGCCTTTGAAAATGACTGGAGAAAGTCATCAAGATCAATCCCTCATGACTGAATTGTGGTGGTCATCTAAGAAAAGTTAGGAAATAAAGATCATGGGATGGAACACACACACACAAACACACACACACACACACACACACACACACACATGTGCGCACTCCAGGCTTGTACCATGTGGTGTATGTAGTCCCTGGAGACCCCCTTTCAACAAAGCTATGATCAAATGTGAGCTTTAGAACTTTTGGACTAAAGTATCTTTTTTAAAAAGGTTACCTAACCTTAGATATTTCATTATAATAATAACATCAATTTTAAAAAATGGATTGCTGCATCCACTTTTCCCATTTAATTGTTGGCCCTGGTGATTCATCTCATTTGTGTTATTCGGTTATTCAATAACCCACCTCTTCATTCATTCATTCATTCATTCATTCAGCAGATCCTCACATGGCCTACTTTGACCTATCTGCTGTTCTGGAAGGGGACAGGATACCAGAGGCCTGTGGCTTTGTGGCTCCCACGTGTGTGGGCAGGAGGTAAAGGGAGTGAGTCATCTGAAAGTGGGTTGGTCCATCCATGCATCTCATTAAACAGAGAAAACAAAGACGATACAATTTTGTGTTACATATTATGAAAGGAACAGTGTGGGGTAACTGTAGTTAAAGTGGTCTGAGGGAAGGCCTCTCTGAAATGCCTTCTCTGAAGGCCTTAATAAGAGCTGGGGCACAGCCATTTGCACAGAGGATGGACAGCATCAAGACCCAAGGTGAGAAAGAACTGTAAGGTGTTAAGAACAGAGAAGAGGCATGTGTGACTGAAACCAAGTGAGCAAGAAGGAGCGGTGTGTGTGTGTGTGTGTGTGTGTGTGTGTGTGTGCGTGTGCGTGCGTGTGTGTGTGTGTGTGTGTGTGTGGTGGGGCGGCGGTGGTGATGGTGGTGGGGGCAGACAGGCAGGCCCGAAATGTGGGCAGACAGGTGTGAGCAGTCAGGGTCCTCTCTACAGTAGAAAGGAAGGCAGGGGAGCGAGCTCAGGGAGATGACCTGCTTTGATTTATACTTTCAAAGCCTGAGGGAGAATGAGATTTGGGGAAGAGTAGAGAAGCAAATAGTTCAATTTTAGCTGGGCAGTGGTGGTGCACACCTTTAATCCCAGCACTCAGGAGGCAGAGGCAGGTGGTTCTCTGTGAGTTCGAGGCCAGCCTGGTCTACAGAGCTAATTCTAGGACAGCCAAGACCACACAAAGAAACCCTGTCTTGAAAAACAAAACAAAAGAGCTCAATCTTAGACCCTTTGCATGTGGGATGTAATGCTAAGCCTGCCTTGTTCATTTTGTTGAATTTCTCGACACCCCAGGCACTTAATCTAACCCTGTCTTACAGAAATACTGCAAATACATGCCATGTATAGGCCTGACTGGGTCAGGTTTCAGGAGGAAGAATAAAGAGCAGATGTTTTCCAAGCATCAAAGGCTCTGTGCTGTGCCAGCAACTGGGCTTTTGTTTTTCTGTACAAATCTATCCTTTTTTACTTATGTGTATGGTGTTTGCATGTGTGTGCGGGTGTGGAGGCACGCGTGTGGGATGGTATTTGTGTGTGTATGTGTGCTGGTGTGGAGGCACGCGTGTGGGATGGTATTTGCGTGTGTATGTGTGTTGCCGGTGTGGAGGCACGCATATGATGGTGAGGATGAATCATCCTTGCTCTCTTTTCCACCAACAGCCACACCTTTCCTGTTTGTTTCCTGTTCCCTAGAGCATCGTTCCAGTCTCTGTCATGGTCACCTCTAGAAGCAGCCACTGGGCCAGATGACAGCTATTCTCGTCCCCCTCAGGACCCCTTCCCCTGCCCAATCCAGTAGCAAACTTCCTTCCAGTTAGAGGTGGCATTGGTTTAGCTCTGCAGAGCCATCAAATTGCTACATTTTTATAAGGTCAGCCTGGGCCTTCTTTCTCCAGTGCTGAGGGGATTGGAGAGGTGAGTTGGTGGCCACACGGCTGGACAGCCAGAAGTGCTACTATCTGGGACCTTCCCGGGGGGACAGAATTCAGCACCCCCCAATTCCCTAAGAGAGTCACAAGGGAGTGTTCCTGCCGCTGGGCCTTCTTTCTACCATCCCACCCTAACCCGAAGCCCGCTTTTTCATCTACAAAGTCCTTGGAACCCCCAACACAGCCTGCTCACATGCTGAGGGGACCGGAGAGGTGAGTTGGTGGCCACAGGGGACGGACAGCCGGAAGCGCCACTGTCTGGGACCTTCCCAGGGGGACAGAATCCAGCCCCCCCCCCATTTCCTAAGCTTTTCTGGCCATCCAGTGGGATGTGTTCCTGCTGCTGGGCTTTCTTTACCCCATCCAACCCTGCCCCCAAGCCCGCCTTTTTGCCTGTGAGGTCCTTGGAACACCGCAAAACAGCCTGCGTCCATGCTGAGGGGATCTGAGAGGTGAGTCAGCGCCCACAAGCCTGGACAGCTGGACACCCCACTCTCCAGGACCTTACCAGTGGGCCGGAACCTAGGGGCCCCTCCACAACTCCCTAGCTTTTCCGGCCAGCCAGCTTGGGAGTGTCCCTGCTTCTGGGCTTGCCCCCAACCGACCCTGCCCCCAAGCCCTCTTTGCCTTTCACCTGTGAGCTCCTTGTAATCCTCAAACACATCCTGCTTCAGGGTGGAGGGAATCTGAGAGCCTGCTCCAGTGCTGAGGGGACCTAAGAGAGGGCAGACCAAGAAAAACTCACAAGTACTCAGTCACAGCAAAGATTGGACCAAGACACCAAAACTCTCCTGGCCTCATATGAAGGAAGAGATGGGCAGGCACCAATGCAAGAATACCTCCAACGACCTGAAAAGCAACATGGTAACACCAGAATCCAGCAAACACACAATAGGAAGACTTGAACATCCTAACCCAGGAGAAGTAGAAGAAAATAACTTTAAATGTAACCTTATGAAAATGATGGAGACCCTTAAATAGGAAGTGAAAAACTCCTTTAAAGAAATGGAAGAGAAGACAAACAAAAAGTTAGAAGAATTAATAAATCCCTCAAAGATACCCCCAAAAAAGCAATCAAACAGGTAAAGGAAACAGTTCAAGACTTGAAGACTGAAATGAAGGTAATAAAGAAAACACAAACCAAGGGATAGCTGGATATGGAAAATCTGGGGAAATGAACAGGAACTACAGAGACAAGTATAACCAACAGAATACAAGAGATAGAAGAAAGAATCTCAGGTGCTGAAGATACTATAGAGGAAATAGATTCATTGATCAAAGAAAACATCAAATCCAACAAATTCTTAACACAAAACATCCAGGAAATCTGGGACACTATGAAAAGACCAAACCTAAGAATGACAGGGGTAGAAAAAGGAGAACTCCAGCTCAAAGGCCCAGAAAATATATTCAATAAAATTATAGAAGAAAACTTTCCCAACCTAAAGAAGGATATCCCTATGAAGGTATAAGAAGCTTACAGAACACCAAATAGACTGGATCAAAAAACAAAAACCCTCGCCATATAATAATCAAAACACAAAACATACATAATAAAGAAAGAATTTTAAGAGCTGCAAAGGAAAAGGTCAAGTAACATATTAAGGTAAACCTATCAGAATTACACCTGACTTCTCAATGGAAACCATGAAAGCCAGAAGGTCTTGGATAGATGTGCTGCAGACACTAAGGGACCATGGATGCAAGCCCAGACTACTATATCCAGCAAAGCTTTCTTTCACCGTCGATGGAGAAAACAAGATATTCCAGGACAAAAACAGATTTTAACAATACATAGCCACAAACCCAGCCTTACAGAAAGTCCTAGAAGGAAAACCTCAACCCAAGGAAGCTAACAACACCCACAGTAGCACAGACATCTAATAACCCTCTACCAACACAACTCAAAGAAGGGAAACACACAAACACTACCGCCAAAAAATAACTGAAGTTAACAACCACTGGTCATTAATATCGCTTAATATAAGTGGACTCAATTCACCTATAAAAAGGCACAGGTTAAGAGAATGGATATGAAAACAGGATCCAGCATTTTGCTGTTTACAAGAAACACACCTCAACCTCAAAGACAGACACTACCTCTCAGTAAAGGGTTGGGAAAAAGTTTTCCAATCAAATGGACCTAAGAAACAAGCAGGTGTGGCTATCCTAATATCTAACAAAATTGATTTCAAACTAAAATCAATCAGAAGAGATGGAGAAGGACACTTTATACTCATAACAGGAACAATTAATTAAGATGAAGTCTCAGTCCTGAATATCTATGCCCCTAATATAAAAGCACCCACATATATAAAAGAAACACTACTAAAACTCAAATCACACATCAAACCCTACACACAAATAGTAGGAGATTTCAACACTCCTCTCTTGCCAATGGACAGATCAACCAGACAGAAAATTAATAGAGAAATAAGAGAACTAACAGATGTAATAAATCAAATGAACTTAACTTACATCTATAGAACTTCCCACCCAAACAGGAAAGAATATACCTTCTTCTCAACACCTCACGGAACCTTCTCGAATATTGATCACATACTCTGTAACAAAGTAAACATCCACAGATACAAAAACTTGGAGTAACCCCCTGTGTCTTATCAGATCACCACTGAGTAAAATTAGAATTTAACAACAATACTACTCCCAGAAAGCCTACAAACTCATGGAAACTGAACAGTCAACTACTGAACCACCCTTGGGTCAAAGAAGAAGTAAAGAAAGAAATTAAAGTCTTTCTTGAATTCAATGAAAACAAAGAAACAACATACTCAAACCTATGGGACACTATGAAAGCAGTGCTGAGAGGAAAGTTCATAGCACTAAGTGCCCACTTAAAGAAAACGGAGAAAGCTCACATAAGAGACTTAACAGCACACCTGAAAGCTCTAGAAAAAAATAGAACAGACTCACCCAGGAGGAGTAGAAGACTGGAAATAATCAAACCGAGGGCCGAAATCAACAAAATGGAAACACAGAAAACAAGTCAAATAATAAATGAAACAAAGAGCTTGTTCTTTGAGAAAATCAACAAGATTGACAAACCCCTATCCAAACTAATCAAATGGCATGGAGAGAACACTCAAATTAACAAAGTCAAAAATGAAAAGGGGGACATAACAACAGACACTGAGGAAATTCAGAGAACCATTAGGTTTTACTACAAAAGCCTGTACTCCACAAAATTGGAAAATATAAAAGGACAATTTTTTAGATAGATACCATATACCAAAACTAAATCAAGACCAGGTGAACTATTTATATAGAACTATAAGTCACGAGGAAATGGAAGCTGTCATCAAAAACCTCCCAACCAAAAGTAGCCCAGGGCCGTATGGTTTTAGTGCAGAATTCTACTAGAACTTCCAAGAAGAGCTAATACCTATACTCCTCAATGTGTTCTACATAATAGAAACAGAAGGGTCATTGCCAAGCTCTTTTTATGAATCTACAGTTACCCTGATACCAAAACCGCACAAAGACTCAACCAAGAAAGAGAATTACAGACCAATCTCACTCATGAACATCGATGCAAAAAGTCTCAATAAAATACTGGCAAACCGAATCCAAGAATACATCAAAAAATTATTCATTATGATCAAGTAGGCTTCATCCCAGAGATGCAGGGCTGGTTCAACATACAAAAGAAAAAAATCTATCGATGTAATCCATCATATAAATAAACTGAAAGAAAAAAACATGATGATTTCATTAGATGCCAAAAAACATTTGACAAAATTCAACACCCCTTTATGATAAAGGTATTGGAGAGATTAGGGATACAAGGACCATATCTAAATATAATAAAAGCAATATACAGCAAGCTGACAGCTAACATCAAATTAAATGGAGAGAAACTCAAAGCGATTCCACTTAAATCAGGAACAAGACAAGGCTGTCCACTCTCTCCATATCTCTTCAACATAGTGCTTTAAGTTTTAGCACTAGCAATAAGACAACAGAAGGGGATTCGATTTGGAAAGGAAGAAGTCAAACTTTCATTATTTGCAGATAATATGATAGCGTACATAAATGACCCCAAAAACTCTACCAGAGAACTCCTACAGCTGATAAATACCTTCAGTGATGTGGCAGGATACAAGAGCAACTCAAAAAAATCAGAAGCCCTCCTGTACACAAAGGATAAAAAAGCTGAGAGGAAAATCAGAGAAATATCACCTTTCACAATAGCCACAAATAACATAAAGTATCTTGGGGTAACACTAACTAAGAAAGTGAAAGACCTATTTGTCAAGAACTTTAAGTCTTTGAAGAAAGAAATTGAAGAGGACACCAGAAAATGGAAAGATCTCCCATGCTCTTTGATTGGTAGGATCAATATAGTAAAAATGGCAATCCTACCAAAGGCAATCTATAGATTCAATGCAATCCCCATCAAAATCCCAACAAAATTCTTCACAGACCTTGAAAGGACATTATAAGGTCAGCCTGGCTGGACCCTCAGTTCTGTGGCTGGCAGTGGCCTTCTACAATTGCAACTACTGTGTTTTCCACATTCATAATCTCATAAATTTATAAAATAAATAAAATAAATGCCTTCTGGCTGGATTTCAATCCTTATAATTTGATATACTCTCATATAATCCTGGAGCAATTTACTAAGGTAGACAGAAAACTGAGATGAAGTGGTTTAAATAATTATCCTCTAACATACAGCTATTTGGCGGGAGAAATAGGATTTGAAACCAGTTCACTTTGCCAGAAGTGTAGGCTCCTAGGTATGGCCAGCCTTTTAGTGAGTCCACCTTGTCTCCTGCAAAGGTCACGTTCAAGAGCCTCATAATCAAGTTACAAATAAAATCAGCACACACACACACACACACACACACACACACACACACACACGCATGCTTGCATGCTCCCACACACAAACCTATATAATGTTTTATGATTCCGTGCCAGGCAGCATTCATAGTTGCCCTGGGGTACATGTGGCCTGTGGGTAGCAGACTAAACACATCTGCGTGTCTGTCTTAGGATTTCTATTGCTGTGAAGAGACACCATGACCACGACAATTCTTAGAAAGGAAACATTTGGTTTTGTTTGTTTGTTTTCGAGACAGAAGTTCTCAGTAGCTATGGGGTCAGTCCTGGAACTTACTCTGTAGACCAGATTGGACTTGGACTCACAGAGATCTGCCTGCCTCTGCGTCCCAAGTGCTTGGATTAAAGGCGTGCACCACCACCACCCAGCTAAAGAAAACATTTAATTGTGGTGACTCGCTTACAGTTTCAGAAGTTCAGTCCATCAGGACGAGGCGCATGGCGGCATGCAGGCAGGCATATGCTGGAGAAATAGCCAAGTGTCCTACATCTTGCAGGCAACAGGAAGTTGACTGCCACACTAGGTGGTATCCTGAGCATAGGAAACCTCAAAGCCCGCTCCCACAGTGACACACTTTCTTCAACAAGACCACACCCACTCCAACAAAGCCACACCTCCTAATAGTGCCACTCCCTATGAACTTTTGGGATTATAAAATTATGGGGCCAATTATATTCAAAATACCACAGCATCTAAACTCCAGTTGCCCTTCCACAATGCCTGAACTATGTATACATGGTGCTTCAGCATCAAACTGTATGGGCAGTTTCCAAATTCTTTCGTTTTCATTGCTTTAATCTATTATCTCAAAATACATGCCCAACAACGCCACCACCACAAGACCTGTGAACTATGGGCTCTAGACTGAAGCAAGTTTAGGAATTGCCATATACTCTGCTTACATGAGGAATCACAGTGAGCATTAGTCTAAAAATGGCTTGGAAAATCTTGCAATAAAATCTAATATGGATTGGGCAGTCTGATGGGGAACAAACACCTCAAGAATGGTCTGCCATGGTTTGGATGTCGTATCACCAAGGCTCCACGTGGTGAGGCCTTGTTCCTCAAGCCAGCACTACTAGAATTATGAAACCTTTAAAAGGAGGGATGGCTCAGTGGTTAAAGCGGTTGGCTTGCAAGCATGAGGATCCCAGCAACACTATTGTTTCCTGATGGCTGTGGCAGCCTGTCTTGGTAGGCAAAGACAGGGTTGAAGGATTATCCAGCTAGCTATATTGGAAACTCTGGGTGAGCAAATTGGAGATCAATGGAGGAAGACTCTGATGTCAGCTTCAGGTTTCCACACGTACCTATGCAAACACGCACACATATAAACACATATAAACATATAAACACACATGTATACACAACACATACAAGCATGCACTTGGAAAGACCACATTTAAAAAAAGTTAAAAAAGAAAAACAGAAAGGTGAGCCCCAATGAGAAGTTTTCAGATCATTTGGGTTGAGGTTCTCTTGACAGGACAGTAGGAAGCAGCCGCTTCCTTTCAGACTGTGTTCTGTTTTGTGCTTCACTGTGCGGTTCGGGGTCACTATGACCCAGAAGCAGTGGGCGGGGCCGATCAGTCATGGGCAGAGCCCTCTAAAGCTGCAAACTAAGGCAAACCCCCCTTTTTTTTGTAATTTCATTGTGTTACATTATTTTTATAATAACAGAAATCTATGCGAAGGATTGATCATCATTTGATCTAATGAATTCTGGGCAACAGTAGTGTCTGCTTAGGGGAGAGCTGTGCCTGTCAGCAACTGTTCCAGTCATACAGTCCAGAGGCTGTCATTTACTCTGATCGCTAGGTTTTCCAATTATAGCTTTCAGTTTGTTTTTCTTTGCCTATCAACTACCGAAAGCTGTGGGCACATGTCAATCACACTTTCAGGTGGAGAAGATTCAGTCAGTTCTTTTTCTGTTATTTGTTTTTTAATTTATTTATTAATTATGTATACAGCGTTTTCCCTACATATATGCTGCAGACCAGAAGAGGGTACCAGATCTCATTACAGATGGTTGTGAGCCACCATGTGGTTGCTGAGAATTGAACTCAGGACCTCTGGAAGAGCAGTTAGTGCTCTTAACCTCTGAGCCATCTCTCCAGCTCTTTCTGTTATTTGTTTTCTTGAGACTTGGTCTTACCACATAGAGAACTATACTGCCATATTGAAAATCTCTGACCGGCATGGAATTTGCAACCCTCGTGCCTCACTCAGTCTCTTGAGGGCTGGGATTACAGGTGTACCCCACGGTGCCTGACCACATACAGGTAAGTCTTGACTCATGATCAGAAAAAAGAATTGATGACTTCCGATAGGAGCAATTTCTACTTCTTTCCTTGTGTCAGTCTGACAGTGAGCTCTCATTCCCACTCCTTAGATCCTGACCCACATAGATCCTGTAAATAGGATTTGCAGTGCTTACACTTAACCTTCTGACTGCATTTATTTGATAGTTTATGACACATTATGATATGTTCTGCTGTAAAAATTATAATTAATGCTTCACACATTTGTTTATTTTTAAGAAGTGTGAATCCATCTGCATTTGTGTTGGAGATTGTGCCTCATTTGCTTATATTTTCCTGAATTTGGTTAACTTTATCAGTTAATTGGTTTGAGTTGTATTGTTTGCAAATCTGTCAAGAAGACAATGTATTTAAGTGCTTGAAAAAATTATAGTTAGGTCTTCTTATCGGACTCTATTCTAGAGAGAGATGATCAAACTTTTTTTTTCATGGGATAGATGGATGTACGGCCTTGCATATCAAGTGCCTGCTGTCTGTGCCTCTCTCTGAGCCAGGGGTTGGAGATGACAGAAAGGAAGGAATGAGGTCCTGTTACATGTTACATGAGAGTTCACATTCGCATGGGTAGAAAGCAGAATGGTGGCTGTCAGGACTGGAGGAATGGACAGGTACAGAGAGGGCGTGGAGCTGCTGCTTTGATGAGGAAAAGCTGCACAACACTCTAAGTGGACTTCATGCCATCAGGTTCATACTTAAGAAATCTATTAAGAATATACATACTTAAGAATATCCGGGCAGTGGCAGCACATGCCTTTAATCCCAGCACTCAGGAGGTAGAGGCAGGTGGATTTCTGTGAATTCTTGACCAGCCTGGTCTAAGACCTAGTTCCAGGACAGCCAGGGCTATACAGAGAAACTCCGTTGTAATTTTTTAAAAATTCTTTCTTATGGATGCTTGGCCTTAGCTTGGCTTATTTCTAACCAGATTTTCTTAAGTTATCCTGTCTTCCTTTTGCCTCTGGGCTTTTACTTTTCACTATGTCTTTCTTTGCTTCTTACTCCATAGCTGACTGTGTAGCTGGGTGGCTGGCCCCCGGCATTCTCTCTCCTTCCCCTTCTCCTATTTTATCCTCTCTGCCTGCCAGCTCTGCCTATCCTCGCTCCTGCCAGCTCTGCCTATCCTTGCTCCTGTCAGCTCCTTACTGGACCAATCAGGTGCTTTAGACAGGCAAAGTAACACAGCTTCACGGAGTTCACATATGCTACATAAAGTATACAACACATCTTTGCATCATTCAACAAATATTCCACAGCATAAACAAATGTAACACAGCTTCAACTAATATTCCACAATGTCCTGTTTCAAAAAACAAAACAGAAATGTTAGAGGAAGCTAATATTTTAGCATAATGAAAAAGTCAGAATTTTTTCCCCTGTATAGAGTCAATGTTCACCCAGCATAGACATGGCTGCTCAATCTGGATTCAAGTAATCTTTCATCTGAAGGAAAGCTCCAAGCTGAGAAACTGAAGATTTGAAACTATTCTGTGGTAAGAACATTCATAAACAATGTAAACAGGAGCTAGGTGTAGTATGTGGCTTTAATCCTGGCACTGGGACAGAAGGACAGAAGGACAGAAGGACAGAAGGAAACAGATCTCTGTGAGTTTGAAGCCAGTCTGGTCTATATAGCAAGTTCTAGGCCAGTCCTGCGGGATTACATATCCCATCTTCTTAAAAAAAGAAGAATGTGAACAGATTCCCAGAGGATCCCCGTCAGTGTCCCCCCAGCTGACCAACAGTACAGATTTGGGCTAGCATTGGGAGGCTGTGATCTCACTGGTGTAAAAATGTGCAAGTAATTCAGGAAATGGCTTCAGAAACTCACTACATTGCTCTGGCCTAACAGGAAACTGGCTTTTCAGTGGAAAGTCCACCCTGAATAATACTGAAATGTTCTGAGCTTAGATTAGCCCAAGCCTGGACCTTACTTACCCTCCTTTCAGTGTTTCTGTTTTAGCAGAGCTGGTTTCTGATGTGGCCTGCCTACATTCTGTCTGTCAGCAGTTCCTTGAATCCCTTGGCAGGCCCTGACACCCTGATCCAGGGTGAAAAGTTTAGGAAATCACCCTGAATTGTGATGGGGAGCCTCATTCAGCCAATAGCCTTTAAGAGGCTGAACCAGGTTGGGGTGTGACTTTTGGGTATAAATGATCAAAGACAAAAGCTAAGAATGCACATAAATGCCATTGTAATTGAGGGGTTACTAGACATGGGTGCAGACATGAATATCATTGCTCCAGAATTTTGGTATCCGAATTGGCCTCTTTAAGAATCTCCTCTTTAGATGGAAATTTTTAAATATAAAAAAAATAAACCATGAGAAAAAAAATAAAACTAAAAAAAAAAAGAATCTCCTCTTTAAGAGGCCAATTCCTAGGAATGGGAATCCTATCTCAAGTGAAACAAAGCAAGAGATGGATTGAATGCATAGGGACAGAAGGAAACAAAGGAAGGCTGAGGCCATATGTAGCTAATATTGCAGTGAATTTATGGGGTTGTGAACTGTTGTAGCAATGGGATACCCAGATTAACATTCCTGCAGTCCCAAAAACTTATGTTTCTGGGAAGGATATTATAAGGTATTATAAACAAAGGTCACCAGTCATTCAGGCTGTACAAGAACACAAAGCAACTAGCAAATCTTCAGAGGTACTAATAGCCTTGCTTTTAAAATGGCTAACTGAGAAACCAATATGGGTTAAACAATGGCCTTTAATAGAAAACAAACTGCAAGCTTTAGAATAGCTGGTACAGGAACAACTAGATATTCACCATATTAAAGAATCTACCAGTCTTTGGAATTATCCTGTTTTTGTTGTTAAAAAGAAATCTGCAAAATGGAGAATGGTGACAGATCTAAGAGCTGTCAACAAGGTAATTCAACCTACGAGCCCTTTATAATCTGAAATTCCGCTGCCTTCTCTGTTACCAAAGGGATGACCTCTCATAGTTACTGATTTAAAGGATTGTTTCTATACTATACCTTTACAAGAAATGGACAGAGAAAAATTTGCCTTCACAGTGCCTACTTATAATAATTCTCAGCCTACTAGGAAATACCAGTAGACTATCCTCCCATAGGGAGTGCTCAATAGCCCTTTACTGTGCCAATACTTTATAAGTCAGCCATTGGAAATGATATGTAAGCAATTTCTTATAATTTACCATTACATGGATGACATTTTGTTATCTGATTCAAATGTAGATATTTTAGAAAGAATGTTTGAAGAATCAAAGAAAGTTTTGCCTAAATGGGGATTACAAATTGCTCCTGAAAAAATACAAAGAGGAGATTCTGTCAATTACCTAGGTTACAAAATAGGTTTAGAAAATTAGAACACAAAAGGCACAAATTAGGAGAGACTGATTGTGGATTCTTAATGACTTTCAAAGATTGTTAGGAAACATTTCCAGTCTAAGACCGGATGTTGGGATAACACCTGACCTAATAATTCATTTAAAGAAAACCTTAGATTATTAGATGGTGATAAAGACATGAATAGTCCCAGAAAATTAACAGCTGAAGCAGAAAAGGAACTGACAATGGTTGAGGAAAAATTACAGGAGGCACATGTGGAAAGGGTGAATCCAAATCTTAGTTGTATTCTACTCATATTGCCTCCCAGAATTTCCCCTACAGGAATTTTAAGGCAGAGAGAATATATCTTAGAATGGATCTTTTTTTTTTAACCACATAAGTCAAGTAAAAAAATAAAAACTCATGTGGGAAAAGTCTCTGAATTAATTATAAAAGGAAAAGGAAAATCGAGATTTTGTCAACTAACAGGTATAGACTCAGCAAAGCTTATAGTGCCTTTTACTACTGATAAAATTTAAAAAATTATGGGAAGACAGTGAGCTATGGCAAAGAGTTTGTGTAAATTTTTTTGGAGAAATTAATAGCAATTATCCCAAAAGTGATAGAATTAACCTTATAAAGAGAACTATTTGGATTCTTCCTCAAATTGTATGTGACACACCAATAACTGGAGCCTGTAATTTTATACTGATGCAAATAAATCAGGAAAGGCAGATTACAAATCAGAAGAATTAAGTATGGTGGAACAAAGCCCTTATAATTCTGTCCAAAAGGCAGAGTTATATGCTATTCTCATGGTATTAAGGGATTTTAAAGAAACTTTCAATATAATTACTGGTTCACAATATGCAGAAAGTGTAGTCTTGCATATTGAAACTGCTGAATTTATACCAGATAATACAGAATTGACTTAATTATTCATTCAGGTTCAAGACATAATCAGGAATAGGCTTTGTTCTATATACATAATACACATCCAATCCCATACGGGTCAGCTAGGTCCTCTAGCACAAGGTAATGCAGAAATTGATTGATTATTGATTGGAAGTGTGCTAAAGGCCTCAGAATTTCATAAAAAATCTTGTCAATAGCAAAAGGTTTAAAGAAAGAGTTTCCTATTACATGGCAGCAAACTAAGGAGATTATAAAGAGATGTCCTACTTGCTCTTTCTATAACCAAATGCCGTTACCAGCAGGGAGTAACCCAAAGGGTACTCAAAGGAATGAAATCTGGCAGATGGATGTGTTCCACTTTACAGAATTTGGAAAGTTAAAATATTTATACCACACCATTGACACTTATTCAGGTTTTCAATGAGCAACTGCCTTGAGCTCAGAAAAGGCTGATTCAGTAATCACATGTTTATTAGAAGTTATGGCCATCATGAATATACCTACACAAATAAAGGGAGACAATAGTTCAGCATATGTGTCTAAAAAAAATGCAACAGTTTTTTGATTATTGTATTATAAAGCATATTACGGTATACCAAACAATCCTATAGGTCAGGCAGTTATAGAAAGATCAAATCAAACTATAAAGGATATGCTAACGGGGCTGGAGAGATGGCTTAGTGGTTAAGAGCATTGCCTGCTCTTCCAAAGGTCCTGAGTTCAATTCCCGGCAACCACATGGTGGCTCACAACCATCTGTAATGAGGTCTGGTGCCCTCTTCTGGCCTACAGACATATACACAGACAGAATATTATATACACGTATACATAACAAATAAATAAAAAAACCAAAAAGGATATGCTAAACAAACAGAAAGAGATGGAAAATACCCCTAGAAATAGATTGTATAATGCTTTATTAACCTTGAATTTTCTTAACGCTAATAAGGAAGAAACAATGGAAGCAGAAAGACATCGGATAATAGAAGAAACTTATGAATTAAATCAGCTGGTGTATTTCAAGGATGTGTTGACCTCAGAATGTAAACTAGGAGATGTGCTACATTGGAGAAGGGGTTTCTCTCTTGTTTCCACAGAAGAAGAAAAGCTATGAATACCATAAACATTAATAAAGATTCTGTTTGAAAAAGAAACCTCTTGAGAAAGAGAAATAATGGTTAATCCACAGAGGTAACAGCCATACAGTAAGTATATGGTAAGGAAACCATATAGGGTTGGGGCAGGGTTCTGTTCTTGTCTTTACAGGAAAACATCCATCTTCAAAAAGTCAAGAGACCCTGGACATTTGGATGCCTAAAGAGGAAAAAATAACTATCCAGAAAGGATCACCAAACAAAAAGGAATATGACTTATGAGGACTGGTTATCTGAGGGTAAAAAAATCACTATATGCATATACACACACATACACACATGTATATATACATAGATAACACATTGGCTTTGGAGTTGGACAATGGTTATCCTTCCTTAAATCCAAGCATGTTGTTAAAAGAAAAATTCAGAGTTTCTGTCTTATGTCAGGAGTCATCTGATATGGGATAGAAAGAAGATAGATTTTTAAGGAAATATTTTACTTTTCTACATGCCTATTTGCCTATATCATATATTTTGTTAAATATATGTATATATAAATAATGTTTAAGTTTTCCACAATGAACAGTAGATTTTCCTGCAATAATCTTTGAAGTGTCCAGGAAGAAGATGGGACCCTTCAACAATGACTCTACCTGCTTGATATGATGTCATGATGCTGATAACACTATTATAAGACTGGTTTTGGGTACCAACTACTCAAGATGGTTCCAACTTGATTAGCTGAAATGGTGCACCTTCTTACAATGTTCTGGCCAGAATTCCAAATAAAAACTTCTGAAAAACCCTATCAACTACTCTGAGATCATTTGCAATTATACATGACAGTAATCTTGAAACTTAACCATCATTTTACTTTTACAGGATCCCATAGAAAGAACATCACCCCATGACAGCTGGAAGCAATTCTAGAAATGACGGCCCCTCTCCCAACAAAGTTTGTCCTCAGGGTTAGGAACATCATTTAGGGGTTGATTATTTCCTGTATACGGTGTTGGAGGTTGGGGTGGAAATTATGAGAAATTAAATGGGACAAAAGGTATATTAGTGTGAGCTTACTCACACTAATAATAATAATTGTGAGTAATAGAGTGAATACTTGTAAGCTGTCATTTTTGGACAGTTTACATTGGTATAGGTTCTTATATATTGATACAAGTTCAAATTATATTTGTTATATTGAATATGCTCCTATTTCTGTTTATAATATTTGTACACCTATGCAAAGTTATTTTGTCAGATTGTATGCATGCATGTTTCTACATCTGTTTAAGACATTTTGTATATTGATACAATTTTAAGATATATTTATCATATTAAATTATATATTTCTACCTCTGTTCAAGATACTTACAAATTGTTTACATTTTGAGGTCATTGTCCTCCTTTACTGCACAGTTGTTTGAAGACTGTTTAATATCCTAATATGAAGTCTTAGTCTTTAAGATACATAGGTATTAAATATTATAGGTCAATAGTCATTCATATTTGTCATACTTATGCTCAGACTAATTAGGTTCTTTAGATACATAGAGATTGTATTCTACCAAAATAGGTAATCTTTGACTACTTTAAAGATCTGTAGAACATGACATTTAAATAACTTAGTGTTCTGTTGACATGAGATACAATTGCTCCTGACAGCACCAATTTATTCCTGAGAGAATGTTGAGCACCAAAGACACTCCATTGGAGCTTGTTTTCTTCTTGGCAAATCTGGTCTTTGGGCAAGGAACTGCCCATACCTCCACCACTGACAAAATGCATGATGTCCAGACAGGACAAGCAGGATACAAGAAAAAAGACTGCCAAACCTTGCTAAGACAGGGTAAGATGGTTCTAAAAATTTTCCTGCCTCAGAAAATGGTCTGTCAGTTACTCTAGGCCTTAGCCAAAGTTGGTTGCTTCAACATTGCAAATGAGACTTTGGGTGATTGCCCTGGTAGCCAGTTGTCTCTGTCATCTACTGAACATTTTGGAAGCTGCTTGATTGTACTTCCTGCCTACTCAAGTAATATTGTCTCCCTTCTCAGGCCTTCAATGGGACTGAAGATTAGATAGTCGTAGTTACCTTCCTCTTATGATCTAGCCTATATGCTCCTTGCTTAATATTGTTTATGCTAGTTATATTCTAATTTTATACTTGATATCTGTTCTTATTGTATATAGCTTTGTATTGGGTTTGGAACTCTCTTATTTAGACAAAAAAAAGGAGGGGATGGGAAACCTCCTTCAGCCAATGGCCTTTAAGAGGCTGGACCAGGTTGGAGCATGACTTTTGGGTACCCAAAAAGCTGCAGTCCCACCTAGCTCAGCCTCTTCTTCCCACACTCCACATGTTAAGGTTGGATCCCCATTCCTGTTCCGTGAGTTTTCCCTTTTAATAAAGAAAAACATTAGAATACTCTATTTGGCTTTATCTTGGGATTATTTCACTTGCGTTCAGCATCAGAGTTGGTTATCAGTCAAATCGTGTACTCTAAAGTATGTGGAAGAAGAAAATTTAATATTTATCAAGTATCCATTAAGTGCCAAGCACTGCACCAGTTGTTCTCAGACCTCTTAACCAGCTTCAAGAACAAGCATAACTATTATTGTTATTGTCAGGGCTTCTTGTAACACAGGCTGGCCACAAACTTGAGAACTCAAAAGTTTGCTATATAGCTGAAGATGACCTTGATTTGGGGCCTTTACTTCACAAGTGCTGCAATTAAAGTCTTGTACCACCCTTCCTGGCTTATGCAGTGCTGAGAATGAACCCAGAACTTTGTGCATGTTTGGGAAACATTCTTCCAACTGAGTTATGTCCCTAGCTCATAATTATTTCTAATTATGCACACTTTTTTTTCGAGATGGTTTCACTATGTGGGTTTGGCTGGCTTGGAACTTGCTATGTTGACCAGACTGGCCTCAGACTCACAGAGATCTGCCTGCCTCTGCTTCCAGAGTACTGAGACTAAAGGACTGTGCTGGCATGCCCAGCGCACACATTTCTCCCCCTCTGTGTAGATGCTATATGCCTAGGTATGCACATGTGTATGGAGGTCAGAGGTCAATGTTGGGTGTCTTCTTCTGTTCATTTCCTTCTTAGGTTTTCACCCAGAGTCTCTCACTGAACCTAAAGCTCACAATGGGCAAGGTTGGCTGGACAGGGAGACCTGCTGGGATCCTCTGATTTCTGCCTTCTGATTTCTAGGGCTGGATTACAAATACCCAGCTCCTCAACATGGTGCTAGGGATCTGAAGTCAGGTCTTTCTTTGTCCACTGAGCTATCTCCCCAAACCTTTAACAATACTTTCCAATTATTAGTGTGTGGGTGTGTGCATTTGTGCATGTGGGCGTGTCTCTGTGTGTAGACCTGAGGTTGATGTAGGGTATCTTTTCTCAATCACTTTCATCTTTATTTCTTGAGACAAACATCATACCCCCTCACCCTCACCTCAGTATAAGATTCCTTAACAGATGAAGAGATGTTCTCTATAGCCACAGTGACATGGCCACAGTCAACGAAACCAAGAACAGTCTCTTAATTAAGCTAGTTCTCAGCCTAGGCTCAGAATTTCCCACTTGCCCCCGAAATGTCTTTTATAGCTATTTTTGCAAATCTTTGTGCAACAGAAAAGCACACACTGCCTATGGTTGCTATGAGACTTTTGTCTCTTTTAATTTACTATTCCTGCAGGTCAGCTCTCTTGGAGCCTGTCCCTGATTCTGGAGTTGTCTGATTTCTCTTCATACAGTTGCATTTAATGTTAAAACAATAAATATACAGCGCTCCATACCATGCTTCTCTCTCCATTCCACACGCATTGCGCACATATTTCTGATGGCGAGAGACACATGCGTGCTTGCTCCTCTCCACTCGTTCACCCTATTTCAAGCAATGGTAATTAATGATAGCATTTTCTAGGCACCATTTTAAGAAATGTAGATATACAGGGGTATTTATTAGTCGTAATGACAATGAGATTGGTTATTACCAATAGAACCGAGGCTCAGGTTAGGAAGTGTTCATACGAAGCCACTAGGCTAGTAAGTGATAAGGCTGGCATCCAAGCCAGGATTTCCAGCCTAGAACTGGTTTTCTTTCTTCTTAAATAATTTTTAAAAAATATTTATTTATTCATTATGCATACAATATTCTGTCTGTGTGTATGTCTGCAGGCCAGAAGAGGGCACCAGACCTTATTACAGATGGTTGTGAGCCACCATGTGGTTGCTGGGAATTGAACTCAGAACCTTTGGAAGAGCAGGCAATGCTCTTAACCACTGAGCCATCTCTCCAGCCCCCTTAAATAATTTTATTAGCTTACAGGAAATTAAATTTCATTATAGTGCTTGTGGTGGTTTAGAAAATGGCCCCCAAAGGGAACGGCACTATTAGGACACGTGACCTTGGGGACTAGGTGTGGCCTTGTTGGAGGAAGTGCGTCACTGTTGGGGTGGGCTTTAAAGTCTCTTTCGCTCAAGTTTTACTCAGAGTGACCCTGAGACCACTTCCTATTGCCTTGCGTCTGCCTGCATGCCACCATGCTCCCCACCATGATAATGGACTGAATCCCTTGAAATTTTAAGCGAGCCACCCCAATTAAATGTTTTCCTCTATAAGAGTTGCTGTGGCCATGGTATCTTCACAGAGATAGAAACCCATATAAGACATTTTTCAAAATTTTTCAAAAATTTGCTTTGGTTGTTTCTTTTCTCCTTGTCCTTCCTCCTCCTTCCCCCTGCCCCCCCTCCATCCTTATTCCTTTCCCGTGTACGTGGTACAAGTGATGGTTTGTGTCTTTCTGAGACTAGCTCACCTTGCTTAATACAATCTTTTCCAGTTCCAGCAATTATTTCTGTAAATGTCATAGCTTCATTTTGCTTAACAACTAAATAAAATTCCAGTGTGCATATATGACCTGCTTTTCTTATCCAGCCATCAGTTGAGGGACAGCTAGGCTGGCTCCATTCCCCTGCTGTTATGAACAGGGCAGCAGCAAACACGGATGTGGCATCTCTGGGGTAGGGTGCAGTCTTTTGGGATAGACTCAGGGATAGTGTGGCAGGGTCACACGGTAGTTATTTTTTCCACTTTGAAAGACTTCCAGCCTAGCTTCCATCGTCACTAACAGTTCATATCCTCCCAACAGTGAATGAATCTCCTCTTACATCACTGCGTCTCCAGGAAGCACGTGTCAGTTTTCTTGGTCACAGCTTGGGGTGAGACAAACTTTAAAAGTGGTTTTGAATTTTTCTGACATGAATGGCAGAAAATTTTCTTTAAAAATATGTAACAACACTGGGCAGTAGTGGTGCTCACTTTTAATCCCAGAACTTGGGAGGCAGAGGCAGGATGATCTCTGTGAGTTTAAGGTCAGCTTGGCCTACAAGACAGGACAGACAGAGAAACCATGCCTTGAACCACCCCCCCCCAAAAAAAATCCTTTACCCATTTGAGATAACTTTTTAAAAATGCATTTATTTTTGTTTTATGAGTATTGTTGTTTTTGCCTGCATGTACATTGTGTGGAGGCTACAGACAGTTGTAAGTGGCTCTAGGGGTGCTGGGACTTGAACCAGGGTCCTCTGGAAGAGCAGTCCATGTTCTCAACTGCTGAGCCATTTCTCCAGCCCTTTGAGATGACTTCTTAATCACAAAACTAGAATTATGGAGCAGATTTTGGAAGATGATTTTCTAGGCCACCTGTATTCTGTTGATTCATCCCTTTTTAATCCCTTTCTAACAAACATTTCCAAACAAAAAAGTTGCAAGGATTGAATGGTATTCACCACCCATTTCTCCACTTACTATTTTGACTCTTGTCTTAGTTAGGGTTTCTATAGCTGTGGAGAGACACCATGGCCACTGCAACTCTTCAACAAAAACATTTAATTGGGGCGGTTGCTTACAGTTTCAAAGGTTCAGGCCATTATCATCATGGCAGAGAGCACGGTGGTAGGCAGGTAGATGTGGTAATGTAATAGTAGCTGAGAGTCCTACATCTTGCAGGAAACAGAAAATCGGCTGAGACGCTGGGTGGTATCCTGAGCATAGGAAGCCTCAAAGCCCACTACCGCAGTGACACACTTCCTCCAACAAAGCCACACCTAATAGTGCCACTCCCTATGAAATTATAGGGCGCCAATTACATCCAATCCATCACAGCTATGTTTTTATCATACGTTAATTTACCTTTCTGCTCTTCTTTGTGCCCGTCAGTCTGCTGTGTTTGGAGGCACTGTCCTCAAATGTAACTTACTTTTGAAAACAGGAGCATGGAGGTGGAAGTTTGATAGTTTACTGACCCATGATTCAATTTTTTTTGGTTACTTCAAATGACACTTAAATAAGAGCTTTTTGTTGTACATGGAATGATATTTTTGTACACTGTGAAGGTGTCTTTGCCAAGGCACCTTCTGATTGGTTTAATAAAGAGCTAAATGGCCAATAGCTAGGCAGGAGGTATAGGTGAGACTTCTTCGCACAAAGAGGACTCTGGGAAGGAGAGAGGCAGAGAGGCCATGGAGAAGTGGAAAGAGTCAGACACATAAAATCGGAGAGAGGTAAAGTTCACACGGTAAAACGTAGATTAATAAAATGGGCTAATTTAAGTTATAAGAGCTACTGTGACAAGCCTAAGCTAAGGCTGAGCTTTCGTAATCAATAATGTCTCCATGTCAATATTTGGAAGCTGCCTGGCAAGACAAAGAAAGACTCTTTACATTTTTTTTTGCTTATCTTATACTTCAATACTGTTTGCCTTACACTAATGGTGTAAGGCGAAATTTTACTTTAAAACTTGTATCACCAGGTAATCCAAAAGGGATCTTTCTAACTTAGATACTGCTTGCCACTGACATGCGCTACAGCATGGAGGAGTATCTTCTCTCTCTTTGTTTCTCCTACTACTGCCAAAATAAATGTGAACTTACAGCACACAGACATGGAGTTCTCCAGATGCCATATGGATACAAACAATATCTATACACCCACCTCCCTCTGGATGCTATTAATTTTTAAAATTTTGCCCATTTCAGCTAAACTAATTCATCCCCTAATACTGGCTTGGGCTGGGAAGGTAACAGATCTACAGCATCTTTCTTCATTTCCTGGCAGAAGACCTGCCTCTTTTGGGCTTTCTCAACTCTGAGGCTTGCTTTGATCCAACCTGCTTGATAATGCACTGTGTGTGTGTGTGTGCATGTGTGCACAGATGTGCACACACACTTCTGTACATGTATAGCAAAAATATACTTCAGGCTTTCAATTAGTGGGTCAAAAGATCAATGCCTCTTCTACTTTGCCCAGCATAGATGCCTTGTATTTTCTAAGTGCTTCTTGTTGTATACATTAGTGACTGGGTGATAAATTAGAAGCCCAGAGGAGCAGAAAATGCTCAAAACCTGAAGTCTTTATATATTATCTATCAACCTGAAGAATCTGAAATGTGAATGTTGTCTGAGCTGTCAGGGAAGCTAAGAGCTGAGGTGGGGAGGCAAGACAAGACTAAAGGAAGAAGCCAAAGAGGCTCAGTACCGGTTCCTGGGAGGTGCAGGGATCAGCGCACCCCCTTCCACCTGCAGGACAGTGCTCTCCTCCCTTCCACCTGTGGGACAGTGCTCTCCTCGGACGTCACCAGCATTTCTTCAGGACGTCTTCTAACTATGTGGCTGCAGTCATGAGCCCATGCAGCAATTTGCTTTTGTTTTTTAATTTATTGTAGGAAAGACAGAGAAAGAAGACAACAATCCTCAGAGATCCTACCACATTGGGAAAAAAAATCACTCTTTAGGGTAATATAATACATTTTCCTAGGACACATATATAATGAATATTGAATGTTTCTGTATATGTTTTCTTAGTCTATTCAATAATCTTCATAATTTGAGGAATGTAGATTTTACTTATTTATTTTTATAATAAATAATCCTGTGTCACACGAACTTCCGTGTTGGATGGAGATGCCATCTACCTTTGGTATTTCCTCTTGAGGACCTGACACTTGTTCTTTTTTTTTTTTAAATTTTTTATGGTTTATTTAACTTTATTTTATGTGCATTGGTGTGAAGGTGTCAGATCCCCTGGAACTGGATTTTCAGACAGTTGTGAGCTGCCATGTGGGTGCTGGGAATTGAACCTGGGTCCTCGGGAAGAGCAGTCAGTGCTCTTAACCACTGAGCCATCTCTCCAGCCCCCTGACACTTGTTCTTGAGAATAAGTGTTGTTGTCCCCTGGCCATGCTCTCTGCTGTGTCTTCGATTGCTCCCCACCTTATTTGGAGAGATAGAACTTTTCTTTGAATCCGGACTGCACTGGCTTGGTCAGATTGGCTTCCCAGCAGGCTTCCGACATCCCCTTGTCTCCGACAAGCTCCTCAGCTCGCCACTGGGGATTCAGGCTCAGTCCTCCTGCTCTCAGCAGGCGCTTTACCCACTGAACCATGTCACGCAATTTATTTTATTTCTTCTAGAAGCATTTTGAACTGAAAAATACATAAACATATCCTCAAGGATATGTGATTAAACAATACTTAGAAATCCTCTTCAGCACTTATAAACATGAAACTAACTGATCTTTCTGGAATCAGTAATCTTTCAAACACTTGAACACTTGAGTTGTTGACCAGGAATATTATTTGCTAAGCAAGCACCAATTTCTTCCCTCCCCAGATTTTCCCCAAGAGGAGGGAAAACGCAAAAATAGTGTTGAAGAGCAAGACTTCCAAGACTAGCGAAGTTCCTAGGTCAAAGGGTGCTGTAAGAACTGCTCTTCTCCGGTAGATGGCACCATTTTCTTTCTTCGAGTGTTTGCCACTACACCCCTCCCACCCCGCCCCTCTGCCTTAACCATCCCTGTTTTAGGTAGCAGCTGACAATAATTACGTTATTTGGCGTATCCTTTGTTTTCTTTTTCTTTTCTAAAATCACTGCGGAGACATCTAAAAGCCCCAGATGAGCAGCATCTTTGCCTTGGCTGAGTTAGCCCCGCGGGGTCCCATCTCTCAACGTCTCCCCCACTTCCCAAGGAAGAGTTGGCACGCTGGATAAAAAGCTTTATAAAGTTTTCCTGCTTCTACAATAATAAAACAAATCAGAAATCAAATACCGACTCCCGGATAATGTTTCCCAAATAGAGCAAACTACTCATCAAATTATGCAGATACCTCCTCTGGGTGGTTAATAATGAACTTTAAAAAATTCACTAGCTCAGTTGTGATGGAAACATTGGCAAAACATTTTGCCGCCCCACGAGCCCTTTCAATACCCTAACAGATGGTAGGAGTTGTCACTCCGACAGGACCTACACATGGCAGAGAGGAAATCTACGGAGGAGACTAATAAAGGATTGGAAATCGTGATGCAAGTGCGGGAATTGAAATGTGGAGGAATAAGCTCTTGATTATACCTTCAAAAACTGTGCTAGCCATTTCAGGGCAGGCGGAATGTGGGGCCCACATTTGCTTTTTCCAGTTCTCTTTTACAAATGGGCCCCAAGTCGCTGGAAAACAAATTCTAGGGCCCGGCGTTTACCTTGAAAACAGGCTGAATTTCGACTGAGTCCTCTTTGTGAACACTAGAAGGTGCAGAGATGTTTAAGTTTTAGGGTGTTTTAAGCCAACCACATATGGGGGAGACTGGCCCAGGCTCTTGGTAGTAGGTGACTCTCTACGCAGCATCCTAGAACTTCAAGCGATAAAAGCCCGCCCAGCCTCTGCCCCCAACCGCCCAAGGCAGGCGCAGGTGAAGGCTGCCCACCGTCTGCCTCCACCTCCTCCCCCTCCACCCGGCAGCACTGACAGGTGGCCTTGCCCCGCCTCTCTGTCACCCAGGGCGTCTAGGGCCACAGCTCCAGGCCATGAGCCACAGCCGCGCGCCAGGCATAGCATGAGATGGGGCTACTGAAGTCGGCCTTCTCCCCGAGAGCGCGACCTGGACACCGCAAAGCAAAGGGCATTCAGCGACCGGCTTTGGCCGAGGGTGGTCCATCAGGCACAGCTCGCCTCTCCTGGACAAGGGCCCAGCGGAGCCCTATGGCCTGGCACATCCAACCCTGTGCTGTGTCCTTCGCCGCTCTCTGCCACCTTATGCATCCCAGATCCCAGGAACCCCTTCAAGCCCCCAGCGATAGTAACTCCGGATGTCCACACTCCGGGTAGTCCACACCGGTCAGCTACCAGCTGGGCTAAAGGGTCAGGACCTGAAGAGCCACATTCCCAAGGGCGAGCAGCGGGTGGCAGCACCGTCCCAACTCCAGCTCCGTTCGGGTCCCCTCCTGTCCCAGCTCTGGCGGCTCCGGTGCCCCGGCCGCTGTAGAATACGCGGGTGGCAGCAAGGAGGAATTCTCCCGGACCCCTCCCCTTCTCCAAACTTCAGTGCTTTGCTTTGCAGATCCTCCAATCTGTGCTCTTCCGCTCCTCCCACTTGGCTCCCACCTCCTCTACGGTCCCGGCTTAGGAATCCGTCCCTCCCCCCAGCCCGCCGCCCGCCGGGCCCGGGGATCCTCCCCCGACTCCCCCGCGTGCCGCCGCCGCCGCCGCCCGGGTTCCTCTCCCCCCGCTCGGGCGCTCCCTGCCAAGCCCATGATGTAATGGTGTATGTTAATCAGTAGCATGTGGGGAGCTCCGGGCGGCTCAGTCCTTCGCGAGCCGACACAGGAGGCAGCAGCGGCGGCGGCAATAGCGCCCCGAACCCGCAACGCTGCACTCTCCGCGCGCCACCAGCCCCGACGGCATGGCCCGCAGCCCGCGCTCCGAGCGCCCCCAACCCCGCTGATTGCTGCCCCGGACCTGGACCCGCGCTCAGGGCCCCAAGCCGCAGGAATGAGCCGAGTGGAGGTGAGCGTCCCTCCTACTGCCTATGGCGAGGCACTCAGCGGTCCCTCCGACCCTTACCCGGGGACTTCGCGCTCCCACTCAGAACTTTTAGGCGGCAGATGTTGGAAGCGAGCGGCCCCCAGAGGGCCGGGCGGTTAGTCTTTCCTACTCGCTGCGCCACCAGAGCTGGGGTGGGACGGTAAAGCCCCCAAACCTAACTTTCTTCTTTGCAATCCTGGGGTGGGGGGGGCGTATGCCGGAGAGAGGAATCTGCATTCCCCACCGGGACCGCCCTGCCGCTCGGGAAAGCCGTGCTACGGGCTCCCACTGTCCCTGAGCAAGGCATGCTCCCACAAGTGCTTCGCCTTGGGCCTGGGACCCACGGGCGAGGACACTTCGACCAGCAGGCTGAGGCAGGGACGGGAGCAGGATGCCTAAATCACACGCGCGCGAACACACACACACACACACACACACACACACACACACACACACACACACACACGTCTGACTGCTGTGGGCCAAGCAGGCCCGGGAAACCTCCCCGGTGGGCTGGAGCGGCGCTGGGGAGTGAGAGCTCCGACTGAGCCTTGCGGAGCTTTGGGTAGGGAGAGTTTATTTTTGTCTCAGCTGTCGCAGCGGCTGCTCACGGCCTAAATCCAGAGGGGAGCCTGGCGGTGGAGATGCTGGCTGTTGCTGTAGATGGAGCTGCAGCCGTACGGCTGCTTCTCCGGGAGGAGGAGGAGGGAGGGAGGGGAGGTATTGGAGATGGGAGGAGGAGAGAGGGAGGAGGAAGAGGAGGAGGAGGAAGAAGAGGAGGAGAGGAGGAGGCTGGAACCCTGGCTGCCTCTGTCACCGCCTCTGCTTTGCATTAGCCCCCACCCCACCCCCGCGCCCCTTCGCAGCCGCATTGCAAGTTTTCAGCGCGGGGAGGATCTGTTGCTGGTGCTGGCGTTCGCAGACACAGCCCTGGAGGCCACCCCGGGTGGGGCGTGCAGGGAGCACTAGCGGGTCACAGCCGCAGCAACAGGAAGCCGCGGGGTCTCCTCCCGCACCTGGGAAGGAAGCTGTGCAATAGCTTAGCTTGCGCATCCGAGCGTGGAGGGGCCGGCTGGAATTTGAGGGACTTGCCTCCACGGGACACCCCCAACCTTAGCTTTCACACACCCCCTCTACCGAGCTCCCCCTGGTGCCCGGATCCCCCTAGACGCTCTACTCCGGGGGCCGAGGTCTCACTGCAGCTCTTTCTGTCTTTTCAGTAGTGATTGCCGTTTGGGAATGCGGGTGTGAAGGGTCCGAGCTGCCGCCCAGCGGGGAGGAGACCCCGGGACGCCGGAAATCACCATCCTGAAGCTACAAGAAAAGGGGAAAGAGCATTCTTCATTCAGTTTTGTGCCTTGTGAGGGATTTATATTTGTAATCGCTATTTTTTACAAAAGAAACATCGCCGTGCTACTGTCTGTCACCGTCTTTGGGGAATCAACCAGAACCACCGGAACGTAACTGAACCAAGAGAGAGAGAGGCAGGAGCCGAGTCAGTACCTGCAGCGCCCGGGCACCGGAGACCTTGGAACCAGAACGCGTCTCGGGAGGCCGCGGGGCTGCGGCTCCACCAAACTTTGGGGAGGGCAGGGGCGCCAAGAGGCTTCGTAGACAGAGGGCGGCCCCCTAACCATGATGTTTCGCGACCAGGTCGGGGTGCTGGCGGGCTGGTTTAAGGGCTGGAACGAGTGCGAGCAGACTGTTGCGCTGCTGTCGTTGCTCAAGCGCGTGAGCCAGACCCAGGCCCGCTTCCTCCAGCTTTGCCTGGAGCACTCGCTGGCCGACTGCGCCGAGCTGCATGTCCTGGAAGGAGAGGCCAACAGCCCGGGTAAGTGCGTGGCCGTGGCTCCCCGGGAATCCAGACTCCCCGCCTCCCTCCCGGGCCCCGCCCCCCGTCCTCCACTCTGCGGGGACCTCATCCTTACTGGCCCCCGGGGCTCTGGGCATCTGCCTCCGACCCTGTTCCTCTTCACCTCCTCTGTCCGCTTTGGGGTTTTGCCCATTGTGAACTCCTTAGTCCATTCCGTGTGGTAGCTACGGTAGCATGAATGATTGGTGTTTTTTTTTTCTCTCCTACGCTTTCCTTGGAAATAAGTAAGTCAGGTCACGTAGAGTCTGGATTTTTCTGCCAACCCCCCCCCCCCCCCCCCCCGCTCCTTTCGGGTAACGTGGCTCGTTGGTTTTCAGCAATACACCAGGAAGCTGGGGACTGCCCTTCCAGTCGCCGAGCTCAGACAAGCTGTAAGAATACCTGAAAACGCAATTTTATTATTCATTCTCCTCCAACCCCCTCAGATAGCACTGTTTTAGAGGTTTGTCTTCCGAATAGTATGTAGGTGACGCTATAGGCTGTCAAAATGACATTTGCAGCATGGCTGTGATGTGGCTACACTTACTGGTCATGACGTTATCCGCATTGATAAGGGATCTTGTGGGAAGAGCAGGCATGGCTTGGGCTCCACAGTGTGTGGCTTTTCTGAGGAAACTTTAAGGAACAGAACAGAATTGTTTCTTAGTAACCTTTTAGTATTTACAGACACAGCGACTACACAGAAAGTAAATATAGTCGGAACGTCCAGCGGTTTGCCATCTGCCGTTATGGGTGGTGATTATAAATTATATCTCGAGTAAGGGGAGGCTGGGGATGGGGGTGTGAGAGTCTGGTGATTGTGATTGGGGGGCAGGGAAATTCTTTGGTTTTTTTCTGCGGCAGGAGGGTGAACAGAGCCCCCAGTGTTAATGCAGAGTAAAGAAGGAAGGGTCCTCTTCCAGCTGCTCCCTGTTAGCTGGGAGTCTACAAGACTCCCGGGGGTCCTGGTTGCCATTTGTTGACAAGGTCCAGTCCCGGGCAGCAAGGATTGGAGGTTGCTGAAGAGAGTGAGCCTTTAGGACAGGCAGAGGAAAGCCTGTGCTTCCTCATTCCTCCAGCCTGATACAGCGCTTACGATACTGAAAACCGTAGAATGGGATGTTTCCTTATATAGAATCATAGGGTGGAAGTGGAGCTGGGAGTCCTGCAGGCCTTTTCCCGAGTGCATCCAAAGGACCCTGAACTGCCAAGTATGGAGGGTCATTCTGAGGGAAGACTCCACTCAGCCCAAGCCTGGCAGGCCAGACTAGCAACTCAGAAGGGCACAGTGTCTGGGCCCCCTTGCTGAAGCTTGAATGCTACATTTATAAATAGCTGAAGGCCAACTTCGTTCCCCTGGGTGTAGACGCATGACCAGGGTGACCGATGATCTGCCCACCTCACTTCTGTCCTTAAGTCAAAGCGTAGCTTCTTGCCTGCTTGAGCTGGCTCCCTTGGACTTGGCACACAGGATTATGTAAACTTTTCCTTTTGCAGAATGCAGGGAATCCGAGTACAGTCATTTATGTTCAATGCTTGACTTCAGGAAGCCCAGGGGCTGGTTAAACTAACAATAATTTGTCTTTATGCTGTTCAGATGTGGATGCAGCATTTTTTCCCTTTGAGTAATGGTGAGGGCTTTTCCAGTATAGCGGCTATCGAGCGAGTAAGTAAAGCAATGAGATGTATGATACTAAAAAATAAATGCTTCATTTAAAAAAATCTTATAATTTAACAAACAAAAATAATTAAAATTCTGTCTGCTTTTGAGGCACAGTTGTTAATTTTTCTCTCTTAAACTGAGAAAATACTTACGTAAAATACTGGCCAATTTGGGCTACTAAATGATGCAGAAATATAAAATATGAAGCCATTACATGTGATAGGAATAATTTTCCAGTTTATGGATTAATCTTTCAATCTAAATATTTTTTCCTGTGTGGAAACCTTTTGCTCTTGTTCTGTGCGGCCATGGTGCTGTTGGAGGTGGCATGAGGGCATGCCATCCCAGGCTGGAGAATGCAATGAGCCCCCAGATGTGTCCTAGCAAACCTGTGGCTCTTCTCTGCTTAACTGGAATTTACCCAAGGACCAGGGAGTTGGCAAAAGAATCTGCTTAGTAACCAGAGAAGATGGTATAAAATGCACAGAAAACTTGACTTTCTCAGAACATAGTGTTTTCCTAGATGCAGTTCTTTCTTTTCTGACGCAGGACCTTGTGTAGTCCAGCCTGGCCTCAAAACTGCTATGTAGGCATCTTAGACTTCTGGTCTTCCTAAGGGCTAAGGTCAGAGGTCATGTGCCTTCATATTGGCTTATGTGGTGCGGGGGAACTGAACTCAGGGCCTTGTGTATGTGAGGCAAGCACTCTTATCAAACTGAGGTGCATATGACCCTTAAAACATTCTACATAATGACTTACATAGTTAAATATTTAGAAGAGGGTGAGGACTTCCATAACTAGCAGTGAAGAGTGACTCCAGATAACATGACATCAAGGATAACTCTAGACTTAAGAAATGGATAAAAAAACCCCTGAGTGAAGTCTTGGGACTCCTTAGCTAGAGACTCTTGACTGACTCTAGGCTCATCTCTATGTAATGATATGAACGAATGATTCATTCTACCTCCTGGCCATAGCAGAAAAGTACCAAAAGGTTCTTACTCTTAAAACATGTTCTTTAAGAAAATAAGAAAGTGTTCAGTATACACAGAGAATATTTACATCCAAGGTAATTAACCTCCAAACTGTTCTGGTGCACGTCAGCAATTCAGAGAGCCAGGCTGTGCAGAGTGACTCATCCATCGAATGGCTGAGATTGCCCATACCCAAGCCATCCTGTGTCATTTATTTTGTAATCAACAGTTAAAACATATGCATATTTCTTTTTGTGCCTGGATATTTTAAACTTAGTAGATGAGGATCAAAATTGTATCTGAGTCTTTATTTTATGCTCATAAAGAAAATCATTACTATGAAATGATTTTAAATAGGCTGCACATTGAACATGGCTCATCGGAGATCTGTGGGATGTGTTTTTCGTTTCCCTCCTTAAGAATCTAGTGGCTGGCTGAGCCGGGCGGTGGTGGCGCACGCCTTTAATCCCAGCACTCAGGAGGCAGAGGCAGGCGGATCTCTGTGAGTTTGAGGCCAGGCTGGTCTACAAGAGCTAGTTCCAGGACAGGCTCTAAAAAAAGCTGCAGAGAAACCCTGTCTCGGAAAACCAAAAAAAAAAAAAAAAAAAAAAAAAGAAAAAAGAAAAAAAAAGAATCTAGTGGCTGGGTGGTGGTGGCACATGACTTCAATCCCAGCACTTGGGAAACAGAGGCAGGTGGATCTCTGTGAGTTTGAGGGTCTACAGAGCAAGTTCCTGGACAGAAAAGGCTACACAAAGAAACCTTGTCTTAAAAAACCAAGGGGGAAAAAAGAATCCAGTGATTTGCTGATTTATTTTTTCCCTGGGTTCATAACCACCAGAGATCCAAAGAAGTACTTGGCTCCGTTTCTGCTATGGATTTGATGTGCAATGTTCCCAAAGGTCTATGTGTTAAAGTCCTGATTTCCAGACTGAAAACACTGCACGGTGGTAGAACCTCTAAGAGGGGTCTGGTGGGAGCCTCCAGATCATGGAGGGTGTCCCTTGGGATAGAATAGTGGGTGCGCCCCTTCTTCTTTTCTTTGGCTTTCCCTCCCTGAGGTGAATGTTTTTGCTTTGCCATGATGTAATACCATGGACCCACAGCAGCAAAACAACTGTTCATGGATGGAAACCTCCAACACTGTGAGCCAAACCGTTTCTCTGCATAACCTGACCACTGCAGGCATTTGCTACAGTCACGGAAGCTGACGAATGCAGTTCCCCTGCATTTGTGCAACTGTTTTGTCTCTGAGCTCCAGACTTAGTCAAGGATGGCGGTCATGTCCCCTCTGAGTAACTGCTTGTTTCCAGAACCCTCATGACCTTAAATAAGGGCTCAGTGTGAGCCAGAGCAGGTTCACACTGTGACTTTGCTGGTCTCTGTTTATAATGACAGTTTCCAGGACTAGCAGGGGGTTTGATGCTAACATAATGGCAAGCTCGAAGGTCTGCAACTTCCCTCAAAGCCTTGCAGAGAACAATAGATTGTGTGACACTGTTCAGAGCTTTCTGTCATCTGTGCTTGAATTGCTTTCTGTCAGTGGAAAATGAATGATAAATCACGATCTACGAGTTAATGCATAAAGACTTTTAATTCACAAATAGCATATATTTTGAGGGGAATTAGGTGCCTTTATAGCAAGTTAATGTAAAAAAAAGAAACATTGTTGCTTACCTCTGATTAAAAATCAGAGACTTGACTCTCTGAAGTGGGAATGCTGGAGACAAGAATGCATGGAGGGCACTCCTGGGGTGCATCTGGTGTCGTCAGTGGGTGAAGATGCTGGTCCTGTGGGTTTTATGGCTTTGGGTTCTTTTCTCTCCTCAATTGACTTTTCAGGATTGCTAACAGAGTAAATGACAACAGCAGAGGGGGTTTTATTGATGACATGATAAGATTATTATTTGTATTTTTTTTTATTTAATGTATTCACTCAACGAACTCTTTCTGATTGTCTGCTATTCCCCTGGTCCAATGCTATGCAGTGGGAAAACAGAGATAGCCCACCGTATTCCAGTGTCTGGTACACGAAAGCTGTTTTCAGTATTGAGTAAATAACTAATTCTCTAAGGTGCTGAAACGTATGTATGGTCATAAAACATACGGAAGGAGGCATACTGAGGGGTGGGGTGGGCAAAGCAGCAAGTTGCTCCGGCAAAGGCTGGATACGTGTTGAGTTGATCCTGGAGTGGTGGCTGTGGACTGGTTCTACACAGAGAAGACTTCAATGAGGAGGCAAAGAGGCACTAGCAAAGCAGAGAACAGCATTTTTCCAACTGTCTTGGTGAGGCAGGGAGCGGTGAGTGTGCTGTAGCCAAGCTCTGGGGTGCAGAAGTTAAAAACAGAAATGGTGTGGCTAGCCAAAGAGTTTGGAGTTCATTCTGCAAAAGTGACTGAAAGCCCTGGTGGACTCATATGCAGGGGCATGCTGGGAAGGGAGAGAGAAGGGGCTCACAGATGGGGGGGGATGTATGCGGTACAAGTATTGTAGATTGTATAGTGTGTTTGATGTGTCTGTATGCTATATGGGTTGTGTGGTGTGTGCAACGTGCATGCATGGCATGGGGGTGTGAGTAGTGTGATATGTGGATTCGTGTGTGGTGTGGATAGTGCAGTGTGTGTGGCATGTACATGTGCCGTGTGGTGTACGGATGTGTGGCATTTGTGGATAGTATGTATGTGGTGTATCACAGTGCATGGCTTATTAATAGTATGGTGTATATGTAATGTATATAACTGGTCGGTGGTGTGTGTGGTAAGCATATGATGTGTGTGATATGTGTATGGGTGTGTGTGTATGTATGGTGTGGAGTGTAAATGGTGTGACATTCGAGTTTGTATGTGTGGTGTGGCTAGTGTATGTGTATGGCAGGGGTATGTTGTGTGCGTGTGAGCAGTATGCTGTGTGGATTTTATAAGTGACATATAGGAATGTGGGCCTGTTGTACATGCAGCTACGTATGCCACATGCACTGTGGGTGTGAGTAGCGGGTCTGGGTGTGGCTGCTATGTATGTGAGGTGCTATAGGGCTATGTATGGCATGTGGCAGTCACTATTGTGCTATGTTGGTGTGTGTGTACAGTAGAGGTACTATGAGGTATATGACATGTGGGCATGTGTGTGGTGTGTATGCTGTGCTTGTCTGTCTGTGTTCTACTTGTAGGGAAAAGCTGACTTGGAATGCATGTTCATCCCCCAGGATACAGAAGAGGGGAAGAGAGGCAACTTGATTCTGGCATTTTCCATAGGCACCACTGTCTCAGAGCAGTGTGGGTACTGCCACCATCACTGTAAAGGAAAGAAAGAATGACTGAACTAGAGAGAAAAGCAAGTGTCATTCCTAAGCTCATTCATTTATCCCCACAGGCAGGCAGAGTTATAGACGGTTCTTGGAGTGCAGATTTGAGATCCACCAGACAAGACTACTAAGTTAACTTCTGAGCTTCATTTTTCTCATGATAATGGTGATAAACCTCATTGTTCATTGTCTAGAGGTTCCCAGTTAAGGATCCAAGAAGGCTCTGCTTTATCCTTCAGGTTTGAACTTGCCTCTCATTATATGGAATTGGCATAGGACAATTTTCTTTAATGGAGATCTCTGCATTTAAAAATTATCAAGAAGATGCTGGGGTCTACTGGAAAGATGTGGCTAGCATGCTCCAGCTTCTGTGTTTTAGCTTGGATATTTTAAAAATTGTAGCCCTGACTTACTTTTTCCAATAATCAATGTTTGTTTGTTTGTTTTTCTTCAGTCTGTGACTGTCAAAACAACTCATTAGGTTAAGAGAATAGACAGACAGGGCCTCTGTATGGTATGCAGTTAAGGTAGGGTATTGTCATTTATCTTTGTGGTGGTTTGGGATAGTCCAGCAAGTCACAACTGCAAACTGTAGCTAGCGCTACATAAGGGTTGCACCCTGTGCTGTGAATGACTTGGATTTGTTATTTGCTGTGGGTACCACTGACTTCAGCAGCTAGAATATATTATAATCCAGCTCAGCAAACCAAATAAAGGATAGACTTCAGAATAGTCAAGTGGGCTTGTTTATGTCTGTGTAAACAAGCAAGGGGAAACTGCAGGCTAGGCGGGCTGAGAAGTAACTGACTGAATGCTCCCGAGTCCCTCAGAGGTGTGATTTTGAGGAGAAGGCGCAGCCTAGAGAAGAGGACTTAAAAGATGATCAGTCATTCACCAAGTGCCCATGTCACTTTATTTGCCAGGCAAAATGGGGAGTTCAGAAATTCGTGTTTTTTTTTTTAAATATAATCACTACTTGGGTTTTTAGTCAGTCCCTGCCCTTTCATCCCCCCCCCCCCCGATCACTCCTCCTGAGGCCTGAAAGAACTCATTCCCCAGTCACAGATTAAGATGCCGAATCAGGTGTCTCCTCTGAGCTATTTTTTGCCTCTGTGGAAGCTGCCTGAGGCAGGATTCTCCCAAAGAAAGCAGAACTTTCAGATCTAGAGCGAGTGTTCTCTCTTAGTATGCCGGTCAAGATTCAAGCTCTGTCCTGAAGCCTGACACCCCAGAGCCAGTGTGGAATGCCCAAGAACTGGCTTTCTCTTCTGTAGGAACTTGGGACAGTTTGGATCTCAGAAGCCAGTCCTTGGCTTTTGTTCCCACTCCAAATATCAAGTGTAATACAGTTTTACCATCTTAGTTTACTGGATAAAGCCCACGTGAGTCCGTGCCTTCTCCTATACACTAGGTACCACCATTTGAATGGTGCCAAAGATGAATGCACAGTAAGAAACTGTGGGACCAGGTTCACACACAAACTCCCCAACCACCCAAGAGCTTGCTGCTTTGCCAAGTAGTGAAGCCCTGGTAGTAATTCATCTCAAGTAGCTTCCACTCAAGTTGTGGAGGGAAAACAAACACAGATGTAATCGTTACGCTGTAAACAACTGCTCTGTGTTATGATTCTAGCCATAGAACCAAGCTGGACTACTGAAGGGGCAAGACTGGGTGGTTTGGGTGGTGCGAGGAGCCGAATAGATGTATAGTGTTTGGAAGATGTGCCTAATGCTCATACCATCTGCCTCTTTGTATGTCTGATGTCAGTTTCACTAGGGAAATCACACAGACAAAGAGAGACTCCATGTACGCGCCACCTTAAGGACAGGCATCATGACCATTAACAGATGAACACGTTAGCAAGGGAAGATTGAGACCTATTGGGGTCAACCCAGGCAGTCATGGTTTCGAACATATTTACATGTTGGAAAACAAAACATCTGATTCTCTATTTTTTTTTTTTAAAAAAAATCTCTCTGAAGGTCCTTGAAAGTCTGAGATGTCGTTGGTTCCCTTGGTTCCTCACAGGGTAATGCTTTTGCTGGGAACTTTGTTTAGGAATTCGTTTTAAGACGCAGCTTCTAAAACATTGATCAGAAAAAAGGAAGTGGCCTAGGTTCATCTTTCTCTAAGTTTCATATACAGGCAAATTCATTCTGGGGCTTGACACAGAAACTCTGACTAAGGATGTTCACAGTGAGGTCACAGTCTTGTTTGCTCTGAGCCCCCGGGCACTGTTGGCGCTGGAGGTCTGTGGGTCTGACTTTGAGCACACAGAACACAGTATTACAGAGGTGAGAAAATGCAGAGGGGGCTTGATGCAGTGACGTTCAAGCTTCAGGTGTGTCTCCAAAGGTTTTCATTGGCACATGAAAACTTATATGGAAGTTTATGGGAAATGGGTGTCCCAACTCTAATGGTCGTTCGAAAATCGGTGGCCACAAACTGTGATTTTTTTCCCCCAGGTTCCTAGATGGGGCATTAGTTGACAGTCATGAGCAGCTGATCTGGGATTGGAACCGGACTCTGTCCGGTTCTACCCAGTGTCTTTCAGCCGTTAGCATCTTCGTCCCAGTGTGTGTTCTACACCGGTCACCTTCCTTGTGACAACTTGAGCTTGCCCTGTATGAGAAAGGTGGTTTACCGAGTCTTTACAGTTTATGGTAGGTTCACCAACAGAAGGAAGCAAATCCTTTCCTTTGGGCAGCCATCTTTGGAAGGGAAGGGTGGAAGGGTCAGGACAGGGTGCTTCTGGGACTTTCTGTGGTCAGTCCTAACTAGAAATTCATGCCCAGCTAGCTCCCCAGGCAGGCCTTGGGAATCCTCACGGGCTGTTTTGCTTCAAGAGTATATAGTATACCAGTGATCGTAGTGTGCCTCGTACAATGGAATCGCTGGCCTGCCATCCGTTTTGCGTGTTACTTAGGTACACAGGAACCGAGCCAGGTGTGCTTTCGTCCTGCTCTGTGATCACTCATTACACCACCCGGCTTTTTATATACAGCGCTCAGTCATCGTTCATTTTCTGGCTGTTGGACCTGCCTCTCGCAGTGAGGCTACAGTTGAGGGAGACAGAACAGGGCCCTGCCGTGGCGTTGCCCTGAACCTTCTAGACTGACTCTGCTGAGTTTTCCGAGTGTTCTGATGGTCCTTTACCGTACTTTCATGCTCCTGATGAGACATAGCGAGATGCTTTCTGGGTCCATCAAAGCAGTCATGATCTCAAAGATGTTTACACATAGGAAAACAAAACACACGATGCTCCTGAAAAGATGTTTATTTTTTTTTTACATTTAAAGTATTGCTGATGCTGGGGACTGCAGGGGTGAACTGGAGAGAACAAAAATGTGAATTCCAGAAGCCGGAGTGGGGGGAATCTCATCCCACTTCCTCAGCTTTCTCTCACACAATAGCCATGAGAATTTCTGAAGTGGCATAGGCCAGTGTAGTCAAAAGGGCAAGGACTAGTGTTAGGGAGAGAACCTGTCTCAAAAAAAAGACAAAAGCTAGATAGTGATAGAGAGAGGAAGATACACACACACACACACACACACACACACGATTTGCAAACACTGGGTAAAGAAATGGGAATTGACTGGGAAGGCTGTGCCATGCAGGGTTAATGTCATTTCTCTTTCAGCAGGGTGGTGGGAGAGAGGGAAGAAGGGCATTCACTGAGAGGCTGCTGTGTTCCGGCCAGCCACAGGAATTTTGGTGGGCGTCTCTCATTTAAGTTTTAACATAGCTTTGACAAAGCCCCCATTTCCTGATGAGTCAGATGAAGCATTGAGATGGGTGGGTCTAGTGTGTGGCCTTAGAATGGCTTGGGTCTGGTGGCTGTCAGCCTGAAGGGAGGTCTCTACTGCAGTGCCTCAGGGCACACACGGTCAGCTCATTCTCCTGCCAAAGGAGCCTGACTTAGCCCAGGGCTCCAGGGAAGCAGAGCCCAAGGCAAGGGCTGCCCATACAGATGCTTTATTTTGGGCACTGATCCCAGACAACAGGAATGGGAGTGAGGAAGAGAGAAACAGAGAAGGACAGAGAACCTGCCCAGCCTGTGATGGAGCTGCTCATTGCCGGGGGTGGGGGGGGGCAGCGGGGGCTTCATTTCCCATATAGGTTCAGAGGAGCTTTAGAACTGGCCAAGGGGCAGGGACTGGAGCGGGTATTCTGGTCTCCCTTTTCTCTGGGTCTAGAGTAATCCCAGGATGTTGTCTCTGCACCTCTGGGTTGGCACACACAGAGTGTTCACCCATGTCTGCAGGTGTCTCACGCCAGGAAGCAAGAGAACTCTACAACAGAGAACTCTTGTTGTAAGAGGGGCTGCTTGTTCGTCTCTGCCACCAGGCTAGTTTAGCCCCGAAATAATCACACGGAAATTGTATTAATTAAAACACTGCTTTGCTATTAGCCCTAACTTCTTATTGGCTAACTCTTACATATTAGTTTAACCCATCTCCATTAATCTGTGTATCGCCACGTGACAGTGGCTTACTGGAGATTCTAACCAGCGTCCATCCCAGGCGGAGGATCCATGGCTTCCCTCTGACTCTGCCCTTCTTCCTCCCAGCATTCAGTTCTGTTTTCTCCACCTACCTAAGTTCCACCCTATCAACTAGGCCAAGGCAGTTTCTTTATTCATTAACCAATGAAAGCAACACACACACAGACGGAACTCCTGCACCAAACCCTACACATTTTTTCGAGTACACCACTGAGACAGTGTATTTGATATAAGGATGAGAAGCTTTGAGGCATAGCTGAGGACTGGGTAGCAGAAGTGTGACCCCCAGATAGTTGAATATAGTAAAAAGCAGCCCTGCACTGGCATTCCTTAAGCCTTGGGGGAGGCAATGTTCATCAGTAGACACCATGAAGGAGCTTTCTAGCCTTTAGTAGATATGGACCCACGCATGAATAGTGTCACAGCGCGCTTGCCTCCTGCCTTAACTCAAATACAGCTGCTGTATTCAGAACAGTTATGCCCTGCTGGTTAGTCCGTCTCTGGAGGCTGGGTGCAGCGCTGGATGCATACTTGGGAAAAAATGTGTGAATCAGGATGTGGCCAGGGGGAGAGAGAGAGGTGAGAAGCCCTACTTGGAAACCTAAGTAAACTGAGAAGGTGAGCAGGAACTATTTGAGTGGTCACTGGGGAACTAGTTTGAAGGAGAGGATTTGAATTCTGTCTGGATAACAACCAGCTCAAAATAGTGGACAGCTATCTCAGCATGAGCTGCCCAGACCCTGGATACACCAAAGAGGAGATTGGCTTTCAACCAAGAAAGAGGAGACTTGGACCGGGCAGAGAAACGTCTAACCAAGATGGGCTCGTTTTATGAACCTGCTCTGTGTCGAGCACCTTCCTGAGCTACTCACCCACTACCTCAGTCATTCCATTACGCAACTTAGAGACAGGTTCTCTGCATCTCCCCGCTGCAGGAATCAGGGCTTTATTTATTAAGAAAAGAAGCTATGAACTTTTGGGTGACTTCTAAAGTCCTTTCTGAGTTTAAGATTCTATAACTTCTGTGAGTCATGAAGATAGAAGTTAGAGAAGCAAGACTTGAGGGGAAGAGAACTACAAAGGGAAGGGGCAGGAGCAAAGAGAATATGAGTGTCATCAAATGGCTTCTAGTCTTTTCCTGCTATACTTCTGGGTGGTTTGGGTCATAGATGTGTGGCTTGTGGTCTGTGAATTATACCTACAGAGCAATTTTGTCCTCTTTTGAAGTAGGCAGTGAGGTAAGCTAGGCCAGCTAAAGAGTGGGGCTGCCACTCTGAGGAAGTCAGTTTAAGGCAGGATAGAATGAGATTATGGACTAGTGTTGCTTTGGCTTGAGTGTTTGCTGGCGCTCATCACTCTTCGGCGTTTGCAGCATGTCAGACTTGGGTTTCAGCATGAGGAAGGCTCAGCCAAAATTGGCGTCTTTTTCTTTTCTTTGCTCCTTCCCACCACTCCTCCTTTCCATTCTCTTTTTCATTTTCCTTAGCACTCTGTGTGTGCTGAGCGCTGAGTGGATACAAGCTCTCTCCAGTTATCCAAAGGATGAATGGTACAAGGAGCAGAACCAGCAGTGGGAAATTAAAGCAATCTATTCCAGTAGATAATGCACTCAGCTCCCAGACAGGACTCTCGTACACAGGAAGTGCTTAACTGCTGTCTAGCAGTTCCAGGGTTCAAGGGGCTGGAGGTCTCCAGGATGATAGGCATGGAGTCAGGGTTCAGGGGGTTGGAGGTCCCCAGGATGATAATCATGGCGTCACGGTTCAGGGGGTTGGAGGTCCCCAGGATGATAGGCATGGAGATAGAGTTCAGGGGGTTGGAGGTCCCCATGATGCTTCTGATCCCATGTTAAATGTGCTACCCCACGGATGCTGAAGATCTTTCTGATTCTTATGGAAACAAAAATGCTGGCATTTAAAAAAGAAAAATACTGAGACTGGGGATTTAGCTCAGCTTATGTAAGTGAATCCCTGGGTTCAATCGTCAGCATTAATAAATAAGAAAAAATACTTCAGAATTTGTAATATTAGCCTCTAATAGTTTACTGTAATATTTTAAGTATTTAATATTGGGAGAATTCTTTTTTCTTTTGGACTTGCCCATTTCAATGTTTCTCTGTGTGTTCCATTTTATCCCATGTAGCTTGGCCTCTTTTTTAATAGTTTTCTTCCTCCCCTTCCTCCTCCTTCTCCTCTTCCTTTCCCTCCTCCTTTTCCTCCTCCATTTTCAATGTAAAGGGCATTAGCTATCTCCTTTCTTTAAGGGGAATGGACGCCTCTGCTGCCTCCATTTGGGTGGGAAACAGGCTTTGCAAGTTTGAGGAAAGAGTAAGGAATGTGTTACTCAGTAGCTCAGGAGTCCCTGACTTTGACAAAGTAGGAATGGCTGGAATAGATAGAGATGGCGTTAGGGCCTGGAACCGGGAATGGCACTAGTTGGAGAGCTATAAATCAAAATGGACTCTCCTCTTGCCTGTAAATGATGTGACATTTCTAACTATTAACGTACAAGACATGTTGTACAAACAGTTGGTCAAGACCATTTCTGCTGCAGCCTTTTGTTGAGGATCTGGGACGGTGGATCAAGGTCAGCTATGGGCACCTGTTGGTGGGAATGGAACTGCTGTGTTTCCAGCTGCTTCCTGGCCACTTGTGACCTAGATTTTGACATCTGACGGTGCCCTCATGCTTGTCCCTTGCCACATTGAATATCTTTCTGTACTGGGAATGAGAGAGGGTCTGTTTACTCACATTCCAAAGATGACCTTCATTAAACTAATCTTAAGATGCTTCCAGGAGTCTCCATTGTTTCTCTGTTCATTATAAATTGAAGATGTGTGTGTGTGTGTGTGTGTGTGTGTGTGCGCGCGCGCACGTGCGCGTGTGTGTGTGCACATGTGTGTGCATGTGTGTGCGTTCGCATGCGTGTGCATGTGTGTGCGTTCGCATGTGTGTGCATGCTCGTGCGAGTTTTGAGGTGTATATAATGTGCCCTCATCCATAATCCATACAGGTGTCTTCCTCCATCTCTCCCACTTTGGGTTTTTGTTTTGTTTTGTTTTTGAGACGAGGTCTCTCACTGAACTAGAGCTCACACACAGACTGAGCAGGCTGATTAGCCAATGAGCTCCAGGCATCTATCTCTGCCCTCCACCATGAAGAAAACAGACTTGGGTTTTCATGTGAGCATTGCCAACCTGAACTACGGCCTTCGAGTTTTCAAAGCAAGCTCTCCACCCACTGTGCCATCTTGCCAACTCTCACAGGTTTCGTTTTATTGGATGACAACGGGCCCTCATATTTTGAATTTGCAGAGTGGTGTGTAGGAAGGCTTGGCTGAATTTTTAGCGTGTTTTATCCACAGTTCCAGTAATGTCCTCCGGGTTTATGCGGAATCTGACTCAGCCATTCTGAAGTTAGCCTAGATCCCAGCAGGAACTGGGTGTCATTCATGACTGCCTGCTGCCTGTGGGAGGGGATTTCATTCATCTACTGCATAAAAACACATCCTGACTTGGTATTTATTTGTGTGAGGATGTGGTCAACCAACCTTTCTCCCTCATTACCCTGGCTCCACCTCAGTGTGCCTCACCTCCTGGGGCCTGGCCAGCAGCTTGCATTACCTCTGTGTAGCATTCTCAGGAGAAGACTGATTCTGTTCACTATAGCTTAGTTTCACAGGGTCTTAGTTTATCCACCATCCCCTATACTCTATCTGACATGCAGGAGGCTCTCAGTACATTGTTTTTGAGACAGGGTCCTAACTATGTATCTTTGGCGGCCTGGAACTCTCTAGGTAGACCAGACTGGCCTTGAACTCATAGAGATATGCCTGCCTTTAACTCCTAAATGCTTGGATTAAATGCGTGTACCATCACAACCACCTCAGCTATGTTTTTGTTAATATAATGGGAAAAATGATGCAAATAAGTGTCCACGACTAGCTCCATTTCGAAGACACTAGCCATCTAGATGGCGAGGAGTAAGAGGCTTAAAGATGTAAAAATACGCAGAAGACAATTTGTTATCAAGAAGGGTGCAATAAGATTAGATTAAAATAGAGGTTTGGTGGCCAGGCGGTGTGGTGGCACATGCCTTTAATTCCAACACTCAGGAGTAGGAGTTGGCCAGGTCTCTGTGAGTTTTGAGGAAGCCTCGTCTGGTCTACAGAGTGAGTTCCAGGATAGGCTCCAAGGTGCACAGAGAAAACCCTATCTCAGGAAAACAAAAACAAAAACAGAGAAAAAAGAAACAAATAGAGGCTTGAGTTCTTGACATGTTACCTTCTAAACATGTTACCTTCTAAATTTTATACACCTTTTGGTTGTCAGTCGCCTCGTCTGTGAGAGGGAGCTTCTGTGGGAAGACACAGGCCTACTGGTAGGACTATACATGTATCTAGTTCCAGTTCTTCGTAAACTGCACCATGGTTATTGTTATTATTATTTTAAAAGGAGGCTGACAGCAATGCAGATGTTCAAAAGGAACAAGGAAGATACTGCATTTGGTTTCCTCTTCCCCTCGGTTAGCAAGACCAGAAATGGAAAACACGGTTCCCTTCATGAACAGTAAGTGGCGGTGGGCCTGGGTCTGCTGTTCAGTGGGAACTGTAAGGTGTGTGTTAGCACTCCCACAGGCTAGCCCCCTAGTGAGCCATCAACGTTAACTTGGGTCAACGTCTATGCTTTGCTTTAGCGACGTACGTGCACATGTCTTCCTGGGCAAAGGACTCAGAATCATTGCTAAAGAATTCTTTTAAAGGAGATAGGGCTTGAGAGAAGGCAGTGGTCAAAAGAATTGGCGCTCGGTTCAGAAGGCCTGGATTTGATTCCCAGATCCCAAATGGTGGCTCACACGATTCTAACTCCAGTTCCAAGAGATCCAAAAGGCACCCATGTGCATGCAGGCAGAAAAGTCATACACACAGAAAAATTCCAAAAAAATTAAAATGGAATTCTCATGTTATGATAAGAGTCCCTGCCTATAAATCCTTCAATATGGGTATACATGGAGCCTTTTAAAGGATGCAATCTAGACATCCGGTAGTGGTCCTGCAGTCTTTAATTTTTTTTTTTTGGTTATTATTTAAAAGAATTGCTTGTAAAAACAAAAACACTTTGCAGAAGCTATTATTTATACCCTGAAACCATTCTGGAAGACCTTTAAGTATTTTGCATACTTCAGCTAAAAGAGAAAATAATTGTGTGTGTCACTTGTTGCTCTTTGCTATTATTTCTCCCTGCACCTTCCTTTGAAGGGTTGTGAGAGTGGAAAGTCTTTGGTGTTGTTTAAACAAAACTTCCTATCTTCACATTGTTTTTGGGGGCAAGAACGGGCTGTGTTAGCACATTTTTCCAGATTATTGTGGCATTTGCCAGTGATCTGAGCTCAGTGCTCAGTTAAAATACTGAAACTCAGAACGGTAAAGCCAAGCTGGAGTCCCTGGGTTTGGATGGTGAGCTGCTGGTGGCGGAGGTGACGTCGGTAGAACGCGTCCACTTAGCTCGGAACTTCCACCAGGAAGGGTTGGATGAGACTATCTGCTGCTTCGATGCTTCCAAGCCTCCCTCTTACCCACAGAAGGAGAAGGAGGTCTCCTGTGTTTAATATTCTACTATTCTGTTGGGCTTTGGAATTAGAAAGGAATGTAGTATTCTTAGCAGTTCAGTCCTTGGATAGAGCAGAATGTTTGCATTTAAGACAACGAAGGAGGCAACCCGTCTGTTCCCCTGGCCTTCCATACCCGCTTCTTACTTCACGGCTGTGCAGTTGGTTTGGTGACGGCAAATGCCGTGGATTGGCGGTCCCAGAGTGAAGGAAGCCACTAAGACGTGACAGATAGGAGCAAGCTCAGATGCTAGGGTGGATCCTGGATGGGAAAAGTGTGACCCTAAGGAACAGAACTGGAACAATGTGTCGCATTTGAATGTGAACTGTGTACTAGAACATGTCCTTATGCCAATTATCAACGTTGTCCTACTGTAGCGCCGTGGTCAGGTTAGGAATGCCGTTACTAGCACATGCAGCGTGAAGTCTCTATTTGTGAAGGGACATGGTGTTTTCAGACTTACTCTATCTCTGTGTGAAGTGACAAAGATTAAGGGCTGAGTATTCCCTGAAAGGTAAAGTCAGTTATACTACAGTCTTAGCTTTTGTACGGCTTGAAAGAATTTTTAAAGGGAAAAGTTAAGCTGTCATTATTTTAACTATTTAGGTAGCCTCTCAGAGTTCCTGTGTGGATCTGGATCTAGGAGGGCAGGGCTTGGATGCCTTACTGTTCTGTGTGGAAGCCGGAGAAACAGCAGAACCCTGATTAACCACGAAGTGCAGATACCCCATGAATACTGCAGTACAATTCTACCCAAACCAAAACACATTATCTGTGGTGTTGCTGTAAGTGAGCTATCTGGAGTGCCCATGGTTTCCCTGACCTGATCTGGCGATTCCATCCCATAGTAGCAGTGTTCCTGAATCCCTACGGATACAGCAGAAGTACCTACCTGTCTGCAGTGAAGGGACAATACTTGATCAGGTATGAGCACAGGGCCAGCCTTGATGTGTAGCTGAGCATGGTCTCTTTGTCTTTCCTTTGATGGATCATGTTTCTGAGTTTTCTCCATTTCTCTGTTGCTGGAGGAACATTTAAATGAAGTCACCACACCCTGACACTCCTCGGCAATTTTAAGATCTTCTCCCAAGACTGTGGGGTAAATGGATACTGGAATCTATTTGACAGCTGTTGAAAGCGAGGCTGTTTTTTACAGGAGGTTAAAGAGGTTATTTGTAACACTCACTATTCAGGAAACCTTTTGCAAAGGTGTGCCCCGGTGCAGGCAAGTGTTGTGTAGACTTTAACTGGCTTTGGCTTTCAGAGTTGCATTACACCTTACATCAAACGTAAAGGCTCCAAGGCTCTCGCAGCTAGTAAAGCTTTTGATTAATTTCCACCAGCCACATAGTAATCGTATATTATGGTGTTCTCAACAGCCGGGCCTTCTAGCATGTGCAAATGTGCAGTTTTTAAAAATAGCCGGCCTGTTATCAGCTGTCCCACCGATAACCTCCCTCTAAAAAGCAGCCCTTGAGCAATTTCATTAGGAATGAATATTTATAGCATTTTGTTGTTGAGCTGCTAAGAGAGGGGCTGGTTTAGACATGTAACAGGTGGCTCCAGTCAGCCGGCTTTCGCGGCAATTGGATTCAGATGAAATGCTGCCTGGCTTTCCGTCCGATTGTGATCATGTGTTAGACTGACATCCTCTTTGGCAGCTATGTTCCAGTGCTGTGTTGTGGGTCCATGGTGTGACATCATATGTGTGTGGTGGGGGGAGAGAAAGCTTTTCTGACCAAGCATGGTGGTAGCTGAGGAGAAAACGCCAGGGTCTTCAGGACATGCCAGAGGGGCCGACTCTCTTCCGAGCTATAGATTTAGGGCAACTGATGAACTCTTAGGATTGAAATTTTCTTTGATCTCAGGCCTGAAGCCTTGAAAGAGGATACTGTCAAGTTAACTATCTTTAGAGTACTTTATACATAGTAGGCACTCAAAGTGGAGCGTGTTTCATATAATCAACTGGATAACTATGTTAGGGTTATTATTTAACTTTGGGCATAAATTAATAACTTGAAATGAAAGATCTTTCCATTACAACCCTGTACCCAAATTCTTGACAACACAATTACTATGTTTTCTGATTAAAATAAACTTTCTGCTCTAAGTTTACATGAGCTAAGATCATAGCATAAAGAACTTGAAGTGTTAAATGGATCAAGTGGATTTTGGCATGAGAGCTACTTCTTTTTTTTCAGATTTAAAAAAATGGGATTATAATTGCATTTCTCCCTTCCCTTTCCTCCCCCCAAATACCCAAGTCTACCCCCCTCACTCTCCTTCAAATTATTGGCCTCTGTCCTTTATTAATTGTTATTGGTGGATATATGTCCCCGTGAGCTTTTTCTGAGAAGTCAGTATTGCTAACACTGTCTCCTGCACTAAAAGAATTGATCAGTGTGTTGTATATCAGATCCTAAGAGAGGATCTAGGAAAGGCTGTTTGTTTTTTAGAGACCACATCTTACAGGAAGAATCACATTCTACGCAGAAAACTAACAGCAAGAGATAAAACCACAAAATCACATAGCTTCAGTTTGTTGACATATTCCTTTCTTCCCTACCATAAACACATGTATTTTATATAAGCCCACAATATTCTAATAATGTGAACATATTGCACAGAATATATTTGTATAATTAGTGAAAACTATTATCTAAAACTGCATTACGCTCACAAAAAGCTCTAGTATTTTAATGACCGTTGTAAAACCTTTTACAACACATTTTAAATGACATGTGACATTCTGTGTTATAGCTGTGCCGCGTCTACTAAGTCAAACCCTCAGGCTTGTTTTCTTTTAAGAATGCTATAGGAAAAGTCCTTTAAAGCACAGCTATGACTTCCGGATACAAGTGCCTGTAGGTGTAGTTTTCCGTTCGAGCCATGCATTCGAAACAGTTCTGGATGCAGGTTTGCCAGCCAGGGCATCCTCCTGTGAACTCTCAGGAGGCTCACTCCTTGCGGGGCATCCTCCCATGAACACTCAGGAGGCTCACTCCTTGACACATTTCCGACAGTGGCTGCTGTGGAAGCGAGGGAAAGCCTGACTGGAACCAGTGTCCTCACTACAATTCTTGATGGCCTTTCCATGGCTTCCGGTCCAGTGGCCGTTTGTGTTCATTCTCCCATTTCCTTTTCCATTGCAGCATTTTGTTAACTTATTAGTTCTTTGTCATATATATCTTTACTTCATCAAGGGACACACACACCACCACACACACTTGTCTGGAAATTTAAAACTTGTGTGCTGTCTGTTGGTAAGAAATGTATTTTAGGAGTAAGCAATGCTTCAGTTAAAGGTTGTATTCAGCTGGGCATAAGGGAACACACACCTGTAACCCAAGCACATTGAGAAAGCTGAGGGCAGGAGGATCACCATAAGTTTGAGGCTAGCCTAGAGTACATAGAACGACTTTGTGTCAGAAGCCAGAGTAAGCCAAACTAATCCAATAAAATAAACCAAACCAACATAAACCACACCAAACGAAACTGAAGTTTTGTTTTCTTCATGTCCCATGATTGGGTTTCTGATCACATGACGCAGAGGTAATTGGTTGAATTTTAGATTAATCCTTCCACAAGAGCTTTGAATTGCGGAATTACAATTTTAGTGTGTTAAGAATTATAAAATTTCTGTATTTACCATATGTGTTTGAAGACTATATCAAAGAACTCAAATGAGTGGGTTTTCTTTTAATTTTTGTTTTTGCTGTTGTTTTGTTTCCAAGTCAGGGTTTGTCTGTGTAACCACCCTAGCTATCCTGAAACTCATTTTGTAGACCAGGTTGGCCTCAAACTCACAGAGATCCACCTGGCTCTGTCTCCTGAGTGCTGGGATTAAAGGTGTGTACCACCATGGCCCGGCATTCAAGTGAGTGTTTTTATCTGAGTTATGATTTTACAGTTTGGTCCATTTAATAACAATTGAAGGCACGTTGGTGATAAGACAAGGGTTAAAATGGATCAATGATTCCACATATGTGTGATATACATGGTTGATGTACTTAAAATATTTTCTGTATCTAAGTCATGTTATTAATGTAAGTATCAAGACTTCACTAGCATGTAGAATTATTAAATAAGTCGAATGATGTCAGCGTCAGCCAGTGATACTCTACGGGAAGGATAGAGATGGTTGGCGTTCCTTCCTTACCCACTCAGTAACATTTGTATTCACTTACACCTCTTGTCTAGTGCACATTTAGAGCTCTAGCTTCTGTAAGAAAGAACAAACGCTGTGCTAGAAGCCATCCTCCTAGATGTGGGACATAGCCGCTTCCATAATTGGAAAGCAAATGGCTTTGATTTGTTCTGCACGGTTTGTGAATCATGATATCGACTGGATTTTTCATCTGAGGCAGATGCTCCCTCTGATTGACTGCCTTTGGTGCTTACGTGGTTCACCTTTTTGTGTCTCTCCAGTTTGTGCCTTTGTATCTCCTACAGCCAGCCACCCCTGCAGCCTCTCTAAATCCCCTTTTGGAGCTTGGCCTTATTTACACCATTTCAGTGTGTTGCTCATCCTGAATTACTTGATTCTAAGTGTTCTTTGCCATGTGACCTATGGAATTACTCATCTGTCTATTATCAGAACTTCTGCCAGAAGTGAAAGGCCTGTGCCAAGAGGGTGCTGGGTTCGTGCGCACTTCTTCCTCCAGCCCGAGATGTAGGTGTGGAGCCAACTAATGTCCTGAGCGTGTGCACGCTTGTGGCGTGGCTGACACTGTTCGTGGTGATAAACCCCTGAGAAGTAAGGCAGTGTAAAGGGGCAGGAAATTCTGAAATCCTCTGTCACAGAGGCGCTGGACTGTCAAAGGCAAGGAGACACTGGTTAGTCTAGCTTTCCCCCCTTTGCCGTCTCTTTGTGTCTCTGCATTTTCTCCTCCTCTCTCCCTCCAAGCCGGTTATGCACCTGGTTAGTTGTGCCAAGTCCTTTGAAGAAGTGACATTGTGTTATTTTCATGACCTTCCCGTGAGTGATATAAAAACCTAAATGTGGAGCCCCATGTTTCCCAGCCCGGTGGCTAGTGTGGTGTTCAGCAGGTAGCTCTAGCCAGATGTGGCAAAGGCAGCTTCAGGTTCTGAAAAGCTGGCAGATCCCGGCAATGCACAAGAGTCTTCCAGCGCAGGTTTCTTCCCCTGGTTTAATAACCGCAGGACTCTGAGCCTCAATTTCCTGAGAGCTGCATCACAGAGGACTCAAGGGTTAGAGTTTATCTCAGGCCTTGTGTTTTCTCATTCACTGCAGTGCCTTCTAGGTCCTCATTCAGTGCCCCTCAAAGGTGGTAGGCAAAGAGGATGCGCTGGAGCTGTCTGGGGCATCACAATGACTGGTTTCTGGCACAGAGATTTGTAATACCCTGCAATGCGTGAGATTGTCATGCAAAAGAGAAATTCGGGCAGAAAGTCAGTGGCGCTGTTTCAGGTGCTCGCAGTAAGGCGGTTCCTAGCTTCCAGGGGTCTGTACAGACTTGTGGGGCTGTCTCTTGGTTTTTACAATGTTAAGGGATAAGTTATTGGCCTTTGGTGAGTGGGGTGAAGGATGTGAGCTGCTCTGTGAAGCTCAGAGCTGTTGCTGCCCACATCCTGCTCCAGTTTTGAGTGTCTACCGGGTGACTATCATGAAGCGTGGTGCTATGAGCAACTATCAGTGTGGATGAAGAACCTATTCTTCAAGCAGAAGTAGTTTTTGCACAATTAAAATGAAGACAAGATTGCATTTTGTCTTGTCTGCGACCTTTCCAGGAGTCACTGATCACGATACCTTCCCTATTTGTGATGCTGAAGTTGATGGACAGCAATCTCAGTGATGTAGCCTAGGGGCAGGGATCCGGCCACAACATGAGGTCTCTTCTAGGTCCTGCCAGAATATGTGCTTTTGTTATGCATGCTATAGTCTTATGAATGATTTCCCTTTTATTTCCCCTCTCAGTGTGGTCACAACAATGATTGGTTAAAATTATACGCTGTTTGGGCTATACAATCCCTGATTTTCATCTCATTGTGGCCAAGGGGCATGGTCGCATGATGACTGAAACGTCCCTCTCATCTGATCGTGTGTCAGGGGCCACTGTCCTTTTGAATCCTGCCTTACCATGGTGGCTTTCTCCCTGTGTCCCTTTTCTTCCCTCTCCATGTGTACCTTAAACTCAAGCTGCCGTTCCTCCATCTTCCTCTCTGAGTGCCGCCCACCATCATAGCCAATTCCCCTGACCAGCCTGGTGACAGTCTCTCCATGTCTGCAGCAGCTTAGGCTTTCTGTTTCTTCAAGAGACACCCAGCATCTGTAGGAGCTCCTCCTTCGGCACCATGTAGAGCCTGGTAGCTTTTGATACCTTCCTCCCAGTAAAACCTTCTCCTCAGTTTAGCTTGTAAACTGCTCTCCGCTGGCCAGTTCCAATTGTCAGTCAATTTCTTTAAAATCTATTTAATTAATTTTTGAAGACAGGGTTTCTCTGTAGCTTTGGAGCCCGTTTGGGACCAAACGCGGTAGACTAGCGGGTCTCGAACTCACGAGATCTCCCAGCCTCTGCCTCCCAACTTCTGGGATAAAGGTGTGTGCCACACCAGCCGGCCCCCCACCGTCAGTCTTCCCGTCTTTTCCCGCCTTCCATTCTGCTAGGTTGCTCAGCTGAGCACTTGCAAACAAGCACCGCTAAGATCGTTTTTTAAGAATATCAAAGTAGGAAAAGAAAGCAGTTCTCACTGCCCCCACCTCCCAGAGGCACACGTCTAACACGGCAGTGGCATGTACCCTCTCACTGTCGTCTAACACGCAGTGGCATGTACCTCTCACTGTCGTCTAACACGCAGTGGCATGTACCTCTCACTGTCTGTCTACACGCAGTGGCATGTACCTCTCACTGTCGTCTAACACGCAGTGGCATGTACCTCTTACTGTCGTCTAACACGCAGTGGCATATACCTCACACTGTCGTCTAACATTGCAGTGGCATATACCTCACACCCTGTCGTCTAACACGCAGTGGCATATACCTCACACTGTTCGTCTAACACGCAGTGGCATGTACCTCACACTGTCGTCTAACACGCAGTGGCATATACCTCACACTGTCGTCTAACACGCAGTGGCATATACCTCTTACTGTCTCTACACTCAGTGGGCATGTACCTCTCACTGTCTAACACGCAGTGGCATGTACCTCTCACTGTCAGTCTAAGACGCAGTGGCATGTACCTCACACTGTCGTCTAACACGCAGTGGCATGTACCCTCCTCACTGTCTAACATGCATGTGGCATGTACCGTCTCACTGTCTAAACACGCAGTGGCATGTACCTCTCACTGTCGTCTGTTCGTGTTCACATTTGAGAAAAAGTAAAATTGCATTATTTTGGTTTTTTGTTTGCGTTTTGCCTTTTTTTTTCTTCTTACACATTTTGCTTTAAATGCTCTATTGTGAGCAGCTTCCTAGATCCCGGTGTTAGGAAAAATATATTTATAAAAAAATGCAAAAGTCCGGTGCTGTCGTAGCCCCCTAAGTACACCAGCATGAACTTCAACACAACCAGCATAAGGGGTGTGCAGCTCATCCAGTGCTTAGATGGTACCAGTGGATTCCTCAGGCCGTGCAATCTGTTACTGAGGATTTGGATGGCTTTCTAGTTTTCTGTATTATAAATGTTTATGCTTCTGTCCTCCTGATCATAGTTATTATACTTGTTTCTGAGAAACCTAATTATTTCTGTATAATTGACTAATTCTTGATTATCGTTGACTTCATATTTTTGTATATTTTTATACTGTACTCTATGACTGTTTTTGTTTTATTTTCTTTTCTCTATTGATCAAAGAATTTCTTGTATAATTTAAAATGAGTCTCAAATGGGTTTTAATATCAAATTTTGCTTTTTAATTTTTTTAAAAAATTTTGCGTGCATTGGCATTTTGCTTGAATGTATTCTGTGTGAAGGACTGGATCTTGGGAGTTATAGACAGATGTGAGCTGCCCTGTGGGTGCTGGAAATTAAACCCGGGTTCTCTAGAAGAGCAGGATCATGATCTTAACCGCTGAGCCATCTCTCCAGGCCCCTTTTCTATGCTTTTTGAAGAGAGAAAATTAAACACTGAAGATGGGCTATGCCCCTTCCCCGTGGCTAATGGGACATGAGAAGTGGTCTGAGGAGAAAAGGACAATGTGAACAGACTGAACCTCTGTCCCGCGAAGTTACAATATCTAATCTTGATTGAAAACTGGTTTCCCTTTAAAGGCTGGGAGAGTGCCATCTAAGCTGAAGGCGCTGGAAAGCAGTATGCACCAGCGTTCTCCTGGGACGGTTAGCATCCCTATTCTAACAAGGATGCTTAAGATGTAGGAGCACAAAGGCATCTAAGTGGAGAGCCCTTTGTGCAGCTTCTCTTTGGAAAGGGGGTCCTTCCCCCAGACTGGAGAGCTGGTGTGCTTGAAGTCTGGTGTGGTGTGAGTCCACAGGAGGGATGAACCCCAGGGTGGAGGACCACCTGGGTGAGTTCACCAGTCCCCGTGCGGGGTGCGGGAAGGGATGCCCATTGCTTCCAATTCTGGTGGGATTTTGAGGATTGCCTACCCCTAGAGATGACTCGTGTTCCAACCCACTCGAAGAAAATGTCTGTTTCCTCTCTCTCATGCAAATCGCATAAGATTGCTATTGTAAAAAAAGTAGATTTCCAGGAATGTATGATAGAGACGTGGGACACAGAAAATGAGTCTTCCTAAGTGAAGAGTTCCCTACCAGGGGAGCCCTGTTCACAGTTCCAGGTAGTGCATCTGGAGTGTCAGAATCTGTATAAGCGGCATATTATCTGTATAAGGCAAGAACAGAAAGGCTACTTTCTAACTCCATAGTGTTAACTAGATAACCAGCGAGTGCTTGAACTTCCAAAGTGTAGAGCGCAGATGGCCGTCTTTATTCACACTAACACAGGACATGATTCCTCAGGTGTGGAGAACTGTGACGGAGGAAAAGCGCAAAGGGTGCAAAACCCCAGGCTTTTGTTGCCATCCAGAGGGAAGCTGTACTGGCGAATGAGATTCAGTGTGTGCTTGGACTTTTGCTTTGGAACATATTGAGATGGCTCTAGGACAGATGCCTTGGCTCAAGAAGGACTGTAAGCTGTTAAACTATCTTGTACCAACACTGCAGTGATTCTGAGATCACTGTTTGCTTTGGAATTTAAGTACAGGAGTGTGCACGGTGGACATACGACGCATTGTAATTATTTCTTTAACACAGTGGGTAACACCATCCCCCGACCATCGAACTCGTAAGCAGAACTATAAAGACAAGAGGACTCATTCCCTCGAGAAACTCAGTTAAGAGTATACGATGCTCATTAGAAGTGACCTTCAGGCTGGGTTTTGAAGATGACAGGGATCTTGTGACATAGAAGAGAGTCTTGTCATACTTCAGAGAGATGGGGAAGCGTGAGCAAAATCAAGTCATACAACTTTATAGTTCTGTGACTGAGCATAGCTTATGGCGCAAAAATAAGTCTTTATCAACCAAGGACGGACAGAAGTTGGATTTCCATGCAAAGATGTAGCTGTTGGGGCTGGAGAGATGCTCAGCAGTTAAGAACACTTGTTGCTGATGTAGAGGACCTGGGTTTTGGTTTCCGCATCCACATGGTGCTCATATTACTTATCATAATCGCCAGTTCCAGGGGATCCTAAAGTTTGGTTAATATTGTCAACGTCCTTAATAACATGCAAAGAACTAAGGGATGTCATAAGAGCATCTGAGGGTCTCTTTCTGGCTTTTGAGATAGGATTTCTCTGTGTAGCTCTGGCCATCCTGGAACTCTGAGATTCTCTGCCTCTGCCGTCTGGGTGCTGGGGATTACGGCATGAGCCACTACCACCTAGGTACATGCCTCTCAAAAACAGTTTTTACATGAATGATAATTTGGTTATTTAAGTACCATTGGATTAAGATGAGCTTTAAGAGTGTTAGTGAAGTTAACTTGAAAAAAAGAGCACAGTCCTAGCATTTCCTGAGTGGCATAGCTCACTCAAAACTATGCTGACTTTAGGGTGGTTCATGTTGAAATCCGACTATTAAAACCTTCCTTGAAAAGTAGATTTGTTGTGCTTGTCCCAGGTGGGACGTTTGCTGGGCTTAGAAGGAGCGGGGGCCCTTGCAGAGCTGGGGCTCACCTCTCTTCACCGTCATCACCACTACTCCCCTTTGGAGTTTTGAATCCACTTTGCCTCTATCTTTCAAGTTTGTGGTCCCTGGCCTCAGTAGAGCAGTAGTTCAGGAGAGGGAGGGAGAAAATCTGACTCTGTCTGGATCCAGAGTCCTGGCCTAGCATAGCTATGTTGTGTCGTCCACTAAGGCTCATCCTGTGTAGCTATAAGCCACTTGAGTCTTTATCCTCTGCAATGCTTTATGAACACACACAAGGAAGCAGCAATGTTTATTGTACCCTACTTTCCAACTTGCTGTATATGAATAAAAAAGCAAGCATGAACATTTTTGTAAGTATGAGATGATCAATCTTGTGAGATCTCAGAAATATTAGAGATTATGGCAGAGAAGTTGGGTCTTGCTTTTTTATCATTCTAAAATAGTTTTATATATGCATTTAAATACTTTGCACTTCATTTATTTTATCAATTGTTTGTGTGAGTGTGTGTGCGTGCATGTGTGAGTGAGTGTGCATGTGTCTGTGTGCGTGAGAGTGAGTGTGTCTGTGTGTGAGTGACTGAGTGTATGTGTGAGTGTGTGTGAGTATGTGTGTGAGTATATGTGAGTATGTGTGTGTGTGTGAGTGTGTGTATGTGTGAGTGTGTGAGCATGTGTGTGTGAGTGTGTGTGTATGTGTGTGTGAGTGAGCATGTGTGTGTGTGAGTATGTGTGTATGTATGTGCGTGTGTGTGTATGTGTGTGTGTATGTGTGTGTGTGTGTGTGAGTATGTGTGTGTGTGTGAGTGAGTGTGTGTATGTGTGTGTGAGTATGTGTGTATGTATGTGTGTGTGAGCATGTGTGTGTGAGTGTGTGTGAGTGTGTGTGTATGTGTGTGTGAGTGAGTGTGTGTGTGAGTATGTGTGTGTGTGTGTGTGAGCATGTGTGTGTGTGAGTATGTGTGTATGTGTGTGTATGTATGTGTGTGTGAGTCTGTCTGTGTGTGTATGTGTGAGTATGTGTGTATGTATGTGTGTGTGTGTGTGTGTGTGTGAGTGTGTGTGTGTGTGTGTGTATGTGGTGTGTGTGTGTGTGTGTGTGTATGTGTGAGTAGGGTGTGTCTGTGTGTGTGCATGTGGTGTGTGTGTGTGTGTGTGTGTATGTGTGTGTGTGTGTGTGTGTGTGTGTGTGTGTGTGTGTGTGTGTGTGTGTGTGTGTGTGTGCGTGTGTGTGTATGTATGTGTGTGTGAGTCTGTGTGTGTGTGTATGTGTGAGTATGTGTGTGTGTGTATGTGTGTGTGTGTGTGTGTGTGTATGTGTGTGTGCGTGTGTGTGTGTGTATGTGTGTGTGTGTGTGTGTGTGTGTGAGTGCGTGTACTGTGTGTGTGTGTGTCTGTCTGTGTGTGTGTGTGTATGTCCTGTGTGTGTGGTGTGCGTCGGTGTGTGGGTGTTCTGTATGTGTGTGTGTGCGTGTGTGGTGTGTTTGTGCGTCTGTGTGTCGGTCTGTGTGTGTATGTGGTGTGCGTCTGTGAGTGTGTGTGTCTGTTGTGGTGTGTTGAGTCTGTGTGTGTGTGTGCGTGTGTGTGTCTGTGTGTTGTGTTGCATGTGGGTGTGCGTGTGTGTGCGTGTGTGGTGCATGCCTGTGCATCCCTGTGATGGCCAGAAAGACAATTCTGTGCCTCCATTCTCCGCCCACCTTTCTGCAGGTACAGGGCATTGAGCCAGGCCATCAGGCCCATGTGACAAGGGCTCTTACTTCACAAGTCATCTCGCCACCCTTGTATACACATATTTTGAAACAGTCATCTGACTTTTTAGGAAAAAGAAAACAGATTTGCTGTGTACTAAAGTTATTCTTCCTCTTTTTCACTGCCCTTCAAAAATATTTGTTTTCCTGATTTTGAAGGAAACAGGCTCATGGCAAAAGCAGAGCAAAACTGCAAAAATGAGAAGGCAAAACAAGCCCGACCTAGAGATAAGGAGGGCGGGGGGTGACTGTGTGGTTGTGACGCAGACAGCACCAACCGGGAACCTCCTATGCTTGTGTGGGGATCGCCTTTATGGCGTTTAGCACAAATTCAAAAATTAAAAAATGGGGGGGAGTACATATTCAATTTTTAATAGACATCTCAATAATATCCTTACTTCTAAGACATTCAGATCCTTTGTCAATTGTTGTTCATGTACGCAGTGATAGCTACAATTGAAGAAGTGCTACTCAACACCATATGTAACACCCCAGCTGTGGGTGCTCATCACAGACGCTACAGCTTGCCGTGCCGGCAATCCTCCCTTACAAATATCTCAGTGCCAGTGGGGTGGCGCACGCTCTTATCCCAGCACTCCGGGGGACAGGGCAGCTCCCTGGGTTCAAGCCCTTCACTGCATACACATGTTGGTGCATACTTGTATTCTCAGTTCTCAGAGGCAGAAGCAGAAGGGTGAACAATCCAGGGCTGCTCCGGGCTAAGTTGTGAGTTCCTCAGGCCTGAGTGCAGAGTGACCCCGGTCCTCAAAAGCGCGGTGCTGCTTGCGTTCTGTTAAAGGAACCGTTTCTCATGTCTGGGATGAGGACCTGAAGCTGCGAGGACCGAGCGCCAGTTTGGACACCGTGGCTTCTCCGGCTGCGTGCTGGGAGGGGCCATTTTGCCCTTTAGTTAGTGGGGGAAATACTGCAACTGACTCTAAGACCATTGTGAAGAGTTGGATGGGGTAACAACAACAGAGGAAAATGTAAACCCATTAAGAAGCGGCAGAGTCCTAGCCAAGTATGCCGAGGACAGCAAGGGTGAGAGCGTGGGAGCCTAGGGGTTCCCCTTGTGCCTAGGGGCTCCCCAGTGTGCTCTCCTTTCCTGCTCACTCTTCACATTTCTGGGCAGTTCCTTGTGCAGTCAGTAACTCCAGCCCTGTGCCTCTCTCCTCCTGAGGTAAAAACCTTGGGGAGACTATGAACGTACAGTCCCGGATCTTGGGGAGAGGAGGCATACATTACTGTCGATCCCCAGGTCGTTACTCTGGTTTTTAATTCTCCTCCTGACTTTGTCCCATATCATTTCCAGCTGCCAGACTGGAGGAAGGAACTACACTCGCAGGGTGATGAGAATCCAGGTCCATGTCCAGGGTATTCTTTTTTCGTTTTTGAAAATTTACAACAAAACATTCATTTTCTGGTTTGGGGAAAGTTAGCCACCCTATTTCTGCAGAGCAAAGGGAAACACAGTCCCTCCCTCTGAGTACACCTGGTCGTAAACCAGGCAACCTGGTGACACGGTTTCAGGAAATATTTCAGTTTTGGACTGGGGATAGAGCTCAGTTTGGGAGTGTTTGCCTGGCATGCACAGAGTTCTGAGTTTGAGCCTCAGCATCACATGAGCCAGGTGAGTGGGACCGGCCAGTTATCCCTATCAATCAGTGGGGCAGGGGCACCAGGGGCTCAACGTCATTCTTAGCTATGTAGGGAGTTCAAATTCAAGGCCACCCAAGATTAATGTGAGTTATCTCAAGGAAAAAGATAGTAGGAGAAAAGAGAAGAGAAGAGAAGAGAAAGGGAAGAGAGAGCAAGAGAGCGAGGGGAGAGCATGACATTCTTGGCACACACGTACAACTAGGGCCCTTGGTAGGTTTCTTTTTCTAAGACTCTGTTACTGATGTCACTGGTTATTTTTCTTTCCTTTTTTTTTTGTTTGTTTGCTAAGTTCACTAGTACACTTACTGACCCAGCTTCTGGGCATCCTGTCCGAGGTCCACCCAGACTCTCAGTCCCCCCAAATCTGTTCTACTAGCACTGCAGTATCTCTGGAGACACCGAGCCGGCCACCAGGTCACCTTTGCCCTCAATTTTCTAGACTAAAATGGTTTCCTCTGGTGTCGGAAACATTGCACTGGTAATCTCACCATAACGGTTTTGGAATAACAGGCATGTTAATAAAAACAATAAAAAGAGTAGTGCTCTGCCTCGCCTGTGACAGCCGAGGGGCAGGAGTCCCTTTCCTTCTCGCGCTTTCTGCATCTTCCCGAGCACAGTGGCCGGCAGCTGAGCCAGGCTGTGCTTGGCAACTCGTCAGCAGCGTCCAGTGTTCAGGGTCTCTCCCTCGAGAAGAAAATCTACAGGACAGGTGCAGGCCACATCTGCTCCGACTGCTCATGAGTATGGACCCCCCGCCCTGTTAGCATCAGAGAAAAAGGACCACTAAGACACGCTAACTGGCTGGGGGAGCTGTGGAAACATAAAGCCTTCCTGAGTGCATTTCAGAATCTGGATTTGGTCCTCCCAGGAGCTGAAGGGGCAAATTGAGTTCTCAATTCTGCGTACTTGTCCTTTCTGGCTCTTAGCGTTTGGTGGGGAGACAGTCCAGAAGTTGTTCCTCTTTGCTGTAGCAGAGATGGTGGTCTCCGCTGACAAGATCCATGCACTATCCTGATGAAACCAAGATCCCGTTTGTTGTTGTGTTTCCTCTCCAGCTTGGGTTTCTAAAGCCTCAGCCAGAATTAGCCTTCGTTACAAATAGCACTTTGTCTGTTTCCTGGTGGTATCCCTTCCTTCTTTCATGTGGATTAGCTCGTCTTTTCTTTATTTCAGCTATCCTGTGCATGTGTTTATTTTAAGACATCTTAAATCCGTTATGAAGTAGGTAGAGGCCAGAGTCTAAATAAAATGACCCCACCGGTAATTATTATCATGGTCCCATTGGATTTGGCTTTGGCATTTGTCTCCCTGCTTCTCTCTGAACATCTTGTCCTTTTGATGCATTCATGTGTGGCTGCAGAGGAAATTGAACCTGTGAAGCAACATAGGGGGAAGGTGGCATCACGGAACATTGGCAGCACCTTAAAACAATTAGCTTTCAATGCTTACTGCACAAAATGTTTTCAGTTCTATACACAATCCATGGGTGACCCCTGCACACTTCTAGGTGCATTGTAAGAACTAGAGTAGTCAGTGAACTATACTGAGTTAGAAAGAGTGATCTGCCTCGCCAAGAGTTCCCTTAGAACTTTCAGTGTTGGGTGTTAGGTTGTTGCCTGTGACATTCGTGTCTGGGTAAAATGGTGGGGGTGGGTTCCAGGTAGAAATCAAATATATCAACTTGGAGTGAAGATTCCAACTCCCCTCTCATGCCCATCCCTGCCATTCTTAGGTTGTTATTGGTAAGAAAGTGCTATAGGAATTGGGCTGTAGAACCTTCACACATCTGGCTAGTGTACCTTAAAGACGTCAGAATGAGATGAGAGCCCCAGGCCAACGGAGAAAAGAAGAAAAATCCATATAATAGCCGGTAGAATCATAGTGGAGAGAAAAATAATACAAAACCTGGACAGGCAAAGAATACGGAAACCACATGTCCATTGAGCAAACACACATAGTAGCTTCTCTCCCTCTAACGGCGATATGGCCTTCTGGCTGCAGGCTTTTGACCAGCTTTGCAGTACCAGATGGGAATTCCCCCTGTAGAGTGGGCCCAAATCCCACAGGAAATCAGCTGACATGCTGCTATTTTAAATCTAGAATAATGTGCTTGTGGCTAGAAGACCTCTGAGAAAGAAGACCAAGTAACAGAAGTGACCTAGAATAGCCCGGCAGGGCCTTTCGGGAGTGAGTGGTGCCTTCTTTGGTGTCTTCTAGTCTTGTGGGGATGGGGCAGAAACAGTGGACACTAGCGGAAGGGGAGGAGTCTCCTGAGGCCCCCAGGGGACTCCCACAGACAGACTCCTCCCCAGCCTCCGGAGCACAAAAACTGGAAACTTCTGAGACACAAATCCTTCTTATTTCTCTTGGGTTATTTATCACGTCTGTCAGAATAAATGTCTGGATCCGGGAAGGTCAGACTGGGACCAGCAGTGTTAGTATAGCTGGGGTCTTGAAATACAGCTGATTCTGTTTGCCCATTGGAGTTTGAGGATCTCTAGTCTCTGGCTGCCTGACTCAGGTGCCCACCCCTTGTAGTCATCCTGGGTTAAGGGGCTGGCCAGCGCCATTAACCAGCATGACCACAGCTGGGGCTGGAGGAGAGGTCATTACAGGCACAGTTTACGTAGTACCTGAGACTGCTGGATTTTCCTTTAATATATGATGGTATCTTGGGCCTCCCCCACCAAGACAAAAGCTGATCTATTTAGTAGTAAGCAAAGCTAGCTGTACCATCAGTACTCTTTTGAAATATTCTTTACATTTAAATCTTACTTTCGTAGCTCAAATATAATTAAACTTGAAAACGGATAGACTATGTATAGTGCCCCAGGCATGTTTATGAGTATAGATTTTTAACTCCGACCTAAATGAGCTTGCTGGTGATTTAGGAACAGCTCCCTTGTGCTTAGAGCTAGTGAAAAGCTGGCCCAGTGTTGTACTCTAGCCCTCAGGATGCCTAGCTGCATCTGGAGTCCAGTTGTACAGCTTTGATGTCCATTATATCCTCTAGACCATGAAACTGATTTAAAAAATGTTTGAACAGGCGTTTGGCTCATAGCCATGGAACAATGAAGCAAAGTGAACACTGTTGGTCAGTACAGAAGCCCTCGGAGTGAGTAGTGGGACCATTCGGGACTGGTGTAATGTGGAGAGTCCATTCCTGGGACCCTTCGGGTTCTTCCATATTTTACATAGTCAACATTCTGAAGGCTTGAGGAAAGAGAAGACCCCTCTGCTTCCGGTGTTTGTTCTGATGCCTCCTTCCTGCCACCACCATTTGCTGATTGTTGATGGTATGATTGGCACTCACGAGGTGCTGGTCCGGCAAGAAGGCAAGTTTTCCACAATACCTTTAAACCAGGTCATTTAAACACATGATAACTTTCTCTCCAGATTTACTGTTGAAATATAAATTACGTCTTTACTGAAAAGCTTGAGGTGATTGGAAAGCAGCTCCCGAGTCAAGGAGGAAAGAGCCTGGCATGGCGTCAGGGGGAGGGGCTTAGGGTCGCTGCTCTGACACAGGAAATAAGCATCTATTGTTTAAAATGAGAGCTCCCAGCTCTGAACAAGTTCATGTGCTGTGCAAGATAGAGCTTTATTCGTGGATCGTCACTAGAAGGCATTAGATTGGTCTAACTTACAAACCCTTGTAGACATTTCTAACTCTAAATTGAAGAGAGAAAGGACTCAATGCCTTAAATTTATGTTCTATGTGACACGGACATTTTAATCTAAGTACATTTTCTGCTGGACTTGTAATCTTTATAAAATGATAAGACCTATCACACACCAGAATATGCGACACTGTCCGCTATGAATGTCAGCAAGATGGTGCAGCCCAAGAAAGCAATGATGCTAGTTAGTGTCTGACTTGTCTTTGTGGATGCTCATTCTGGGCTCGGATAACTTGTTGGAGTGTGCCCTGTCATGTTTTAGTTGTGGACACCAAGAGGCAGTGGCTGAGTCACCTTCAGGCCCCAAATTCTCAGACTTCTATTTTTTCCTCATCCAAACTCTAGAACGGTTTTATTTTTACCCCTTCTGGTGTTGATCTTCAATCATCCAAATATTCTGCTCACAAAACTGGGGCGTCTTCATGAGCTGAATTTTCTCATTTCCCCTCACAACAACAATGGATCCTTGTGCACAAGATGTAGACCATGAATGAAGCTTTTGCTGTAGAGAAGGTGGAAAACCAGCCTGGCTCTGCTGTAGAGACAAGGTGGAAAACCAGCCGGGCTCCGGAGGAACCGAAGAGCAGGCAACCAAAGCCAGGGCTACTCTGGAGGCAGCGGAGGCGTGGCTGGCTCTTTTATTTCTGACGTGGGTTCTTCGTTACCATCTAACATTCCAAAGCCTGGAGTGGGTGCCTTCTGAGTTTTGAAAGCAGCAAAGTGAGGGATGTTCTGTAGCTATTAAATGGTGGTGTTTTTCAAAGAGGCGGGGAAAGCCGGGTGTCCTAGTACAGAACTTTAATCCCAGCACTCAGGAGGCAAATAGATCTCTGTGAGTTCAAGGCCAGCTGGTCTACATTAGTGAGTTCCAGGACAGCCAAGGCTATGTACGCAGATCCTGTCTCAAAACAAAGCAAAACAAAACAGCAAAAGCAAAGAAAAAGAAAGGGGCCCGGGAGCTCAGGGTGATCCCGAAGATTGACAGGAGTGTTCCACTGACAGCTCACCCTGATGGGGCCTGGCTTTACAGCCAATGCCTGGAATTTTGCTGGCTAGAATAATTTCCATATTGTTCAATTGTTTGGTTTTGACTATTGTGATTAGTGTCATAGATACTTGAGAGTTGTATTGTCTTTTATTTAAATAATGGTATTGGTGTATCTATAACTTTCAAAAACTCTTACAAATGATCATTTTCACTACAGTCTGTGTGTGTGTGTGTGTGTGTGTGCAGGTACATGTGTCACCCCCCCGGGTCCCCCCCTTTCTGTATGTGAAGTATGGGTATGCATGTCTTGAGGCACACATGTGAAAGACAGAGGACAACTTCCGGGAGTCAGCTCTCTTCTTACGCCTTATTCTGAGGCAGGGTCTCTTCTGTTGCTTCTGCTTCTGCTACGCTGCAGACTCCAGGTTAGCTGGTCTGCAAGCTTCCAGGTGATTCTCCTGTCTCGTCTCCCACCTCACTGAAGGAGGGATGGGGTTACATATGTGGACACCGAATCTGGCTTTTTCAGTGATTTCCAAGGACTGAATGCAGGTTGTCAAAGCTGTAGGAGAAAGGTACCCGCTGAGCCCGCTCTGTTCCTACACTAAAGACTTTCTAAGGAGCCCAAATGCTTATAGCATCGCTGTTGGGTATTTATGAGCAGGTGCCCTCATTCCTCTCATTGCTTTGGTAGAGACAGAGCACAATTTAAAATAAAATAACAAGTCTATTTTGACAGGTGCACATTAGGTGGCCTTCTTCACCTGCCCCTCTTCTAAGACCCAGGAAGATGAAGAAGTTATTATTATTTTTTAAAGGCATTTGAGGAGCAGCCCTGCCTTTTAGGAGCACAAACATGCTCTTTCTACTCTAAGGAACAGGATAGACAGCTGTGCCTTATTGCTGGCAATGTGGTGGTGGAGGTGGAGGGGGTGTCCATCCATCACTGTGTCCATGTCCATTCCTGCAATGGTACTCCTGTGCCCTGGTCACCCCCCCCCTCAGGAGAAAGAGTTTCAGTCTGCAGGGTGCCTGCCTGGCCAATGGTGGCACAAGTTTGTGTGGCCTTGATGTTTACAAGCTGTTTGGGCATGTTGCTGGGCGCTGCTGAGTCTGTGGCATGCGCCTGCACCCACCATGTGCCTTTGTGTTAGGCAGGCAGAGCTGGGAAGGGAGTTTGCCCGCATTGTCGGGCTGTGGGGGTGAAGCTGCCGGGCACTTCCCCGAGGCAGGTGCTGTACCCTTGCAAAGATGAAGGGCACAGGCCCGTTGCTTTCCCTGATGGAGGACCAGCACCAGGCTTGTGAACTTATTCCTTTAGTGCATTTCTAGGAAATTTTCATTTTCAAAAAATCCAGAGATTTAATGACTTGGGAGAATTTGAAGTTGGCATGCTATATGGTATTTAGCCCTTAAAAGGGTTTTCCTGCCCTTCCCGTTAGTGTGTGGCTGGAGAGAACCGTGGGTTGGTTTTTCTCTTCATGGAGAAATACTGCGGAAGAAGCTGTTAGAGCTTCATTGCACCATCATGTGTTTCTAGCCTTTCCCCAGGAAAAGAGAAGCCTCAAGCTTGCTTCAGAGGTTGATTGATAGGGAGGTAGAGGCAGGGTTAGGAGAGCAGCGAGTAGCTGGCCAGAGGGGAGCCCACAAGGCCCAGGGGAGTTTCTTATCATGGTGTGAAAGGATTAGTACCCCATAACACTGCCTTGAAAGTGCACACAAAGAAGAGGTGCATCTGAATTCAGGGTCAGTGGGATGGAGACTGGTGCCAGGGACTGCAAGGGGGACAAAGCCGAGGTCAGAGCGTGGCACACAGAGTGCAGACAACACCACCCAGTGTTGGGGTTTAAATTAGGCTCAGATGCTTGAATGCTTAGGTCTATGTTGAAGAACTGATTGGAAAGATTGGGAGGTGTGGCCTTGTTGGGGGTGATGTGTCACCGGGTGTGACTTTTAAGGTTTCAAAAGCCCGTTCCAGGCCCGGCTTCTCTCTCTCTCTCTCTCTCTCTCTCTCTCTCTCTCTCTCTGTCTGTCTGTCTCTTTCTGTCTCTGTCTCTCTGTCTCTCCCTCTGTCTCTCTCCCTCTGTCTCTCTCTCTGTGTCTCTCTCTGTCTCTCTCTGTCTCTCTGTCTCTCTCTCTCTCTGCCTGATGCTTCCCCTGTGGACCAGAATGTAAAGCTCTCAGCTATTGGTCCCTTCCCTTGTGGACCAGAATGTAAAGCTCTCAGCTATTGGTCCCTTCCCTTGTGGACCAGAATGTAAAGCTCTCAGCTATTGGTCCCTTCCCTTGTAAACCAGAATGTAAAGCTCTCAGCTATTGGTCCAGCACCATTCCCATTTGCGTCCCTCTAGGCTGATCATGGACAACCTCTCCAAAACCGTAAGCAAGCCCACAGTCAGATGGTTTATTTTATAAGAGCTGCTTGGTCATGGTGTCTACAGCTACAGAACAATGACTAAGACCCCAGCTAGACGTTCCTGGTGAGCAGCTGGAACAAGATGGAGGGGGCTATCTGAAGAAGTCCCTTACATGTGCCACAGTGGGCAGACCCATCCTTGTGCGAGAAGAGCCCTTGTTAAGGCAGTGAGGAGAGAGTTGGGGGACGCCTGCTACTGGGAGAATGAAGATGTGTGAGAGGGCGAGAAGAGGCAGAGAAGTTAGTTGTAGGATGCTGTCCTAGAAGCCAGCCATTGGGATATGATCCCCACTGGTTACATCTGGAAGACAGGCACGAAGAGAGAAAAGCAGCCTGAGTTAAGGTTTGAAGGTCCCAGGCCTTACCACTTGCTGTGTGATCTCAGTCAGCAGAATGGACTTCGTGAAGCCCAATTGCTCACCTGTAGCTTGGGACATACAATTCCTGGCAGGCACGGCCCAGCTGCAGCGTGGACCTGACAAAGTGCACAGGGAAACACTCAGACCATAGATATCCAGGACAAACCTTAGTTCTGCCTTAATCCATGTCCTCACCTGCCGCAATAAATGCTCATTTTTGCTACATGCCTCCAAATTTTTAAAGGCGACACATTCAACTAGGTATTACCAGTAAAGGGGAACCGATAATAGAGAATAGATGGCTTCTGTAGTTTCCTAGGAAACATAGAAACACACTAATAGCTGCTACCTTTGCTTGGAGCTGAATGTGCTGGCCAGCACCTAGTAGGTGCTGCCATTGCACCAGAATGTCCAGCACTTAGTAGGTGCTGCTATCACACGGGAAAGCCATGCTGACTTTCTCCTGCAATGGACTGCACTAGCTAGGAGCAGGCTCCTAAGCCGAGCGACTCAGCTTCGTGTTTTCAGTGCGAGATGAAGGCTTTGGCTTTCTTAGGTGAAAACAAAGCAAAAAACCTACAGTACAGGTGGGAGGGACAAGGAGGGAGGTAAGAGGGTCTTATTGTGAGTCCCCTAGCCTCACCCTGCACCGGTGTGGAGTACAAAACCTAGGCAGTCACCACCAAGAAAGTCCTGAATCTACCGCTTTGGGGTAATGCTAAACCCCTTGTTAAAAATACCTTCCACGACTCAGAATGCCTTGGTAAAAGAATTAAAGATGGAAAAAATACTTGCTTTGTCCTTGGTACCTGTGGCTGGTAAAACAGCGGCTTCTCACCCGTTGTCTGTGTACTGCTCTTCAGAGCTGGGGGATGGTGGCGGAAAGGAGGGGTAAGTCTACAGAGGGAGTAAACATTCTTGGGTGACTTTAAAATAGGGTGTCTTCCTGGATCATTGGAGTCGACTTTATATACTCCCAATGTCCTCATAATGGGGTGAGGGAGGTGGAAGAAGAATTAGTGTCAGGGAGATACTATGTAAGAAAGATTCAGCCACCTTTGCTGGCTCTGAAGATGAAGGAGGAGGCCACAAGCCAAGGAATGTGAGTAGCTTGAAGGATCTGGGAAAGGCAAGGAAATGAATTCTCCCTCAGAGCTTCCGGAAGGAGCCAGCTTGGCTGACACTTTAATTTCAGTCCAGTGGTGCTAAAATCCAGACCTCGGACATTCAGCACTGCAGGGTGACATTCAGCACAACAAGGTGACAACTGTGGGGTTTGAAGGCCCTGAAACTGTGTCATTCATGTTGGGTGTGGGCGGGGAATATATACAACTGCAGCATGACCACAGAGGGAGGGAGCCTGTGTCCCCTTTGATCACTAGTGAGGACCTGTCCACACCCAGGTACTTTCAAGTAGGGCTAATTTATTGCATCTGGAGAGTTAAATGTGGTGCCCAGGACATGAACGTAAAAGAAACAGGCTGTGCAATTGGCCAGTGTATTTCCACAGGCTCTTCTGGGTCACACTGCAGTTCCTTCTCTGTCCCATGTTTATTAGGAGCAGACCCTTCTCGACTGTTAAGAAATTCATCTGCAGCTAGCCAGACTGATAACAGAAGTTGGCATAGTCATTTAGAATATCTTGAAGAGGTTGAACTTATTAGCAGGACTGAAGCCATTAGTCTTTGAAATAGTACCCCTGCCTCATGGTTTACTTTGTGCTATGAGCCATGCATTTTCTGTCCAAGAGGTGGGAGCCTGTAGTAACCCTGCCCCTCTTTTTTTAAGACAAGGTCTTGCTATGTAGCCCAGGCTGGCCTTGTACTGGCGACTTTGTGTCTCAGCCTGGTGGATGCTGAGATGACAGTGCCCCACCTCCACACCCTAACCAGGCTTGATTTCAATCCTTTGACTGGTGCTACAGATGTGAATGGGAACATCTCAGGTGGGTCGGTGATGTGTGCTGTAGTTTCAATCCCCAGCCAGCTGGTGGGCTTCTCTATCTTTTTGTCTCTCTCCAGCCTGGTGTGCATCTCGCTACAAGATGACACCTCTCTTCCAGAACTAGCTCATTTTAATTCTGTTTCTTAAAAGTTTCCAAAACAAGTAAGGGTGTTTGTTGTATTTTCTTTTCCAAATAAACCGAAGGGCCGTTTCTCCAAGGGAAAGGAAACTGAAATCAGCACGTCTGCTTGAGGTGATGAGAGCCACTGCTACCAACAGGGGTGCTGAGCCTGAGCTCCTGAGGGAAGGCGCTCTGGTCTGAGCTCACACAGTGCCCGTTATACCCGCGGAGGCCTTAGGTCTTGCCGAGGATGTCCCAGCCAGCCTGACCTGGCGCCACTGTAGCCGACAGCCACATTCTTCCATCTGCTCCTGTTCCGAGAAGTACTTATTTGGGGCAGGGTCCTTTGAGTTTTGTATCTGTGCTTATATAGCTAGATTGTTCTCACAGTCCAATGCTCTTGGAGATTTGCGCTAAGTCACTGTTGATAGAGTCTCACACCCTAAAAGCCCATTCTGATTTTGTCCAGCCCCAGATGGTTCCCTCACACTCAAAGCCGCAGATAGCCAATGGTTACACAGCTTGTATCTGGCATGGCTTTGAGATTGTTTTGCTCTGGGTCTTCTTTGGGGTTAAGGGTAGAAAAGAAAAAGCTAAATAGCACTTGTGCTCAGGTGGAAAGAGCAAGCTTGGCTTCTCCCTCTCTCTCTCTCTCTCTCTCTCTCTCTCTCTCTCTCTCTCTTTGTGTGTGTGTGTGTGTTTCTCCACTAAATCTGTGGAACTGGAGTAAAACAAAAGGCTGTGAAGAGCTACGATAGCTTTGCCTCTTTCTAACGCCTTACCTAGGAACACACTCCAAGCCCAGTATGAAGCTAATTAGTTTACGGCATATTTAATTTCTACATTAGAAACCATGCTAATCATGGTTGCTCAAGGCTATATAGTGCAGAACAATGCACAGAAATGTGCTTTGTAAAAGGAAGCATTGAACTGTACCTGGACATAGAAATCTTAAAGAAAAAAACCCCGTAAAACACTCAAAATCGGATCAATAAAGATACGTGTTAATAAAGTTATTAAAGCGTCCCCTATTTACTCATCAGCCCTATCAGAACAATGCTGTTCAGACACCCCTCCTGTCCCCACAGGGGCCTTTGATGCTCCACGCAGCCCTTATTCAGGTGAGCAAGCCTCACCCGGGACACCTTGGCCTTTGAAAGTAGGCACCCCTAGTCTTAGGAAACCATTTGAACCATCTGAACCTAAACCACGGATTGGAGTGACATTCCCTTCTGCTATCCTTTGTCCCTTTGTCTCTGGCTTGTGGGATTTAGGGGAGAACCTGGTGCTGGGGAGATGGCTCAGTGGATAAAACCCTTTCCCACACAAGCAGAAACACCAGCACCCTCATGAATGCTGGGCAGCCCTCTGTAATACCAGTACTCAGGAGTGAGACAAAGCCTTGGGGCAAGGCGGTTAGCTAAAGAACCCTGACCCGTGAGCTCTGGGATCAGGGAGCGATTCTACCTCAGTTCAGTGGAGATGAGTGGGGGAAGATGCCTGGCAGCCACCTCTGGCTTCCACCCGCGCACATATGCGGACAAGTCTTCTCCACTGGAGGACGTGTTCCCTGCGGCCCTGCCCCCCCCCCCTGCAAGCCCAGAGCTGCCCTTGCCTTTGCTGAGATGAGCTGGGCTAGCGGCAGTGGGGACCACAGGAGTGGGGTTTCACAGGATTTGAACCAGCACTTTAAGAGACAGTTATGTTCAGGAAGGGGGAAAACCCAGCTAATACCTAAAAATATACAAGGAAAATTTACGTTTTATAGGGCCAGCCAGGTTCTTATAATTTTTTACTTACGGTCAGCCTGCCCGGAAGTGCCCTGTTTTCCCATGTCAGGTCACCATTGCGTCTGTTCTCACTAGAAGGTGAGAATTAGAAGGACTGATCCCCATAAGTCATCTCATCTTCCTGAGTCTGCAGGAGCTTTTTCTGGCTTGATACAATTTGGACTGTTATTAATTTTATCTCTTTATTTAAAAAACTTCATCTTTCTTTGCATGTGAATGTGTTCATTTCCCCTAATTCCTGTCTGTCAATTCTAATTGCTGTTTCTTCAATCCGGGGTCATCTTCATTAGTTTAATTACTATAGCAGCCTTGCTCCTACATACACTAATAGCACGAAGATGGCTTTAGTCCCATGTTCTGTCGTGAAATAAGAAGGTGGCAGGGGGAGGGAGGGCTGGAATCACACAAGAAGGCTGAAAAACACTGGTTTTCTTTTATTACCCATTCAAGGGTGATTCACACCCATCCTCATACCAAGGTCCCCAAACTTAGATACGAGGGGCCAAAGATGCCATGCAGGACCAAGCAGGGGTTGCCTACGGCAGTCAATAGCAGAAAAAGTCACAGCCCTCAAGGGAAGTCAGAGCCAAGGCAAGTAAACACACTCTGCTTCTAACAGCTAGAGGGAGTGGAGACCAGGTTCAAATGGATTGAAACAGGGGGTGGCTTTATTATGACCTAATGACCCTGAGCCCTCTCTGTTGGCTATTTTTCTCCAGATATTTGACAGAAACAACTAAACATGGTTTGTGGGGTATAGTTAGTCCATCACAGCAGAGTACCTGGCCCTAGAATCCCGCCTTTGGAGCTTCTTGTCATGCTGGATATGAGGAATCGGAGGCCAGGAGCTTCCAGGCTCCAGGAATGCACCCAACAATCCATTTCCTCCAGCCTAACGTTTCCGTGAGCAGCATCCCCAGGGAAAGTGGTCGAAGGCACGGGCATATTCAAACTGTAGCTGTAAAGAATTCCCGGTGTGTGGCCCGCCAGTCTGACTTTGGGCCACTGTGCACAGTCACGATGCACGAGAAGTGTCCTTGCAGTGTTCCTAAAGGGTCTCTCGGATTGTTCATAAAAACCACGCTCTTGGAGAGGCATTCCCAGACTGGCTGGAGCTCTGAGCTCCTCCTTGTCATACCCATCGTCTACATCCCAGGAAGTTGAGGTGTGCTCATTGCCTTGCGGTTGTTCTGTGTTGCTCCTTAACTTTCACACAGTGCCACTTGTCCTAATTGACTAAATTATCAAGTTGACACAGCCTCGAGTCATCTGAGAGAAAACCCTTGATGGAAGAGTTTTCTTGGTCATATTGGCCCTTGGGTGTATCTGCTGGGGACTGTTTTGATTATTAATTGATGCAGGATTGTCCAGGCCACTGTGAGTGGCACCATCCCTAGGCAAGTGATCCTGGGCTACATATGCAAATCACAGAGTGAGCCAACAAGCAACATTCATCTGTCCATGGTTCCTGCCTCAAGATCCTACCCTGACCTCCTCTCTAAGTCCAATAAACCCTTCCCTAAGTTGTCTTGGGTCATGGTGTTTGTCACCATTTGTCACCATGACCTGAAAGGAAACTAGAATTCAACTTTCCTCCGCAGCCACACACCACAAACCTGGGATCTCGAGAGCCCAGGCCTCCACAGCTCTTCCAGAGGAGCCGAAAAGTCAAATCTATTTTTGCAACATGAAGACATTCGTCTGCCCCTCTGATTATCCCTTGAATGTTCAGGCGAAAGCTTTACCAGAGAGGACTTTGATGCAGGCGTTAGGAAACACACTGTCAAGTTTTAGTGTCTACCAATCAATAGTTACCCAAAGGAACTATTGAACACTTCCATTGTCCAAGTCCAGTTCTGGGAGCCTGTTTTTCTTTTTTTATATAACTAAACAACACAGCAGAACAGACCGGATGCAAGAGGCATGGCACTCTAGATAATTTCAATTAAGACAGCTATGACAAACATTTACAAAAATGTAAAAATGCTGGCCCTTCCCATTGTTCCCCATCAGAAAAATACAGTTTTAACAAAAATGTCATTTATGTTAATGTAATGTTGTTCTTTAAAAATAAACAAATAAATGCTTCCGAAGTTGCTTTTTTGTTTGTTTGTTTTGTTTTTTGAGACATGGTTTCACTGTAGCTTTGGACCCTGTCCTGGAACTAGCTCTAGTAGACCAGGCTGGCCTCGAACTCACAGAGATCCGCCTGCCTCTGCCTCCCGAGTGCTGGGATTAAAGGTGTGCCACCACTGCCTATCTAACTCGAACGTAACTTTTAAGAAGTATTTGTGGGCTGGGAACGCAGCTTGGATGGAAAGTGCTGGCTGGTCTACCAGGGGTTTGATCCCTAGCACCTGTGCAAAGCAAGGCTCCGAAGCTTGTGCTTTTGTCACCCCGGCTCTGGGGACATGGAGACAGGAGGATCCCTGGGACACAGTGGCTAGCTAGTGTAGCTCTGTCCGTGAATTTATGGTTCAGGGATCCTAGCTTACAAAAGAAGGTCGAAAGCAATACATAGAGGAGGGCCCCTGAAGTTAATTTCTGGCCTCCACACACACACGAAGACACACACACACACACACACACACACACACATACACACACACACACACAAAGACACACACACACGAACACATAAACAGAGTGAAGAAAGACACACACACACACATGAACACACACACAGAGTGAAGGAAGACACACACAGAGTGAAGGAAGACAAACATACACACGAACACATACACAGAGTGAAGGAACACACACACACACACACACACACACGGACACACACACACAGAGTGAAGGAGGAGGAGGAGAAAGGAGAGGAGGCACCACCCACTTCTTTTCCTGTATGCTCCGACTGAATGTCTACTGCAAGTCTAGAAACATGTGGGGCATGTTTAGTTACTATTTATTTTCTTTTCATAAAATATCTCAGGTTGCCAATAATACTTAACAAAGGCAAGCAGTGATACCCTTTTGGCCCAGTGAGCAGAAAGCTTTACAAATATCGTGGCATTGAATCCATTGTTTGTCTCCTAAAAACAAAGTTCTCTGGCACAGCTCCTGGGAGGAGCAGAGAGATGTGTCGTGGCTTCCTCAGTTGGAGACCCAGCAACACCGAAGCTGGTGGGCTGGTCATTGGTATGATGAAGCCCTCAGGTCACAGTTGAGGACTGTGTTGGGAACCGGTAGACTTGGTTCAGCCCAGTCATTGCCGAATGTCTGTCTGTCTGTCTGTCTGGAGATATGACAGGTGTGCTGGCTTGTTGAGGTGTTAATCCAGTACAAAGGGGTGTGGACCAGAAGTCCTGGTTCCTCTCGTTCATCCCTCATTCTCTCCTGCTTTATCCCCCCACCACCCCTATTTCTTTTCTTAAACTTCGGATTTATCCACCAAACTTACTGGTATTTCTGAGTCATTTGTCACCGAAGACTCCCTCACCTGGAGAGGTGGAGGGGTCTTTTAGTTTACAGTGTGGTTGTCACCTGGAGAGGTGGAGGGTCCTGTAGTTTACAGTGTGATTGTCACAAAAAGGACTTTGGGGTAGAGATGCCAGGGACACCTGAGATCACGTGATGGGAGTTGATGCTGCCTCATGTCCTTCCATTTCTTAGCAGTCTGAAGCCTCTGTGGATGTGTGCCTGGGCAGCTGTCTCTGGCCCAAGCTCAAAGGACGTCCCCAGGAGACGTAGCTCACTCCTTAGGTTGGAGCTCTGAATTATTTCTTGGAATGTTCTGGAAACAGTATATTTCCTTATGATGTGGGCCAGGCACCTATTCGTGGGCTCTCCTAAGTTCTTGATTTTCCTTATAGCATATTTCTTTCTTTTTTTTTTTTTTTTTGGTTTTTCTGCAGCTTTTTTAGAGCCTGGCCTGGAACTAGCTCTTGTAGACCAGGCTGGCCTCGAACTCACAGAGATCCGCCTGCCTCTGCCTCCCGAGTGCTGGTATTAAAGGCGTGCGCCACCACTGCCCGGCTTATAGCAGATTTCTTGAAAATGTTTTTCAGATTCCTCATAACCTATTTATAGATGAACTTTTAGAATATGAAGCCTTCTGTAATTGGGTACCATCTATGGTCTCTTTTGATATATGCACTTTTTATTGTTACTTCCTTGAAATAGATGGTGTTACTCGTATTTGAAGTGTTCAAATATTGCCTGACACGAGAGCTTTAAGAACACACTTTAGCTTGGTGTGGTGGCTCGGGTCTTTATTCCCAGTATTTGGAAGGCAGGGTCAGACAGATCTCTATAAATCTGAAGTTAAGGTGAGCTATGTAATGAGAACCCTGTCTCAAAACCAAAACCCAAACAACCAAAAGACAGAGCTATATTTTAAATAGCTTTGTTGCATTCTTTTATTACATATAGGAAGCCTCTCCTGCCCATAAAAGCAGATTAATAGGGACATTTTTCTCTTGTTAGGAATCTCCTATACAAAAATAAGATCTCCTTGTACTCAAATTTTAAGTGAAATGTATTTTTTTTCTCACAGTTAATGCTATACCCCATGTGACAATGAAATGTTTGTGGGAAAGAGAACTGTGGGCAGGCAGCTGCCTCTGCCCACTGCTCATCTGCAGACTTGGGTGCTAAGCTCCGCAAAAGGAAGGTTCTAAATTACCTTGCTCTCTTTGCGCCCACAACTTTTATTTCACACCTCTCTCTATCCTCTTTCAGACCTCCCAGTGTTACTACTTCCTTAAACCTGGGGTGGGGCGGGCTCTGTAACTCTTGAGTTAGATCACAATGCCTATTTCTTATTTTTGTTTCCTTTTGTTGAGACCTGGTTCCATGGAGCCCAGGCTGGCCAGACTCACTCTGAGTGGGGATGGCCTTGAACTCCTGAACCTCTGTCTCTAGCTCCCTGGTGCTGAGACTACAGTGTGCCACCACACCTGCTTTACACGCTGGGGGTTAAACCAAGGGCTTCCTACATGCTAGGCCAGTTCTCTACAGACTGAGCTAACTCTGCAGCCCGGTTTCTTCTTCTTCTTCATCTTTAGAACTCTAGGCTTTGGTGAACAGCCCGCTTTAGAAAGATCACCTACAATGCACCACCCCAATGTGCTCATCTTGCCACGGTGAAAGTCTGTTCTGCTAATCAGGGCTATGCATCTTTGTCTGAAATTATGTGTGTCCTAGAGTTTAATGGAGCTACTCTGCCAGGCAGAGCCTGCCAGTGTGGGAAGCCTCGCTCTTGATTAAGCCTCCAACCAAGGCTGGCAAGGTGATGTAGCAGTCACCCAGAACAAATTGTTCTCCTTTTGGTTATGGTCATGTCTCCTCGCTTGTTCGTGTGGGAATTTAACTGTTATGAGTCCCTTTGCTTAAGCATTCATTTTGTTTTACTTGTTTGTTTTGGGACAGAGCATCAATTAGCCCAGGCTGGCCTTGAAGCTACTACATAGCCACCAATATTCTTGAATTCCTGACCTTCCTACTCCCCCTTCCCAAGATCTTGGATTACAGGCCCCTGTGTGAGATATTTTGTTTTGACAATGCAATTTAATGCCTATCAAGTAATTACTTTCACTCCAATTCTCTGAAGTAAGAATACACAATGTGACAATTTTGAATTTTAAAAATTGTAACTGTTGTTGTATGTGTGCATGCACGTATGTGTGTCTGCCATAGCACGTACAGAAGCCGAGGATGACTCTGAGATTGGTACAGACTTCAGATTTCCAGGCCTGGCCAGCAAGTGTCCTTAGACACCGAGTCGTCGTGTAGGCCCTGGCGTTTTTCTAAAGGGAAAGTTTTCATTTTCAAAGGTAGAAATGGAGAAACAGTGACCTTTAATTTTGAAAGTATTTGAATGTGAGTTTATAAAAGATGAGGAAGCCAGGATAGTAGTTTGCTCCCAACCAATATGCCTTTGAGGGTAAAATTTGTCCTCCTTTCCTAATGTGTCAAACAATTTATTCAAGACCCTGATAAATAACAAAAATATATTTATAAATCATGGGAATTTCAAAGGCTTTGAAATTAAATATTTAATTAGTGTGAGATGTTTAAATATGGTAATGCTCTCTGCAGTGCGTTTTGAGGACAGGGAAAGATGGAGGCTTCTGTTTCTTTCTCAAACAGGGACTGTGCCTTCACAATTGTACTGGCACATTCAACAAAAATAAATACAGCTATGCATCAAGCTACACAAATCACCAGCAGAACCTATTGTTAGAGCACACAAACGAACATTACTGTAAGAGCAATTGAACTGGAAACACTGGGCCATTTTCTCCACTCAGTGGCAGAAGTTTCAGCTTGGTTTCTTAGGCTTACGCAAGGAGAGCCTGGAGGGGAGAGGGGTCCCTTCCTCAGTCTTTGGAGGAAAACAGGAGGTATCTTAGGTCTGGCCAGTTCCCTTGTGGCTTCACATTTTTGTCTTTGAAGTTGAGAAAGAAAACAAATGTCTGGTATTCCAGGCGTTTCTGTGGCATACAGTCATTTTGAAGAGATTTTCGATTTAATGGTTAATTTTTTAAAAAGATTTTAATTATTTAATATAGTAATCTCACATAATCATGCTTTTCATTATGACTTTTTCATGTATGTAATGTGTTCTGATCATTTTCTTCCCCCACTGTCCCCTCTTAGCTTTTTCTTCTTCCCAACCAACCTTCCCTTCTAGTTTCATCTCTCCCTCTCTCTCTCTCTCTCTCTCTCTGAGCAAATGAGTTCAAGTGGAGTTACTCACAGGTATATAGGTAAGGAGATGTTTACAGCTGCACAGGCAACCACTGAAAAACTTGTCCCTCCTTCCCCCTGGCAGCCATTAACTACCTATAGATCCTCAGAGAGAGTTGGCGTCCCATGAGCCACCATGCCCCCAGCAACTGATTGATTAGTTTTAGGAAGTCATTCAACCTCTTTAGTTGTTGGAACTATGATTAGCACTTGCACATCATCTACAGGCTAGACAGTCAGGCCAGATGGGGAGGAGAGAGAAAAACGCTTACTCATGCGATCATGGGCCCTGAGTTTAGATCCCAAGTACCCATGCAAAACCCAAGCCTAACTAACAAATGACATTGCAGCAGAATTGTTCACACTGCCTCTCTGCCACTGTACCAATAAAGTTCACCATGAATCAGAGGGTGGAGCTAGCTACTAGCTGACCAAAAATAGCCTTTGGAGGACCAAGGACATATAGAGAGACACTGGCAGTAGTAGGGAGGGGCTTAGGAAGATGCATATTTTTTTAGATGGAGGAAGGAGACAGAGAGGAGGTCACTGGTCACTTTTCTGCCACTTCTCTGATTAATAAGGTTTTTACTCCATATCTGACTTCTGAGTTTTTATTACTAATAGAATAATTTAGATAATCATTACATAATGGCATCATAATGACAAGGGTTTATAACTCCAGGACCGGGTGGGGAGAGAGGTAAGTGGATCCCGGGCTTCCTGGATGGTCAGTCTGGCCTCACAACAAGCTCAAGGTCAGCGAGAGAATCTGACTCAAAAAATAATGTGGAGAGAGGTGCAGGAAGACACCTGACATTGGCCTCTGGTCTCCCCATATACACACATAGGTGAGCACACTCCTCAACATACACATGCATGCATCCATGCACACACATGCAGACACCACGCAAGCATGCATGCACATACAACAGTCCCTGCTGAGGACAATATTGTTCCTTCTTCTGAGACTACACTGTGCCTGGCTTGTAAAATTCCTTAAAGTTGGGTGCTTGATTTTGACTGTGATGTTAACTCTGTCTACACAAGCTTACTGATGAGGGCACTGTGCACGCAAGACTCTAAAGCCTTCCTGACAGTGGCATCAAGACAGGCGATTCCTTCCAGGCCTGGCTCTGGGCTGTTGGACAGGATTAGTTTAAAATAAGATTAAGGAGTCATTCTGTTTATTAACAGCCCTCTTCCCAAGGGCTTTGCAATTGATTGTTTCCAACGTTGTTAATCTTCTCATGACAAAAACTGTAAGAAGAAAAAACCAAATGCCTCAACTTTGGAAGGAAAGATGGCTCCAGTATGGCTCGGCTCAGGTTTAAATTGGCTCAGGTCTGTCTGGTGTTCCCCACGTACTCCGTTCCAGTGGTGTTGGCTGCCATAGGCTCATTGGGCAGGACTTTTTGCAGCACACCACCTTGGTAAAGCTATGTTAGGAGTATTTACACCAGAGCAATTGGCACAGCCTATATATCCTCCTCCATGAGCCCAGGGAACCAATGCCCTGCTAAAAACATTTACCAAGCCCCAAGTGCTTTAAAAGCATAAGGCAATAAATTCGTGACTTCAAGATCTTAAATGCTACCTACCGAGGTGCCGTAACAAAGGAAATCAATGCCTTGGACATTTTTGAGAAATCACAGTTTTACCCAGCCTGCCTTTTACCGAAACATTTATCAGACTTATCTTCCCTCACACCAAGGAGGAGAATTTTAGCCTGGGTTAGAATAAATATATCTTTGAGTATATTTCAAAATGCTTGTTTGATTTAATGGCTCCTTCTGGGGACAGGTTGGTCTGCAGTCTGAGAGAGCTGGCCACAGTTACCAAAGGTTATTTCCTCAGGCTGCTCTTGCCTGCTGCTCAGGCTGACCAATGGCTGACAAGATGCTTGCCCCTCCCCTTCCTTGTTTGTTTTATTTTTAAGCTAACACTTGTCCTTTGGAAAATTATTTAAAGATGTCTCAGGCAGGAAAGAAAAACTGTTTTACTCACTATTTACTGAGTCTCTGTAAAGCATTATAATTTCTCCTAAGGCTAACTATTTAATAGGGCTAACATTCTAAAAAAAAATGATCAAACAAAATGGTCAGAAAAAATATGTTTTTTCATATAGAAAAATAAGAGTCCTGTGGTTGAGAAAATACCAGTTTAAATGTGCTTTGAGAGTTGATTTAGGGAATTATTTCTAATGGGAATATCATTGCCATCAAATCTGCTGTTAGCAGTGACTTATAGAATGGTTTATAAATGGGGAAACTGCTAAGAATGATAATCTACTTATTGATATAACTGTTTGGCTTTTCTTTTAAGCCAACGTGTGACTTAGTCCAAGTTAGGTTCTGGTATTCAGATACAGTTGTTATCCAGACTTCCCCCCCACCCCCTCCTAAAGCATTCTTGGAATTCTCCAACCCTCTGGGATGGAAGGGTAATCTTTGGATTTCGTCCCTCCTCTTTCTGTGAGATGTACCTTAGCACTTGGGTGGGGGGGGCAGATGTTCCTTCTGTGTGACTGCATGCTTGGTGGGAACAATGGAACTTTCACACGCAGGGTGTTGCACAACCTGGGGGTGATCACAGTTTGTCGGGGGCTGTTTCCTCTTAACCCTTGAGTCAAAACCAGCAGTAGGCAAATCTCATTTTTTAAAAATACTTATTCTCTCTGCTTGCAAGAGTTCTTTTTTTCTAATTAATACCAGGAGAACATCTGTCATCTAACTGACCTTGAAACTTCCCTTTCTTCTACCCGGAATCCAACTTAATAGAGCCAGCCACCCTGGCTGTGCGGTACAACACCGTAGGAGTACCCGTTATTGGAGTTTTTGTTTTTCGGATGTGGAGTGAAGGGCCTGGAGTTTAATTTGTCCCGGGTCTCAGAGCAGCTGCAGAACCAGACCTGATCTGCAAAGAGGCCTCGTATCAGAGCCCACCTCCTGACTGCTCTGAAGGTTAAAAAAAAAAAATAGATAAAGCAAATGGAACTGTCCAGAACGAGACATAGACTAGAAAGGGAAAATAAACCCATACAAGTCCTGGCCATCATCATTGTGGGAACTAAGTCAGGCTGGTCCTCAAATGCCCAGGCATCAGAACAGGGGTGAGAGCCCCTCTCCCCCAAATGAGTCAGATGACGATGAAGGCACAGACGTTATCCAGCGCCAGCCCCACCTTGCCAGCCGAGAGTCGGCTTCTCCAGGCAGAGTGCGGTGCACTATTTTTAGGCCTGAACTTCTTTAAACTGGAATTAAACCAGGTAGGAAGGAAGTCTTGAGACGCACGCGGTAGAGCTATGGTGTTCCTGAGGAAATTTAATTATAACTTTAGAATTGAACCTGGGGGTCTGGGGCTCCAGCTCAGTTGGTGCTTGTTTAGCATACATGAGACCTGGGGTTCCATCCCCCAAACCGAATAAACCAGGCATTGTGGCACATGCCTATCATCCCAGCCGAGGGAGATAGAAGCAGATGGATCACATATTCAAGACCATTCTTAACTCTATGATAATCGGGGACCAGTTTGGGCTCCATCCAAAGAAAGAGGTCTGGCCCCTACCACTCACAGTATATTGGTGACATCAGCTGTCTTGCCTGGGAGAAAGCGGGACGGCCATTTAATTTTAATAGTGTGTCCCAGACAGCTCCTGCCCCTTTCAGATAGGTCAGCAGAGCAGGGGAGACGTAAGGGAAGCAAAGCAGTCCATCTTGTAAAAATAGTCTGCAGTTGGCAAGATGGCTTCTGCACACGCAGGGGGAACTCGAGCTGTAATTCAGGCCTCAACAATTGTGAGACCCACTTCAATAAGAGACCCTAGTTCAGGAAAACACGGTAGAAGATTGTCAAAAACAAAACACCCCCACACACACCAAAAGCCAAGGCAACATTGACCTCTGGCCTCCACCCGCATGTACACCCACACTACATACCACACACACACGCGCACATACACAAATAATAATAATAATGATGATTTTGTTCACTGTGCAATTCTTATGTTATTCATGAAATTTAGAAAGAGGGTAAAGCATTTTTTCTTTTAGAAGGTATTTTTTCCTAGGGGAAAGGAAGTATTTGTTGATTGTTTGAGTATTAAAGGGTTCTACTCATTTACCATTTCTTATTTTGAGTGGCAGTGACAGGCTAAGGTTTGTTAATATGGTGAAAAGCTCTTTTGTTTATGTGACTATGGTGCTTCCTTTTAAATTAGAAAATAATTAAATTAGAAAATAATTGTTTCTTCATTGTATTATTTTTCATGTTTCCCCAAGAAATCAGTAGTTATTGTCATCTCTTTCCTACTTTGAATTTTGTTTTTGTTTTTGTTTTGTTTTTTTGTTTTCAAGACAGGCTTTCTTTGTGTAGCCTTGGCTGTCCTGAAGCTCACTCTGTGAACCAGGCTGGTCTCAAACTCTGAGATCAGCCTGTCTCTGCCTCCTGAGTGCTAAGATTCAAGGTGCCACCACTGCCTGGCAACCACTTAGAATTCTTAGAGAAACTTTCTCCAATGACCGGAAAGTTCATGGGAGAAGGGGCTGTTCATGGCCTGTCCTGTGGACAGGACACAGGAAGTGGGCTTCTGACGCTATCTTCAAATAAGCTGTTTTTGTGTTAAAGGAGCTAGCTTGATAAACCCCACGGCAGCTTGGGAAACCCCGCTTTAACACCGAGGCCTGGAGGAAGGGCAGACAGAGCTCCATGTGTTTGTTTCTGAGGACTATTCAAGAGGTTATGCTGGGCGAAGACCTCTGTCCCGGAACAGCAAAGGGATCACTGGCTCCTCCTCAGCTGTCCCGGATGTGGAGCTTGATTTCTGGCCTTAGCCCCAGTTCGCTTTTTAACTATGGTGCATCCCGGGCATCGGACGCTTTGCTTTGCAAAGCATGCTCTGTGTATTAGTAACATCTACTTCTCCCAGGATGCGTTAAAATACAGCGTCCCGGGCACTGCCCCGGAACTGTGAGTCAGAATCGGTATTTCGGTAAGAGCCCTGGGCCTGCACATTGACAGCCGAGGACTTAGCCCTGCCCCTTTATGTTATCAGGTGTAAATGCCACCTGAAAAATGAAAGTGGTTTAATTGTCTAGCTGTAGAATTAATTGATCCAGACATTGAACCCATTGAATAGTGTCTCAAAATGATCATCGTTGTTTTGGGAATAAACATCACTGTCCCATAGGCCACAGCTAGAGAGGCAGTATTTCGGAAGATAGTTGGGACCACCTGGGAGCTGAGGATATTTCTCAGCTCATCAGGAACTTCCAGCTGATGGAAGTTCAGAGGAATCCTTATGGGCTTCCCAGTGTTATTTTTACTATCTCAAAGTCACTTCCATTTTTAAAAGATGCTGAACAGGTGAGAGAACTTTTGTATGAGTCAGACCAGAGAATATCGGGGCACCAGGAGGAGGCTCCAAGCAGCCAACACACACCGGTAACTGATGGCAACTCTGATAAGAAGTGATCCGGAAAAACATGAAAAAATGTAAAGATGGTTTCAAAGTATCTTCAGATACTGGAAAGCTGATGGCAGACTCTGTTGGAAGAAAGAAAGAATGGTTAGGACTGGCTGTGGGACAAACAGGATGATCTGGGCTCGAGTTAACTGACTTTGAGATCGGTATGGGTACCCACCGGAAGTGTGCTGAACACTGTTGGGGATCACAAGTTGGGGGGGGGGTGTTATTATTACACCAATCTCTCCGAGACTTGGCCTGCAGTGCCCTTCTTTTCATTTCCTGGAGCTTTAGGAAGACAAGGATGGATCATGACTACCCAGGATCTCCATTCCTCTAAGTTAACCAGGAAGAGAAGTGACAGGTGAGCTTCTGTCTTGACAAGAACTTAGCATGAGGAGGCAATCCATTTGGGTCATCTCAAAGGAACTAGTTTAAAGTTCATACATTCCCATCAGTTCTATTATGAGCCTATCATATCCTCTCCCGTCATGGTAATTTACACATCACTGTGCGGTGTAGAAAGGATACAACATCTCTGAGAGGCTCTAGACCTCTCCCCTGAATTCCTCCACTGAACTTCTTACACAGACCCTGGTTGGACTGAGGCACCCACGCAGCACCAACCTGAGACCTTCTGAATGTACTCTGTTTTGACATCTATTTCGAGAGGAACAAGGAATTTCAGCAACAATGAATCTGAACACAAATATTGTACTCACTGAGGTTTAACTAAAAGCCCGCAGTTAAGGGCTCTCTACTTAGCTTTACTACCGCTGCAATGGGGAGGAAAAGGGTTTATTCGGCTCCCACTTCCCCATCACTGTCCATCACTGGAGGAAGTCAGGACAGGAACTCAGACAGCGGGATCCTGGAGGCAGGAGCTGAGGCAGAGGCCCTGGAGGAGTGTTGTGTCCTAGTTTGCTCAGCCAGGTTTCTTATAGAACCAAGTCTACCTCCCCAGGGGGGGGCCTCACTCACAATGGGCCTGGCTTTCTGCACTACAGGCTTACCTACAGCCAGATCTTGTGGAGGCGTTTTCTCTACTGAGGCTTCCTCCTCTCCAGTGACTCTAGCTGTGCCAGTCAAGGTGACAGAAAACTAGCCAGGACAAGGTCTCGGAAAATGACTTAGTGTATGAAGACCTTGCTGTGCCAGCTGAGAACAGGAGTTCAGATCATAAGCACTCCTGTCAAGGAAGTCAGGCATGGCTTCTTTGCAATGTCCATAATCCCAGCACTAGGAGGCGGAGACAGGCAGATCGCTGGGGCCCACTGGTCTAGTTGAAAGGGTCAGTGACAAACCCTGTCTCAAAAAGTAAGGTGGAGGCGTGATGGAGGATAACATCCCGATACCAACCTCGTTATTTTGGGCCAGCAGACACATGACATGAATACAAATCATCAATCAAGCAACCTATTTTTGTATCTAGCTATATATGTATGTATGTGTCATCTACCTACCTGCTATCTATCTATCATCCACCTCTCTACCTGACCACCTACCTACCTATGTACAGTGGAGACCCGGAAAGCCGCTGTGGCCTTCCTTCTCAGATACTTGGGGCTGTAAACAGACTGAGGACCGACCAACAGGAAGGATGCACATGTTTTACTTGTATGATAATGTAATTATGAAGTTTCTTAATGACTGAGTTCAATTAACGATGCTCACAACTACTTTGTACAGGGGAAATCTGAGAAGAGAGACTGTGTGTGTGTGTGTGTGTGTAAAAGTGACTCTAAATGACCGAAACAGGGAGGGAACAGCAAAGAGATGCAGAAAAAAGATACTAAAAGGCATGAGATAAAATATTTCAGAGTGTACGGATCTCGTCAGCTAACAGTCTCTGAGACACAGCTGACAGCAGCTGTCTGCTTGCTCTGCAGGAAGAGCGACAGCATAGACCCAGCCGCCCAGGCCTCCTCCACACACGCCGCTAGGACAACATGGCGCAGTCTTGCTTTTGTAGCATTTAGAGTGTTTTGATGATTCCAATTCCTCCAGTCACCATTTCCCCCACCAAAAAAGGTTTCAAGAGGTTAGGCACCCCTGCCCCACTGTGCAGGTAATAGTGCATTGCTAATTTTCTAAAGATTTCTGCCAACTTGATTGAGTGAGGCACAGTTTTTGACAAGCGGCGTCCTGGGCTTCCCTGCTGTCGCTTAGCTGGTAGATGGACAGATGGACGATGGACAGATGGACAGACATTCCGTGGCTCTCTGAGCAACTGCCTCCCCCCTCATCTGGTTCACACCTCACAACAGTCCCTTTGCTAGTCTTCTCTCCTACATGTGAGGTTGTAGGGAAGGCAATGGAATGTTGGCATTCTGTAATTAGCTGCTCGACAGACCCAACAGTGAGCACAGGAAAAAAATGTTTCCTTTCAGAGGAAAGCATTTCGCTTTGTCTGAGTCCCCCAGACCTTGTTTATTGACAAACTGTGACTCTGATCGGCAGGTGATGTTTACAGAATAAAATGGTAAATCCTTTCACACATCTTTAAAACAAACCAAAAACAAAAAACTGTTTCATACTTGGGAGTGTTCTTAGAGAAAGAGGCCCAGAATCAAGTAGAAGCCATGTTAAACGTAGAAATACACAGAAAGTACCTAAAAACTCGAGCTAGCTCGCTCTGAACTCCAGGGTGCAGCCTAATCCTTATTCCTGAAATTCTCGTGACCACTGCTCGCTCCTTTTGAAGGTTTTCCCACAGCTAGCCTCTAAGGCAGGGGTTCTCAACTTGTAGGTTGTGACCCCTGTGGGGGTCACATGACCCTTTCACAAGGGTCACCTAAGACCATTGGAAAACACAGATATTTACATTACAATTCATAACAGTAGCAGAATGACAGTCATCAAGTAGCAACGAAAATAATTTTATGCTTGGGGGTCACCACAGCATGAGGAACTGTATTAAAGGCTCACAGCATTAGGGAGGGTGAGGGAACCCTCTTGACATCTAGGTAAAAACGTGTAGCTGTTTCTAGGTCACTAAACAAAGTCAGCATTAGCACCTCCCCATCTCTGGGCATCCAATGGGCCTTCCCTCCTGGACGGGCATCATACCGCTGCTCTCATTCTTGTGTGTGCATGCCTAAATTGTCTTGACCTTAGACACTGGATTTCAGGAGTTCAGAGAAAGCAATGTCTCTGCTTCTGCATCCTAGATGCACCCGTTACAGGGTTATTAACACACAGCCCCTGTCTGTCATAATCTCCCCTTTATGGAATCCTGTATTTCTTTCAGGCTGATATATGTTTTTCAAGACATGGTTTCTCTGTAGCTTTGGTGCCTGTCCTGGAAGTAGCTCTTATAGACCAGGCTGGCCTCGAACTCACAGAGATCCGCCTGTCTTTGCCTCCCTAGTGCTGAGATTAAAGGCATGCACCACTGCTATCTGGCTCAGGCTGGTCTATATTTTAATGATCTGTAAAATGCCAGTTGAGATAGTAAGTAGTTTTAATTTAGTTCCGATGTTGTGAACGGGGTGGAGACGTGGGTGGTGGGTGGGGCGAGGATCTGATTGCCTTCCTACAGACTCAAAGTCCCTGAGGAATAGTACCTGCATATTCCTTCACAGTCATGGGAACTCATGGCATTGGTGCCACAGAGGAAGAAGGGTTAGCAGACGATTTGCTAATAGCTGATTGCATTGGTTATCCAAAATGACCAGCTCTTTCTAAAACCTGCTTTTGGAACTTGGTCAGAAATCTATGTGCATGATGGCTTAGCACCTTTTGATTTTCAATTACACTTGTTTTTTTGGTGCTAGGTAGAAAGAACTCTAGGGGAGGCTGCTGGGCATATACACAGCAGGAGACATCCATTCTCTACAGTCAAGTTGGGATCCTAGGAGAAGCAGCACTGTTTGATGCTCAGTAGTTGATAGAAAACAGTCATGGGTGTGACTTCATCGTAGCCTCCTAAAGACTCAGATCAGCACCGCCGAGTTTACCTTGTTCCCTTTCAACTGAAACAGCCTGGATCACTGACTAAGTGGCAGTATCAGGTGAGGGACTTGACTGTTCTGCTCCGTGGATGTTCCTCGGATTGCAGCTTATTTCTCCTGTTTGCCCATGTGGGTGGAACTGTTAGCAGCAGTCAAAGGCTTCAGATCCGCTGTGGCTGTTATTACAGACCATTGTGAAGGTCTAACATGGATGTTGCGAACCGAACTCGGGACCTCTGGAAGAATAGTCAGCGCTCTTAAACCGCTGAGCCATCTCTCCAGCCCCTACTTGTGCATTGTTTTGACTGCCATACCTAAATAAAGCGATTTAAGTGAGAAAAAGTGTTTTTTAGTCTCACAGCTTCAGAGAGCTTAAGTTCACCATAATGGGCACAACACAGTGGACAGAACTCCAGTGGAAGTGTGTGGCGGAGGCTGTTCATGACATGGTGGAGAGGAAGCTTAAGGTCCATAGCACTGTCGCTGATTCCGGAGGTGCCCTGGAGCGCTTCATCCCATCAGTCAGATTCTGTGCCTTCCAAATGTCTGAACACAGTCTTAAACTCTGGCTTGCAATTACTTGACTGTGATAGACCGTGTGGATATATTCCTTAGTGTCCCCAAAATGTCCAGAATCCCAGTAATCTCAAGGACTTTGTGTGTGTGGCGCTATCCCTGCGTGGGTGGGCCGAGCCTCTCCTGATCGATGACTTTGCTGGGTTGGTTCCAGGCAGTTTCCTTCCCCAGTCTTTACTTCCCTCCTGCTCCTCAAATCAGTCGACGAGAAGGCCCAAGTTCAACTTGTGTCTGGATGCCAGTGTGTTTGTGAGCTGCAGTTCGAAAGTATTATTATGTACAAAACCCAGACCAGACAACTGCTCGTTTCATGCCCGGAGGGGTAGCCAAGGAACCAGCTGACTTCCTGACTAACTGAATGAAGTGTGGATTTGAGTTTCTGTCCTCTTAGGAACGGCGTGTGAATGGACTGCTTGTGTAAGCAGGCTTTTCTTTTTGTCAATGGTTAGAAATTTGTGAAAAAAGAAAAAAGAAGTCTGTTTATTTTAGCAAACCAAGATTCATTGTGTGTGTGTGTGTGTGTGTGTGTGTGTGTGTGTGTGTGTGTGTGTGATACAAAGGCAGAAATAGGCATTTTGGAGTCCTTTGGTGGTCTCTGGTCCTGAAATTCTATTTCCTCTCTCTCTCTGCCCAGAGTTGTTGGGTTGCCGTGGCAACATGGCTCCTCCCCCACAACCCTGTAAGATTAACTGGATACAGATTTAGCAGCAAGTCAGGCCGAGATCAAAATCCAAATATAGGACCCTGATCGCAGAAAGTGGGAGGCCGGTGGCTGAGGCCTGCGCACACCTCCTTTGGGCTGCATGTGTAGCGCCAGGCGTTTCGCCCGGATGGCTTAGGCCGTTTGAGAGGCACACTGGGGATGGGGCTGGATGAGGAGGGAGCTGGATACCTGTGTGGGAGAATATCTAATGCCACGTCAGTGAATCTGCTGCTGGCCTTCCGACTGTGAAGCAGAGTGCCTGGCAAGCCATCACAGGGCTGTCACTGCGTGGTTGGTACAGAGTAAGGTGCCCGGTCACCGATGTTTCCCAAGGCGGTCTTCAGTGCGTAGACTGGGGTGGTTGTAAGAACAGTTGTTCATGCTGACTGCTTACCGGGCCCCATATGGGGTTCTGGGAACGGTGTAGTTCATCTCATTCTCATGACCCTTTGCTTTGTGTAGTGCTCTTTTCCAGATATGGAAACTGAGGCACAGAGAAGTTCATGAGTTTCCTGGAGATCACGCAGCTGGCAAGTGGCAGAGCTGGGATTTGAACTATCGCAGTGCCTCCTGAATCCAGGATCTTAATTTTCACAATACTGCTCAGAACTTCAAAGTGTACACTTTTGAGGGCTCATTCTGACAGGACTATACAGGGAGCTTGAGCTGGACATTTTAGTTTTCCTTTTCTTGGGTGGAGACTGAACACAGGACCTCGTTTACACTTAGGAAGCACTGTACTGCTGAGCTGTATCCCTCGTCCTGCAGTGTTTACCGATGCATGTGTGTATAAATGAAAGTATTTGTGTTCTCTCCAGGCACTGTGAACCATTTTTTTTTAAAGATGGAGTTTCTCTCTGGCCCATAGCTGGCCCATTTAGACTAGAATGACTAGCCAGTAGACCACAGGGGTCCCCCGGTCTCCACCGTCCCTGTGCTGGGATTACAAGCATGTCCCACCATGCTCTGCTCTTTCCAGTGTGGAGTCTGGGGACTGGACCCCTGTCGTCTTGCTTGCATGGCAAGCACTCACGATCTCCCTATCGGTAGTTTAGAAAACATTTTGTGCATGGTCTGTGGGTATGTACATGTTAATGTGTGTATGTGTGTGCATGTATGTACATGTTAATGTGTGTATGTGTGTGCACATATATAAAAATAGAGGCCAGAGGTTGGTACTGGGTGTCTGTGTCGCTTTCCATCTTAGTTTACGAGGCAGGGCATCTCACTGAACCTTGAGCTCCCTGATTTGGCTTGAAGGGCTGGTCAGCAAGCTCTAGGGTTTGCCTGTTCCCTCCCCTCTCCCACCCCACCCCATTACTATGGTTACAAATATATTAAGGATATGTTGTTTGTTTGTTTTGTTGGTTGATTGGTTGGTTTTGTGTCTTCGTGACAGGGTTTCTCAGTGGCTATGGAGCTAGTCCTCGAACTTGCTCTGTAGACCAGGCTGGCTTTGAACTCACAGAGATTTGCCTACCTCTGCCTCCTGAGTGCTGGGGTTAAAGGTGTGTGTCTGTGTGAAGGATCTAAACTCAAGTCCTCATGATCACACAAGGAACACTTGACCAACTCAGCCATCTCCCAGCCCCACTGGAATTTGTTTTTGTTTTCTTTTGTTTGTTTTTTGTTTTTTTGAGATAAGAGTTTCTCTGTGTAGCCCCGGCTGTCATGAAACTCGATCTGTAGATCAGGCTGGCGCCAAAACTCAGGGATCCGCCTGCCTCTGCCTCTTAAGTGCTGGGACTGAAGGCATGGGCCACCACTGCCCGACTTTGTGGTAGTTGGTTACAGCTACCCTGAGAAGCTAATAAGAACAGACATGTCCCTGTTGACCCATGTCTTCAAGACTGAGACTCACCGAGTGCACGCTTTCTCTCCACTCCCTCTGAGCAGCATTTGCACACTGGATCTCCTTCCTGTACACAAGCATTAGCTTTGTTTTTTTTTTTTTTTTTAAATCTGATGGCATTCTAAGCATCTTCTGGCAGCTTCTGTTCTTTGAAGTTTATTGGCATATCTTGGAGCGAAGTTTTTAAATTTAAAAGCTTGCGATAAAATACACATAAAACCTACCAGCTTGGTTTTTATTTCTGTATACAGTTCAGCAACACAAGAAGACGCAGATTGCTGTTCAGCCATCACTACCATCCCCCGTGGAACCCTTTTCATTTTACAGAATTGAAACTCTGTAGATACACATTAAAAATTAACTCCAGGGGCTGGGGAGATGGCTCCGTAGATAATGTGCCTGCTGGGCAACTGAAAGGACCACAGCTCAGCTCCCCAGAGCCTGGGTGAAGACAAGGCAGGTCATGCATCTCTAACTCCCGCACACCTGCAGCGAGATGGGAGGCCAAGGGAGTGGAATCTTCAGGAGCTTCTCGGCCAGCTAGCCTGGCGTAGGCAGCAGGGAAGAGCGAGAGACCTGCCCTCAAAGGGCTGGCGCCTGAAGCTATCCTCTGGTTCCCACACCACATGTATGCAACACAGCCATCCCGTTTGCTTTCTTCCTCTTGAATCTGTCTACTCTTGGCACCCCGTAAGTAGAGACATATAATATTTGTTTCTTTGTGTCTTATTTCATTTCACATAATACCCTTGAGATTCATCCACATTATACCATGTGTTAGAATATTTTTCCCTTTTAAGGCTAAGTAATTGTGGTAGTTTGAATGTAATTGCCCCCCAACCAATCCCATCCCCAAGCTTATTGGGAGGTGTGGCCTTGTTGGAGTAGGTGTGGCCTTCTTGAAGGAAGTGCATCACTGTGGGGGAGGGCTTTGAGGCCTCTTTTGCTTAAGCTTCACTCAGTGTCACTGTGCACTTCCTGTTGTTGCTTCTGGTCAAGATGTAGCCAGCGCCACATCTGCCTGCACACCGCCATGCTCCCCACCATGAAGATAATGGACTGAACCCGTGAACTGTAAGCCACCATCTCAATGAAATATTTTCCTTCATGAGAGTTGGCATGGTCATGATGTCTCTTCCACTGTAATAGAGACCCTAAGACAGTGATATTCCATGGTAACCACACACACTGCCTTTTCGTTGCCCGTTATCCACCTGTGGACACTCAGGTTGCTCTCACTGTGTAAGGCTGCAGAGAACATGGGTGTACAGTGGTCTCCCTGATGTCCAGTTTCCAGATTCATTTGTTGTATACTGGATCACATGTCTGGCTTCAAACATGGAGGAGCCAGATGACCATTTTCAAAACTGCCAATTGCTTCAACACATCTGAAATTGTATATATTATGCCCAAACAGCGATTCTAAATGTTTCCTTTTTGTTTTCTGAGATGGGGGTTTCTCTTTGTAGCTTTGGAACCTGTCATGGAACTCACTCTGTAGACCAGTCTGGCCTTGAACTCACAGAGATCCACCTGCCTCTGCCTCCCGATGGCTGGGGTTAAAGGTGTGTTCCACCACTGCCCGGCAGATTTCTCCATTCTTAAAGGCTTGAGTTAACTTCTTTTCGTTCCATATCCTGCTCATCCTGAATAGTGTTCCATCAGCTTCTTGACTTTTGAGTAGAGCAGTCTCTCATGGTTTTCCGTTCAAGATTTTAATTTCAACTTTTCATACCAAGAAATGTACTGGATCTCACACTAACAGTGTTGGTGCACTTTTAATTCAAAGGGCCCTTGTGCTGTTGACTATTTTAGGGGCTCTCAACTCCCAGTTCCTGCACTCGTAATCCTTCCTTCGGGGCTGCAATACCCCCGTGAGGATGTGCAGTTGGAGCTGTGCCACCGAACTGTATGGCAGACGCCCCCTGTCCTTTTCAGCTTCAGCTGTGCTAGGGTCTAGTGAGCTGGAATCCCAAGGGCAGTGAATAGCCCTGGTCCTCAGCACTGCAGAGAAAACCAAATAACTTTTTAGATGATGTCTCTAATGGAGACGTAAGGAAGTAACCACTAATAAACAAGCTATTTACTTATGGACAGAGAAAGAAATGCCACAGGCAGTATGCTAGTATTGCACACACTCCTTTTGCCTTTGGAAAACCCTCAGCCTGGCTATCTGTTTACTCTTACTTGTTTGGACAGACAGTATGTGTATGTTTGTGCACATGCAACAAAAATCAGAAGGTGCAGTTGTGCAGCAGACTGCGGGTCTTCTCCACGCTTGCCCTCACCCAAAGTGTGTCCTCTCACATAGCTGTTTTTCTTACCCTTCTTACCTTCCCATGGTTTCTCCTATGTCTTTGCTTTGGTGTGTACAACATCCATTGCACTTTTCCCCCTAGCCGCCTGTCTTGGGGAATAGCCCATATACTACCTGGGGTCTTTCTAGTAGTGGCAGAGGCATCCAGGAAGAAATGTATGTTGGAAGGTGGTTTTGCACAGAGATCAAGAGCATAGGATCTGATCTTCCAATTTACCTTTTCTCAGCTATGCATCTTGGGTAAATACCCTAATTTCTCTATGCTTAGTGCTTTTTCATATAAAATAGGGTATGTAAAGGTACTTAACTACAGAAGCTGTTGCTCAACTCATAGAAAGTACCTAATGCATTTTCAATCCTATTTAAGGGGGCCCTGTTAGTGGACATTTAGGCCATTGACAACCCTTAGCTATTAAAAGCGATTCAGCAAAAAATAATGCTGATATATAATTTCCCACATGTACATGTTTATATTTAGAATAAAATTTTTGAGGTAGAAATTATGGCTTAAATGAGGATGTACATGCATTTATGTTTTGATAGATATTGCCATCTGACTGTTCAAAGAGGTGTGCTAATCCATAGTCTCAGCCATAGTGTATATAATGCTGGGTAGATGGGTGAAGGTATGGGAGCCTTTAGCTTGAGTGACCAAGGAAGGCCACTCTGCAGATGTCACATTGACATTAAATCCTAGATGATGACCTTCAAGGTAGGAATGACCCTTACATATTCAAAGATTAAAAAGTATACCAGTAGTTAGGGGTGGAATACATCCCTGTAACCCCAGCATTGAGGAGTTGAGGCAGGAATGTCACTGAAAGATTGTGCCCAGCCTGGGCTACATGAAGAGGTCATGATGAGAAAGGAAGGAAGGAAGGAAGGAAGCCTACGGTGGCCATGGAGGGATTTAGCCTGCTGACTTGGCTGATAGCTTGGGTACAAAGGGCTGGGAGAAGGGCAAGGAAACAGAAGAGAACTTAAGGACTATGGTGCTCTTTTGGCTCTGTCATTATCAGAGGTACAACCTTGGATGATAATCTCTCTTACCAGTGCTTTAATGTTCTTTCCTTGTAAAATGAAAAGAATCATTTCCCTGTGGTGGTATGAGTAAGAGGTGGTGTGTGTGTGTGTGTGTGTGTGTGTGTGTGTGTGTGTGTCTGTTTGTCTGCATGTGTATGCTAAATTAAGTCAGCTGTTGTAACGCTTTGAGTTGGGAAAGGCTGGAGATATGGGATGAGGCCTTTCTCTTCTGTTTTCCTACCATGTCTGTAGCAGATAGAGCAGTGTTGCATATAGTAGATAGCCATTAAATACTGCCGAATGAAATGATTGAATGAACAGAAACAAGACCCTTGAGAAGCAAAGTGGGGTTGGGCAAATGTCAAGAGAGACATTACACTATAATATTCGTCCACCTGATAGTATAGAAACACTTGTGTTATTTACATAATGAAGAATAAAACTTTAAAAGAATTTGAAAAGACACCGACACAGTTTCAGTGGTGGTGGCAGCGGAACTCTTGAGTGAAGCTTTTCTCTAGGCTACTTCTTCCCAGGGCGAAGAACTAAGGTTTGGTACCAGAAGCTCTTCTGTTCTCCCTGGGCAACTCTCTGATGTTGTGTGGACCCTGGAACTTGTTACTCAAGAACATTTGTAGAGAGAAATAAATCCTGTCTCTTAATAGCTCGTAAATGTCTATATAATTAAATGTAGAGTGAACAAGACATAAAATAATCTTAGGAATTAAATAACTCAAATGAGGAAAAATAAAACAGAAATGCTTCAGCAGCACAAAGATAAAAGGCCAGGACTTTTATCAAGTTCAATTGATCTTATTCTAACAGTGATAGCCAAGTATCAAGTAACCACTGAGGAGCAGGCGCAGGTCCAGGCCCTTGGGACACCTCCAAAGGAAGAAAGGAAGAAAGAAAGAAAGAAAGAAAGAAAGAAAGAAAGAAAGAAAGAAGGGAAGGAGGGAGGGAGGGAGGGAGGGAGGGAGGGAGAGAGAGAGAGAGAGAGAGAAGAAAGAAAGAAAGAAAGAAAGAAAGAAGGGAAGGAGGGAAGGAGGAAGGGAGGGAGGGAAAGAGAGAGAGAGAGAGAAGAAAGGAAGGAAGGAAGGAAGGAAGGAAGGAAGGAAGGAAGGAAGGAAGGAAGACCCTGTCTTCTTGGAGGCGAGGAGGAAGACAGCCAAAGAATGGCAGGCAGTGTCCAGCACAGAGCAGTGCCCCCCAGGGTCTGTGAGAGCAGAGAAGCTCTGTGTAGAAATAAAAGGGCAGGTAGAAAGTTGCAATTCCAAAGTTTGAAATCATGTGGTATGAGCCTCAGGGGAGAAAGGTACTAGGAACCCAGGAGTCCAGGAGATTGGTTTACAATTGAGAGAAGGTTGCTCACGCACTGGGGACTGCACTGGAGACCACGGTCCCAGCTTCCTGCATAGCGTCTCTGCCTTCTTCTTAAAGACAGGGTCTCTCACCGATACAGCTCACTGGTTGACTGCACTGACTGGCCACTAAGCCTTACAGGATGCTCCTGTCTGTCCTGGCACTGGGATTTCAGGGGCAAGCTGCCACTGGGGAGGCTTTTTATGGGGATGCTTGATGATCCAAAGCCCTCACGCACTCTTCTGAGGGAGCCATCTCCCCACCCCTTATCCCTGAAAAGTGGAATAATTTGGCTTTTAGGATGAGAATCATCTCTTTTTTGCACTAGGCAGACCTGTTGAGAGGTTGGAGGAGTAAGAGAGATGGTAGTGGCTCACCCTTAGCTGACACTTTTGGTGGCAAATGATCATGTTCTGGAGAGATATTGAATCTGGAGGGCAGTCATCAGCCTTTCCTGACAGATTGAATCCAGGGTGTGAGAGAAATGTGAAGAATTATCCCCACGTCCTTAGCCTGAGCAACCAGAAGGGGGAGGGTTTCACCAGCTGAGATTGAGAGGGCAAAGGGCCTGGGGTGAGTTCTGAAAAGCGGTGCTGGGACATGTTGAGACGGATGAGAGGTACCACCAGGCTCCAGATGAGACGATGAGGGGTACCACCAGGCTGCAGTTGAGACGGATGAGGGGTACCACCAGGCTGCAGTTGAGACGGATGAGGGGTACCACCAGGCCAGAGCTGAGTAGGCATTTGGAGATGTAAGCCTGGAACTCGAGAGAGCATGAACATGGTAGATAACTAAATCTGGAAATTATTTGTCTTAGCTATCTATACGACAAGGAACCACAGGAGCTCAGAAAGGATCGAGGGTAGGGACAGCAGAGACAAGGATGAAGAACCAAGACACAGACTAAGAATCAGAAAGAGGTGTAGGAATTAGCATGGGTCATCAGTGTGGCTGGCATACATAGACCACCAAGAAGCCAAAAAGAATGTCAAGGGGGCATTGTTTATCCTGTGATACGAAGACAGTACAGACATCCTCTGTCACCCAGGAAATGCAGAGGAGTAGAGAGAGGCCTTCTAGCCCCGGTTATCACATCAGCCTCCTGCCCTGGAGAAGGGACGAGTCCCTCCAGCTGTCTGGTTCTCAAGGCAGGGAGCGATGAGCAGGGTGGAAATAACGCTTTGAACAGCATGGCCATGCTCCCCTGACCCTTCTGTGACTCTAGCTACATTAAACCAGTCCTAAATAGCCCTTTGGGATCCCAAGCAGATAAAATGTCTTCCTCCTTTGTTTCATGTGCCACTCAGGACCTCTTGAATTCTCGCTGTTTTTATTAGGAATTCCTTATCCACCAATAATCAACACACAGACCCCACAACCCCTGCTGCAATGGATTGAACTGTTATTTAAGGATGATCTCGGGCACTGGGATGGCCAGCTATTGCAGGAAGCCTCCACCTTGTTAATCACTTGCCAAATGGTCACCCTCTGTTCCTCCTTCTTTCCCGGAAGCGCTATCAATCCCCGAGGCTATTTTTATAGCAAGGAGACTATGACAACATATGGAGGCCTCCCTCTGCTCTCCCAGAGCACAACAAAGTCTTGTCTTTCCTTCAGCCAGACACTTGGTGAATGCCACAGGCTTTGGGCAACTGTGAATCCTCGTGATCTGTGGGGCTGTACCAGAGAGCTGCGGTGCACACAGCAGCTGGTCCGAGAAGCATACTGACCTGATGCTTCCCATTCATGGTGGGCATGGAACCTTCTCCATTTGTCAAGCAGAGTTGGCTCTGTCAATCCCACAAGTCCCTGGGTACGTCCATATTTTTGCCTTGAACAAAGGCAATAGAAGTCTAGAAGAATGGCATTCGGAGAGAGGAGATGCGAGTTAGGGCTATTTAGACTTTTAGCTTTAAATATGTTCTCTCTTTTCGAATAAACATGAAAGAAAAAGGAGAGGGTGTGATGAACTATCAGCTTCTGGTTTAAAATCAGATTTATCTATAAACAAAACATTATTCTTTGAACAACAGGCAAATTTGAGTAGGCAATTGTGAGTCATTTATTATAGTGTCATATACTGTCTCGGATCAAGTACACCATGAGTTATGACAGAGTCCTCAAACTAATTTATATCATCATGGGAGCTAGTTACAATAATTTCCAGCCAGGCTCGAAAATGGAAAGTTCATTTGGTTGTTTGAATCCACTGCTGACGGCTGTTCTGGGAGAGCAGACACTTAGCAGCTCGATTTTTAAACGTTGTTGAAAAAAGAAAACCCTCTGTGTACTGATCAGGCTGTTTTGGCTTTGGGGAACTTTCTGCTTTTTCAAAATCCGGCCATGGCCATGTCTCTTCACCTTGGGGCACAGAGGTGGCCTTGTCTCTACACTCTGAGCTTCCTAAGTGCTGAGGACAGAGTCAGCTGGGCTCGCCGCCCTTGCCTCTCTGTGATTAAGGACCCGGATCCCGGCACATTTATCCTTCTCACTTTCTCTTTCTTCCCTGCTATTGAACAAATGGCCTTTATTGCAAAGCAATACACAAACGCGGTCAGACAGAGTCCTCCGGAGTGCCTGCCGTAGTCGTTGTCATGGTACTGTTGTTGCCATCTCCTCTCATCTGCAGGCTTGACCATGGGGAGATATGATGGGCTGACCCAGCGTGTGCTTCACACCTGTATCCTCCACCCATGCCTAAAGCATCTCACCCTCCATGGGCCCTTCTGAGGCTTCGCTTCAGGGCTGAAAGGGCCAGATGAGGAGTGGAAAGGTGGTCATTTGAGTGTGTAGGAACGTTCTTCACGGCCACCACCAGTTGGGCTACATAAAGCAGCAGTAGCCAAGTGGCCCCATGGGCAGACCCAGCACTGCCCTTCATGTCCCTCCAGGAGGGGCCCTCTTACCCTCAGGGCCTGTCGGTCAGTTCTTTGCTTGAGTGCATATCCTTTGCTTAGGGATTCCAAACCAAACACGCTGGTCAGTCACTCTCTTAGTTGCCTGGTACTTGCCTATCTCAATGAGATGTCGTGGGCAAGGGAGGACAAGTGAACATTAATTGAAACCCAAATATACTCACACTCTTGCTGGTTCCCAATCCTTCTGTGTCTGCTCTCTTGACAAGGATATTGAGAGACTTGGCATTCTGCTATTGACTCTCCCTTAAGAATACTAGATCCTTGGGATTCTGTTTATTTTCAATAGACTGTGTCTGACCAGAAAGTCTACATAAATTGACAAATTGAAGGAAAATATTTGTATTTGATTAAAAATATTTATACCTTTAGGATTTTGTTTGCAGTATGTCTTCAGATCACTATCAACCTAAGCCAGGGAAGGGTCATTCCTGTATTGCTCCCGCAGGGGAATAAACCAAACCTTTAAACACTGCCTTTTTCTATCCTTGGATGTCTACACCCTACCTCCCACCTTGCCCACAGCACTTGACAATTTTGTATTTGTTCCAGGGATTTCCATACTCTCCCCTGGTTTTGTGACTTTGATTGGTAACCATAAAGATCTGTATCTTACCTAGTTCGAGGTGTAAAGGGTCCTTGTAGACACTGATGGTTTCTCAGACAATCCTGTATGGGACCCTCCCACTAGGGATGCCTGTTCCCAGTGGAACCAGCCCTTTTCCTCATGCATAGGACCTTGGCTTAATTGCGGAGACGCTGGTGGTTCTGTTTGCAGACTTTGCTTTTCATTAGCAGTCTGGTGGTGACAGCAAGAACTAGCTGTTTTCTTCTGTCACTGCTCACAGGAATGGCGCTGACTGCACAGAGGTGGCATGAGGCCTCAGGGATGGCAACAGCGTCACCAGCGTGGCCTCAACTCCAGCCCTCGATTGTCACAGCAGCAGGTCACACCTCTAAGAATGAGACTATTGCTGATTAGTGGGCCTGGTTCCCTGGGCGGGCTGTGGGGGAAAATGCCATGGTGTGTCTGCATCAGCTTCTCAACAATTACATTTTTGGCTGCCTACTGACCCCTTCCACACAGGCGACTTTTTGTCTCCGTGATAAAGAATGCCATCTTCATAATAGGGTTCTCACAGGTTTCTCCCCGTGTCTGGAACTTCCCACCACCCCACTCTCTCTCTTCGCCCCTCTGCGTTCTTTCAGTCCTGCGGAATAAAGGCTCCGTGTTTTATTTCCTGAGACTTTCATATTCTCAAAGAACAATCTGCTCAAAAGAAAATGCATATCAAGGACTCCCCCTCGATGAGAGCTTGAACCCCCAGCCTCTGGTGGCTTTCTCACCTGGGAAATGGGCCCTGTAGTGTTATTCACCTCATAGCATTGTCTTTAGGATAAGACTGTGTGTAGGCTTGGTTGCTTGCTCAGGGAGTGGAGTACTTGCCTTGCAGACTTGAGAAGCTGATTTGGAATCCCTGCAGCCCAGGTAAGGATGGTGCAGTAGCGTGTGTCTGTGCTCCTGGTACTCGTGTGTCAAGGTGGAGAATCCCAGGATCCTGCAGGTCCAGCTAGCCTGGTAGACACAATAAAAGAGAAGCCCCTGCCTCAGACAAGGTAAGGCCTGGCACCTGAGGTTGCTTTTGGGCCTTCACACACATGTGCTGGTTTGCTCTGTTTCTGTCTCCTTTTTGTTTTTCGTACTCACACAAGAAATAATGCATATAAAATACTCAAAAGAATGCCCAATATGCCACCATCACCCGGTAGAGTCCCCATCATCAATATCTCATTCAGCACCAACATCCCCGGGAGGACACTCGGTCTACAAGCAAGATCCTCCTGGTGTTTGATCTTGCCTTATCATTTCTTAGATCCTACAGATCACGACCTCCATCTCCTCTGAATCTAATGTGATACCAATTTCTGCTTTCTGTTTTTCCCTTTCAGTACTTGGAATCAAACCTAGAGAATTAGTGTGTGTTAGGCAAGCACTACTCCTAAGCAGCACCCGAAGTCCCCTCACTTTAGGGATAGGGTCTCTCTAAGTTACTCAGGCTAGACTTGAACTCACTCCAGCTTAGGCTAGCCTTGAACTTGGAATCCTCCTGCCTCAGCCTCCATGGTAGCTGCACCACAATGCTCAGGCCCCCTTTTGTAGAACGATGATCATTATGTGCTTTCTTTTCTGGCATGTTCCATTCGCTGGAGGGAAGCCTTCTTTTCTGGCATGTTCCATTCGCTGGAGGGGAGCCTTCTTTTCTGGCATGTTCCATTCGCTGGAGGGGAGCCTTTGAAAGCAGTGTTATAGAGGTTCTTGCCTTTAATCCATAGGACAGCTCCACAGGGCACCAACACTTCCTTCCAATTTACATTTGAAAACCTTCCAGGTCAGAAAGACTGTGTTGGGTTTAACACAACCAATCAATCAATAAGAGCCTAGCCCAGTTCCCAAACCCAAACCCAAGTCTTCTGACTCCAAGTCCAGTATAGCTTTGTTTTGGTTTTCTATACGGAGTCGTGTGTGTGTGTGTGTGTGTGTGTGTGTGTGTGTGTGTGTACAATAGCCTCTAATTTTCTGAAATTTTTACCAAGGAGCCAACAAATTCTAAGTTCCCCTAATGGTAGATATTAGTTCTGAGTTTGGTTTTTTTTTTTGTTTTTTTGTTTTTTGGTTTTGGTTTTTCGAGACAGGGTTTTCTCTGCAGCTTTAGAGCCTGTCCTGGAGCTAGCTCTTGTAGACCAGGCTGGTCTCGAACTCACAGAGATCCGCCTGTCTCTGTCTCCCGAGTGCTGGGATTAAAGGCGTGCGCCACCACCACCCGGCTGTTCTGAGTGTTTGTCTAGTCTCCCCAGGTTAGGCCTTGAACTTCCTCTCTGGCATCTCACTAGATGTAGAACCAAAGGTCGTGATAATAGAAATAAAGCTTTATTGAGATGAATAGTCATTCTGCAGGAGGAAGCACAATGCAGGGTACCCTGTCTAGTGAGAACATGTCCTTTGGGATTAAAGGGGGAGGGGCAGATGTTGCTACCCTCACCCTCTGGTCTCCTTGACAATGCCTCTTCTGAGAGACTCCTTTCCCATTCATAAGGCCCTGAACCATCAAAGGCCTGACATTGCCCTCAGGTCACCAGACAAACTCTCACCCTGTGACCGGCACCCCCACCCCCAACCCCTGGCAAAAAACCAAACCCACAAAAACCCTTGCTTTCCTTGGCTTACTTCACTTTCTCCCCCTCAACATCCCTGAGTTTGAGAAGGAACTGCAGGAAAGAGAACACGCAGGAACTCCTGCAGTAGACCTGAGCTCGCGGAAGTCAGGAAAACACTGACTCTTCCGGTCGGCACAGTTGACAACAAGTGTAAGTCTCACACCCTTGACTGGCTGCAAGCTCCAAAGCTGCGCTTCTAACTGCCACCGTGTTGCTGAGCCAGACACCGGCACGTGATCGTCCTCTGTGGAAATACCAGATTTGAGCTGGGGAGTCTTCTAGTCTCAGATATATACAGGGGAACTCTCAGTACATTGTCGCCAGTCCCGATGACATATTCCAAATCCTCCGGAAGTGTTTTGACAATGTGCTCAACCACTTTCACTTTCACTTGGACTGACCGTCAGGGATTAGTGTGCTCTTGGGAGTTTTGTGGGGTTAAAGACACTGGAGACACATATGCAGTCAAACATCCCAGGTATGTCTAAACCGTCAGTTCCTACCCAGTCTGCACGTGCCTTCAAAGAATGTTTTGCTAAGGAGGTCAAAAGGATTCGATTTCTTCTCATCTGCAGAGACAAGAGTGGAAAACTACTTTTTTTTAGATTTGAAAGAGAATTTAATCACAAGGTTTTGTTTCTTTCTCTTTCTCTCTTTTTACTTTCAGCCTAGAGAACAGGGGCCTTTGCACCAAAGGACAGAAGAAAAGAGGGTCTTAGCGGAGGGCTCCCAGGCTGCTGTACATTGAGCAGGCAGCATGGTGGGGCCAGGAAGTACCATCAAGACAAATGTTCCTGGTGGCAGCTGTGGGGAGGGGGAAGCAGTGCAAGGTCATTTTTGTGACCTGGACACTAGAGAGCTAACTACTGGGAAGCGCATTTGACTCCCAACCATAAGCTAGGGCAAAGCACAACTTTTGCGTGAGGGAATTTTGTCATTCTGAGGGAGAAAGAGACCAAGATGTGTATTTTGTCGCAGACTCGTAAACACAGTCTTCTAAGAAAAGAACATCTCATCAAATGCTGCAGGGATTCCGTAGTTGTAATATCGTTGCTCTGCAACTGATAACCGGAGGGATCAGACTTGGGCAGACAAGATTCAAGTCTGTGATCTCATCCCTTCCCTCTGTCTGCCACCACACACGGGCTGCTTGTTAATGGCGCTGGGTGGTAGCATCTGAATTTGGTCCCAGTGGATCCTTAAGTCTGTAAAAGTGTATTGTACTCACGAGTACCATTCTGATCTTGAACGTGTGAGCATTGTTGCAGGAATTGTGACGGGCAAGAGGATCTGACTTTTAACAGGGTGTGAGCCGTGACAGCAAAGAGTTGAGGGTGGCTTTGGTTTCTACTGTAATGTTAGTGAATCTTTCCACATGAGAGTATGGTGACCCTCGGTGAGTGTCCACCACAGTCGATGAAGTGTTCACTCCAACTGCTACCTAAGGATCTGTGTGTGTGTGAGGACATGTGTGTACAAGTGCGTGTCAAGCGCATGTGTGCAGGGACGCTAGAAATCAACCTCGGGAATCGTTCGTCAGGCGCTGTCCACCTTGGTGTCAGGCATGAAGTCTTAGCTATACTGGTTGACCAGCAGTCTCCAGAGATCTTCCTGACTCCTGCTCCCCAGGGCTGGGATTACAAGCACAGCACCATGCCTGGATTTCTGGGGATCAAACTTGGATCCTTGTTCACTTTACTGATTTCTTTCTCTTTCGGCCTTTCGGCCTACCTGACCTTTTTATGTGACATTCCATGTAATGGATAGCAAGGTTAATGACCCACAGTGCAGATTTATTACTTTAATGTTATTTCTGGTGCAGCTTTTTACATTGTACAAAATGTGTACAAAGTTATGTAATAAGACCTGAGGGTTTAGGGAGAAAGGGCGCAAACGTGTACTGCCCCACCCAGGCTATACAAACCTGAGAGTTACATTCTCTCCTTTCAGCAACTGCCCAGCACTCAACTTCTGGAGCATATATTTTATAAGGATTTATGAATGACTCCTTCTGTTATCTTAACTAAAAAGAGCATAACAATCTTCTTCCTCAAAAAAATCCCTTGAACCCTGTTTTTAAGAAAGCACAAGACATGAAATTTATGCATATTGAATTTTACTTCTTCCACTAAAAATAAATATGACACTCTGCTAGGGAATGCATTTGAAGTGTGAAAATATAACTGTCAACATTGGAGATGCAATGAAGTATTAAAAAGAATTTCCATTTTGTTTTGGATCTTTTAGCAAAATGCCATTTTTTTTTTAAATCATCAAAGGCGTTATTGCTCCTAAGTCCTGCTATGTCCTTCTGTTTGGGTTTGATTGGCCAAAGAACGAGGCTATTTCTTGAGTTTGACTGTTAGAAAGATTACGTCTTGGGGCTGGAAAGATATCTCAATGATTAAAGCCTTGACTGTTCTTCCAGAGGACACAGGTTTGATTACCAGCATCTGTATGGTGGCTCACAATGGTCTGTTACTCTCAGGCCACAGGATCTGCGGCCCTCTTTTGGCTTTTGAGGGCACCAGACACCCACATAGTGCATAGACATATATATAGGCAAAGCACCCATACACACAACGTTTTTTAAAAAAATTAAAAACCATAGAAATATTCTGTTTTACAAGACACCTGACGAAGGGTCCCTGTGTCTTTTCATTTTTCTTTGTTTGTCATATAGCCAGTGGGGTTTCATTAAATAATTTTGTAATCCTTTTCCTTTCTAAAAGGGATTTTGAAAGAAGTTAATGGAGCTTTCCTGAACTACCTGAGTTTCTCTGTCCTTTATATTAGCCCATCTATCACCATAGATCAGCAATACTTATTATAAAGGCCAAGTAAATTAATCCATATAATTTTCAGCCAAGTTTTCCTTGGCTCCATTCTGTATGACAGACAAAATAAGTAATCGTTAGGTTAGCTTTCTCCCTGTAGCTCACCTTTGGGTACCTGAGATTTCAAAGATCCCATTACCTAGGCTCTGCTTAGCATTATAAATGATGTCGTTCATTTTCACAACAGGGAATCAGATCTCACCCCAGTAGGCTGAACCTGTTATGTGTCAATACAGGTGAGACTCAGTTAAAGCTGTCTTCAATACCACCTGTCCACGAAGAGGCCTAATGATGTCACACTGAGGCACCAGGAATCCCTTAGGGGGTGGGGCTGTGCTATGTTAGAGCCTGGGCAACTGATAATGTGCTGCTGCAGCAGGTCCAGCTGCTGCTGGTGGTCAGGGCTGCACACATTGAGCACTCTGGTCCAGAGCATACAGAAGCCACAGCATAGGAAGAGTCGATGACAAACTTGCTCTGGTTTATAGTTGTGTACAAATATATTCGCATCCGAGTTTCGGCTACGGAAAGCAAGGAAACTTGTTCTCCAAATGTATGGAAGGCATGTGCCCATCTTATTTTCCCGTGAGATGATGAACTTAGACGGGTTCAGCGAGAGGGACGTTCTCGTGTGCTTTGGGTTATAAACCTTACCCCTCCCTGTTATTGTTGTGGTAACTTAGAATTTTATTTTTAAAGAGTGGTGTGGTTAGTCGTTTCCGCTCCACTCCACCACATCCCGCAGACATTTCACTTTTAAAGTAAAATCACCCTTCTTGCATTTAAGCAATGGAAACTTGTTCAACTTGCCAAGCGTGGGTTCGCCATCCCTGAGACAATTTTTTCAAAGGACTGGAAATTCTACACAATTTATGGTACTCTCAAAGATCTTTTCCAAGGTTTGATATTGAAGGAGTAGGCATTACCTTGCAGCTGAGGGCATCCATTTGACCCTGTCTGTCAAGAAGTTACATCTGAGCTTTCTTTCCACACACTTTCAACCTCCTCATGTGTGAGTTCAGTTTATTTGTCTCTGACTCTTAGCATAACTGGTGCACCGTCCACAGCAGCATCAATGATAGAAGCCAAGTATAACAACTGCTGAATGATTGTACAGGTGTAAGTTCACTTAATTATCTTTATAAGAAAAACTTATCTTTTTGAAAAAAAAAAACAGAGGTTTCTCCTGAATATCCTGAAAGATCCCATGACCCCCAGGTTAATGATTTTCAGCGTAGATTTAGCCTGGAAAACTCCAAAGCCTAAATGCTTCCTACTGTGTTTTTGCCTTTATTAAAATGTGTTCTTTAAAGAGTTTTCTGTGTTTGGCACAGAAAAGACATAACAGCCAAGCCAGGACTGAGGAGGTAGAAACTCAATATTATTAGTGTGTAAATATTTACACAGCAAAAAAAGGCTACCAAAATAAAAATTGCGTTTATGTAGTTTAGGGCATGGGTTATATAATCTATTTTCCTCTGAAAATTGGAGGTGGATCTCAGAGCTCCTTGAAATTAAGACCTAATGCCTCAGAAAAACAGCTTGGTTGAGAGGACATGTTGGGTGTGTGATTTACTCTGTTATGGGGTTCTGTTGAGGGAGTCCTTTCCAGGATTACTCTCCGTGTTGGTAGGACAGACTAACACTGTGGCTCAGTAGCCACCAGCCACGTGTAAGCATGGTTAGTATAGCTGAGGAATGGAGCTTTTGAATTTTAAGCAGCTGTCATCTAAACAGCCACACGTGACTAGTGAACACCCAAACTGAACAGCACGAGGTATAGGAGACAGGAGAGTTGAGTAACTAGAGGCAGTAGCCAGCCGCCAGCCATGGACCTGACCTGAGCACAGAAAGAATCCTTCGTCAGAGCTCATAGGACATTTATGGAGTCATTAAGAAGGTAGGGGCAGCTGGAAGAGGGTTAGCCTCATGGCTGTATGAGAGAAGCAGATTGGGAGATGGATCGATGCAACATTTGTAGGCAGTATTTCATGCATGCACACATGGCTACAGGAAGACCGTTGGCATGACTGGACTAGAGTGAGCAAGGCAGGAAGGGAAGGAAACGAGATTAGGCAGGAGAATTTATTGACTATAGGGATACTAGGAGCTGTGCAAGTTATGTCAAACTTGGGATTGTGTGATGACAAGCCTTTAGAAGGTGCTAGAAGGAAAGTGGAGAATGTGGTTGAACTATGTAAATGACCACTTGAGTACATTCCAGAGGCCAGTTAAAGAGTTAGAGGACCTGTGAGTTCAAGGTGTTCCTGATGCCGGTGCAGTGATGGCCCAGACCAGAAGAGCAGCCCTGGCTATGGGGACTAGGGGAGAGTGTCCGGAGAGCTGTTTGGAAGGCAGTTAACAGGATTAACTGTTAACTGGGTGGATGAGCTATATGGTGTGGAAGAAAGAAGGAATTTGGGGTGACTCTATTTTTCCGAATTAATCAGTATTTTTTTTTTTGATTGAGAAATGCTGAGTGAGTTCCCAAGGTTGTGTTTTGAGCATGTTAAACCAGTTTCCTATCAGACTTTTGGGGTGGGGGTGGGGCTGCTATGTAGACAACTGAAGATGTGCCCCTGGTGTTTCTTATGATGTGGGAATTCGTGGTTTCGGGTCTTGGAGGGAAGCGAGAAGCCAGAGGAGGAGGAGAAGCTAAATGAGAGTGGGGCAGAGGTCTTAGGAACATGAAGCTAGAGGCTCCCTTTGGAGGAAGGGAGTCAATCGTCGGGAGGAACAAGCTATCCTGGACATGCCGTTATTAAACCTGAAAGCTGAGACCAGCACAGAGGGATCAAGAGCCTGGAGACAACGGCACATTCAAGCGCTTCCGTGTGGTTCTGGGGTGGGGTGGGGAAGGAGAACTCCTGGCTCAGTGAGGTACAGCCAAGGCTACAGGGTGAAGTCACACGACAGGATGGCTTTGTCACAGGGTAAGTCAACTGTCACCTGCTCTTCGTATGTGAAGGTATTTGGGGGCCATTTAATCAAACTTCATGCCTCGGGGTTGAATAACAGAGTGGGAAGTGTTGACTTAAATTGTTTTTTCAAGCCAGTATAAATGTCAGAATTCAGGAGAAATGTGTGCTGAGGAAAAGATTTGTTCATTTTAGAAAAGGGGAACTCTTTCTGCTTTTCCTCATTTGCCTGTGAGCACTTGCCCTACACAGTCATCTTACCTGCGATTCTGCACATGTGGGCGTCCCATAGACATGTCGCACCCCAGTTTTCAACTCTGAAAACAGCCAGGGCTGCTCTGGTTGGTGTTTATTTCTAGGCCATTCACGTTTTCAACCATTCAAATGCTTGCTTTAAAAAGCAAGATCTTTTCAAATGATTGTTATTGACTTATAATGTGCCAATACATAGAAGGAGCTTGGAGAACCCTTCCTTGGATGATTATCCCAGAGATAATTCCCCCTCCTGGCGTCCCTTTTCATGTCACTAATTCTCATCTGACAAAGTCAAAAGGACAAAGAACACCAAGACCTGAATCCATCAGACTCCCATGCTAGAAACTCTGATCTGATGGGGGGAGGAGCTGGGAGATAGTTAGATAGGAAAAGTGCTCATTCTGCAAGCAAGAGGCCCTGAGATCAATCCCCAGGACCCATGTTAAAAAAAAATGTGTCAGTGTTCTAGAAAGATGGCTGAAGAGTTAAGAGCTCTTGCTGCCAAAGATCTGAGTTCTGTCTCCAGTGCTCACATCAGGTGGCTCACAAATACTTTAACTCTAGCTCCAAGGGAACCTATGCCTTCTTCTGACATCCATGGGTACCCAAAACACACACACACACACACACACACACACACACACACACAAATAATGCAAGGCAAATCACTGGGGAGATGGAGACAGAAAGAAAGATCTTTGAATTTTGCTACTTTGCGAGCCAAGCCTACTTGGCTAGCTTCAGACCAAAAGATCCTGCCTCCAAAAGGAGTTGGACAATGCCTATAGATGCCCACACATTGTCCTCTGACCCCCACACACGTCTCCACAGTTGCACGTGTATCCTTACACAGCACACAAACATACCTGCATTCACTCATGTACAGAGAAACTCAGGCCTCCACACAGAGGGTGTAGTGGCTGAGGGAGAAATGTTCCCCATGGTCTTGGACATATGAACACTTGGTCCCCAGTTGGTACCACTGTTTGGTGGGATTTAGGAGGTGTGGCCTTGCTGGAGGAAGAATGTCATTGGGGGTGGGCTCTGAGAGCTTAAAGCCTCACTTCCTTTTGACTTGGTTTTTCTGCTTCACGCTGTGGTTGAGAATGTTAGCTCTCAGCTTCCTGCCCCTCCACCATGCCTGCCCACCATGATGGACTCAACCCCCTGGAACCATAAGTCATATAAAATATTTTTGTCTATGTTTCCTTAGTCATGTTTCTATTTAAAAACACAATAGCCAGGCGGTGGTGGCGCATGCCTTTAATCCCAGCACTCGGGAGGCAGAGGCAGGCGGATCTCTGAGTTCGAGGCCAGCCTGATGTACAAGAGCTAGTTCCAGGACAGGCTCTAGAAACTACAGGGAAACCCTGTCTCGAAAAACCAATAAATAAATAAATAAATAAATAAATAAATAAATAAATAAATAAATACACAACAACAGAAAACTAATATAGAAGTGTTACTCTTTTAAAAAATAAATGAACCTTTTTATCATTTATAAAAAAAATAATTCCTCACCATGTTTCAACTCCAAAATCTCAATCATTGGCCACAAAACATTCATTCCCCCATTAAAAGATTTAAGGGCATCCCCAGGCCTGCTCCTGAAGTGTCAATAGTAGTTGCCTAAACAGATACACTTAGATTTCCTCCCGTGAGTCCTGCTGATGAAGGAGAAGTCCAATGCTATAGGCCCATGACTTCCCCCTCTCTCTGTGTGTTGGCCACAGTGGCCCCATTGTTGAAGGTCTCCAGGCATCAATAGTCAGTGTTGGAGCACACTCCAGTTTCAGCTCATGGGCCCGTGGTATGGAAGAGACTTCCCCTTCTGACACTTGTGCTCAAGCTGCTGCCTCTTCACCCCAAATACCCCTTACTCCAGCTCCCAACCGCTTCTTCCATCTGAGAATCCAAAGGTGTCAGATGCAGCTCAGGAGCAGGTCTCTCTCTCCCGCAACAGTACTCTTGGCCCTGGGGTCATTTCTGCCTTAGCACAAGCTCTGATCTTGCCCATGAAGTGCTTGTTTGATCCTCTTGCTTCCCTCTCAGGGAAATAATCCAATTCCCCCACCAGATCTACAGAGCTAGGCGCCCCAGGTCACATGCTGGCACTGATCTTTCTTCGAGTTTTCCCTGTGCCCCTTTAAGAGTTTACAATCCTGTACATGGAGTGCTTTTCTTCAGAGAGTTAACACCTTGATTTCTGGGTATTCACAAGGTTCCTTAGCTCCCCATGACCCTTGCTTGCCACAGATTCTCTTGGCCATTATTTTCACTTCGATGCTTAAGAACTCCTGTTGATAGGAAGAGCTCTCAGTAAGAATAGCCAAGAGAACTCGGACGAGCTCAGGTTGACCAGGACGCTGGCCTTTCTCCTGGTTTATAATCCTCCAGGGCTGCTACAGTGAGCTATCTCACGAGCCTCGGGATGACTGAGGTTCGAAGCTCCCTTGGCCATGCCAGAGGGGCACTCCTGATTAGGAGTCTGTCATCTTACTGTTACTGTAAAGCTCAAAGTATAAAGGAGGGGACAGGCATTAACAAGGTCATGTGACACAGTCATTACCAGAGGTCAACGCTGCATGACTGACCTTGTGAAATAAGTTCTCAGCTTCTCTCTCACTTGACAGGTTCAATTGTCATTTAACAGACTTTCTTCATGGGAGGCACACGCATGCTTCCAAGCATGGATGAATGCTTTGGGACTGGACGGACAGGGGTTAGAATTAAACACGTTAAAGAATCGGTACTTTAATGAGTTTACTAATAAATATGTACTACCACAAAATAGTTAGAAAACAAGCTATTCTGAATAGTTATTATTTATATGTAGTCACATTGATACATTATTCAGAGATTTCTGAGATTGTTGGGAATCTCTTTATGAAGGAGTTATGTACACTCTCACGTCATCTCACCTAACATGTTAACAGAGAGTTACACACACTCTCACGTCATCTCACCTAACATGTTAACAGTTACACACACTCTCACGTCATCTCACCTAACATGTTAACAGAGAGTTACACTCTCATATCATCTCACCTAACATGTTAACAGTTACACACACTCGCACGTCATCTCACCTAACATGTTAACAGTTACACACACTCGCACGTCATCTCACCTAACATGTTAACAGAAAGTAGTATCTGGTTCAACTTTATTTGACGGCATCTCTTACATTTGGAAGCATTGCCAAAGTTTCATGTTAAGCAAACCACCTCTTTAGCCGTGCCTGCTGCATAAACATCCGAGGACACATGGCAGCTGCTCGCTTGGTGTTTGCCTTCACACCTACAAGATCAGCCCTTGCGTGATTCACCCTGCTCCTCCTGTCCCTGTCAGGAAGAAGCCAGAGGTGCACTGCTTCTGTTTCCATGGCACCACACCACAGCTGCAGAAAGAAAACCAGGAGAGGGCCCTCAGCCTTTATCTTAGTTCCTGCCCCATAGAGAAGCCTCTTACCAAGTATTTCCACCTCCTTAACCCATCTGGAATTCTCCCGAAGGCCCTCGTTTCAGTAGATTCCAGAGACTTCTGGCAGCTACTGCTTGCTTTTGCAGGTTTCCAGCCAGAAAATAAAAAAAAAAAAAAACGGTAAAGGAATGACAGACACGGTCAGATGTGAACCTTCCCGTCCCTTCCTTTCTAAATGAGTAACAGTGACCTACCGATGGAAGAATGGAGCTAACCAGAGTCCTTTGGGGTTTTCTGGAGTATACGGAAACTCCACATTCTTCCAACCAACTTGTGGCTTGCTAGCACATTCCTCTGCGATGATGTGGAGAAATCCTGGTGGTCAGGCTAGGCTTTGTCGGCTGGGGTGGGGACTGCTGTTTAAAAATACACTTAATTATATTCTTTTTCTGCTGTGACACTGACACCATTTTTAGCCCACTACAAAGACTGTGATTTTCATTTAAATCACATCCATTATCTTATTGACCTAGTTTTTATTTGGTAATCAAAATGTTCTATTTCTAGATGGCTTAGCCTGGAATCTTTTTTTGGTCTTTGAAAGGTTATGAACCCTTTGTGCAGTTTTTTTCCCCTTTCCATCTCTGTGTACAAATGAACTACATCTGGATTCACATAGTAGCAAATAGTATGATATTGGTTGCTTTGAGAGATATGAGTTTTTTTGTTTTGTTTTGTTTTGGGTTTTTTTTTTTTTTGCTTAATTTCTTACACGTCATGGAGACAGGGTTTGCCATAGTACCTCACTTCTGTTCCCTCTACTTGGACAGCGAATAGTGAGGCTTAAATCCTATTTCTAATTTTTTAAAAAAAGCAAAAAACAAAACTTGACATAGAGTGCCCATTCTACCCTCTGCTTTCTCCTGTATCCTGCTCCTCTTCTGGGCTTCCCCCCTCCCTACCTCTGCTGTGAGTCTCAGAGACTATTCACTAATGCTGGCTCTCACATCAATTTGAGACTTGGAAGATCCCGTGTGCTAGACCTTTGCCACACCCCTCCCTTCTCTTTCTCCCGCCCTCTAGAAATGGCCCTGAGGCCCCGTTCTGTCAGTTCCCGTTCATTCATATCTAGTCAGGGTCTTGAAACACTTTCTGTTCTACCTTTTTTTTTAAAGTTCCCCTTTTAAGTATTTATTTTTATCTTGGGGTTGAGGACAGCATTTGCCATGGCACACGGTTAAAGTCATAGGACAACTTGCGGGAGCAAGTCCTCTTCTTCCACCAGGAGAACCCTGGGGATTGAACTCAGGCTGTCCAGCTTGAGGCAAAGTGCATTTACCCTTCAAGCCACCTTGCTGGTCTGGTCCTAAGACCTTTACTTAATACCATTTCTTACTGTCTGTTGTGGAATATTATTTTAGCTGAGCAAAGATGTGTTCCATTTATTTATGCTGCAGAATATTAGCTTTAAGTGTGTAAAGGTATGTTGCTTTTGTTTATGCTGCATTTGAACAAATGCATTTAAACAATAATGTAAGGATGTGCATTTAATTATGTAAAGATGTGTTGCCTTTCCTTCACCTTGCCTGCCTAAGGCACCTCATTGATCTAATAAAGAGCTGAAAAGCTAATAGCTAGACAGAGAAAGAATAGGCAGGGCTGGCAGGCAGAGAGAATAAGCAGGAGAAATGTAGGCTTGGGAGAGGAGAGAACAAGAGGAAGATGGAGAAGAGAATGAGGAGAAAGAAGGGAACATGCCCAGAGCAGGAACCCAGGCAGTGGCCAGACAGACAGGCCCGAGAAGCAGTGAAAGTAAGACATGCAGAATTACGAAAAGTAAAAAGCCTCAAGGCAAAAGGTAGAGAGAGAGAAACAGGTTAAGTTAAATGAGCTAGCCGGTAATGTGCCTAAGCTAGTCTGAGCATTCATAACTAATAAGAAGTCCCCGTGTCATGATTCTGGAACTGGTTGGAGACCCCAAAGAAAAAGCCTGGCACAACTGTCCTTGATTCAAGAAGGCAGCTTCTGCTTCATCGTCAGGCAACGAGTCTAGTCTGAAAAGTTTGGGGTTTAGCATAAGCCACATCTTGTTTTGTGGCACCGTAACTGAGTCCCCCTAAGACTCTGAGATGCATTAGCAGCAGAATCAAGTCTCGGGGTCCACACCTCATCACTCTCCTTGGCTAGGAATGCCTGTGGATGCTGTGTCTAGCTTCCTGTAGGCAACCCTTCTTTCAGTCATCGTTAGCGGTAGCAAACGCTGGTATGAAAGCGTTTTATTGAAATGTTGGGTGTGATATGAACTCATTTAATCCCAGCTCTCAGGAGGCAGAGGCAGAGGCAGGCAGAGCTCTGTGAGTTGGAGGCCAGCCTGGTCTACAGAGTGAGTGCCAAGCCAGCTGAGCTACATAGTAAGACCCCGTCTCGATACGAAACAAAATCCTGTCCTGTGAGGTGATGGAAATGCATGTGTCATTTTTCTGTGCGAAGACACAGGAGCTGCAGATCCCCTTACTGGGTGGCTGGGGATTTTCCCAGGAATGGCATTGCTGCAGGTCATTTCTGTTGATGTTTTCATTCCTGAGAAGTGGCAGATGACAAGGACATAGACTACTCAAGCTCGAGTTCCTTCCTGCCTGCTTGGAGTCTCCCTTTTAATCAGGAAACTGCATTCAAAGCTGCGTCCTGAACTCTGCCCAGCACATCAGCTTGGACAGGAAGGACAGGGAATTCCTACTGGTAGCAGCCCCCAGGGAGCTGGGGAGTAACTTGAGGTCAGATCCATCTTCACAAGGACACATTTGAGCTTTGGGGGGACTGCCCTTTAGTTTTCTGAGTTTTTCCTGTTTGAAGCCAGACACAACCCAAGGCGTGGATTCCACTGGGCCAGCATTTTCACACTGTGGGGTTTTATGATCTAACAAAACCAAAGCCATGATTTTTGGGGGTTTTGTTGATGGTTTTATTTTTTTATGTTTTTAATTTTTGAGACAGATCTTACTATCTATCCCCGGCTGATCTGGAACTCATTGTATAGACCAGGTTAGCTTCCAGCTAACAGAGGCTTGCCCCATCAAGTTCTGAGATTCACCAGACCCTGCTGAAAAGAAAAAAAAGTGTTTGGAGCTCTGGAGAGATAACTCAGAAGTTTAGAGCACTGACTGCTCTTGTGTGTGATTCCTACACCAACATGGTGTCACTCCAGTTCCAGGGGATCTGACACCATCTTCTGACCTCAGACCAGGCACACATTAGTGCACATCTACACATGTAAGCAAAACATTCCTAAATGAAAAAAAAAAAACTAAAAAAAATTAATCATATTTTTAATGGAATAGGCTCAACTCAATGTTAGCTTTTATCTTGAAGCAAGGATATTAAAAACGGTAAATGGTCAGATCACAAGCCTTCTGCACAAGAAAAAAAATTATTCGATATCAGTAGAACGATTCCACCTTACATCCTTGGCACATCAATCTCCAGGGAGAGTGTGGAAAGGCGACTGAAGGAGGTGATGTGTGCAGCAGTACTTCAGCGTCTGGAGCATGCCTCGTCCGTGCTCAGCCGGTGATGCTCATGCTTCTTGTCTTGGGCAGTCCCAGAGCCAGAAGGCCTGGGTGTGAATCCAGCCTTGCCACCCCATAGCTGCATGGGACCGAGCAGTTTGCTCTTTCTCTCTCTTCCTCGGGGCCACTGTTTTCTTCTCTCCTACATTGGCGATCAAGCCCAGGGTCCTGTGCATGCTGCGAGTCCCCCAACCCTGGTCACATAGGTTTGTTTTCACGAGAAAAGGAGTCAATTCAAGTAAAGGTCTTTTCAAAGAGTTATTGGCGTTTGTGATCAGTACTAGATATTACTACAGTGTATGGCTGGAGTTAGTTTGTGCTGGAAGGGACGTGCGAATAAAAATCAGGCAGGCAGAATGGGTCATAGTCTTCTGGTCTGTTTTGGCTTGGTTTGTTTGTTTTTAGAAGCAGGTTCTTTTGCTCACAGGCTGTCCTAGAACTCACTGTGTATTCAAGAATGGCCTTAAATTCCTAACCTTACCTCCACCTCTTCAGTGCTGGGATGAGAGGCCAGCAAAGCTGGCTTAGAGTCTTCCTAGCTTTTGAACTTTCGTTATCATTGAATTCATCTCTCCTCTGACCTTCAGTTCCTCTTTACGCCCTCCGTCTTTTCAATAGATCACAGCATCCTTCCTCGATTTGTTTTCACTTGGTTGCATATTCCCTGGGCACATGCGGAGGGACACTTTCCTTTGAAGCTCCCCAAAGTTCCTCTCTCCAGGTCACAGCTTCAGAGAGATTCTGTCTGTGCTGTGTGCTCCTAGCCAGCCCTCATCACTCTCTTGCCTTTGCTCCTCTAGTTTGGACTTGGGTTGATGCTCCGTCGCTCCTAATACACTGCGCATGACCCTCTCTCTCTACGGGCGCTGGGTGCAGATGACACACACACACAGCTGACCCCTGACACAGCTGAGAAGAGGGAGATGAAGTGCGCTTCTTGAGTGCCTTTCCAAGCCCAAAGGGCAAAGCAACATGTAACCAGATTTTCCCTCATCTCCCCTTCCCTGGGACAACCAATGACTTCACAGTGGAAGTCAATGGCAGCTTGACTCTGCTCAGGATGTCTTTTGGAGGAATGGGTACACCCCATCTTTAGACGCTTCCTCCCCAGTCTTACAGTGACAAACTGGATTTAATTCAATCAAGAATAATCTTTAATTGAAGTTCATGAAATAGTTATGAGAGGAACTTAAGGATAAAGTAACTAGGTGGCTTTTTTATTACACATTAGACTCCTCCTTACCAGGGCCCAGCAAGCTTGTGTCGCTGTGACTGTCTGTACTATGACAAAGGTTAACTCTTCTCTGAGCAAATGACAGCCCTTGGCCTTACCCCCAGCCGGGCCCATGTTAAACCCAGATCCATATTATACTGAGCTTGTTGGACACTCCGCAGAGGCCACCGACTCAGTGGCAGCCAACCCGTGCCAAGGTTGTGGGAGTCAACCTTCCTCATCCAGCACTCACCAGCTTGACTTCTCTCTGCTATTTATGGTCGTCCGCAGTCACGGGGTCAGCACTTGGCGCCTCCCCTATCGTCCGTCCTCAGAGGCTCCAGCTGAGCGTCATCCAGCCTTCCCCCGTGCTCTCGCAAGCCTTTCTCCTCTTTTCCTATTATGTCATCCTCAGCTTCTTTCACTTACTCTTTGACCTAATTTCGTGTGTGTGACTATGATAAGCCCAGGTCATGGGCCATCACTGAGGGACGTCAATGCAGCAACTTTGAGCAGCGGCTCACAGCCACAGGCAAGAGCAGGGAGAAATAAATGCTTGTATGCTCACTTCTTTGCTTGCGCTCTTCTCATTTCTCCACTCTTAAACCTAGGGAATGGTGCCACCCGCAATGGACTGTGTTTTCCCACATCAATTCATTTAAACACGACAATCCCTAACAGACATACCACAGGGTAGCCCACTTAAACAACCCTTCTTTGAGGTTCTCTTCCCAAATGGTTCTAGATTATGTCAAGCTGGTAATTAAAACTAAGTGTCACCCAGGTGGTGACAGGCTGGGCACCTCTGCACAGACTGGGATTACTTTGGCCGAGTAGCTTGCCTTCTCTGGGGCTCAGTTTGTATACCTATAAATCGTGGGTGCCTGCCTCATTAAGCACTTCTGAGACTTTGACATCAGGAATAAGAAGTCAGGTAAGACTGATGGTACCTGGAATTCAAGACGACAGCTTGTCCTGACTGTAAGGCCCAAAGGAGACTCCGTGGCTGTAATTCCACATGGCCATTTCCTGGTCTCTTACAGAGGTTTTCCTAGCCTTGTTATTCCCTAGGTAAATGCTAACATTTGTCCCATACACTGGAGTAACTCAGCTATGCTTGACCTGAGCCGATGGGACCACCAGCACGGAGTATGTTCAATATGAGTCAGAGCCAAAAATACCGCCCAAAGTCTCCTGACTCAGTCAGTCCCGTGGGCCCTAGAGCTGAACGTCTTCCTTCCTGAATGTTTCCATTCATTCTTATCAGGGTCATCTTGTTAAATCTGAGGGGGGTGTTTTGAGATTTATTCTTTCAGAACCCTCCCTTTACTTGGACCGTAAATCAACAACCAATGACGTACCTCATGCCACAGCACACATTTGTGGGAGCATTGCACTTTAACGAAGCCCCAAGCCCCAGAGTTTAGTGTGACAAACACCGAGCTCTAGAAATGTAGTTGGAAGAATACTCATGCTACATCATTGCCTAGTTTTTCTTGAAGACATTTATTGCCGGACACCCTGACGCAGCTCAGATGTTCCGATTCCTTTATGAGGAATATGGGCCACTGAGAAGGGTCCTTCTTTGAACTCCCCCTTTCCCATGGTCGTGGGAGATCTAATTTCTGAGACTTCACTGATACTCATATGAACACCTCTTTTATCCTTGGAGGATCATGGGATATAGGCACTATTTTTATTTTCCTTATGTTTTAATTGAGGGAACCAGACTCCTGAGAAGTTGGGCCCCTTGTTCCAGGAAGTGAAGGGTCAGGGACTTAAGCCAAGGAAATTGCCATTAACTGTCTTTTTCTTTAGGATGGCAGTGCAGGAACGACCACAGGAGATAGACTACCTTGTTCTGCCTGTGGAAAATCCAGTCATTACAACCCCTTTTTCTGCTTGGATGATTTACCTATTTTAGGGGTTTTCATAGAAAACCTGAAGAAAATTCCCATTTAAGAGTTACAGTTTTCTTGTTTAGAATCTTGTTGTGTCTAACAACTGTCCCGTGAACAGCATGCATACAGCCATTCATAAAGTGGGATTCCTCTATGATTATCCACCTGCAACCCTGAAAGACTTGCCATAGACTTGATATTCAAGCATATGTCTCTAGTCCTGTTAGTTACAAGATCATTTGCCTATTAAAACCCGAACTTCTGTGTGCAGACATGAAGAGGGCACATCAACCAAGCAATTTCATGCTGTTCGGATCACTTGTCAGTACCTCAAAGGCTGTCTTTCCCTGGAAATTCTGTCAGTCCTTCTGTTTCATGAAAAAGAGGGAGAACCACCATTAGCTTTTCGCCAAAATATCTGGGACTTAGGCCTCAGTAAAAGCACACCTATTCAAAGTCTTAAGGCAGACTGTAATAATAATTTGAAAACATATCTATCTCTCTGTCTGTCTGTCTGTCTGTCTGTGTCTCTGTCTGTCTGTCTATCTATCTCTCTATTTCTCTATCTTTTTATATATATCGATGTTTGGGGTCAAACCCATGGCCTTGAGCACAACCTGCAAGCTCTCTAAGCTACATCTCCAGTTCTGGAAGTGCTTCATAAACAGGCAATGTCAATTCAGATCTCATCTTTTGGTCTACATACACTCTTATATAGAGGAGATACAAGCATGCTTTCATTTTCCTATTAGAAAACAATCTTTTTCATACTTATATTTCAGGTCTTCAGAGTTTCCTTTGATACCTTTTTATTCCATGGAATTCAATTCTGTGCCTTGGTGCATCTGCTGTGTTTAAGTCTGTGATTGGTTAGCTAGGTGCCTAAAATAGAGTGCTAATTAGCAAAGAAAAACAGAGCTGAAGTAGACCCTCAGGGAGAGTATCCCTGAGTGCTCTTTTGAAGATCATGCCCACCCTGGTCAATGGCAGTGCCTAGGTCTTGCTTGGGCACTGACTCCAGTCTTTATTGAACCTTGTGAGTCATGAATATACTTTGTACGTGCACGTTGGCTTCGTGCTATTCCATGACTGCATATCACACACGAAGATTCAGCCTGCTATTCCCAGATGTCTGTTCTTGGTGGGAGAAGGAAGGATTCATGGGAGAGTGTGGATGGTGCATATGAAATATGTCCCTGCTAATACCAAAACATCTCCAGCTGGCCTGAAGCATCTCTACTGAGGACAACCTTTTCCCTTAGTAACCACTAACCAGGTACCAAACTTTACATGAGCATGTTCCATGCTCGCATGCAGAGCTTTATTGGGGAGAAAAGAGATGCTGAGCAAGAATTGAGATTCCTCGTGTGAGGAAGAGCCAAGAATAAGGGCTTGAGGAGTCAGAGAAGGGAGACAGAAATGATTCCCGAGCACTGGGACACTCACTCCAGGCTTTTATTGACAGCCACATGTGGCATCTGTCACTCAAGGTTCTCTGAACATCTGGCAGGTGAAAAGTTGTGGCACAGTTAGGTCAGGTACCTAGGAAACCCAGAAGGATCAATAGTGGATTGAAATGATTCCTGTGGAGGTTCTCTGCCGCTGAGTTGGACTTGATAGGAATGAATACATAAGAAGGGAGGCTCCTCATGGCCTCGGCTCCCTCTGCATGGGGACGGCACTGCTAATGACTCATTGCTTCATGGGTAAGCTTCAGACTCTATGCCACCCCTTCCGAGAGGCCTTGCACACCAAAGGGGATGCCCTGTGAAGTTCCGCCAGGGTTTCCTGCACTTTCAGGGCATCTCCTTACACCAGGAAGCTACCCAAAGGTTACAGACTCTGCCTTTGTGCAGCCTTTGTTGTCAGAGGAAGGTCTGGACCACAGGAGTCCAAGTTAATTGATCACACTGGGAAAACTTCTCAGCTGAAGTAGCGCAGAGCAGGATGAGAGAGATGGACTGAAATGCTCGGGGTGAGTGGGACAGAAGAGCTGAGCTGCCGTAAATCCTCTGGGGGAAGTGGACAGGATGTAAATACTAAGTCATAAATAAATAAAACCCGAGAGCTAATTCTTTAACTACAAGGGGTTTGAGGTTGAATTGGCCTGTATGTACTCAACACTGACATGGGATTCAGTCTCAGTAGATTTTACCCAAATATTTTTTTTTTCTGAGCTCTGTGTCATAGCAATAATAGGTAACCCAGTGGACTCAGGTTGTACCTACTGAACCAGGGCAACTAAAGCTCATTTTCAACTCAGCCAGAATTTCAGAGATTAAAGTTTTTGGTCACAGAATCTGAAAATACAGCATGAACCTCCACACCGCAGGAAGCACTAGAAACATAGTCCCAAAAAGAAAGGTTTGTATTCTGCCTTTCAGCTTCTGCTTTGTTAAAAGCAGTGTTGCCATCTTTGAAGGTCAGTAGTCTAAAGATAAAAATTGAACAGACAAAAAAAAAATCACTCTTCAAGGTTATAGAAAGCCATCAGGCTAGAGACCAGCCTATGCACCTTCCATTATTCCTCTCTCTCTCTCTCTCTCTCTCTCTCTCTCTCTCTCTCTCTCTCTCTCCTTCCCTCCCTATCTCCCTCCCTCCCTCCCTCCTACCTCCCTCTAGTGTTAGAATAGATCATTAGCTATTTTTTGAGTCTCAGATGAGGTGCAGTAAAATTCATGCAATCCATTTACCAATCAACCTTCTATCTGTGGTGCACTGAGCTCATTGCTCCCCAGGGACCCTTGTGCTATCCCACCAGCCCCACTGGAAGACTGTGGACAGTTGTGTGTTCCCAAACCTGTTTTCGCCAGTTGTTCTTGCTCTATTTAACACATGTAACTTAAGAATGTCTGAACAAATGAAGTGGGAGTGTGGAATGAAGAGCCATTTATATGACAACTATGTGGTTGCCTTGGAAAGACTTGTTAATTAATGGGTGAGTTTTCTTTAAAACATGGGCCAGGTTAAATACAAACAAGCCTTCAGATCGAGGCGAAAGGCATAAAATCTAGGCAGATTCTGCACAGTTCAGGAAAGGTGATAGAGTCCCGGACAGTGAGCCATTCTCCTAAAACAAGGTTTGGTCATTAGACCAAGTTGTTAATGACCAAAAACTCATATATTTGTATACATGTGTGTGCTTAAAGTACGAGAATAAATTTCTTATGATTATATGCTTCAGCCGTTAAGTTAAGTGACATTGTAGCCATCTTGATGTGCTGAGTTTCAAGGATCATTTTCCCCGTGATGAGAGTGAGCTGTGTTGCCCAAGCTATTCAGGACCTCCAACCGCAGCAAGATACCTACAATGTGTGTGTGTGACACAGGACTGAGCCGGACAGAGGAAAAGCAGACTCCGTCTGCTCCCTGGTCACGCTCACTGGGACCCGTGCTAAGTGAGGGAAGCTGGGCAGAACCATTTCACAGGCTCTCTCTCTCTCTCTCTCTCTCTCTCTCTCTCTCTCTCTCTCTCACACACACACACACACACACACACACACACACACACACACACACACACACACACAGGTTTCTCTCCTCCTGCCCCTTCCTCCCCTTTGCTTCCTCTCTCCTCCTCTTTCCCCAAGCAAGGAAACTGCGTTCAAAGAACTGAAGTACCCCTCTGAGCTGACTCTGAAATAAAGACGGGAGAACCATTGGGAATGGAATGACAGAGTGCCCTTCACAGTCCCTGTCCTAGAGAGACGTCATCTCTGGCTTGAAAGGAGCAAGGGAAAACCAAATCATGCCCTAGAAAGAAAAAGCTACACATTATAATTGCAGTGTTGGGGGTGGAACCCAGGGCCTTGCTCATGCCTGGCAAGTGTTCTACAACTGAGCCACACCCCTAGCAAAATTTTGTTCACATATCTCTTTCTCCTGGAGTGAGATAAGGATGTAGTGAGAGAAATCTTATAGGACGTGTCATAAAGTCTAATGCATTTTAGGATAGTTTCTTCTCTCGATTTAAAAACACTGTGGATGGCGCACACCTTTAATCCCAGCACTCAGGAGGCAGAGACAGGCGGATCTCTGTGAGTTCGAGACCAGCCTGGTCTACAAGAGCTAGTTCCAGGACAGGCTTCAAAGCTACAGAAAAACCCTATCTCAGAAAACAAAACAAAACAAAAAATCACTTTGGAAAGACCATATTCTATTTCGGTTTTGTGTTTAAAGTGCATCAGCAGGGGAAGAGGTACAGATGTCTGTAGATATTAGAGCGTGCCAGAGGTGTTGGAGAACTTCACGGTGAGGTGGTTGTTATCTTTCACAATCAAAGCCATATGAATGTGCTGTGATTTATGCTAACGTGGTATGCTTGGAATCATAAAGCAGGTATGAGTTTTGGATTCCTGTTTACTCAGGGAATGCCGATCCCAAAGATAAATATGCCAGAACATACGCTTCGTGGGAAAGCACGGGCCTGCCATCTCCAGCCCACCCCTTTCAGCCTTAATTTGGATTTTCTGAGGTGCTTTATTTTAGAGCAGAGCAGATGCTTTTTTTCCAATTAATGGAGGAACAGCTGATGGCTGTCAGACTAACTAAAAAAGATTCCTCTCTGAATTTCTGTACAACACCACAATCCAGTGGTGTGTCATGTGACCAGGCTTTCAGGATGAGTGTCTTCCACCCCAAGAGTACTTGGTCTCAGTTTGGAGCAGACGACAGAAAGGATGGGTGATTCCAGGTGACACTGGTTGCATTTCCTGGTCCTCACTCATTCTTGGCTGACTGTCATCCTTCTGGATGCCCTTTGACCTTCTCTAATGAACCTTGATCTTGGAGGCTCTTATAGACTAGACTAATGGAGGTGTGCCGCCTGAAGTCAGAACGGGCTGAGGGAACTAGCTGAGTGATGTTCCAGGCTAACGGAAGAGACTGTCTTAACCTGAAATCTTATTTTCCTTGCTTTTAGTAGCAGTAGTGTCTCTATCTGGTAATAAGGAAGCAGTGGGTCAGAGAATGAAGCTCCAGACGCAGGGAGTTACCTAAGAGACAAATTGCTTCCAGTTTTATTCAGTTAGGTTTAGTAAAAGACTTTGTTTTTAGGTCATCTGGTGGAAACTCAGCCATCTTACCTATGTCCGAGGAAGAGTGGCCTCTGCTCATTACAGAATGGGGTAGAAAATAGCAACTGATTTTAGGGAAACCCCACAAGCATTCTGGATATAAATGTAGGGGACAGGAAGGTCAATGTGTGTTCTACAGGAAGTGCCCTGTGCAGCGGCACTCTGTGGCAATGTTCACTGTGCGAGTTTCTAGATTCATGTCTCCTCATCTATCTCCACATAAGGGAAGCAGCGGCGGCGGCAGCCAGATTGTTCTTGCGGTCTGGCCACTCCTCTGCTAGCCATTCGCATAACTATTGTATTTATTATCATTGTGCAGCGAGCATATAAATAGCAGGCACTGTCAGAGGCCTTAAACTGAGAAGACAATGTGTGATTGACACTGAGCATTAACCCTTTAGTTGCTACTGTTCTACAAGCCCCAAGACTGAGTACTAGGAGAAGGTACCCAAGAGGTAAAGTCTTAGTTTTAAGAAAAATTTAACAAGTGCAACATCTTTCTTTGCTTTCTTTCTTCTTTATCTCATTCTTTCTTTTTCCTTTCCTTCCCCCAAGACAAGGTTTCTTTTGTGTAGCCTTGGCTGTTCTGGAACTAGCTCTGTAGAGCAGGCTGGCCTCGAACTCATAGACTGACCTGCCTCTGCCTCCCGAGTGCTGGGATTGAAGGTGTGCGCCAATACTGCCTGGCAAGTGTGACATTTTTTAGTGGTACCATTATTTCCTTGTGCAGAATGACATTTTTATAAGTTAACTAAGCGATCAAGACTAAGCCAACTTTTCGGCCTTCATGGAAGGCCCAACTTCAGTACTTCTCACCAACGAGCTGGATTTCGGGCTTTGGCAGACGACGCCATGGGGAAAGTGCTTGATGTTGTAAGTGTGAGGGCCTGGGTTCAGATCTCCAGGACCCAAGGAATGAACGAGCGTAGAGGTGAGTTCCTGTAACCCCGGTGCTGGGGTGTGGAGACAGGCAGATGTGCAGGGCTTAGTGTCTAGTCAGCCTAGCTCGTTAGCCAGCTCCAGGTGCAGTAAGGGACCTATGGCAAAAAGTAAACTGGAAAGTGGTCTAGAATGAAACCTAGCATCAATCTCATGCACGGGTGCCCTCTGCGTGTATACACACCTAATAATGATAATAGTGATGATGATGATGATGATGATGATGATGAATAGCACAGATGTGAAGGCCTATTTTATTTCTAGTTTTATGCTCTTTATTTTGAAGCGAAATTTTAGATCAAGCTATTAAAAATCAGTTGAGGCGAAACATCCCAGGGAACACTTAGGGTGCGGGACAGAAGTCCTTAACTCTGAGCTTAGCTGTTGCTGACTCACCAAATGACCTTGGCCCAGGTTCCTTATCTTGAAGGTGGCCTGGAGGTGCCCGCTGGCTGCCCACTGGCTGCTCGCTGGCTGCTGTAGCAGAGCCCGGCTCTAACACAACAGTAGGTAGAGTCTAGAAACAGGGCTTCTTCCTCTGAGAACTCATGCTTGTATGTCCAAGTTCTGGGTACAAAGAGACCATTGGTTTTATGTCCCTCTCCGCCCCATCCATGCCTTCCGTAAGCACAGTGACCAGAATGAACATCTGACTGAGGAGCAAGGAGAGACTTTCTCTGTCACCATTCTCCTAGGACTGCTAAGGCTCTGTTGAGCCTCTTAGCCGCCACCTGATGTTCGCCTCACCAGTAACTAGCTGATGTTCTTCTTTCACAGTTGATAAGAACTGTGGCTTTGCCTTCTAGGTCAAGCTGGCAGGTGGGCATTGTGCTCTGCGCTGCTTCGGTGCACATCCTTTGAAACTGAGACAATTGGATCAGAGAGGAGAGGTTCTGGGAGTCTTAACCGGGTCTCTCTGGTCCCTGCCTCTCATCTTCGGCTCCTTATTCCTTACGAGAGATGCTGTCTTCTCTCATCCTTCCTGCTACCCAGCCCCCCTGGACCACCACCAGATTCATCTCCGCACAATGCTATTCTGATACGAGCGGATTCAAGGACCGCCCATTATTTAACCACATACCAGTTCGCTGCAAACTGACGTGTGTTTCCCTCCCACTCTCCTAGCTTCTTCTCCCAGGTAAAGCTAAGATGTTCTGTTTGCCAGTTCCCAATATTCCACCAGCCTTTGGATAGGATCCTGCCTCCTCTTGAAGCGCTTCTTGTCACCTACAACACTTGACCTGCTTTAGGAACGAGGAGGAGGCTATGATGCCTCTGAGTTGGCCCAAATTCCTAAAGAAGCTGGTGACTTCCTTTCACAGCGGGCAACAGCAAGATAGAGGAGATCCAAGGAGCCATTATGCGACCTATCAGTCATTAGGGAGATGTCAGAGCCTTTCCTTGTTCCTCCATCAGATGCTCTAGGGACCTGGGCACATCTACTGCCCATCCTGGTCACTGTGTTTTAGAAGGGTATGGGACCAGAGTCTAAGTTTCCCCACAAGTTCCAGACCAGTAATTGTTTTCCTCCTGCAGTGTTTGCTCCTGTCTCTGAACTGTGTCTTGTAATACTGGATAAATGTTTGTAGGAAGAAAGCGAGAGGAGATAGGAAGGGAAATGCAGTGAGACTGGCTGGCATTTTAGGGCACTCGGTTTATTCTCTGAACCACCCCTCTTCACTCATGCCCGCTAAGATGCTAGGAAGTAGCCTATTCAGCAAGGCTGGCTGGCCAGTGAACCTCTGGATCTAGATGTTCCTTCCTCCCCCACATGGAGATTATGGGTATGATGAGCCAAGCTAGACATCTATACGTGGGGCTGGACCTCAGCTCTTCATAGTAGCCTGGCATGCCCTTTGCCAATGGAGCTGTCTCCTCAGGCTTTGAGCATAGATTTTGGTTAGGTTGTCATGTTCTGACTTCTGTTAATTTGAAGAGAAATGTAGTTACATATCTTCTGAGGGGAAGTGAGATCTGGCAGGGCTGCAAGGTAGTTATGGTAACTACCCGGGTATCTGTTGGAATGGAACAAACAGGGTGCTCCCCGAAACCTTCACCCACATTTCCCCCTGCACACATCCATTTCATTATAGGAGCCTCAGCAAAAGGACTGCTAAATAGTCAGCATGTCCCCAAATAGAGTCCCTCGGAGAAGTCGCCTTGTTGTTCCCAGAGGGCCATCTAGAACAGCAGGCTCTCAAGGAAAGCTGTCACACCCTCACGGTCATCCTGACCAGAACTGGGTTCTCAGGGTCAGGCTGGGCTGAAGTCGGCGGACAAAGAACACCTAATGGGGCCTCTGGTCTGCATTTAATCCTGTGCCGCGCTGGTTCTCAGCATTAGGCCTCTGTAGGCCTTGATGGTAGCCATGGAGAGAGGCAGAGACCGGGTCTGTCACCTAGCAGCAATGAAAGATGATTTTGCTAGTGCATGCAGAGCACTGCACCAAGAATCCCAGCGAGAGCAGAATTACAGTCCAGGCTTGATGAGTCAGAGCAGGCATGAGCAAGTGGGCGGCATTTTGAGGGATTCCCTGCCTGTTCCCTCCCTAGGTCTAACAGGAATCACTTTCCCGTGTGCAGAAAGTGTGCAGATCACACCCAGACCACAGGCTTGATTTTGTGGTCAGGTTGTGTGTGTCTTGAGTGTTGTGACCCAGCCAAGCAGCGTCACGGGCTAATGAAGCACGGCGAGCTTTGTCTTTTTGACAAAACATTTGTCTCTCTCTGCCTGTTTGACTCCAAGCAAGTCTCTGAGGGCTTCCCCACCCCCACATGCTCTGTCACCTCATGACGTTCTTACTGTGTGTCTGCATGTGTCGGGGGTACACACGCGTCTTTGAGTACACCCACGAGGAGGCTGTCTGTCGGATGTCTTCCTTCATCACTCTCTGTCTTGTTTTTGAGACAAGTTCTCTCACCAAACCTAAAACATTGATTCAGCTATACTGGCCAGCAAGCTCCCAGCAAGGTCTGCTTGCACCCAGCACTGAGATCACAGGCAGCCCATGCTAATGCACCCAGCACTGAGATTACAGGCAGGCCCATGCAAATGCATCCAGTTTTTAAAATGTGTGTGTTAGGGACCCAAAATGCAGGTCCTCATCCTCCTGAAGCAAACACTTTACCAACTGAGTCACCTCTCACACTCTTGCCTTGGCTCTTTCTCTCTGTTCACCATCCATTGTGTTCCTAGACTCTTTGAATTGTGGGGAAATAGGGTGCAATTCAGTTGGCCTCTAGGAAGTAGAAGAGGAGGAGGAGGAGGAGGAGGAGGAGGAGGAGGAGGAGGAGGAGGAGGAGGAGGAGAAAGGGGAAGGGAGAGAGAGAGAGAGAGGGAGGGAGGGAGGGAGGGAGGGAGGGAGGGAGGGAGGGAGGGAGGGAGGGAGGATGTGTCTTTCCACTTAAAAGGCCAGCCACAAAGAGTATCCAGGAAGTGCAGAATGAATGGTTTCAGCTGACTAGCCTTTTTTGGCCCCACAGGAGCCAAAAGACATGCTGCTGTATAGTGGATGTAGCCAGACTGATAGTGGCATGGCAGAGCTCAGTTCAAGCCTCCTTACTGTGTTCTAACAGCTTTTAACCTTGGCCAAATGACTGAGCCTCGCTGAATCTACTTCCCTTCTATAAAGTAAGAGTGCTAAGGTCAAGTGTACAGGATTTCAGCACAGGAGAAAAGTGACTGGTCCATGCTGTACAATAATTGCAGTTGTCATCGCTGCGGTTTTCAGCCCTGCCCGTCTGTCATTGCCACTACTCCTGTATGTGGACAGAACAAGGGAGACTGAGCACAATCCTGCTCATCTCTGAAGACATAGCTTTGTGTGTCGATCCCTGCGAATGGGGATGCCGACCCAGCAACCACACAGGGGTAAGAACGAAGGACAAAGTGTCTCCTCATTCCAGTTGAAGTCCCTGAGCTGAAGGGACTCTGGCTCCCTTTCTTGTTTCCTTCTTTCTACACACAAATATTGACAGGCTTGCACCCAGCGTGAGCAAAGTAGGTGAACCACGAAGGTCAACATAGAATCTGGTGTGGATTCCGATTCTTAGGGGCTTCACACCTATCAGGAAAGAAGAAAAGCCTACAAAGATCAAAATACTGAGGACATAAAAGAGCTACAACTAAGGCGTGGAACTCATGGAGAAGAAGAAATCAATGCACAAGTTAGGGCTCATCGCTAGGCTTCTCCTTCCTCATCTTTCAAGCTGGGCGAGGGCTGGCAAGACTGCTCAGCAGGGTCAGGCACTTGTGACCACACCTGACCTGCGTTTGATCCCCAGGACCCGTACAGCAGGAGAACTGACTCCTGCAAGTTGTCCTCTGACTTCTACATATGCTGTGGCAGTCAGTGCACTCCAGTTCAGAGACACACACAAACACACAATACCATAAATAAACATAAGTGAATGAAACCAAAATGGGCTAATAGCAGTATCCAGAGTTGTGAGGATCCAGCGGGATACGCAGAGTTCTTGGGCAGACCAGACATATCGTTAGTCTCCTTTTAGTGTTGGTTAAATTTGTCAAATGTCAGAGAGAGGACTGCTCTTGCAGCAGAGATGGACAATGTCCTTCGTATGAGCCAAGGCAGAGTCTATACTGAAGGCGAGGTTTGGTTAGGAAGCTGGAACAAGATTGTAGGCTCCTAAATGGCAACGCTGGAGTCTCGGACTTCACTGAACCTGCGAAATGACCTTAGTTGTCTAGAACTCAGCAGTCACCGTGGATGAAGCTAGAATCCAAACCCAACTCAGGGAAAGCCGCTGTGTCTGAGTGCTGGCAGCTATAATAGTGAACCAGTTGCCGGCAGGCATGACATTGAAGCTTGGACAATCAGGGCTCAGAACTCAGGCTGGAATGGATACCTCAAGGAAGGGTCCAGCAGTGTCCAAGTTGGAAATTAGACTGCAGGGCAAATGTGTGTATTAGGGGTCAAGTGGCAGGGTGGGGAGATGGGTAGGAAGAGGGAGGTGGGGAGTAGAAGACATTACCTCACAGCTACCCGCTACTACTGACTTTCTTCAGAATACACTCAGCTTTGCCGACTTGCTGTTTGATCTTCTGAGTCTTGGAGTGTGTAAATCTCACCTAAACGCGGTCCCCTTTATTCAGAGCAGGTGGAGGATGCACTGGGGTAGACAGAGGTGAGGAATTCGACCATTGGAGACTTAATCATCATCTGCACACATGGAGACCTATGACTTGTGGTGGTTTCTTCTGCACATCTGTAGATGAGGTTCAGGAGACTATCACAAAGGCCTGACCGGGCTCACAGTGTCCCCAAGCAGATTCCATGCAAATCTTCAAATTTATTTGAAAATTAAAAACTGGATAATTTGAGCAATAAACTTGAGCATTTTCAACTCTAGCTGTAAAAAAGCTACCATCTATTTTTAAAAATCCAAGTTATTATGTAAGAGTAACTTTTTTTTAACATTATGAGGCAATGGGGCAGTCCCTCAGACCTTATGTATGCCGTTTAAAATTCTTTTGGGAACAAGAAAGTACATAAGTAAATCTATGTATGAAGCAAATCAAGACCAATTACTATAAAATGTCTGTATGTAGTGGGGGGGCAATGAGCCGGCAAGTGCGAGGTTAAAGTCATTTGTCGCTCTGACGCTGGCTGTGCATCTTTCAGAAAGTAAAAGGGGAAAACAGCAGTGTTAATGGGGGAGTGGACTTCTGTCCCAGACTGCGTTTCACCTGCATCAGAGCTTACAGAAAGAGGAGGATCCCTGGAGAGAGGAGACTGGTGTGCTTTCTCAAGGGTCACCTTGTCACCATGGGAAGGAGACAGACTAATTCTCCCACGACGGAAAGTATTCCCTGCTTAGGGTCTTCACGACTTTTTCTTCACACTCCTCTGGTGGCTCATTTTCAAGAGTTCCAGATTCTGTGCTGGGAAACCTTGACTTGCCCACTGCATCCTTGCTCAAGGGAGAAGTTTGCCCTCAGCTGTTTGAGAGCCAAGTCACCCTGACTTCAATGGGATCAGCACATGTTTGTCTAAAGGCGGAATTTGGCTCTTTCTGTTTCAGGCTTAAGAGGCCTGTTTGTTATATTATGTAAGAGTGAGGTCATATAAATAGTCATGGCTCCTACCTTGAACCAAAAGTCATCCTTATTTGGGGCTTCTTCCAAAGTTAGAAAACAATACAGGCACCAGAAACATCTCGGGGTCAGTGAAGAAGTAATGGCCACCTTGTACTTGACCGTTGGTTTGGAGTTAGTGTCAACAAAGTAGACTGCCTGCTGCTTAGCACTCGTAGCTTGGACTCATTTTATTAACCTCTCAGCTGCTAGAAAGAACACTGGAAATACAGCCAGTCTTTACTGCTACCAGGATGCTCGGGACTCACAGGGGTGGGGCTCTCTATCAAGGTCCTGGGATGTGAACCCTTCAGCACTGCCACTTCAAAGGGCCCTTAGGCAGCTGAGTCTAAGAACTAGCATAACCTTCCTCTTGATCATCACATTGGCTGACTTTAAGGTACATCAAATGTCCGTGTTCAGCCTGCGTAGACATTAACAGACATTAATCCTTAGCTCATGGGTCTGAGTTGGATTCTTTCGGGGACCTTAGCTCTGAAGGCCACTCTCTCCTACTTGAAGCATCAGATGCTTCTCAACATGGAGCTTCTGAGTCATAAAAAAAGCCCAGCTTGGGGACATAGAATTAAGGGAGGGTAGTGAGGGAGATTCACTCACTTCTCCCCACTGTGACCTAAATCCATTTTAACATTCTACTTTAAAATCCTACCAGATATGCCAAGATAGGACACTCTGGCACTGGCATCCTCTTCCTTGGGAAGTTTCTGTGGAAAAAGGCTGGGTCTCTACAGCCTCCGCAGGAAGCTTGGCAAGAGGCTTCTCTCCTTTGAGGAGGAAACGGTTTCCAGTGGCAGCAAGCACGCAGCCAAGGGGAGTTATTCCATGTTTAGGCAGAGGACAAGACCTTTGCTGCTACTTTGTATTTCTCTTCTGCTGTGCATTTTCTGCGGAGGCTCCCTCCCTGCCTCCCTCCCTCCCTCCTTCCTTTCCTCCTTCCTTTCTTCTCTCCTTTCTTCCTTCCCTTTAGATTCTGAATGTATTTATTTTTATTTTTATTTATATTTGTTTTTTAGATATTTAGATATATTTGTTTTATATGTATGGGTGTTTTGCCTGCATGTATGTCGGTATACCATATGCATGCCTGGCCAGAAAAGGGCATTGGCTCCCCTAGAACTGTAATTGCAGACCATTGTGAGCCACCATGTTGGTGCTGAGAATCAAACCCAAGTCCTCTGGAATAGCAGCCAGTGTTCTTAACCACTGAACCATTTCTCCAGGCCTATATGGGTTTCTCTTTGAAAGTCATACTACAAATGCAGCTTGGTTAAAACAACCTGCCCAGAAGTTTATGAAACAAAAGGGAAAGCCATGGGTTCTTCTCTCTGAAGTCCCTTGGATGCAGAGTTAACATCACCTTCCTCCTGGCCATCACATTGGCCTGGAGCCTGGCTCCCGACACAGGGATGTGGTCACTGCCAACAGAATGCACAGACAGAGTCTGATCTTCTCTAGATATCTTCAGATGTCAAGAACATGAGAAGGAACTCAGCTGACCTCTGACTGGAGGTCTCTAGTGATTCTAGCAGCATCTACCTAGCTGTGCTTAATACGCGGGACAGAGGGACGTTGGAAGGCGGCCACATCACTACCATAGACATAGACATGCAGTGACTTTATGAGCCCCAAAGTCACAGAACTTTTGTGACACTTGGCTGGAGGGCAGCCTTTGAAATCTACTCATTTGCCATGTGTTTCTGACTGCGATAATGCGAGAACACGGGGCCCGTGATTCAGCGGTGGGGAGCTGCGGGTCTTTTAGTTTGTCACTAAATGTGAGTTCTAGTGTTGTGATTTAATCCAAATGACTGCTTCTGGTAGTAGAGGTGTCATGCCGAATTAAGATTTTCTCAAGTTTCAGCAGCTAGAGATATTCAGAGGCAGGAGACCATCACAGCCTGCACTCCCTGTGCTTATGAAGTCGAGGCTAGAGTCATGCTTGATGCAAGTGAAGCCATCTTAGTGGACCTGTTTTGATATTCTGGGGCTTGGGGGGCATCAGAGTCCAGTGAACGCGAGTGGCTGTTTGGAAAATTCGGGATAGAGAATCCTTGCTTATAAGGTTTAGAAAACCCAGTCTTTTACTAAGTCTCTTGAACAGGGACTGACCATCACCTCAACATAAAAGATTAGAGAATTGGGAGAGGGTCCCTTAAATTAGCTCACTTGGTCTACTCATCTGTGTGTGATGAATTATGCCTAGGCATGGGAGGCCACCCCACTCATTTCAGAGAGAGAGAGAGAGAGAGAGAGAGAGAGAGAGAGAGAGAGAGAGAGGGCAAACCTGTGGCTTACCTCTAGGAAAGACAGAAGACAGCTGAGTATAGCTGTCTGAGATGAAGATGCTGCTGCCTGCCATAGCAGGTCCGTGGTCCGTGTTGGAAGAGGGCTACACAGGCTCCCAGCAGCCACCTGCATTAATCACTCCTGCTGGCTTTAAACCCTGTTCATTTGCTCCGTTTCAGAACCATTGTAACATGCTAGTTTCAAGCTGCAAATGTGCTCACAAATTCTCTAGAAGTGTTAACATTTTGTTGTTGTTGTTTGTTTTTTCCTGAAACAGGGTATCATTTTGTAGCTCTGGATGCCCTAGAACTTTCTCTGTAGACCAGGCTGGCCTTGAGGTCAAGAGATCTGCCTGTCTCTGCCTCAAAAGTGCTGGGATTAAAAGTGTGTGCCATCATGCCTGGGAACTCTTTTGATATTTCCACTTTGTCAGGAAATTTCTAGGCCTATAAAATATGCTAAATTCTTTCCTCTGTGGTCCGGGAATATAATGCTCTAAATCTTCATATTTTATGCATAGTTGAGCAAATTCTTAAGACAGTGTTAGACTAAAAAGATATGGATCCAATTTACCAGAATTAGAATGCAAAAAGGCAGCTGGCAGAGAGCCAAAAAGGGCTCCAAAGTCCAGCGCCTTGATTTACACCAAGGTTTAAATTTATTTCTTAGCTGTGCTTCTGTTCCAACTGAGTAATGATTAAAAACAAAAACAAAGCCATGAGAATCCTGTAATTCTATTCGGGGGGCTGAGGCAGGAGGACCCCCAAGTTCAGATCCCACCTTCTCTACAGAATAAGGTCAAGGCTAACCTGGGCAACCTTGTGAGGCCTTATTTCAAGACAAGAAGTTAGAAAATGGGGCGGGGACGAAACGGTAGCTCAGCAGAATGCTCACCTGGCATGCGTAAGACCCCAGGTCCCAACCCCAGCCCCACGAGTAAATAAAGAAGTTAGTAGTAATTGAGTTGAAAATTTCTTTTGCTATAAGTGATGAAGTGGATTTTTGAATGTTTCTATTTAAAGACAGCAAAACATTAACAAAAGCCCAGTCCCCGCTTCCCTAGCTCCTCTTCTCTGTTCACAGTCGCTGCTGTGGCTTGCTCCTGACATGGACTCATTCAGCTCTTCTCCTGGAAGTTGTCAGGATGCATGCCTAGCTAATGGAGAAAATCAGTACACTGCCCAAACTGCACAATGCCGTGACTCATTCCTGGCGTTTTGGGGTTTTGTGATGGAAATCGTGGTGCCGAGCTGCAGTTCTTACCAAGTGGATACGTGAATATTAATGAAACAAAGCAGAAGTCTCCGAGCTCCCTGCATAATTCTTACCTCAGATTCCATGTCTGCATGATGGAAGGAAGATTTTTGTGCGGTGGATTGTTCCTTTCTGTAACCCACACATGCCTGATACCACAATGTTGTTTTAATTAGACTTATAAAACACTGTAAAATATTTGTCCTTGGTAGAAGGAGGAAATTCTTTCATAGATTGGAATGTTTTGTTGAAAGAGCATTTGTGTCTATTGAATTAGTCTACTATTGAATGCTTTTAAAGTCGTCTCTAATGTCCTACAGGCAATTCACATTCAATAACTCTATCATTCTGTGAATCATCTATCTATCTATCTATCCATCCATCCATCATCCATCTATCAATCATCTATCACTTATCTATCATTTACCTACATATCAATCATCTATCTATCTTTATATATTTATCTAATATAGGAACAAAATTATCTATCTATCTTTACCTACACATATATATCTAATATAGGGACAAAGAAACATATTCCTTCCCCATCACTGGGCTCATAATTGAAACTCCAATAACAACAGATAGAATCTGGTCTGGAGAGATGGCTCAAGGGTTAAGAGCACTGACTGCTCTTACAGACAGACCCAGATTCAATTCCTAGCACCTACATGGTATCTGTTCCAATGGGTCCAATGCTTCCAACCTTCCAGGGCATCAGGCATGCACATGATACACAAATAAAATCTTTTTAAAAATAGTTTAATAAGAGGAAAGTATGGAAATTGATGTTAACCTATTTTAGATGACGCAGGAATAAAGATACACAGAATCAGGGAAACTGCTATGTTTTGATGGTTAGGGTTGAAGAGAGGACAATATGCCAAGTGAAGCTGGGAGAGAAGGGATGTGGCTTTGTGATAATAGTTGGGATGGGAGCTTCACAAGGTCGGTCTGTCTAGATTCTGCCAGGCATGTCTGTGTCTTTGAGGACAGTCATGTTTCTTTGCCCTGGTGTGGAGCAGTTCCTTTGGAATGATGTTTAATACCTGCTTCGGGGAAGGCTGGGGTAGATGAGAATGACCTTCCTGCTCCAGCTGTTTGCTGGAGTACCATCACCCATATTGTGGGAGATCCATGGGAACCCTACAGGAAACATGAAGCCCTGGACAGTGGCAACCCCTTGGACCATTCCTCTTGGTGATGGAAGAGGAGCTCAACGACAGGAAGAAATGAGGGCAGCAAGGACGGGTCACTTTGAATCATGTCTTTTGTTATGCTGCATTTGAACCTGTACCCAGAGGTCAGCAGGACCAGCAGGACTCCGACGAAACTCTCTGATAAGACTTCCCCATTGGTCTTTGATACAAATGCTCAAGTATTTAAAGTTGGATTTTGGTGAATTTACAGCCCACTGGAGCAGGGATATTTTGGAGTCCCTCATTGGAAGGTCGGTATGTAGAAGACATTTTCAGCAGAAGAGAACGCACGTATCCCTTAGAGCTCCGCCACTTTATTCTGCTCCTGTCCTCTCTGACAATAGCTCCCGCTGCATGCTCTTAAGACACAGTGCTAATATTATGAGGAATGAATTGGATGAGAAACAGTTTAATCTTTTCTAAAAGTGCTAAAAAAAAAATACCCATCTGCCACCAAGAATGGTTAAGAATGCTCTCCCAATTCCAGATGTGAGATGTCAGGCAAAGCCCTGTATGAATGGACGCTGTGAGGCCTGGGCAGGAGTGAGGTTTAGCCCATAGAAATGAACTCTAGATGAGGATGTTCAGAATGAATGTCAGTCATTAGATCAGGACTGAGTCACTGGGCACACTAACCGTTCTTTTCCACAATGTCACGGGAGGTGATTTGTGGCACAAAAGTCTCCCTTTCTTCTCTACTCAAGAGCACTGAGGCAGAAGGAATTACATTTTTCAGAGTCTAGGAAAATGGCTCCTTCCCCAGGGTCGAAGGACCTGCATTCAGATCCCCAACACCCATATGATGGTGTTAGTAGTGGCATGTACACAGTGCCATGTGCCTGTCATCCTAGCACTGAGGAGGTGAGATAGGAGGATGCTCAGAGCTCCCTGGCCAGCTGGTCTTGCCAGATCTGTGAACTCCAGGTTCAGTGAGAGACCTTGTGTCAAAAAATACTGTGGAGAGTGATTGAGGAAAAAAAAACTTCTGCACAATCCTACAAACAGAAATGTACACAAACATGCTTAGAGAGAGAGGGAGAGAGAGGTTGTGTGTTTCAGAACTAGAACCTTCTGCTGTGTCCCTGAGGTCCTGTATTAAATCAAGAGACAAAGCAGAACCAAACACCTGCCATCTTCTTGGATTCTGCCCAATCACCCTTCTATGCCCTGAGCTGTATCTAGTCAAAACTTCAGGATATTTGAAGGGTAGTGTTTCCCTCCACTTGACAGTCTTCAGGGTTTGCCAAGAAGGTCTCAGACAAGACCTGGAGTGACCTAGAGGATTTGGAAGTAAAACAATTGTGGGCCAAATACGTGTATACAAATAAGAAGGAACAAGAGGTTTGCAATTCCCTAGGGCCACGTCCCCTCTCTTCAGTTCATACATGGTGTGTGCTCATCCCCCCCCCCATTCCTTCCATGCTATATCTGCTAGGAATTCTCCCAGGCTTTTCTAAAGTCATTTTTAGTCTTTATAAGTTTGTAGATGAAGAACTCTACAAGAAAGAAGTAGTGTTGATTTTAATTAAAAACAACCAGGTTTTCTGTTTGGAACAAAAGCAACTTCTCAGAAAATAAAAATCAATAAGATTTTGAGTGCTTAGTGCATCAGCCCGACTAGCAGAAGATTGCTTTCTAAGCATGGGTTGTGTGGCAGAGCGGCCTCCTGTTGATGCCGTGCAGTGCTGAGGTCCGCCTCTGGCTCTTGTGTTGTGTGTATTTCTGGACTGTTTGCTAAGATAATGTTTATGCCTACTATTTGCACTGAAGTTTTTTTTTTCTGTGTGGTTACTTTTTGATATAGTTATTTGACGGGGGGAAATTAACTTTCTAACTTAAATTCATCCAAATTTGTTAAACACCCTTTTCCAGGAAAGTGAACAATGACAGTTGAGACGAGTCCCTGAATCTCCAGTCCAGCATTTTCCCTGCCTTCCAGCACTGAGGTTCTGAGAGAATGCAAAGAAATTAGTTTCACTGATAGCTAATGACGTCATTTATATTTTAACTTGACTGTTTACCTCAGAAGCTTGCTGAGATGCAAAGGAAGCCTCATGATTTTAATCTTCTCAAAGGACAGTGCCAGCAAGACTGTTATGATTGCTAGATAATCACAATGGTATGTTCTAGAGTCCTCGTCTGACACACCCAGTTCCCTCACAGCCTGCCAGTGGAGCCAGGAAGAGGGGAAGAAAGCAACAACTTGCTTGCTTTCAGAATTTCATTCTGCATGGCTGTGAAGACATACTGCAATTGTGCTCCTCATGTTAGGAGATTCCTAATGTCTGTCAAGGTTTAGATTCCTTAGTTGGAAAAGCCAAGAAAGTGTAAAAGAAGCTCTCAGGTCATCCTTTGTGGCAGCTAAGCCTCCTCAGGGAAAGGCAGTGGACGCTGGTCTTGCTAAGGAAAAAGAGTGAGCCTCAGTTTCCCCACCAGCTCCCAGTCATACTCGTCTTGAAAATGAGAAGTAATTATGTTTGGAAAGAGATTTTTCAACCTCTTATAAACACCACTTCACACTTGGTAGATGTTACTAGTACATGAGACGTTAAATCAGGGATTGAGAGGTGAATGATGGCTGTGTGTACCCATCATTTGGTTTGGGGGCTGCCTGTCATTTTAGAAAAGTTTGACTTCATGCAGTATAAATGGGGTGACAAATAAAAAAATGTGCAAAAGCCAGTTCAGCAGAGCTTCTCTGAGGGGAGAGAGAGAGCGCGCACGCGCGCATGCGAGTGAGCTGGGAATCTCCCAGAAGCAAAGCTGTAGGAATGAGCTATAACACAAACTGCCCCAGAGGGCAGAAGGATTTATGATGGATACGATACCCACTTCGGTAGGAAGTGTATAGCTATTGAAGAGAGACCACAAAATAGTCACGTTGTCATAACATGCGATCTACGGTCACAGGGCTGGCCTGATGGGGACTGTTGGGGTGAATAGCTCAAACATGCACAGAGAGGGGAGGGGTGTGTGCTTTCACAAATCTCCCATGAAGGAAGGATATCGCAGCATCACCTTTAATGCTGGGGGAGTGGAGAGCTGATGTGTGCATGGCAGAACCTGCTGCAGTGGGTCACAGAGGAAAAGTCCTAAGCTGCGCCGAGAGCCACGGCCAAAGAAGCAACAGAAGCAGTGGGGCCTTTCTCAGTTTCCCACCCGCTTCTTGCCTCTGCTCTTTCATTGCTATCCCATTCCATTTTCTCTCCCGCATGGCCTTTGTGTCTTCCCATGTCATGCCTGCATACAAGAGAGTTTCAGGAAAATGGAGGGTCTTCTCTTGGCCTGTGCTTGCCATGTAACCAACAGCTAAGATTCTGAACCTTCCTCGGTTTACACAGAGCCACCGAAGGCTCGTTTTGTGAATCTCAGGCATGTCCCAGGTCCCAGCCACCTTACTGATAGCCCCTGCTGCTCACTGGCTGTATTTTAAACACCTGCTTATTCAGACTCCGGTTCTTCTACAAGGTCAGGTCTCCACAATGTTCTGCTGTAGATACAGACACTATGGTTTCAGTCTTTAAAATAATAAATTAAAAAATAATGCCATGAAGGATAAACATGTACTATAAAGCATAAATGGAGGCGAACCGAGACGAAAGTCCCCCTTCACTGCAACAGAGGTTGGCCAGAGTGTTCAGGTTTTCTGTGGCTTATATTTGACCAGCGCTGCCTTGTATGTAATAGGCCTGCTGGACATAAAGAAAAATGACTGATTCCCACTGTTTGCAAGATTTCTGGTGTCTAGGACTGGAGCGATGGCTCAGTGGTTGTGGTAGTTTGAATGTAAATGGCCTATTGAATGTAAAGGTGCTATTGGGAGGTGTAGTCTTGTTGAGGTGGGTGTGGTCTTGTTGAAGGAAGTGTGTCACTCTGGGCATGGGCTTTGAGGTCTCTTTTGCTTAAGCTTTGCTCAGTGTCCCTGTCCACTTCCTGCTGTCGTCTGATCAAGATGTAGCCAGCACCATATCTCCCTGCATGACCTGCACACGGCCATGCTCCCCACCGTGATGATAATGGACTGAACCTCTGAACTGTTAGCCATTATCTCAATTAAATGTTTTCATTTAGAAGAGTTGGCATGGCTATTGTGTGTCCTCACAGCAATAGAAAGCCTGGCTAACACAGTAGTTAAGAGCACTTGCTGCTCTTCCACGGGACCCAGGTTCAATTCCCAGAACCTACGTGGTGATTTACCACAATCCGTACCTCAAGTCTCAGGGGATCTGATGCCCTCTCCTGGCCTCTGTGGGCTCTAAACAAACCTGGCACACAGACCTACAGCCGTACACATAAAAATAAAAATAAATCTTAAAGAAAAGATTGCTGGTACCTGTAAAATCAACCAAGGTTTTTTCTGTACCCTGCATGTTGTCTTTTTCACTTGGGTACCACACATGGCTGCCAGAGGTGGGCCCTCTGCAGGGAAGTCATGTTCTGCCTGCTGGTGCTCTCTGGGGTATAGGCTCTGTTACTACAGGTCTATGCACAGAAGACTGGGAAAGACAGCCACTTCCCAGAGTCCCGGAGTCCCCACCCAGAGTGGGCAGTCCAAGACATCTCCCAAGGGGCTGGAATGGAGAGCAGAGGTGAGGAAGGCTGAAAACACAGGTATGAATAAGCCAGGGTCAGAGAGAGTCATGTGCCCCTACTTCTGTCTCAGGTGGATGGCAGGGAGACCCCAGGGCTACCACTTGTGACTCCTATGCTCTTTACTGAGAGGGTTACTTCAAACAAAGGTGAAAACACTGTACTGATGGAGGGGCGGGGATTGAGACACCCTTTTGTCAGTCTTTTGTGAATCTTCACCAAGAATACTTCTTGGTTTAATTTACTCAAGAGCCCACCAAACACAGACCTAACCTACAGAGCGCCCCAAACCTTCATCTCTTTACTTCCCATAAGAAAATAGATTCCTATAGCTCCCCTATTTTACAGAGGAGGACCAGGGTAATCAAGAGTCTCTTCTAAGGGAAAGGTGACCATTTGAGCCACAAAGAAGTCGAGTTTTTATTCCTCAGAGCAGAGGGCTTTTTCCCAAGTCAGGTGACTGAAGTCTATCTAGACTGTCCCACAAAAGAGAGTGAATCTCCTGCTTCGCTAGGTGTGTAGCCTCAAGTGGCCAACACAGGGGGAGAGGGAGGCCCACCCGTGACTCGTCTTGATAGGCATAGACTCCAGGAGAGGACAGGTTCTTAGGAACCTCTCTAGCAAATCCCAAAACCAATAGATTCCTAGAAAAAAAAGTGGTTTTCAATCCTGCCTTTTCAAACTCTAGGCAAAATACTGGCATTGAAAAAATATTTTTCCAAAGTCTGCCTATTATTAGCTCTGATATAAACAGAAAATCAGAAGTTAAGGAGATGAAGGCAAAGAAATTGGTCAGCCCTTTTGACATGTCCAACTAGGAGATGAAGCACACACATTCACACACACACGTGCATGCACACACATGCATGCACATGCACACACACCTACACACACACACACACACACACACACACACACACACACACACTGGTCTTTCCCAGGTACCAATCACTCCCCTCTTAGGGAGGAATTAACTTTTTAAAGGCTAAATCATGAAGGGGCGTTCATTTGACAAACAGTGTTTCTAGAAAAGCTGCGCACTGCGCCAGACAGTATTTACCAAGTTAACAGTAATTCAGATGGCACCCCCAAATCACCAGTCCACTTCTGAGGGGTGCGAAGTTCATTTCGGGAAATGCTAACTCCTGTGGAATGAGACCAACACCCAGGCTGCTCTTTCAACAGATTTCAAAGAACAGAAAGGAGCTTTTCTGCCTCAAATTTTATAACTTTTCCAGCTGGGCCGAGGGGTCCGGAGTGTATCTTTGCATCCAGTAGGATGCACTTTTCTCAGTCTTGGGGGCTTGTATAGCAGCTGTGGAGACCCCTGGCCATTTCCATTTGCCCAACACCCAGAAGCTATCAGAAATTTTCTTGAAAGGCCAGTGTGTGTGTGTGCTGAGCTGAGCCCTGTGTCCCATTGCCTTCTCCGGGTTAGCTTCTCAGCTGTAACTGTCCCCAGCCATCTGGGGAACAGAGCCAAGTCTAGGACAGTGGCCCCGGAGTGTTGAGGTTGTTCCTTCTTTTAATTTCTATTCCTTCGTCTTAGTAGCCAAAGCAGGGAGCCAGGAGACCCACTCGGCAAAGTTCTCGACTTGGGGATTAAAGGGGATGCCTTTAACAAGAGTCCGGGGTGGGGGACAACTGAGCCAAGGGCAAGGTTCAGTTCTGGATGCCCAGTTTTCAGAGACATGAAATGTACTAAGAGGAGAGAGGCCAAGGGGAGGGGATTCCTACAAATTACATTTCCAAAAATAACTTTTAAACTCTGGTGAATTTAAGCCTAATGTGACAGATTTGGCGGAATAACTATTTTTGTGAAAAAGGAGAGCTGATCTATTTTTTTATATTTTTATTGTCATGAAATACGTATAACATAAAATCCACCCATTTTAACCATTTTTAAGTACAGGTCCAGTATTAATTACATTCACAAAGTTGAGGGTCACTGGTACTATTCTACTCTGGAATTCTTTCTCCATCCTAATCAAGAACTTGCCCCCCATTAAATAGTGAGGCCCAGTTCCCCTTCTTCTTGCCCCAGCCCTCAGAAACCTCCATTCTACTTTCTGTCTCTAGAGAACTGATGCATCTATGTGGGATTGGACATTATTTATACCTCTTAATCTAGTTTAATCCACTGGGCATAGTTTATGCCTTTGAAGCTCCTCCATGTTACGGCCGGTGTTAGAACTCCCTTTACTAAGGGTGAATAATACCCCATTGTGCATTGCACATTTTCTTTATTGGGTGATAGATGTTTGAGTGTTTCCTTCGGTGTCCTATGACTATAGGGAACTCTGGCGCATAAGCATCATAGATTTGCTCTTTGTACTTTTAGGAAAATGGACCCCAGTTAACTGGACAAATATCACACAGGCCAATGGGACCTTGTAGTCCCATCTCTGACAACGGAAGAGATCCCTATGGTTCAGGTGACAATTAGGCAAAAATCTTTTGGTGGGGACATTTATATCAAGTAAAGGAGGTCCCACCCACCTCTATAAGCCCAATTTTAATGCAGGGGGTTTGCACCCCTAAAGGCCACATGTGGAGGAAAAGGGAGCCATATCAGCTGAGCCTTCGTCTCCTGTGGGAGAGGCAGGGGTAGAAGGACACTTATCTTCCGGCATGAAGAGCGTAATCTCCTGCTGTCTCTAGCCTGAGCCTGAACTCAGGGGCTGATTCACTGTGAAGCTTAGATGGAGATTCTGTGCAGGGTTGGGGAGCTCTGTCCAGAGCACAGCAGCCAGTATCACTGGACTGTAGCATCCTGGGAAGGATGGTGAGTCCAGCTTCCTTAGCATGGTCCTTCATGCCCATGTGTCTACTGTGAAGAGAGCCCTTTCCAGGGAGGCCCCACCCTGGCCCTAATTCCTCACAGGCTATGGGAGGTCCAGAGATGAATGAGAAAGAGTGAGGACAGGACTCCCCTTGGGTTTTTCAGGATGGTTTGTAAGCTTAGGTGGGGATGCCCTGGGCTCCCACTCAATTAGGTTCATTCTGCTACTGTGGGGGTTTCTTATCATTAGTTGAGAAGGTTCTGCCAGAGAATTCCAGTCTTCCAGAGTAGGTTTAATTGTGGGTGATTTCATGTGTCCTTTTATGTCGCAGCCGGGGCCTTGCATCATAGACCAGTGAATTCAGGGAGGCTTCCATTTGCAAGTGAATCATCACTTTTCCAACCGAATGTCACTTACTTGGAATTTTCGTCTGATTTTGTTTTTGTTTTTGTCTCTTGGTGTTTTTCCATGGGGCTCTTGGCTAACCAGAAGAAGAAGGTGGCCAGGTTGGGGTGGGTAAGGGGGACTCAATCTGCCTGGAGCAGGGTTTGAGTTGGCGACTCCGAGGCAAGCATTATGAATGTGAAAATAAGAAAACGGATGCTTTATTTTGCTTTGAGGGAGGAACCGAAGCCAAGTCAAATCGAGAGCTCTAATTTGGGAATAGTGTTATTACAGGTCATTGGGAGTTGGGTACACGCTAAATTGGGAGGCCAGTCACATGAGGAGGCAGCAAAAGCAGTCACATGGGGGGGGGGGGCTGCAGCCGAGGCTCATTTACAATGAAGTTTTATTTTATTTACTACATGGTTGAAAGAACTTATGGCAGACTCAAAAACCAAGTCACCTTAGTGATTGTTGATTGCTCTAGGTCCTGGCCCATTTGTTGTTTCATTCACAAGCTGGAACTTCCCATGTGTGTGCTTTCTGGGGCTTTATTTAGGACCTGGAGCCTGTTCCCTGATGAGTGGAGCAGCCCATGTGCTAAAGGCGATTTGTCTGTTCTCCACATTCATACCTTATTCCAAGGGCTTGCTTCCTCTTTCTCTGACGTTCCTAAGCATATTACCTATCGGGATCAAGGTACCTGTATAATCAAACACACACAGAGAGAGGAGAGGAGAGAGAGAAGAGAGAGGGAGGGAGGGAACACACAGGGGAAAGAGAGAGAGAAGAGAGGGGGCGGGAGGGAACACACACACAGGAGAGAGGGGGGAGGGAGGGAGGGAGGGAGGGAAGAAAGGAAGGAGGAAGGGAGACACACATTATCTTTTTTATTTCCATTCCCGCATCACTGATGCTGCAAATGCCAGCTCGAATTAAAAAAGAGATAGACCTCGCCCCCGCTGTGGCCAGCTCTGAGCAGTCCCTTCCAACTTCCACCTGGTTTAGCTGTGGGAACTAAAATGCTGATTTTTCTTGAATTCAAGTTGCATTTCCAGATGTCTTAAGCTAGGCCTCGTTAGCTGCATTTGAGATAAGATGTTAGAAAGCGCAAGACTATCTGGAAGCGTGAACTGATACCCAGCGCAAACTAGCTGTGGTCATGGTCCTAAATGGAGTGCCTTACTAAGTGTGTGACAGCCTGCTGGAGCCACCACAGCCTGAGGGCCAGCAATGCTTGTGATCAACGTTAGGAACAGAAGGTGTGTGGAAACTTTCTATAATAGCAGCCTGCTCTCCAGACTGGCACAGACAAGTGAGCATGGACCGTGACACCGCTAGCGGCAGTGCCAGGGCATTGGTGAATGACCTTAGCAACTTGCCCTGTACCTTGGTTTCCCATGCGGAATAGGGAGGGTAAGTTCAGGAGATGGTTGAGCAGTGGGATCAGGTCATCAAGTAGACAGGGAGTGTAGAAACGTTGTGAGAGTTCACACCACAGCCCCCTGTGCTTGAACAAACCTGACTGCTTGCCCTTTCTCTGCATGCCTCTGACGTCACAATACCCAGTGGTCACCCAATAATGATGAGCCGTGCCCAGCAGACACCAGAGGAGGGGAGAAGAGGAGGAGGACGAAGTGGAGAGGGAGGAGATGGAGCAATCCCTTATGTGATCGATCATTCCATCCACACGCTTAGTTTTCACCTACCATCGGGTTCAAGTGTAATGTTTCCAGCTCCATCTAACCTGGACAGCATCTGTGTCCTCCCCCTCAAGCGCAGCACAGTATTACGGTCCTCTAACCAAGAGACCTGCGCTCCTCCCGCTGTGTGTCTCCTGGTTCATCGGCAGAGCAGTGAGTTAATCCTTCTTCACCGGACGGCTCTCCGGAGCAGCTGTTTAGAGGTAAAATGTTCTGGCTGCCATGGCTTCCTATAGACCCATCTCCACCCTCCTCCTGGGAGCAAGGCTGTATGTACCCTGCGGACTATGTAGAGGCGGGCGGGTGGGTGTCTGTGGTTAAAAAAATATGACAGCACTGATATCTGAGCCTCGTTGTGTTTGTGGGCCACCCCAGGCTGGGTCACACTTTATTGTACAGCGCCCTAAAATCCAGACAGGTGTGGTCCTCGCTTCCCTTAGGAGGACATTGTGCCCCTTTTCGCTGGAGAGATTGTGATGAGTGGAAAAACAGGAGGGCCAGCCCTGTCTTAGGAATAGTATGGCGTTTTGATAACTTGCTTATTGCTTTAAACTCATGACTTCTAAAAAAAAAAAAAAAAAGTCCGCATCATTCTTGAAGCCATTCCTCTGATCTCTTCTCCTGGCCGAAATAAAATAAAATAAAAATCACCTTTTCTTAGCCGGCCTCACATTTGCCTTTCTTGGGGATTTTAGCGCTAGAACGTAGAGCTATGCTTTTATTGATCCCCGCCAGTTGTTTGCAAACATGAGCCGTGGTCTCAGTGATCTGCAAGGCTAGTCAAACAGGGTCCTCCTTCTGCAGCTGGGGCAGGACGCGGAGGCAGGTTCCTAACAAGTCCCCAGATGTGCAATTTCAATTGACTGTTCAGTCAGTTACAAAAATTAAATAGCTCATGCTCAGGCATTAGGTCACTAGAAGAGGGCTGTAAAGCCCTAGATTCGGCCCCCAACACTGCAAACAGGAGGGGCGGGGGTGAAAAGATTTAGTAGTTGAGGCATCTCGTCAGTGAGGAGACTGCATTTTCCAAAGAGGAAATAACTGAAGTGTATCGTGTTCCTAGAGCTTAGCAGGAATTCAAGTCCAGATAACACTCTACTTGGGGGCCCATCTTTTTACGGCCCACTCCGTATCCCACCAAGTCATGAGAATAGCCAATCATCTTCAACGGTTCTTGGAAATGAACGTCTCCAAAAGGTGCCCCTGGAGTGTAGTTTGTAAAACCAGGGTCCTGGATGCAGTCCCCAGCTGACTCGCCCGTGTCACCTGCAGTTCTGTGTGAGTAGGGGCAGGACCCATCCATGGTCTGGAGATCTGTTTGGCATGTGCCTGAAAAGTGCTTGGGGCACGTTGGTAGGAAAAGGCTGGGCCAGTTCGCTGGGGCCCCACACGCCGTTGCCAATTCCGCCTTAGTTTGCACTGTTGATTCTTCGCATTGCCGTGGGGCAGGGGACCTGAGAAGGGACAGACTGTTGTCATCAGCTATCACAGGAAAGCTTGTGCATCTCTTTCAACCTGCCCAGTCCAGTAAGACTGGTTGTCCAGGGGAGGGAGCAGCAGATTGGCAGGAAGTAATGTCCTCACTCTCGTGAAACAGAGGATGATGAGAGAGAATCATTTGGTCAGGTCAGTCATGGAGCTCAGATATATGATGGCTAACATGGGAAAATGAGATGGGGTGGGAGCAGAATCTTCTCCTGATACCATGGATGATGGCAGGGGCGAAGGTGGAAGGGAGGAAATCTGGATTTATACAAGGAACATCTCCAGCAGAGAGAATCTAATGTCAAAAATAGGATTTAAACAGCTGAATGCCGTCTCTACTAGAACGGTGACAAGAGACCCAGTTCTGGTGGGTTGTGCTTCTTGCCAAGAAATGTGCTGGATGCTACTGGAGATCTTCTAGAGAGCTGAAGATCTTTCGACAGAAAGTGACTGTCTTTTACAGCCATGCCCTTGGTTCCCAATGTGGAAGCCTCTCAGAGTGGCTCTCGACTCCTGTGGTCAGATTCTCTCCAAATGATCTGCATTGAAGTCGCTTCTGTGGTTCTAGCATGTTCTCTCAGCTCTCTCCCAACCTCATCGAAAGGGACAGGTTCTAGTGACCAAGACTGAAGACAGGTATCCGGTTGACAGGTACACCCATCTCTAAAGGTGGTAATGTAATAAATCCATTAAAACAAAGCGACTCCCTGCTGCTGTCATCCTTGGCTCGGGACCAGTGAGGCTAGAGCCTTGCATTATCTTTCTCCTCTCTGGGCCCTGTTCCCAGGACTGGAGGTAAGGGTGAGGGCCAGTAGGAGAGTTTCTAAACGCCTGGACAAAGAGTGCGCCACTGCTCCTAGCTTTAGCCACAGCGTTTAGATTTGTCTCCTGGAAGGAGCCTCTCCCATTCAGATCTAGCCTCTCTATCTTTGCCCCAGTGAGTGAGTCTGTTGGTCCTGGGCTGTTGAAAATGGGTAAACAAAGCTCACTTGTGCCTGGACCTTGCTGCCTGGGCCTGCTTTTCTCCACACGCTCTTCTTTCTCCTTCCCCATGGCTTCCCCTCCCTTTGTTTTGGTGTCTTCATTTCTTGCCGAATCTAGACAGTATCCTTGAATTCAGGATGCACGAGTCACAGACCTTCTACCTATGGCCTCAGCTTTGACTGCAGTTTCTCACCAAGTTAGCTAAGGCGAGGGTTCCTCACCTGGTCAGTCCGAACAGCTCTGCTCCAGCTGTTGACTTACAGCTCCACTTGGCTCTGTGCCCAAAGGGAAAGACCCACAGCCTTTCCAATCTTTACCTTTCCTAGTGTCCTTGCTGCTCTTGGCCCCCAGGACTTCAACTTTTAGAGGTGGTTCCCCTTCTTAAAAAAATTCTGGAACTTGAGTCTGAATATGTCAGCAAACCTACTAACCTGGGTGCGTCTGCGGCACAAGTAACAGGTGACAGTGACTGGCCCTTCTCTGCTTCCCTGTGTGTTCATTCCCAGAGTACCAGCTTGGGAATGCACCAGAAGGGAAGTGAGGCGTGCCTCTCACTCCCTCTACAGGGCTGTGTCTGTGGAGCACAAACAGTGTGCTCCAGGATGGCCTCCGCTCCTATGGCTGACCAGGACTTTCTTAGCGCAGTGCACAGTTGGTTTGTGACAGAGATTCCGATACCCCGTGTGATAAAATTGTTCCTTTCTTCTCTGTAGTGTGACTTCTATGTCGACGTACTTCAGATTTAACGCCTAAATGCATAATACATAAAGCTCACAATCAACAGCTTCAATATGCATATTTGGGGGACTATCAATGTGTTTTCCTCGGTGACATCATCTATATAGTTACACACATAGCATAGGCTCATCCATTCGCTCTTACGCATTGGGTTTCCAGCTATTCAGATGGAGCATTTTGTCTGTTGTTAAACAACTTTGTTTAGTTTAGAAAGTGTGGGACCCAGTGAAGTGACAGTCTGGGTTCATTTTAGAAAACAGGTCCCCAGTGTCAGGGTGGAACATGTTGACTGCAACTTCCCCCATACTTCCTAAGGTTAATCGCTATAGAGTGAATTAGCCATTGTCCAGGTTGACCCGTGTGATCAGGAGTGAGCTATCATGGCTCTTTTGAGAACTGCTAGGTCCTCCAAGATGCTCTCCCAGATACTCCTCACTGGATGGTACCGAACACTCAGTGCACCTCCAAGGTCTCTCCCATTGTAGTGGACATTGTAGAGTCTGGACACGTGGGCTTCTGTCAGAATTTTCCTTTCTTGCACTTCCCATGTGACAATACCCAGTCCCCTGCAGTACTCTAAACATGCCTTTTTATGAGGGCAACATGAGATTCACTCTTTTAAAACCTCGGGGCATCACTTTGTGGTGTAGGGGTCTTGGTCTGGGGGGGTGAAGATCAATGAGGGCAGAAATTCAAGTCTTTACCGAACACGCAGCCTCCCGTAGCTCTGTGAATGGCGCTTACAACATTGCTTGCTGTGGTTGTCAAGAGGAAGGGAATGGCGTTTCCATCTGCAATTTCCATGTGTTTAAGAGACTCATTCCCAGGAAAGCTTATTAAAACTATCGCCATCCGGACATAAAGCAACCTTGACACAATGCCATTGGGGTTGCTTCTCTTTCATTCTTCAATAGATATTTACAAAGAGTTGTAGTAAATATGTTTAATTCTGCTATCTCAACCTCTCAAATCTTTTCTTGTGAGGATTACTTTAATTGGTGTTGGTGACAATCAGGGGAAGCACCAAGGATTGCTTTGTTCTGTGGCAGAATTTTCCACCCTAAACAGAATATTAAGAAGGGGGGTACAGTAAAGACCTGGAAATTGAACCGTTTTGTTTTCTTTTATATGTCATTCTTATTTGACTTGAAAGCTAAGACCAATCAGCATAGTGCAATATAATTGTGTTTACTATTTGAAAGAAATTTCTAGAAAATAACATTTTGAGTAAAAACTTCAAGTCAGGCTGGAGAAATGGCTTGGCACTTGTTGTTTTTGCAGAGGATTTAGGTTCAGGTTCCTCTACACACATGATGTCTTTCTTACAACCCTTCTAATTCCAGTTCGATGGGATCTGACACTCTCTTCTGACCGCTGTGGGCACCAGGCAAATATGTTGTACATGTACATTTGAGCAAAACACCCAGACTCGTAAATAAATTTTAAAAAACCTCACAGTCTAAAATATTACCAGACAAAGCGCCAGAAATAATCTCCAGCTATTAAGATGCGGTTAAGAAGGAAATGTGAAGACGCGGGCGGATGTTAGTCCATCACGACCCCCACAGAGCTAGCATTCCAGCGGAGAGGGGCAGAAGTCAGATAGAAACATCTAGGAGTCCACACAGTGCTAAGCGCTTGAGAAGTAAAGCAGAGGCAGGGATTATGGAGGAGATGGGGAGATGTGAGGTGGGCAAAGTCAGTGTGAACAAGAGATTTCATAAGAAAAGTGATTTTCACAAAAGTGAGCTGATAGAGGCTCCATATGGGTCGGGGGAAAGAGTTCAAGGAAAACACCAAGTACCAAGGTTCCAAGAAAGCTGTGTGTCTGCCATGTTACAGTGTTCCGAGAGCTCTGTGTCTGCCCTGTTATAGTGTTCCCAGAGAGCTGTGTGTCTGCCATGTTACAGGGTTCCCAGAGAGCTGTGTGTCTGCCCTGTTACAGTGTTCCCAGGGAGGCGTGTGTGTACCATATTACAGTGTTCCCAGGGAAGTGTGTGTCTGCCATGTTACAGGGTTCCCAGGGAAATGTGTGTGTGCCACGTTAAGGGAGCCAGGATGGAATAAATGCAAGGACAGAAACAGGGTGGGACTGCATTATAGGCCTAGGATGACTCCGGCTTCTACTCATGATGAGATTGTGTGTTGACCCATTTTCTACTGCCCTAGCAAAGTACCAGAGACTGGGTACCTTACAAGGAAAGGAGGCTTATTTAGCTCACAGATCTGGAAGCTAAAAGTCTAAGAACAGACCAAGTCCAGCCCAGTGGGTTGAGCCTCTCGTGAGAACTCGAGGTGAAAGGCACCACAGTGAGGAGCATCCTTGTGGAGAGAACCCTTGGCGAGACAAAAAGCCAGAAAGTCAGGGGATGACAATACACTGTCATGGGACCTAAGAAGGTTCCCACAAGAACTACGTCAGTTCCTTCTGGGGACACCCTTCTATCTAATTAGCTTCTGACATGGCCCTACCCTGTAGAAGTCACACCACTTCTGGGCTACCACGTCATACCCATGTGGTATGAGACCCTCTGGGCCAACTTCAAGCCAGATCCAAAACCTAGCAGATGGGTAGTCTTGGAACCTCTACTCTGGAGAGTTAATCTGGAGAGTGACCTATCAACTGGTCTTAAAAGAGCATTCTTGCAAAATGACGGTTATGATTCATATCAGCAAATTTGCTCATAGTGTGGGATGCCAAAGTATGTTCAGATTCTGGTTGTATTGTGATTATGCTAACATTAGACCAATGATAACAGATCTAGAGAGAGAGAGAGAGAGAGAGAGAGAGAGAGAGGAGAGAGAGAGAGAGAGACAGACAGAGAGAGACAGAGAGAGAAAGGAGAGGGAGAGAGAGGAGGGAAATGAGGGGAGGAGGAGAGAGGAGAGGGGGGGGGGTAAGCTTTGGGACGCCGTGAATGGAGCTGTGGAGGGTACAGTTGAATCTGTATGTCTAGAGGTCTGGACTACAAACACAAATGTGGGGGTTTCCTACATATTCTCAGGCAGGTGGCTGGGGAAGCTGACTTGTTCATCACCCTCTCTGGAAAAGGGTGCCTCACCTACAAAAGTCAAAAATAGCCAGTAGGTGTCAGAAACCGAAAGAGAATCACAACCCTAACTCGAGTCCTTGGCTGAGAGACATCAGGATGAGTTCCCAGCTGACCCTGGGTCCTTTGGGAGCACAGGAAGCTTCTTGGAGCATCCAGCTGTGCTGAGGCCTGCTGGAAAGTCTTAGGGATGGAAGGTCCTTGCTGAAGACCCTCCCCTCCCGACCACTCTTCAGCGGTGACTGCGCCATTGCAGATATTCCTGATTGCTGCTCTTTGAGCTTGACCAGGTGCCTGTGAGTGACCAGTGTCTGGTGGCCTCCTGTTTGCAGAAAAGGCTATCATGTTTCATGACTTTTCTGGCAAGTTCAATGAGCGGAAGGATTTTTGAGTGGCATTCTTTGAGGCTTTCTTGTGTGTAGACAATGAAATACGGCCACATCCACCTGCCGTTCCCCACTCTGACTCACTCAGAGTTCCACCACCCCACTTCGTGTCCTCTTAGAAAAAGAAACCCACTAAGTGCGGTTGCGCAGATCTACGGGGTCATCTACTGGAGCTACATGCAGCGCTGGCAGCCTATCCTACCGGAGCCACACTTCCGAAGATGAACGGGTTCTCCCTCTCCCAGCAATTACTAACTACAGATAATTCCTCCTTTAGGGTGGAGCCTCATGAGCTCCTCCGCCTGTCTGCTGTCTTCATCGTGAGCAGGGAAGCCTGGTGCTGCTAGCAGTGTCCTGTCCGGAGGCAGGCCCTCACAGAGCTCCTCCCCACCTCCCAACTCTTCCACAAGTTCCTGAGCCTTGGCAGGCATTGTTTATTTGTTTGGTTTTTATGAGTTATCACGAAGCCCTTTGTATTAGTTTTTGTTTTTCTCTTGTTTTGTTTTGTTTTGTTTTGTTTTGAGACAGGGTTTCTCTGTAGCTTTGGAATCTGTCCTGGAACTAGTTCTTGTAGACCAGGCTGGCCTTGAACTCACAGAGATCCGCCTGCCTCTGCCTCCCAAGTGCTGAGATTAAAGGCTCACACCACCACCACCCTGCTGACCTTTGTGTTAGTTAAGCATTGCTGTGTAAGCAGGTACGCCTGGTGGTGGGGAGATCCCTCGACAGCCAAGAGTATTTGTTGACTATCCAGAGGACTGAGGTCCCATTCCCAGCACCCCCATAATGTTTCACAACCATCCAGAGTTCCAGTTCCAAGGAATCAGATAATCTCTTCCCATCTCCGAGGGCACCAGACAGGTGGTGCACAGACATACATGCGAGTTAAACATATATGTAAAACAAATATTTCTTTTAAAAAAAATACCCCCCCCAAATTAATGGCTTAACCTAGTTGGGTAGTTCAGATTTGAAGTCTCTGACCACATCACGGTCATGACATTTCCTGGAGCCGTGAGAGTCCTCTCAAGGTGGCTTGTCAACATGACTGCCTAGCCTGTTCTGACTCTTAACCTAAGGCCCAAGTTCTCCCCTGGAGACGGCTGAGCAGTCTTCATAGTTGGTGTCCACTGGCTTCCCCCACAGCAAGGGAACAAAGAAAGCACGGCAGAAAGTGCAACCCTTCTCATCCAGACACTTCTGCCCCTCCTGTTAGTCACACAGATGGGTGCCAGTGTGGGAGAGTGCACAGGGTGTGAATGCGGGGCGGGGGGGGGGGGGGAGAGGACCAGTGGGAACGCTTGACAACTGGGAGTCTTCGGACTCCTTCACAAGGCGCCGCTTTAACAGCAGGGCCTTGGTCATGCTGGATGTTCAGATCTCCCGTGATAAACTGATATATCAGCACAGTTTGAAGACCCCTGCTCCCCACCGTGACCCAGATTATTCTCCCAGCTCAAGTGGATACTTGGGGAGACAAGAGACAATAGCAGGTGCCAACGTGGGAGGCTCGCCACTGGCCTGATGCACTTGCCATTTCTATCCTGATTTTGGGGGTGCCCTGTGTCAGCGCTCATCCCCATCAAATGCTTGAGAACTAATGTAGGAAGCCTCTTGTTCCTGGTGTGCCCAGGATCAAGTTTGTAACATAAATTCTAACCAGGAGTTTTTAGCCATTAAAAACCCACCAGTGTCAGTGCTTCGTGGCACATTTATTTAGCCAGTTCTTCATGCGAGTGTGCCCTTACTTCCCAGCTGTTTCTCACATGAATAAATTGTCTAAATGCACTTGTGAGAAAGCCTCTTTACGGTGAGTGTTATTAAACTGAAAACAAGGCTATAATAAAATAGCAATTTAAGGGTAATTTACTAAGAATTGCAGCCTTTTAAACACTGACATACAACTGTGTAGTGATGATATCGAACTTGTCACTCTAAGAATCATGGGAAAGCATCCCAATCCTCTGGTCTTTAACGAGAACTCTCTCAATTTCTCCTTTTCTCTTATGTCACTGAAGTGAACATTACAAGCCGTGAAGTTTTCTCCACGTTAAATACACATCACACCTGGGTCCTTACTCAGAGAAAGTGCTCAGAGGATGGAAATTGAATTGCATCCTCAAAACTCATGGATTTTGGACTGTAGCTTCCCGAGTTGTTTCCTGTAGGTGCTGATGTGGGAGTGAGTCAGCGAGAGACTGAGTCTCAGAGGTGATCAAACGCTGGGCAATGGTGAGGGTTCCTGGTTCTTCCCCAAGAAGGGAGAATCTGTTGAGTACCAACCTCAGCACAGATTCTCAGCTCTCTGGAAGGGACATGGTCAGAGCAAAGAAGGCCAGTGGGCATCCGGTGGGATTTGACCAACATGCCCCAAGCCTCCTCATGTAGGATCTGGCTTCTGTTCGATGGCACACATGTTCACTCTGGTAGCATTCTTATAAACGCTCATGCTGTAAGACCGCCTTGTGCTGTCTAGAACGCAGGGAGGTAGACCCTGAATGCTGGCTTGGTAATTTGACTTGGGGAACCATCATTGATGAGATTTAAAGAAAATCCAGATAATCAGCACACATTCTCCTGGAGGCAGACCACCACAGGAAACCAAATTATAATCAGAAACCACTTGCTAAATTGCCATGAAAAATCTCCATCCCCTAATGTGACGTAGCTCAAGTCCCCATGATCAGTTCATTCTTTCCCTGAAGGCATGCTGGGAGCTAACTCACATTCTGTCATTGCTGGTGAGTGGAAAATTCAGGTGAAGGAGGTGAGGGAGGCATTCAGTAGCAGCAAGCCAGTGTCTGTCTCAGAGTCGGGATAGGAATGTCAGAGGGACCTCACATTCAAAGCAACAAGGCTAAAGCTTCTTTCTCTTTAGAGACACTTGGATATGCATTGGTTATTTTGAGCCATGAAACAAATGACTCAAAGCTGGTCTCTTAGAACAATATATACATAATCACACACTGTTTCTGCGGCTCAAGAAATGTGAAGCAGTAGCTCAGGGCCCTCAGACGCTGTCTGGAGCTCTGTTCATGTGAAGACGAAAAGGACTGAGATCACCTTCGCAAGAGCTTGTATGGCTAAGCCTTGCGGGTGGAGATTGCCAGAAGGCCTCTGTGCTAGCTAATCGACACAAACTAGAGTCATCAGAGAGGAGGGAACCTCACTTGAGAAAATGCCCCCACAGGGTGGTGGTGGCGCACACCTTTAATCCCGGCACTCAGGAGGCAGAGGCAGGCAAATCACTGAGTTTGAGGCCAGCCTGATCTACAGAGCAAGTTTCAGGATGGCCAGGACTACACAGAGAAACCTTGTATTGAAAAATCAATCCAAACCAAACAACATAAAAAAATCCAGGAGAAAACGCTTCCGTAAGATCCAACTGTGGTTAAGGGCATTTTCTTAATTCATGACTGATGGGGGAGGGCCCAGCTTTTAATCCCAGCATTTGGGAGGCAGAGCCTAGCAGATCTCTGAGTTCAGGGCCACCCTAGATTACAGTGCGAGCTTCAGGGATGGCCAAGGTTACACAGAGTAACCCTGTCTCAAGTAAGCAAATAAACAAGCAAGCAAGCCAGCTTCTAAGCGGCACTCATCCAAGGCCTCCATCAGCTCCTGCCTCCAGGTTCCTGCCTTGTTGGGAGTTCCTGTCCTGACTTCCTTAAATGATCAGTGTTTGGCAGTGGAAAGGAAGTAAACCCTTTCCCTCCTCCTCAAGTTGCTTCTGGTCATGGTCTTTCATCATAGCAACAGCAACCCTAACTAAGACATCCTTGGGGAGCACTGCAACTGCACATTGCCATCTCTATCTGCTGCAGGTGACTCGCTAACCTCCCCACCTCAAGAAAGAGGATGGGGTTCCCTTCCAGTGTCAAAAGAAATCAGAAGCACCCTAAAGCCTCAAAAAACTGTCCTCTCCCTTGTCTCTGCAGCTCCTTTTCCTATGTTTGCACAGCCTTGTCACTATAGCTACGTATTTCTACACAGTTAATATCATGCCTACAGCACAAATACTGAAATAACTAGCGTATGGACATTCTAGTGTGATAACCATCTGTATCGTAAGCTAATTTGTCTACCTCCCTTCTGCCTCTTCACTAGTCAGGGGACCGATGACAACTTAGTTGTTCTGCCTTCAACAGTAAAATAAGGTTAGCTACAAGATCTGCCACCCCGCCCCCTCTGGCTAAGCTCCATGAGAAGATTCAATGAGTAATTAAATGCACAGGGCTTACAAGAGAGCCTGGCCCACAGAAACCACTCAATACTGTTAGCTGTCAGCTTGACGGCTATAGCAATAGAAGTTGGAGCCAGTAGGTGTGGTTAGCCTCAGAAAGCTGCCTAAGAGCCGAATTCCTGGTGGGAGGAGTGTGGGGGGAGATAAGCAAAACCCATGATTGTCTTCCTGGCCACACCACAGCCTCAAACCATTGAAGAGCTATTCCAGAGAATAGTGCTAGTTCAGCCCTAGAAGGGACCAGGGCGTGAGACCTCATTTCCTTCCCTTCTGTGCTGTGTCTCCTCTCTCTGAGTCCCGGGTTAATCCCTGGCAAAGGTGCTTGCTGGAGATAGATAACGTCTTTCGCTTGCACTTTGAGTCCTATTTATTTTTGTTCCTGATTTTTTTAAGATTAAACTTTTGTGGGAAGTGGTTTAGGAGGAACTTAGGAAGTTCTTCAGCCTCATTTTTTTTTTATTAAAAGTTGTTCTCAAATTTAATTTTCAGTGTATGTGTCCACACTGCCTGCCCTGCTCACTGTTGGCTTATGACACCTCTGTTCTTCCCCTAGGGCTTTCTGTTTCCTCCCTGTGACTCTTGAGACCCTGGGAGAGACTGACTAGCTTTCTTCCCCGAAATCTTGGCATCATATAAAGCGTGCCAGTCTCAAGGCTCATGCCTATCATTCCAGCATTTGAGAGGCTGGAGCAAGAGGATTTCTGTGAGCTAGAGGCCAGGATGAACCACAAAATGAGACATGGTCTCAAAACAAAAATGCTGCAAACTTCAACAAAAACCAGGGAATGGTGCCTGGTCTTTGCTGACAAAATATGGGTAAGATGGGAGTACAAAGAAGAAGAGCTATATTCCTCTTCCAGGCTCCTTTGAAAGGGAGGTTCCACCTAGTGGGGCAGGGAAGTTCTTATATCTGTGGCAGTTAGCTAACAGGAGAGTTAGGAAGGACCTCCTGAAGGACCTCTGCCTCTTCTCCATCCGGATCTCTGGGCTATGCTGGCCACACTGGTTCCTGAGCATGAAAACACAGCTCACTCAAGTGGGAATATTGTTGGTGATAGCACGTCTGGGATTTCAAAGATTTAACTCACATGGGAAGATGCTAAATGTATCCCCAATGATCTGTACTGATGACATGTTGAAATGATATTTTAGGGTTGTGTTAAATCCAATAATGTGTTGTTCTTCTATAATTTAAGTACTGCAAAGTTCCAGGTGCTAGATGTGGCTGCTATCTTACTATGAAACTGTGCGGTGTACTCTTCCCAGCCCCAATAGGATTCAGTTGCATCTCCCCCACAGGGATTCTAGAACCTTCCACCATGGCTCCCCTATACCTTTCATAATTCTGGCTACCCATTTCTTCTCTGTAGTCTCCCTTGGTCTGTCTTCAGGTTGGTGGCTTCTGCGTCACACAGCTACTCTTCAGCATCATAGGAAACCCCACAGGGAAAGAGACCATGAGCACTTCTTATTGTTAGAAGGGTAGAGACTTCATTTTCTTCCCTCATCCTTCTGTCTTTTTTCCAAGTTGGTGATGCTTTTAACAGTTTCCCTTGTGTCCTCCCTGGTTTCTCTGTCTAAAAAACTAAATCTCCAAAGCCACTTCCCTCATCACTCTGACTGACAGGTCTGACTGATGCAGAGAAAGGGGAGGGAACAATGCACTCAGCGTTGTTCCATTTAATCCAAGGAAGGCAGAAACTGTTGGTATCATCCATGACTGATTGATGATGCAGTTGAGGCTCCAAAAGGTTAAGCAATGTAACAAAATTCCACAGCAAATAAAGTCTGGGATTAACTTCCATGCCTGACTCCAAAGACCATGCTCCTCCATTAGACACCATGCCTGCCATGCTGATTGGTTGGTTAGTTTTCTGTTACTGTAACACAACACCCAAAAAGAAATCCACTTAAAAAGAGGAAAAGTTTATTATGACTCTCAGTTTGGAAGATTCCATTTCATGATAGCTGGTGAAGGAAACTGTCCCTCATGACAGCCAAGAAGCAAAAAGAGAGGAGGATGAGGCAGGGTTCTACTGTTAACTTCAGGGTCATACCCCAAAGTGACCAGTAAAGCTCCCAGTATACTCCTTGGGAATATTCCCCAAACTGGGGACTAAGTCTTTAACATAGGACCTTCAGGGGACTCTAGATGAAGCCACAACACTGAAATGTTTTCTTTGAAATTATTGTGACGAGATCCATGAGTTTGCAGCTTATAATTAACTCCTTCCAGCCTGAAGACACTGTGTGAAAGCCAGTGGGGATGCCCAGCTCTGTGGATGACTGTCCTTCTCCAAAATAAGCAGTCAGCAAGCATTGTTTGTCATTTGAACGAGGCAGGGATGGAAGCATCAAAGACCAGTTCTTCACATGCAGGAACCTTGAGGAAACTGTTCTGTGAAGCGAGGCTTCGATGGGATAACTGGGCAGGGTGGTTCATGTCTGCTGTCCCAGCACAGAGAAGGCTGAGGTTGAGGGTCACCATGAGTTTAAGGCAAGCCAGGGCTCCTGAGTAAGAGACCGTCTCTCAAAAAACAAAAAGACAATCACGGAGGTCCCTAGAATAATTGGGTTCTTGGGGATAGAAAATGGCATGGTGGCTTCCAAAGGCTAGGAAAAGGAGCAGGAGATTTTCTATCTGGAAAGTAACGAAGGTCTCCAGAGAGATTTCATATCATTGTGCTGTCCTTAATGACACTGATCTGTGTGTTTAAAATGTTTACTAGGATGTGTATTTTGTCACAATGAGAACAAAGAGATCTTGGCTCTGGCAGGATAGCTTAGCTGGTAGAGTGCTTGCTTGTAAGTATTAGGACCCAAGTTCAATCCCAAGAACCCGGGTAAAAATGCCAAATATATCAATGCATGCTTGTAATTCTGGCCCCAGCGAGACAGAGACAGGAGGATCCCTGGCGCTCACTGGCCAGCCAGCCTAGACTAGTTGTTGATCTCTGGGGACATCTTGTCCTAACGGATGTAGATGATGTTCCTTAGGATAACATCCAATGTTGTCCCCGCCCTCCACACACATAAGCATGCACGTGCATACATGTGCTGTACTCACGCAACCATATCAATATCGTTTTTAAATTTAAAAAAAATCCCACGAAGATCTTCATATAAAGATAAATAATTTACTGGTGTGATCCAAGGTGTCCTTGGAACTGAGCTGTGGCTCCTTTGCTCTATTTTCTTATAAAAAAAAATCTGCAGCTGGCAGAGCTAAGGTTTGGACACGGGTGTTGGGTCCTTTTCCCCTAACGTTCTTCTATGTAGGAAGTTGAACCAACTTCCCATACATCCCTTCTCCGGCACTTAAGACACTTTCAACAGACACTTGGAGCGGGGAGGCTGCTTCACTCTGCGGATTCCTCCAAATTTGTTTAGCCTGGCCCTTGTCTATCTAAGGCTGTGCCTGGTCTTGTTGTCTAAGAAGGAAGATACAGCTGCCAATTCTTTTTGGTTAAACCAAACTAGTTGTCATCTCTTTGGAGATCTGAGTGAGAATTAGAGACCCCAAAACATCTAAGCATTGATTTGTTGACTTTTTCAAACTCTTTTAAAATGGAGATTATATTAATTTTTATTTTATGTAGATGTGCTTGCCTATATGTGTGTCTGTGCACAGTGTATGTGCAGAGTGCCCGAGGAAGCCAGAAGAGGATGTCAGATGCTCTGGGACTGGAGGAACTGACAGTTGTGAGCCACCTTGTGCGTGCTGAAAATTGAACCCAGGACCTCTTGAAAAGAAGTCAAGTGCTCTCAACCACTGAGCCACCACTCCAGTCCCAATAATTTAGTTTTTTGAGACAAAGTCTCACGTAGTTCACGCTGCCTAAATAGTAGTGGATAACCTTGAACTGATCCTCCTGCCTCTACCTTCCCAGTACAAGGATTACAGGTGTTCACCACTACACCCGGTGCAAAGGATCAAGCGTGGGGCTGTGAGGGCTAGGACGCATTCTACATTCTACACACTCTGAGAATGTTTGAACTATATCTCATTGAAGTCCCTAGCCCCTGGAGACCTTAAGACAGTTATCCAGTCTCGTACACAGGCAATCTTGAGGACACTTAGGCAGGGTGTCTCTGTTGAAACTCTAAACTACTGAAATAAACAGTGTGTTATTTAGTGTGATTGTGGGTGTATTTGCTTATGTGTCCTGTGTGCTCTCCCTTTCAGGAATCATTAACCAATGGCAACAGGAATCCAAGGATAAAGTGATTTCCCTTCTGTTAACTCACCTGCCTTTGCTGAAGCCAGGAAACCTCGACGCAAAAGTAGAGTATATGAAACTGCTGCCCAAGATCCTGGCGCACTCTATCGAACACAACCAGCACATTGAGGAGAGCAGACAGCTGCTGTCCTATGCTTTGATCCACCCGGCCACTTCTTTAGAAGACCGAAGTGCTCTCGCCATGTGGCTGAATCATTTGGAGGACCGTACATCTACCAGCTTTGGCAGCCAGAACCGAGGCCGCTCGGACTCTGTGGATTATGGACAGACGCACTACTATCACCAAAGACAGAACTCAGACGACAGGCTCAATGGGTGGCAGAACTCTCGGGATTCTGGGATTTGCATCAGCGCCTCCAACTGGCAGGACAAAAGCCTGGGCTGTGAGAATGGCCACGCGCCCCTCTACTCTTCATCATCCGTCCCTGCCACAATTAACACGATTGGAACCAGCACAAGTACGAGTAAGTCCTCTGGAACCTCTTTAGTGCATTCTGGTTTGGTGACTTGCTTGTGTGGCACGTCCTGCTGGCATCGTCTGCTCTGAGCACCCTGTAACCTGGGAGAAGAGGGCTGGTGGCAGTCGGCTGTGGGAGGGGGCTCTTTCGCTCTGGAAAGATGAAAATTCTGGGCAGGTTAAAATGATGGATGGTCCAAATTTGGGGTTTAGACAGAGCAAAAATAAAGAAATGAGAGAAGAGAGAGTCAATGGTGAAAGAAGGAAACCGTTCTGTTTCCACAAATAAAAATGCCTTTCACCCTGGGACTCAGGGCTTTGCAGAGACATTGAGTTACTGTGTGCTTCTCTGAAACTGATGTTAACCCATGGTTGACCAGCCAGCCTTATGGCTTTGTGCATTGTCTCCTCCTCTCCTCCTCCTTCTGCTCCTTTTCCCCCTTCTTCCCCTTTTCCTCCTCCTTCCTTCCTTATATATGTTTCTCTTTTAAAAATCAAAATCACTTGGAATGTCTCTTCCCCTTGCATTTTCTGGCTGAACCCTCAGTTGTTGGGTGGTCCCCAAGCAAGTTTGCTGATGAGAATGCTGCTCTGTGCTGTGGCCTGGCCTTCCTCTCAGTCTAACATGTTAGAAAAGGAGGCTCAGGAGATGCTTTGTGAGAAGGGAGAGCTGATGACAGTCTCGCCTCTCTTGACCACTCTATAGTGGGCATGAGGGCTGGGAGTCCTTTCTATGGTGTCCTGCTTAGGCCAAGCGAGGTGGCCAACCTCCACTCATGCCTGCATATAGTGGTTCTGTGGGAGGGTGACTGCCACCAAACAGCACTCCTGGTGCTGATTTGCCCATAGCTGTCTGTTGTGGCACTCCAAAGATAACTCTGAACTTTCTTGGAGGAAAAGTTTTGCACTTGAACCCAAATGTGCTTGTCAACATGTAGAAAAACCCTCTATGAAAAGAGGCGCTGAGGATGTAGCTCGGTGATGCAGTGCTTGCCCAGCATGCATGAGGCATGGACTCAGTCCGCAGCACCACAACAGATGGAAGAAGATAGGGGAGTCTTTAAAAGGAGTAGCAATGCCTTGGCCTCTACTTGAGTCTTTTGACTGTTAGAACTCTTTAAATAGTGTTCTCGAATAATTAGAAATGTCAAAGTATAGCTATGTTAGTCCAAATAGCACATTGCTAGAATAATCAACACTGAAGGTGGTACTCTCCCTTGGGCACAATGTAAGGGTTTTTTGTTGTTGTTGTTTTGTTTTCTTTCTTTCTTTCTTTCTTTCTTTCTTTCTTTCTTTCTTTCTTTCTTTCTTACATTTATCTCTTAGTAACTTGGAAAATTGTGAGTTACAGGAGAGTATTGCATTGTTGACTTATGATGTAAGAGAGTCTGCAGCCATTAGCATCCTTACAGTTGTAATCCATCAAGAACAACTTTTATTAGCCTCTGTGTAACAGAGTGATGACTGGGACCTCTTAGCCTGGGTTTCCTGGGTGAGTAGCGGGATCCGGTTATGATCACAGAAGTACTTGGTAACTGAGGAGATGACGGTTCTGAGAGACTGCCGTCCTCTCTGTGCATGCTCTTTGTCATTCATCCCGAATTTAGTCTTGGATCATTGCACATGTCATAGTGCGGGTGATTTACTCAGCATCAGGTTTCGACAATATTGCACTTTGAACATGCTTATCAGATTGTAGTCAGCCACCACTCACTGGAGCAGTGACTGCCCAGCCCAATGGAGAAGGTTGAGGATGGCTCCCATGGCTGTCTTGCCCTTGTGTACTTGAATTGCAATGGACTGGAGGTTTCACCAGGTAAATATCTAGAAGACAAGAGGAGTTTAGAGCATCAGCAGAAGCTATGAAAGATCTCAGATCTCTCCTCTAGAACATTCCCTTCCAGAACTTAGGCCACACCAGCTTTGAAGTTCAGAGATGACTCCCCTGCATGGCCATGGTAGTTGAGCTGTGTTTCTCAGAGCTGCGAGCCTTTGGTCATTAGTTTAGTCCTGAGTCTATGAAATATACACCAAGTCCTGAGAGACGGCATGAAAAAGTAGAAAGCTGGTGGACTTGAATGTCAATACTCTCCATGCTCTAAAACTAAACCTGCAGTTTGCTAACTGCAACTTGGTCGGGTTATTAACTCCTTGGAACAAAGCTCCCTCTTGTAAAATGAGAGCATTCCTGATGCTTACCCTCTTGGTCTGTAGGAAGACCATGTCCTGGCCATGGTGGCAGGGAGCACAGCACATAGCAGGTGTGCACTAGATGTGAGCACAGCACATAGTAGGTGTTCACTAGAGGGGAGCACAGCGCATAGCAGGTATGCACTAGACAGGAGCATGGCACATAGTAGGTGTGCACTAGATGGGAGCATGGCACATAGCAGGTGTGCACTAGATGGGAGCACAGCACATAGTAGGTGTGCACTAGATGGGAACATAGCACATAGTAGGTGTGCACTAGATGGAGCACAGCACATAGTAGGTGTGCACTAGATGGGAGCACAGCACATAGTAGGTGTGCACTCGATAACTACTTGGGAGAAACTGCTGAACATGGACAGGAGCTAAGTGCTAATGATGATGTCCAGAGTCTGTACCCTGTTTTCAGTTCTGAGTGCACTGGACAGAAACAACTTTCCCTAACTCTAGGGCCACACACAGTACAGGTGCTCATTGACTCAAATGGCCTTTGTTCCAATAAATCCATTAAAAGCTGAAAATGTCATAAGCCAAGACATCTTTGACAAATCTAGCCTGCTTAGTACTATAACTGGTCCTGTCTCAGATATGTTCAGAATAATTACATTAATCTACACTGGACAGCATCACCTAAAACAAGGTTTTTTGGTTTTTTTTTAATTGTGTATCAGAAAGTGAAAATGGAATGTCTGTGTATATGTGCTTTTACCCAGTCTCAACCATTGGAAGCCAGGGGACTGTGAACGTACTGTGACTTTGGCTACTCCACCACAGGAGAAAGTGGATATAGTTTCCCACTATACCGGAGAGCTTCTTTTCTTCTTTCAAAGTGGGCAAAGGTAGCTGCTCAAAAGAACATGAATTTAAGAATTTAAATTGATTACTGCTTCCTATTTTCAAATGATCAGCCACGTTAGTGGTATTCATTGCAGAGTAATTCACGGTACAGCTACGTTAGTGGTAGTCAGTGCGGAGTAACTCACTGTACAGCCACATACTTACAGTTTTGTTAAGTTTTTAAAAAGATGTATGCTTTTGTTTTACATTTAAGTGTTTTGCCTGCAAGTAAATCTGTGTACTGTGTGCATGCCTAGTAATCATGGAGGACAGAAAAAGACATCAGGTACCCTGGAACTGGAGCTACAGATGGCTCTGACCAGCTATGTGGGTGATGGGAATCAAACCCGGATGTTTGGGAGAGCAACAAGCACTCTTTTCAGTGAGCTATTTCTCCTGTTCTCTTATTTTAATTTTAACCTAGTTTCAGTCCAGTGACTAATTTTGTATCCCTTAGGTCATTATACCTTCCAAAATGTGGCTTTGAGGCTTCTTCCCTATATAGGTCCCCAATCCTCCTATAGACAGTTTGTCTGTCCAGCCGAGACTGCTGAAATCCAGGGGAAGCAGAAGCGGAAGGCATTGCTCCTGCATGGCGGGGAGAGAGAGGCTGTATCAATCAGTGTTATAACTGAAAGTTAAAGACTGCTTTCATCTGACTTAGTGCTCAGACACATTCCAGAGTTATATAAAAGCAAAGTGTCAAATGATCCGTAGAGGCTGCTACAGGGTCTGTAGGGTCAGTGTTACTGGAATGGTTGGCTGTCGTGGCCTATTTTGTGTAGCTATAACAGAATACCATGGCTTGGGTAAGTTACACACCAGAGAAGTTTGTTAAGCTTTTGGTTCTGGAGGATGGAAAGACAAAGGTAGAGGATCCATCTCTGGTGAGCGTCTTCAATTGCGCATCTTTACACAGCCAATGGCATCTCCTGGTGAGAGGAATGGCTGTGACTGTGCAAAGCAGGACTGAACTCACTTTTGTAACAAAACAACACTAGTTCATTCATAATGGCAAGGCCACATGACCTTATTAATTCTCCAAGGTCACACTTTTCAAAACTTTTGCTTTGGGATCGGATTTCCAGCTCACGAACTCTGGGGAGCACATTCAGACTGCAGTAGGCTGTCTGCTGTAAGGGCGATGAATGCTTGGCATGGAAAGATTCTTGCAATCTGGGGGTGTGGAGGGGGGTCAAGCTTTAGCAGAGGAGACAGGAAAACTGGAGGAGGGCTCAGGGAGGAATGTCCATTTTGAGCAGAGGGATGGAGTCGTGGGTGCACAGGCAGGATGGAAGAGAGTGGAGAAACAGGCAGTCGTGGAGGGAAGGGGTGGAGGGCAGTGAAAGCAGATTAGAGGAAGGGGCTGTGAGCTCTGCTCAAGAGGCTGAGCAGAGCGTGAGCAGGGCTGTACCTGGATTGGTCACCTCTACGCAAACCAATGGGCAACAAACACTGGGCACAACGTCAGTGAGTTTCAAACCTGTGCTGTGCAATCATACGAGCACCATTAGGATAAGAGAAGGAACAAAGCAGCAGGAAAACCCTGGGTGGTTATAGCTGACTGATAGGAATGTACACTAGTCCAGCCACTGTGGAAACCAGGGTGGAGGATTCTCAGAAAACCAGAGATGGGGGAATGGAGAAATGCCTCAGCAGCCATGAGCTTGCTGCTCCTGTAGAAGCCAGAGTTTGGTCCCCAGAACCCACACTGAGCAGCTCACAGCTTCCAATAACTCCAGCTTCAGGGAGTCTAATTCCCTCTTCTGACCTCTGTGGCTTTGCATTCACATGCACATACTAACACACAGATGTACATACTAATACACAGACGTACATGCTAACACAGAGACGTACATGCTAACACACAGATGCACATACTAACACAGAGACGTACATACTAACACACAGACGTACATACTAAAACACACCGATGCACATACTAACACACAGACGCACATACTAACACAGAGATGTACATACTAACATAGAGATGTACATACTGACATACAGAGATACATAATTTAAAATCCTAATTAAACAAACCTAACAATTGATATTTCATGCAATACAGCTAAACCACTCCTGAATGTTATAGCACTAGTTACAGAAGCTAAATTATAGAACTAACAGGTGTCCAGAAGCAAAATAACGGCTAAGGAAAATGCGTAGCTACACACAAGGAAACTTTCCTCCCCCCCCCCTCTCTCTCTCTCTCTCTCACACACACACACACACACATCATAGTTATATATAAAATCATAGTTATCTATGGATAGGAAAGGTGTCTAGAAGTGGGGGAGGGACTAACAAGAGGGTAGGAGCAGGAGGAAAGAGAGGGTAAAAAGGCATAAGGGGAGTGTGTTCAAAATATATTTTAAAAAATTAAAGAAAGCAATTGTTCCCAGGTGAAATTATTAGATTAGGAGTCATTGTTGGCTTGGATAAACAGTATTGATCGACTCATTTGTTCATTCATGTAGACAATGTTTATTGAAAGTCCTGTAGGGCTAGGCTGCTTGAGGCATCTTGGACACATCAGTGGATAAGACACCCTTGACATCGCTTGTGGGGCAGTCTAGTATGTATAAATTCAAGTATAAAAGTAAGCCATATGGTCCATTAGAACTTGGTAAGTCACATGGAGGGTCAAGCGAGGGAACCTAGGTCCAGGTAGCAAGGTAGCTAGAGATGAAGTTAGCTGGTCAGGGCAACCCTTACTGGGATGTGATGTAGGTGCAGGAATTAGAAGCATTACAGCCCCCGAAGCTAGGGTAAAGATTCCTAGACTTAATTCCCAATTTAGTCAGAGAAAAACAAGAAGGTTGTTGCCTAGAGGGGAGTGTGGTAGATAGTGGTAAGATTGCTGGGCAGGGAGCACTTATAAGGTCACTGTTGTGACAAAGACTTCCATTTTAGCTCTCACCAAAGCAGGTAACTACTGGGGTTTTTATGGCAGGCAAGGGGCGTGGCCCAGCTCACATTCTAAAGGAATTCATTGCCTGCTGTGTCTGTGGACAGACTGTACCAGGGCAAAGACAGATTCAGAAAGACCATTTTGGAGGCTGATATCATCATCATCCAGGCAAGAGACCGTGATGGCTGGAAGCAGGTTAGCCACGCTAGATGGGTGAAAAGCAGATAAAATGTCAACCAGCTCACCTGCTTTAAAAGTAAATTCTTGTCTCATTATTTCTCTCTCAATTTTTGCAGTTAGTAAAGGGGATGCAAGAGAGGACAGCAATGTAACTGGGGTGGGGGCGGGGGTTGCCTGCACCACTCCTGGAAGGATGGCAGTACTTCCAGTTGACATGGGTAAGTCTGAACTGGTCAAGTGGAGGAGAGCTGGGAGAACTCAGTGTCATAGCTGGTGTGCTTGGCCTGGGTGATGGAGAATCAGATGCTGAGGAGGCGGCAGGGTGTGTTAAATATGCAATTTGGGAAGGAGGCATAGTGACTGGGTAGCATTTAAAGCAATAAGACTAAATGATATACAAGGTGGAGACAAGGAAGGACTCACAGCCTGGGCTGCCGAACCTGGAGGCCCGAGGAAAGAAGGCAAAGTCACAAATCAATCTAATGGGAGCTGCCTGGTTAGAGAAGATGAAACCCTTATGAGGCCAATGAAGGAAACACTTGAGAGAGAGAGAGAAGAATGAGCTGAGTGAGGTGTATTGACAGGACTAGGAATTAGCCATCATCTATTGATCAAGGAAGGATAATAGCGATAAATCAAGAGCTCGTGGCATATGGCGAATATTGAAGGTTGAGTCAGTGATTTCAAAGAGGCAGATGATGAACTAGACCCAAGCTTGATTTTGATTGGATGTTGTCTTCTAGACGATGTTGTTACATAGAGATGCAGAAAAATGTTATTTGTTGGACATTTAAAAATAGATGGAAGAGCCACTCAGTGTTTTTTAAAATAAAATAATAGGATAAGACCAAAAATAGTAACCCCAAACTAAGTCCTATTTCACCTATTCAGTGCCAGATGCTGAACCAAACGAGACGTCACCTGGACCTTAAGTGGTGTGTCGTAGCCTAAGACAAGCCACCATGTTCCCTTTTGTTAGTCTCTTCAGCCAGATGACTAAGAATGTTAGCGGGCGGTGGTGGCGCACTTCTTTAATCCCAGCACTCGGGAGGCAGAGGCAGGCGGATCTCTGAAATGGAGGTCAGCCTGGTCTACAGAGCGAACTCTAGGACAGCCAGGACTACACAGAGACTCTGTCAAAAAATAAAAACAAACCAAAGCAAAAAAGAAGAATGTCCAGGTTATTTTACTGGGAGTTGATGGGAGCAGCAAAGTACAAAGTATCGGGCATCACAGTCTTGCACAAAGTTCCGTTAACTTTCTTTCAGCTGCCAAGGGAGAGCAAGACTAGGGAGCAGTGAACCCGCTGCTTCCCTCTGTAGTCGGTGGTGGACAGGGAAGCCACGCCAGGGAAGGTTGAGCGTTTCCTAGCTGAGGTGCGTCTATCCTCCTCAGGTGGGGGTCAGTGTCACCTCAGCTGCATCAGACTGTTTGTCTGACCATTTTCTACCCTTTGCTGGTCCGTTTAGACCTGGTTTTAAACAAAACAAGCAGCTAGGAGTGGCATGAAATCATTTCTAGTCAACTGCAGTAGTCCTTGATTCCTGTTGGGAGGTGACGGCTGGGCGCTGAACCTAAGGCTCCATGCCAGCAGCATGCCTTGTAACCTCACGCCTGCCTCTGGTTTACATCTGAGACAGGGCTCTCCTAGGTTGCCCAGGCTGCACCTTTTGTGATGCTCCTGCCTCCGCCTGGGATTACAAGCACTGGTCGACTGTCCTACCTTGTAATTGCTTGTTTGGGTCATTATGGTGTTTGTTTTGAGACAGGGTCTCACCAGTTAGCTCTGACTGGCTTGAAGCTTACCATGTAGATCAGGCTGATCCAGAACTCAGAGAGATGCCTAGGTTTGCCTCCCTAGTGCTGGGGTCAAAGGTACGCGATGCCACTCTTTATTTTGGCATTCTTTACATTTGGATACACGTGCCTGTCTTGCTAACCCAGCATAAACTGGGAAGTCTGCACACCACAATGACCCCAGTAGTCCCATGTGGATACCCCTGCCCCAGATTCATAGTCTGGTTTCAATTGTTAGGGTTTGTCTTATTAATCTTAATTCATGTTTTTCTGGTTGGTAGAAAGAACACATTGGGAAAAAAATTGGCAGCCCTCCCCCACACATACATAAGTACGTTGATGCCAACACTCAGTGGCATAGTATTTACTATTTAAAACACTTTGCACAAATATTAATTTATTTAGTCCTCCAAACTCCACGATGTGGACATGTTTGCTAGGTCCATTTGACAGAGAAGGAAACTGCCACAAAGAGGTTAAGTAACTTGATGGACAGCACAGACTGCCTTAGCTAGGATGAGCCTCTCCCTTCTACCCCTATCTTCAGTAGTCATCTGAGTCACCAGTAACAATGGCTAGATTCGTGGCACACCCAAGACCAGCCACCTTATGGCCTCAGCGGTCTCCACAGGCACAAGTCCCCACCAACACTGCTGGTCTCTGTGACTTCCCAAAGCTGAGGGGCTGCTCCTGTGATGCCCCACATCCCTGCAGTTCGCACCTCACCTTGCTGTGAGCTCTTCGCACCCTTGCTCAGCCTTCAGTCAGCATGGTCACCTCCGACCTTCCTGGTCGTCAGGTCCTGGGACTCCTCAGGAGCAAGGACCGTCTTTCTTTATCCCGCTTTCCCAGCATCCAGAACACGGTGCGGCTCAAAAAGTCACAGGGATTTTGGAGATAGGAAGTTCTTGGCCTGCATCCGGACACCACTCTACCATGGCAGAGCCTCTCAGATAATGGCTGCCTCTCGCTAAGCCCAGATGTGGCCTCTGGATCCTCCTCCATATGCCTCTGCTAGGCAGCCACTATAATTCAATAAGGAATGACGTTAGACCTAAAGACTGTGCCCATCTCGGCAAAGATGTTTGCTGAACAGTGGGGCTTAAGTTCCTAGGCTTACACGCAGGCAGACGTTCGTGAAAGCAATGAATTTCCAAACTAAACAGGAAAACGTCCCTCAAAACACACTAGCGTTTAGCAGCGAAACTGATGGCTCAGGTTCTGCCACGGTCCTCGTGGTGACGTTTATTTTTCCTTCTTCTTTGTACCTTCTGTTAACAGATTGGTTCCAATACTGAAGGCCTGAAAAAAGAAAGTGGGATCTTGGCTGGAGAGGGAGATAGTGATATGAATTGATTCATGTAATCAAAAACCATGGGATATTCACAAATTCATTTTTTTAAAAAAAGGGTATATATAAAAATTGCTAGGCCCTGAGTAAGGCTTGTTATCTGGTTTGCCTGTTTAATTAGCTTGTATTAGTCCGTCTCCTGCCGTTGATGATACAGTGTGGTTCTGATATGTGACTGGGGAAAGCTGAGTAATGGGTCCACAGAATTGACTATAATATGCTCATAGATTCTTATAAATCTATAATTATTTCAAACTTGACGCCTAAAAGGCATAAGCCAAGTGCAACAGCACAATGAAAATAAGAACGTGAGTTTGAAGCCAGTCTCGGCGACTTAGTGAGCTCAAGGCCAGCCTGCACTACACAGGGAAACTTGGTTTTAAGAAAACAAATGGGGAAAAGGTAAGAAGGACTCTCACTTGGGAGAGGTGGTACCTGCGTTCTCATGCATGTGAGCGGGCGCTGTAGCGTGGCTCTTTGCCTTCCTGGGGAATGGAGGGAGTCCTTCTGTCTATGAAAGGGCTCTTACACTCTGCCAAGTCAACATCTCAATTAAAGCACTGGTAGTAGATGGGACAGTGGCAGGGAACAAGGCCTAAGGTAAATGGCTCCTTTGGAAGCCCCAAAAGTCCAAGGGGAAAATCCCCTTAGCATCTACCCCATAGGCAGCAGGACCAGCTGTCTCAGGATGGCCCCTTGGCTCACAAAGCCCTTCCTTTCCCAAATCCTGTCATCTACACTTTCCTACAAAACTACCAGGCATTTGTGGCTTATTCCTCCAAGCCTGGGAGAGTGTACCAGAAGCATGGTGGAGAGAGATCACTCAGAAACAGGCCTAGTGAGCCGGAGACAGAAGCTCAGACCCAGCTCACCTCGGGGGCTGTGGGTTGTCCCCACCCTAAGTCTTGTGGGACACTAGAAAATTTGGAAAAGCCTAATCCTTGTACATTATTATTTTATTAATATTTTTTTGTGTCTTTAACCAACAGATAATTTTTGTCCATGGAAAAATTCTTCCCCTAAATCTAACCAGCCTAGAGTAACTGAAAAATCTCACAATTTCCTTAACCCCTCATTTGCTTTTCAGAGAGATAGCTAATGAAGTAGTTGGTGTCTTCCTGTGAGAGGCATTTGTAACAGCTGCCATGATGTATTTTTAGCTGTAGCCTCCTTCCCCTTTGGGGAAACTTTTTTTTTTTGGTATGGCGCTAGCCTTTCCTACACACAGCACATTGTAAAGATGGCCCGGGGATCTCTCAGAGGACCAGCACTGCCATTGACAAATCTCTTTCTCCTTTGCCAGAGTCCAAAGGTTTTACCTGGCCCCGCTTTTCCTCACAATACTTAGTGTTTGTTTGTTAGGGCTTGGGGAAGAACAATCAGAAAAACACCATAGTAAGCAAGAAGTCTTCTAATGGCTCCTGTGTCAGAGACCCTGCTGCCCTAAATGAGGCCAAAACCTCTGTGGGCACCGCATACCTTTGGTCATGAGGGTGAGCCATCCCTTCTCATCTGGGAGGATTTTTTTAGACTTTAATGACAGCAAGGATTATTAAACGCTAGATGAGCTACCAAGAAAGACAGTCATGTCTCCGCCCCTTACCATACTTTAAAAATAGGATGGGTTCTGGCTGCCATCAGTAGCTTGTGCTGGATTAGCCCTGCAGGGAGAATGAGAAAGCAGGGGCATCTTAAGACTCAAGTGAAGCCATACAGTCTTACAAGCTCCGTTAGTCCACCAGATCTGGAGCCTTATTCCAATGCCAGCTGCCGCACCAACAACTGGGAAACATTTCAATTTGCATTTGTTTTTGTTAGATCTCAGGGCCATGGGGGGCCGGGTGTCGGGTTATGCTGTCAAAAGAAGTATGGGTGTAGCTTATCCATAGCGCTGATGACTAGATCAGACATCTAAATTTAAGTTTCAGGTGCCAGATGAATGTAAATCTGAGAGAGACAGAGACAGAGAGGGGACTACACATATGGCCCTGTTATTGTGTATTTGTTGGGTGTGCATATGCCTTGGGGGACAGGGGACATCTTCGTCATCGCTCCTCAGGTGCCATCCACCTTGTGATTTTAGAGTACATATCCCTGGCCTGGAACTCACCAAGTAAGCTAGGCTAACTGACTAGGAATCCCCAGAAACCTGCGTGTCTCTCTCTCCCCATTCCTGAGATTACAAGCTCATGTTTCCATGCCCAGGTTTTTGGTTTGTGTTACTGTTTTGTGCATTTTGTTTTGGTTTAGTCTGCTTTTTTGAGATAGAATTTCACTCTGTGGTTCTGGCTGGCCTGGAACTTGCTATGTAGACCAGGTTGGCCCTGAACTCACAGAGATCACCCCGCCTCTGCCACTTTCTCCCACCTGTCAGGTCCAATGACATTTAAGCCAATAAAGAGAAAGCCGTGGCATAAGGAAGTGTGGGAAGCTGAGGTAGGAGAATGTTGGGTTTAGGCCAGCCGAGGACACAGTGAAACTCTGGAAAGAGGAAGAACAGCCATTTTTGTTTAAAGAAGAAGCAAGATGGTGGGAGGCCTCCAACAGGTTCCCAAGGTCCAAGTGTTTGGTCCGTTGTCATCAACAGACCCCAAAACTACAGCTAGGGAGCAGAACGAATGATCACACGGGGCTGCCTTGAAAGTTTCAGCCAATGTTGCTGAATCACTCCGCAGCAAGACCCACAAGGAACTAAACATTTTTTTTGGTGACATACACAAATGTAGGTCAGGGGACAGCTCTCTGGAGACAATTCGTTCCTGGAAAGTTGTAGGATTCAGGAATCAGGACCTCGGGCTTGTGAGCAAATGCTTCTACCCACCGAGCTAGCTCAGCTTCCCACAGCTGAAAGTTTTTATAAGAGATTGCTTTGTGCACTCATCTGGTTTGATCAGTTTTTCATTACCAGTGGAGGTATGAGAGACAGGCTAAGTTTATTTAAATAAAAAAAGAGGTTCACTCAACCCCCAGTTTGGGGAGCCCAAGGGTTTGGCACCTGCATGGGGTCAAATGTGGGAACCACTTAACTGTGCCACATCATAGCAGATGGCAATCTCAGAACTGTGGGAGCAAGTGGCCACACAGCAGAAGGGAAGTGAGAGGAACTGGGAAGGCCAGGCTCAGGCTTCTATAACAAGCTTCAGTGGGAACTACCTAGTGTTGTCTGAGGTTTTCTGTGTATCTCTGGCTGTCCGGTTCCCACAGCTGTTAAGTCCCAAAGAAAATCATACAGAGGTCTACATTAACTATAAACTGATTGGCCCATTAGCTCAGGCTTCGTATTAACTCTTATAACATATATTAGCCCATTATTCTTGTCTATGTTAGCCACATGGCTCAGTACCTTTTTTCAGTGAGGCAGTCACATCTTGCTTCTTCTGTGGTCAGGTCAGGACTGCATCCTCTTCCCAGAATTCTCCTGTTCTCCATAACCTGCCTCTACTTCCTGTCTGGTTGTCTCACCTATACTTCCTGCCTGGCTACTGGCCAATCAGTGTTTATTTAAAATATAATTGACAGAATACAAACCATGTTCCCACATTATACCTAGGACTTCATGGAAACCACGCTAGTCACTCCCAAGAAGAACACCCTCAGATGACCTAAAGACCCACTATGTGGCCCTGTTAGAGCCCACACACGTCTCTTGTGCTACACTAGGGGGCATGCTCATCAATAAGATGATGAGAGCCAGGCGGTGGTGGCACACGCCTTTAATCCCAGCACTTGGGAGGCAGAGGCAGGCGGATCTCTGTGAGTTCGAGACCAGCCTGGTCTACAAGAGATAGCTCCAGGACAGGCTCTAAAAAAGCTGCAGAGAAACCCTGTCTTGAAAGACCAAAAAAAAAAAAAAAAAAAAAAAAGATGATGAGAGACAAACCACATGCAATGTTGTATAAAGGGAATCGTAAGGATACGCATGGCATCTTAGATATTTGACTTAGGTATAAACAACAAAGTGACTTTTGCTTTGCTGCTGTCTTTAGAGTTATTTATTTTGTGTGTGGGTGCTCTGCTTGGGTGTGTTTGACCACATGGGTGCAGTGCCTACAGAGCCCAGGAGAGGGCATTAGATCCCTTGGAACCAGTCACAGAAGGTAGTGGCCATTTGGATGTTGTGGCTTGAACCTCTGTTCTCTGAAATCAGAGCAGCCAATGTTCTTAACAGCTAAGCCATCTCTCTAGCCCCGAACAAGGTGTTCTTGATTGACAGCTAAAGGTGTATTCATGGCTATTATTTAACTACTAAATCACCTTTATTCTTACGTAAAATAGGATAAGTTTTATTAGATCTTTCAGTTGACCTGCTCAGGATGGAAATGTGATCCCTGGGACGGCCATTTAAAGCACTGAATTTTAGGAATAAGACCTTAAGCACATTCTCTTAAAACTTGGGTGTATCTACCCATCCATAGCCATTAAAACTTTTTAAACATTTTTATTTTGTGTGTATGGGTGGTTTGCTTGCATGTATGCCAATATACCATGTGTGTGATGGCTGCCCACAGAGGCCAGAAGAGGACGTTAGATCCCCTAGAACTGGTGTTAATAGAGGGTGCTGGGAATTGAACCCAGGTCCTCTGGAAGAGCAGCTAATGCTCTTAACCACTGAACCATCTCTAGTGCCCAAAGTCTTTTCATATAGGATTATATCACTTTTCTCATCTATGTGACAAAAATCCCTGACAGAAGAAACTTAAGAGAGAAAGGAATTGGGGCTCCTGGTTTCAGAAGGTGCAGTCTGTCGTGGCAGGGTGGGGAGGAGTGATGGGAGCACAGAGTGAGTTTCGTTCAAGGCATGAGGACGAAGCAAGGGGACTGACTCAGCAAAGGCTGGCTGCCACCCCCACAGCCTCCACCCTCTGCTGGAGTGAGTCAAGTCGTATCAGCTGTGAGGGACCTTCTACCCAGTTGTCTAAGGAGCAAGGTATAGAAGACACAAGTCACAATCTCATGCTCCCAAATCTGCTCCATCCTCATCCTGGGACATTAAGGCTTGCATTTAGTCTTTCCTCTCTCTCTGTGTGTGTGTGTGTGTGTGTGTGTGTGTGTGTGTGTGTGTGGTGGGGGGAATAGATTTGATCAAAACACATATGCGTGTATACAATTCTAATAAAAATTAGAAGTCCCTTATAAGATCTTGAAAGACCGGTATTTGGCTGAGAAAAAAATGGCTCAGTGGTTAAGAGCAAATGTTGCTCTTGTAGAAAGCCTGAGTTCAATTCCCAGCCTCCACATCAGGCAGCTCACAACTGCCTGGAACTCCAGCATCAGGGAACCAGTGCCTCTCTGACCTCAATGGACACATGCACAAATGCATACACATGCACATAAATTAATAATAATGATAATAATAAAAAGAAGTAAAGACCCGGAAATACCAGGATCCCCTCAAGGGTTGTTCCAGTGACATATTAAATCTTGATCTGGTTTTTAGAGGAAGAGTAAAAAGTAAGGAAAGATAGCTGTTAATGTTCTGACTTTGAGGTTCATTATCAAACAGGAATAAAGTTTAATTAGTAGTAAGTGGAGGGGTATTATGTAAATTTATCAAAATCGCCCTTAAGAAGCAGGATGTCACTCGTTAGCATACAGATTCGGGGCACAGAAGTGTGACCAGCCCCAAGAGTTCAGAGTGTTCCCAGGAACAACAATGCATCTTATTAAAAAGGGCAGTGGGTTAGCTATCTCTGTGTAGTTCTGAGTAGGCATAGACTTCCGGGGACTCCCAAACGTTTCCAAAGGCCCGAGGTTGATTACTCCCAGGATCCCTCTCTGTTTTGTTCTGTTTTCAAGGCGGGCAAGTCTCCAGCCCAGAGAGTACGAGGATCAGCACTCAGCCCAGTGATCCTGAGGGTGGCAAGGCCAGTGAGCTGACTAGATGGGAAGAGCCCAAGCTGGGAGAACCCCTTGCCGGAACCATCTGCACTCTGAGCAGTAGGACTCTGGCCTCCTTCGTGGTGTAAAAAAGGATTGAAAATTAGTGAATGTCCCCTGGAATCTGGAAGCAGGAGGTGGGGGTGAGCCTGGGACTCAGAGAGGGAAACACTTTCCTTTCTGTCACTCAGTGAGTCCGGGGCCAGCACTGTCACCCTGTTTGCAAGGCACAGGAAGCAGAAGGTAGGGAGGAGCTTGCTTGCGAGGAGGAAGGAGGGAAGGAAGGGATGGACGAGTGGGCCCTAAGGAAAGGAGCGCGGGGATAACTTAGAAACTATTGGAGTTTATTAGGGGGAGGATGGCTCTGTGCTGCTCGGTTTCTGCCATTTAGAAAGAAAAGGACATGGGCAAGAAATGCTGTCCAGGTCTTAGTGAGGGTAGAATTCTTGGGGGGTGGGGAATTTTACAAGATGCTATAAGAGATGTACAAGGGGTGAGGGGTGAGACAAAGTCTCAGTGTAGCCCAAGCTGCCCTAGAACTCTTATGGTCTATCTCAACCTCCCGACTACTAGAGTTACAGATTGCTACAGATTCATGAGGTCACATCCAGTCTTTTTCCTTTGAACACACACATAGACAGGCAGACATATGCATGCACACACAAGCGTGCATGCGCGAGCGCACACACACACACACACACACACACACACACACACACACACACGTCCTCCAGTGCACGAACTCACCCCTCACTGTCTGAGGCCCACCAGGCCCAGTTGTTTGTCACTTGGATTGCCGGCCATGTAAGACCATCCTCCCTGCATTTGTTGTGGCTTCCGCACACTCGGAGGGATTCTTTTGGAAGCCTTTTTGTTTGAAGGGATTTGGTAACTATAAGGTGCATTACCAGCCCTAGCCAAGTCTCCACAGTGGAAGCAGAGACATGCAACTCTGGGGCTATTTTGCCCTGCAAACTCAAAACAAAACAACACAAAGCACCATCCAGCACCAAAGTCAAGAGCTACCCCTCAGTCCTAGGTTCCCAAGACAGTCTGATTAGCCTCCGTGGGTGCCAAAGACTCACGAACACTGCCACAGCTGGAACATCGGCTTCCTTCTGAGGGAAGGATGGGAGTCAGGAGGAAGCGGAGTTGATTGTCCTTGTCGGCTGTCTGCCTCCACGCTGACAGAAAACATGCCACGAAGATGGGCGGTCGCACTTCATGCTTACATTCCTAAGAAGCTCCCCAAAACCATCTGTTTCGGTCAAATCATCCCCCATTGACTAAACTTGTGATCTGTAGTATAGATTGTGTGGATTTAGCTCATTAATCTTTACCAGCAGGAACTCTTAAAATTTGAGATTCCAGTCCTCATCTCCTGAGATTCTCTCTTCATTCATAAGCTGAAACATGTTGGAGAGAATTTATGGAAAGCATTCCTGGCGGTGATTTTTTTTTTCCCTAGTGTGTATAGCAGATCTCCATATGTTGGGATGATGGAAGGGAATTTTGTTTTCTGTTGTATTATATAATGGTTTGGTCTGGCCTCTCCTGGCTGTTCTTGTAAATGCATAGAATGTGGTCTTCCCAAATATGGCCAGGAGCCAGAGAGAGTGTGTGTACTCACACACAAGCGGTCCAGCCTGGTCTGGATGGATCTGTATCCACTGGCTGGGCTGGGAGACTCCTCATGATCAGAGAGCGCTTCAGCAGTTGGAGGGATTTTCTTGTAGTCGCTAGGCCTTCGGGAGCCGGGCTGTGAGGAAACCCGCTCCCACGTGCGTATCGTTATTCAAGATGTTATTTTGCACTCGTGACACTATCGCTAGCTCTGCTAAGTTCAGTGGTATCATCTTTAGCGCTTCAACTGAATGTCACATACAAATATTAACCCTAAAGCCAGAGTTCGCTGCAAGAACAATAAAGCATGGGGCGGGGGTGGCGTGTGAAAGGAAAGAAAGAGCGAAAGAAGGAAGGAAGAAAGGAAAGGGAAAGCCACATCGGTACAGCTGCTTACGGGAACATAGCTGCACACTGAAGAATCTCAAAGCGTTAGTAGCTAAACTTCAAAAGTCCCTGCTTCTCGAGAGTGCCCTCCCTTCGAGGACATATGGACTGTGAGTCAGGCCAGTCAGTATCGAAATGTGGATCTGAGCTATACATTCCAAAGTTAAGGTAAGCGTGGTTGCTTGGTTGAGCTGTTCTCTGGGAGTGAGTGCTGCCCACGCTCAGAGAAAGAGGGCATCTTGCAAGCAAACGATGTGTTCGTTGACTGTTTTCTTTTGGTCTAGGTGAGTCTGTGGACAGAAAGGTAAAGAGAATTGTGTTGTCCTGGTCTTTCCTTCACTGTCCCTAGAGAGAGGAGCATAATTTTGACTTCTGGAGTGATTCTGTCATTCCTTCGTCCCCATGGCTCACTCTAAGGAGCTGGGAGAACAGGCAGGTTGTTGGAGGGGCAGTTGCCCACTATAAATGCTCTCTAAGTGCTCACCTGGAAGCAGCCAATTCTGGGGTCCTCTGGGTACCCCAGTTCTCCCTTCCTCGTGCTCCCTGGCCACATGCAAGCCTCTTTCCGGTCTTCGAAGTTTCCTGAACAGATGTTTAAACCAGTCAGTACAAAGGCTTGTTTTAAAGGCTTGTTATTTTTTTTCCTTAAGGAAAGAACAAAGCACATAGGGTATTTCATGTTCGTATCTTAGGTTTTCACTCCAGAAAAGCAGTGTCAAAGTGACCAAGGAAAGAGCAGTGTGCTTCGCTCCTTACCTAAGGCTCTATATTTCTGGACGGTCCTGTGTGGTTTAGGAGCAAGAAGCTGAACACGTCCGGGAATCGTCCTCTCAAACTGTTGTTAATCAGGCTAAGTTGCTACTGAAAGTCCAGCCATGGGAGGCTGCATTGGCCCGAAGGCTGTTTTCCTGCCTGCACCTCTCATCCTAGCCTGTTTTTGGAAACACTGACTCTGTGAGGTATAGCTCACTTTCTGTAAGATATAGAAGAGGAATGGTGGCCAATCAAAGTCTACATACACAAGTCCTAAGCATACACTGCCACCGAGTGCACTTTCCCATAAAATATCCAAGTTAAATAGATATCATTCAGTCTGGGTAATAGATGCAGTACAATGCAGAAGTCTTCCGTGGGAGGGAACCTGACTGAAGGCATTGCCCATGTTAGTGCCTAGACAGTGCTGACTGACTACACAGCAGTGGTTCGGTCTGACGAGGGGTCCACAGTACGAGGGTCCTCTGACCAGTTAGGTACCGGGTGGTGGCGGGAAGCTAACACGAGCAGTACGCATACAAAGTGCCTGCCTCACCTGTGAAATCCCAGGCAATGAAGACCGGACAGTACTGGTTCCGGAAATCCCAGGACCAGACAGCTTGCTTTGCCTTCCCAGTTCAGGTTCTGCTTCATGTGGTGTCAATGTGCACACCTCAGCACGCGGGTCCTGCAAGATACAGCTCCACCAAGGCAGACATTAGCCACTTTAGGTCAGAAGCCTGTTTTCTGTTTTGTTTCCTGTTTGTTTGTTTAAATGACGTTGATATGACCAAAGGTATGTAGTGACCTTGAAGGCCCCAAACACAGGTGTCCCTGTCTTGGCTTCAGGGTCCAGTTTTCTGAGTGACCTTGGAAAACTGTAATAACTGAGGTCTTTGATTCCTTAACTGATAAAATGGCTAGCAGGGGCCGATTAGATGCTACGTACTTAATCATAGATATTTGTCTAATGTTGGGGACTCACACCTAGAACCTTGCAAGGTAAGAGCTCTGCAACTGAGCCCCACTCCCAGCCTATGGGTCAACATTTGTGACAACTCAGGAATAAATAAATGAGAGAGGCAGATTACACTGTTACTGACAACCTTTAGCTTTCTAAAAGTAATGTTTTTGACTGAAGTGTTTAAATAAAATATAGCACCATCATTAAAATTCTGCAAGTACTGACTGCATTGGGTATAGAAACATCATCAACATTGACTTCTCAGTAAAGCCTTAACATTGCTCTCTACTGATTTTCTTGAGGGCTTGACCAAGGAATGTAAATCTCTACCCTGACACCATCTGCTACCTGGTGAGTCAGAATGTTCACTTTGAGGGAAACCATCTCTGAGGCACGACTTCTTCAGGAAAACATTATGGTTATCTTATCGTTTGGGGGGTTGTGTTTCTTAATTCTGATTCTCCTCCAGAATTTAATTTAAAATAAAAAGATCCTGGTTTGGCTTCTTCTATGTAGCTGCTTGACTAGCTCAGCCCTCAACACCCACCCACGCAGACCCATGAAGTTTGTGAACCATTTGGAGAAAACTCAAGTGCAATGAGAGACTTTCTGTGTGGTTGGGTAGGTGAAGGCTAATGCAAATTATGGGAGTCTGTGCTCCTTGGAGCCATAGATTTTAAAGAATTGCACGGAAGGGCACTTGCAGCAGAGGAAACGAAGATGAACATTACCACAGAGGCAAAGGAGACAGGTTTACTTGACTTTCACACGCTTCCCTAATATATCATCCTTAAAAGGGATGGCCGTGATTCAGGGTGTATTTCTGTCTCCTCAGAAATTCTTATTAGTTCTTGAGAAGCTGTGGCAAATTAATTGAAATTGAAATCACCTAATTTTTTTTAACCTCCTTCAGCAACCTCCATGCAAAGTGTTACTTAGAATATTAATGCTGCCTTAAGGCTCCTGGGTACAGGGGGCTCTCAAATGATTGAAGGAGATGACTTAATAAAGGATATGAAATGCTGTTTAGTGTCCACGTAGCCCTGTGTTTTGTGGATTTGTCTTTTGGCATCTGTAACCCTAGTCAATAATATATAGAAATGCTGTTTGTGGGGCTGAGGACATGGCTCAACAGTCAGAGCCCCTGTTGCTGCTGCAGAGAGGTAGCTCCATTCTGCCTGTAAACCCAGCTCCAGAGGGTCTGATGCCTTCTAGGAAGCCTCTGCTCACATGTGTGCGCACACACACACACATACACATGCATGTGCACACACAATGATACATTTTAAAAACTTTAAAATACTATGTGTTGAATGAGTAATAAATAAACTACTATTTTATAGGAAACTAATGCTTAATACTTATCCATTTGAAAAGGCATTTTCTCATGTATTATTATAGCAGGCCTTTACCAACATCCCTTTTAACATCCAACTAGCACAAGGCAGATGCTTAGCCAATATGGGTGGATGGACGGGTGGATGGATGCATGGATGGATGTATGGATGAATGGACAGGTGGATGGACAGGTGGATGGATGGACGGACGGACGGACGGACGGACGGACGGATATATGGTTAGATGGATGGACAGGTAGATGGATGGATGGATGGATGGATGGATGGATGAATGGATGGATAGGTGGGCAAATGGAGGGACAGACGGACATCCGGACGGACAGACGGACAGACAGACAGACGGATGGATGGATGGTCTAATCCTAAGGTTCTTTGTGTCATGAGAACAGTTTGCAGTGGGCTTAAGAACACAGGCCAGAAAATCACAGAACCTTAGACTTTAAACCCTGACTCTTGTCACTTCCTCACTGCCTCATCTTTGTTCCTTACACTCTCTGCTCCTAAACTTCCTATCTGTGAAGTGGGGGTGCAGAGAAAGAGTTAATATAACCTACCTTGTCAGATAGTGCATGGAGATTAAATGGAGCACTGTGTAGATGCATTAAGGACCTAACCTGAAATCAGCATAGCAAATGATAGCTGATACTGTGGTTTTCCCTTCCATGTGACCTGTTCTTCAGAGAATAAAGGCCCAAGAAAAGTAGCCTTCAAATGTGAAAGGCTGTGCATTTGGAAGAAAGACGGTACAATATCCGCAGCCTAGGGCAGGAGGAGGAAACAGAGCAGAAAGTCTTTATTCATGACATCACAGGAGCCGAAATGTGTTGGAGAAATGAGAGCACTGGGACCAGCAGGAGCAGGAGGAACATACAGTTTAGTACGTTTAGTCTTCTCCAGCATCCATCCCAGTGAAGGTCAGAAGCTGCTTTGCTCTCCTTCTCCAGTTAGCCATTCTATGCATGTTTCCAGGCCAGCTTTCAATGACACAGAGGAATAAAAATGGCCAGGCAAATAATACCATGTCCAAACAAGCTAGACTCATTTGGAAAAACCTTCCCTGTATCGATGTGCTAAGAGAATCCTAGAAGATCATTCATTGCTGGGAGGGGCTGGGAGACCATCTACTGGTCTGCATGGCCTCATCAACACTGTCTTCAGCTTATAAAAGCCTGTTAGAGACATTTATGGACATCTAGTAAATGTCTGGTCAATTCATCCTCTCTAACCCTTTCCTTTGCTTATGAGGAACCAGATGTCACCCAGACTTGGAATAGGATCTCACCTGAATTTCCAGCTATAATGGAAGCAATTAGAATTTCCAATAAGAGCTTTAGTCAGTTAGTATTGCATATAAATGGTAGGACAGACACGGTTCTGTAAGTCCTGGATGCTAATGTTTAATGGGACAGGAAGTGAGTCATGTACTGTAACCCTCCAAAATAAATATGAAAACTGAACACTTAAAAATACATGGAAGGTTGGTTTGGGGATGTAACTCAGTGATAGCGCTTTTGTTTAGGAAGCAGAACAATTTGGACCCAGTATCACAGCCCCCTGAAACGTGTTGGAGCTAAGTAAAGGCCAAGATGAAAGACTAGCAAAGAAAACAGAGCAGAACAGGCAGTTTGTTAGTGTACAACCCAAATGTGGAAATTGCCACTGTTGTGACCCATGAAACACAGTATCAGAGCTACTGTTCATACCAATGTTCTATGTGGGAAATATTACGTAAGTATGAATGCCGTCAGATTAGCGAGTACTTGGAGTTTATTCTTCCGTAACCAGTTTTGGTTTCTCTAGGTTAATCTTACTCTGACTGGTATAACAGTTCTGTGGCACTTAAAATTCCTAACACATCAGTATATAGTAAATAATTTCCCTGCAGGCAATCTCATGGTGCTGCTCTTGATAGCTATTAATGAGGACGATGGGGGCACCAAAGGACCACATGAATTCCAGTTGAATTCCCAAGTTCTTCACACTTCAGCAGCATGTGTTGACTTTGGTTGCTATCTAACCCCAACATCAACAGAACAAAGTATCAAGGCAGCAAGCCAAAGCTGAGTGTGTAATTAGTGTATCTTGACCTGGAACGTGAGGGCACACCCCCCATGCCTTGAGAAGATACAGATCCTGATTCAGTAGGCCTAGGAAAAGGTTTAAGAGTCAAACTTTCGCCGGGCTGTAGTGGCGTATGCCTTTAATCCCAGCACTCAGGAGACAGAGGCAGGCGGATCTCTGTGAGTTCGAGGCTAACCTGGGCTACAAGAGCTAGTTTTAGGACAGACTCTAAAGCTACAGAGAAACCCTGTCTCAAAAATCTAACAAAAACAAAACAAAACAAAAAAGTCAAGCTTTCTATCAAGATCCTGGGAGGTGCCAGCACTGCTTTTGGTTTCTGATTATCACTTGTGATTTCAACAGTTGTGTTTCTGGATTAAGGGAAAGTATATCATGGGTTTTATGTTCAGAGAAGGCCCTGGGCTGCACCCCATCCCCTTTTTAAGAAGATTGAGAATGATTATAAGAGAAAGTATAGTTGTTTAGTATTCAAAACATTTGTCTAAGAATGCTTGTCTTAACCCTCCTCTTCTTCCCCAAAATGGGCAGTGGTAGCATGCACCTTTAATCCCAGCACTTAGGAGGCAAAGGCAGGTAGATCTCTGTGAGTTTGAGGCCAGCTTGGTCTACAGAGTGAGTTTCAGGACAGCCAGGCTTACACAGTGAAACGCTGTCTCCATTAAAAGAAGAAGGAAGAAGAAGGTGAAGGAGAAGGAAGAAGAGGAAGAGAAAGAAAAGAAAACGAAGAAAGAAGAAGGAGGAGGAGGAGGAAGAGGAAGGAGGAGGAGGAGGAGGAGGAGGAGGAGGAGGAGGAGGAAGAAGAAGAAGAAGAAGAAGAAGAAGAAGAAGAAGAAGAAGAAGAAGAAGAAGAAGAAGAAGAAAAGAAGAAGAAGGTCTATTTCCTGTAAACCATTACTCTGTGCAAGAGCAGGAAACCCGTGTGAACAGTGAAAATGCTCTGATCTGAGCCAGGTGTTTTGGGCAGTGTTTGTTGGTATAGTGTGGTGTGGTAGTGTGTGTGATGTGTTGCTGCCATTGTGTGCTCAGAACCAAGACCACAGTGAAGTCATTTGACGCGACATGACTGAGTGTTGCCAGAAACACCTCCAATGTTCCCTCCTAGATTTTGAATTGTTTTGGTCTTTGTATGTTGAGAAAACTTTTAATGCTACCAAACATTTTGGTATCTCCCACGTTCAGTTACCGGACCTCATATGGGGTGGTCCGGTTTAAGAAACTGTGTTATGTGGATAAATGAACAGACATCTCCATGGTTTGTAGGATGGGTAAAGGGGACAGACAGAGAAGAAAGGGAGCCCTCAACCTCGCGATCAGGGCTGGCACCTGAGCTTAGCTCAGCCCCAGCGGCCTGCAAGGCCTCTTCTCTTTGCTGCCAGGATCTGAAGGCTTTTCTCAACCTTCTCTATCTTTATTCAGCAAGAAATGAGGATCTTCAAATCCTCCCTCTGCCCTGGGGACTGAGTGATGCCAGGAGCGCCGAGCCTGGGGAAATCTCTTAGTGCAGGACAGATTGACAATATTTAAGTAGATGTGTCAAGAGCAGTTATGAAAGCCCATTTTTCTAGGGTAGGGAAGAACAGTACAGTTTAAAGGACAAATGCAATGCCAAGTCAAAAGCCCCAGTCCTGATGTGTGATTACAGACTGCAGCAAATCAATTGTCCAGCTCCGCACCTCTCTCCCCAGGTTCCGCTACTCCCAGAGGCAGGCTGCGATGGCTTGGCAATCAGAAGGACAGAGATGAAGAGAATAGGCACTAGGGTTGTAAAGCTTGATAACTTGTCTGAAATCGTGTGGCGATTCAATCAAATGTAATCAAGAAGCCAGGAGAGGCTAAAGCATCCAATTCTTCTTAATTAACAAAAAAAATCATCTAATTATCAGTGCAAGCTCCAATTGTGGTCCTTTTGAATGGTCATTTATGCGTTATTGTTGCGTTTGACATTTAGATGGAATGCTTTAATGAAAACAAGGGCCAATTCCCTAATCAGTAAATTGCCCTGCCAGTGCCTTGCTGGGACTCTTATTCTCATTTTCTTATTGAGAAGCTAAGTTAAGAATTAGAAGTACATAATACATTTCTAATCATGTATAGCCCTTCTTCTAATGCTAGAAAGAAGAAAACAGGCAAACTTGAGTGTTTCAGACTCGGAGACATCCTGGAACCCACACTGTGCTTAGCTGCCTTGTCTGCAGTAGGATATAGGCAGCCTCTAAGAATGTCCAACCTTGCCTGAATGACACTCTCAAGTAAGAGCCACCTGTTCCTATTATATGGAATTTGTGGGGCTCTTGTGGTAGTGAAGACCTTGCTTGTGGTTCAGATCAGGACAACAGTCAGTAGACAGGGCTTGGAAATGTTCTTTGTTAGGTCCTTTCAAGCAGTGAGCTGGCTTTTCTTAACAAGTGGTGGTGGTCACAAGGTGTTAAAAGAGGTCCTGTTCAGCAATTCTGGCCATGCACGGCCTTGGGACAGATACTCAATCATGAAGTCCTGGCTACTTGCACTAACAAACATGGATTGCCCTGCTGGTCTCGCACTCAGCCGTGGTCGAAGAGTTGTTAAGCACAAGATGAATGCTGTACGACAGAAATCAATGGTGCACTCCCTGAACAGGTGTGCAAGGGAGCGGCAGGTACATTTTGAGAAAGCATTTAAAGGAAAATGTTGCCATAAAGGATCTGTCCGAGTTACTCTCTTCTCTAAACACAGCGGTTTTTGAAATGCGTATCTGGGGAATCTAGAAGGGAAATGTCTGGTTAAATTTATTCCTGATTATTGTCATTGTTTTCTTTGCCTGGCGTCATAAACAAAACAAGTCAGAGTCTGTTGTTCTGTCCGAACTTATTTCTGGACATCACTTTATGTGAACAGAAACTCTTGGGCAGACCTGAGGGTGGCTTGTATAGTTAGACATGTAGAAATGAAAAAGAAAATGCAGAAGAGTAAGTGGGCCCAGTGCAGACCCTGCCATAGCCTCTTGTGTGTGCTAGGACACCTACTTAAATGATGTCACATTACAGCTACAGTCACTGTCTGGTTTTGATGGAGCCGTGTGAGAGGCCCTGAGACAACTCCAGTCAGATCCACTTGGCTTGAGACTAAAATTGCAAATGTGAATCTACTGATTTTCATAAAATGTCTATGTTAGTTTTTGGTTTAAGTTAGTCACAAGTAATGACGCTGTGATGTCAAACAGCAGTTGTCTAAGATGGGTTTCTCTCCTGGACGGCACCCAGCTTTGCCGCTACAGAAACTGACAAGGGGACAGATGAAATGTTCCGAAGATGAAGACTGTAATAAAAGTCTGCCAGAAACACTCTAATTTAGTCCTTAGGAACCAAATATTTAAGTGATAGCACGAAGGCAGGAGCATACGTCTCTGCTCTACCCAAGGGCTAAACCATCTGGCAGTAATCAGAACCGACATGGTGACAAGGACTCATGATGTGAAAAGATTCCTCCAGAAGCCATGCTTGCATGGGACACTTTCATTTCAATAGTGTGTGGAAAAAAAGATTTAATGAGCAAGAAAAGATTAAGCCATAGGCACCTGTCAACCTTGTTGTAATGTTCTCTGCAGCTTTCCTTCCTTCTAGAGTCTCGGTTTGGTTTGGTTTGGTCTGGTCTGGTCTGGTCTGTTCTGGTCAGGTCTGGTCTGTTCTGGTCAGGTCTGGTCTGGTCTGGTCTGGTCTGGTCTGGTCAGGTCAGGTCTGGTCTGGTCTGGTCAGGTCAGGTCTGGTCTGGTCTGGTCTGGTCTGGTCTGGTCTGGTCTGCTATGATCTGCTATGGTCTGGTGTGGTCTGCTATGGTCTGGTCTGGTCTGGTCTGGTCTGGTCTGGTCTGGTCTGGTCTGGTCTGGTCTGGTCTCCACAGGCACCTTCTCTTCACAGAAAGCATACAGCTTCCACCCTTGGCTTGCTGGGAACACCTCATCTACCACCCCCACCTCTGCTTTGTGGCATGTTCTCTTTTCTTCCCCTGAGAGGAAGAGGAGTCTGAAGCCTAATGGGAAATTTCTCCAGGTGTTCCCACATTCTAAGCATTGGTCTTCTAAACGTTTGGGCAAGAGCGGAGGGCAAGCATGCAGAGTTGAGGCTTCTGACTCCCGGATGTGCTTGTGATCTGTTTTTCTAACACAGTGGTGGTGAAGCATGTAGAGTTTTACCTAATAATTAATTATCTTCTCTTGCCTTCTCCACTCCCCCTACTTAACTCTGTTCATGACCATAAATGTGATGTCTAGTGGGGCTTTTTGCATGATGTCATTGATCAAATTCTCTGCCTTTGTAGTTTTCAAACTGTATTTTTGAAGTATTATGAACCTTTTCTTCCCTGAAGCTTCCCACCACAGAGCCTCAGACCACAAATCCAAACAAAGAAGAATAATCCAGGGTCTAAAGTCACCTTATCATCTTACCCTTGAGTCTTGGTCAAGGTGCTTAGCCTGACTTGGAGGTAGGAGCCTTTAATCCCAGCACTCAGGAGGCCGAGACAGGTGACTCTCTATGAATTTGAGGGCAGCCTGGAGCCTGCGCTACATAGTGAGAACCTGTCTCAGTAACAGAAAAAAGGAAGAAGAGGAGGAGGAAGAAAGGAAAAGAGAGAAACAAATTCCTAGAATTATATATACAAAGTAGTGTTAATAGAACTTTATTCTTTGACTTGAAAATTTCTAGTAGTAATTCACAGATACTCAAGACAAACCCATGGGATAGAACCTTAACTATGCTTGATAAGCAGATGTAAACCTTTAAGAGTGGGAAGAGAAGCTCCACCCACTCAGGTTCCTTTCAAACAGTAGCTGTTTTGAAATTTCGCATGGGCTGAGCTTTTTAATCTTTAAACTTGACAAGTTTTGACAGGCTTCCTTCAGTAGAACTTAGACTGTGAGCCCTGAGGTGTTGGATGGGGCGGGAGGGCAGGTCTTGGGAGAACTGTCGACGTCCAGCCTCAGCAACAGTAAGTAGGTGTTCTTCTGTGGTGCTTTGTCACTCACAAGTGCACACACCGTATGTCACCTGAGTCCCAGGTGTCCCCAGGGCCTTTCATTTGTGAAGTAAGTTAATATTTTTAAGCAATATGCATATATTTGGGCTCCTTATCCAACCTTTCCAATCCCTAAATTAGAATGACTTATATTTTGTTTTTATTGAAATATATTAATCATACATAATAACGTGTTTCAATGACTTATATACATTTATGATCATATTCCCCCATTTATAAAAATTACTTATTTTTATAAAATTTAATTATGCTATTGGAATAAATTCTGTCACATGAATATCTAGAAATTTGAGATGGCTTAGCACCAGCTGCTCTTCCAGAGGACCCACGTTCAATTCCCAGCTCACAACTGTCTGTAACCCCAGTCCCATAGGATCCAGTGCCCTCTTCTGGCCTCTTTGGGCACTGCACACACACAGTACAGAGACGGACATGCAAGCAGAGCACCATATGCATAACTAAAAATAAAGGGGGAAAGTTTACAGTTAACAAGCTCCTTTGAGAAACAGGGAACATCTTGAGTTTAAAATATATGAACCAAAGATTTGAAAGCCTTGTCTGTGTCACCGCACTCTGAGAACCAACCTTGAGGTGAGAGCACAGGTTACCCTGTCATTTGGGAGGGGACCATGCTAGTTAGGTGGGGATACTTCCTGCCTTCACTGGAGCATAAGCATCCAACATCCCCAATGGTCTAGATTCTAAATGCTAACCCTGAAAGAGAGAAACTCCTGGTGAGAGCAAAGGGGAGTTGTGGCTGGTTTGACCTTGAGGGAGTCAGAACCCCAGGAGGTACTCAAATAGTTCCTAACACTGCCAGAGTTACCCCGGGAAGTGCCTGTCAATAAAGACATAAGCAGTTGTCATCTGACAGTGTCCAGATTAATATGCAAAGGAACCAGGTGAGTTCATAAATAATACGTAAAGGCCGAGGTCGCCCGTTAAAACAGTAATGGTACTTCAGATCCACCGAGCCAAAGGAAATCAAAACAGAAAATAGCTACAGACTCAGCATTGATCTTTTTCACTTATATTTATCTCAAATTAATTCCAAAATTGTTCATATGCTCATAAAATTCACAGCACAGTATTTCACCCCTGATGGATTTTCAGAGCCTTGCGGCTCTCAATCAGAAATTACTGAGTGATGTTGTGTTCTCAGAGGCCTCTACCTCTCAAGTGTTAGGGGTCTGTCCTCATAAAAAGTGTTTTTTTTGAAATTACACATCACAGAATGAGAATGAGCCGGTAAGTGTGATTGCACAGTGTTTGTACAGTGTACATTGGGGGAGTTTATTAGAGTAGCACTGTTCACTTCCGTCTCTTCAGAGAAGATTCCATCCGACAGCAAACCAAAGAGACGGAGTGGTCCGGTAGCCTACACCTTTCTCCCCCCCCCCCCCACAAGCCTTCTTATTTCTTCTGCTGGAAGGCAGAAACAGTAGTTTTACTTAGTATTCTCCAAAGAGTCCTAAATAATCTAAAATTTTTCTGCCTAAATTTTATATCAGTAATTCAAAATGAAGGCAAAGTCAAACTTGCTTTAAAAATGAGAAATAAATCTGAAGTCCAGGCTTTCAGGAAAATGCTTAGAGCATAACTCCATGGAAAGCTGTCGGGTATCTCCTTTCCAGGGTGCTGAGAGGGCCGCACCCCAGATGCTAGGAGGTGAGGAGACCGTGGGGTGGGAAGAGGCTGGAGGAGCTGTTGCCTACAAGTGACAAAATGGAGTTTACCGTGGGGTCCGAGCGCCCTCAGCACTGCCATGCTGCCTGACTGCTCTAGGGCAGGATGCTTCTTAGCTGCTTTTCCTTCTCCATATTTCAAGTAGACATACTCAATGCTTACTGGTTACTTTCGGGTCACTCGAATATACAAATACTCTGCAGGTTATGCCATCCCAAAGGCATGTCTTTGTGGAGCTACTTACACAGACGAGTACAGACCTGACATTTCTTGTAGCGCTTCTAAAACTAAAGCAGAATTCAATTCATACTAATGTACAATGTTTGATGCAAAAGAGCGACAACCGCGCTCCCCTGGGCAAAGAGCAGAGCGGTCCCCTAGCAGGCTGACCCTCCCCACGCTGCTGTGAAAGTAACAAATGCCGCAGAAATGTGGGGCCTCCGCTCAAGTAGAACTTGCCGGTTCCTGATCCCTGTAGAGGTTTGGTCAAGGCACACTTCATTCTGTAGCATTTGAAGAGGACTCTGGAACCGCCCTCTGAAGCAAGTATTAACCGCGCAGCCACCACTAGCGAATGTCTTCAAGGGCTCTGTCGGAGTTATTCTGAGGCAGCTATCACCAGCCGGCCTGAAAAACTTCTCAGATGTCTGGTTTACTGTTCTCCCACCCTGAATCAGAAGAAAACAAACAAAAACTTGTTTTCATTATTTTTTTTCCCTGAATGTCCGTATCTTCTCTCCCTCTGGGCTGCTGCTTCAGGGGAGTTCTTAAAACAAATGCACCCGTAGGGCCGCCACCGCTGATGATCGGCCCCAGCCACCTCTTCGGTCCCACAGCTCTCTGTATCAGCGCTTGTACCTTTCGTGACCCACTCTCATACTACAGCATATAAAAACCAACAGGTTTACCTTTTGCTTTTGTTTCTGATTTTTGGGTTTTTTGTTGTTGTTTTGCTTTGTTTTGTTTTCGAGACAGGGTTCATTTTTGTGTAATAGCCCTAGCTGTCCTGGAACTAGCTCTGTATACCAGGCTGGCCCCGAACTCACAGAGATCCGCCTGCCTCTGCCTCCCGAGTGCTGGGATTAAAGATGTGCACCACCACAGTCCGGCCCTCTACAGGTTTATCTCCAGTCTCCTCCGCATCAGAACCCAGGGTTGAGGTCTGGAGAGGCCTCAGGGGTTGAAAGCACTTGCTGCTGCTCTTGCACAGAACTCAGCTTCGGGTCCCAGCAACCACATCAGGTGGCTCACAACAGACTGTAACTCTAGTTCCTGGGATCTGACTCCATTTTCAGGCGCCAAGAGCATCAAGCACACGAATGGTACACAGACATACAGATAGGCAAAAGTTGTACATGTAAAATAAAAATAAATCTTAAAAGAGTGAAGAAACAGGCCTACACTGTCCACCTGCCTCAGCTTTCCTGCGAAGAGGAGAACATTTGTAAACTCCTCACCTTCTCTAAATGTCAGAAGTTTTGTGTAAGGTTCTATGTTTGGCTGCCCCAGCAGGATGACTTCAGAGCGATCTGAATGTGGGCAGCTCAAAGAATAATAAAGAGGGTTCCCTCTGTGATAGACAGGAGGTGGCCTTCGATGGGAAGTCACCAGGATTAGTCTCTGACATCTTAACTACAAGGGACTTAACTAGACAAAAGCGAAGGCCAAATTCATGCCCTCCCCCTCTGTCTTCATTTAAATTCAGGAAAACAAACACAGTTGTGTAAGTATCAGCGGAAATCTGTGTAAACCAGTTCAGGGAGGGCAGCATCTACAGCTAACCCATTCACTGCTGGCATTCTGGGATACTGGCAGCTTTCTCGAGTGTGCCATTACACCAGGAGTGAGAGGCAACATGGATTCTGAGAAATTTTAGGTACAAGAAAACAAATTGGCTCCACTCAACAATGTAATTCATCCACTCCACATGCATTTTACTATTCTGAGCATCCAGATCAAAACGAGGGTCTGACGAGATGGCTCGGGGGTAAAGGCACTTGTTAGCAAACCTGATGACCTGAGTTCAATCCCTGAACCCACAAGGTAGAAGGAGAGAATCAGCTCCCACAAGTTGTCCTATTACCTCCACACACATGCAGTGGCGCATTTGTACACACACACACACACACACACACACACACACACACAAAATAAATACCAGATTAACAGCAGCCATGAACCATGAGACGTAGATATTGAATAATTCTCAGCTTTATTATTGCATCTAAACATTCTAGCGACCACAGGCCCCACCGCTCTGGTTGAGAACCGTTGGGGCAAGTCCTGTTCTATGGTTTCCAACTCACTGGAATCTTGGCTATCTGGAGGAGGCCCCAGGTGGAAATGTGGTTATACCTGGCTAGCAGCTTTCGAAGTCCCCACCAGAGCTACAAAAACTCAGAGCTGAGCCAGATTGTCGCAGTACTCAGATAGGCTCCAGACAAGTCGGCCCAGTTTTATATAAATGCTATATAGATAGGCATGAAATGAAGTTCTTGGATGTCTAGCTTTTCTTTAGATTTGTTTCTCTTTTCATTTTCATTGCCGTTTCCTATTTATTTATTTATTTATTTATTTGCTAATTTCATCCAATTGGGAAGTAATGCATTTTCCAGAAAGCTTTTTCAAAATAGTTTATTATTTATTCTAGTGAAAATACAAACATAAGGCCATTTTCTTTAAAGTCCCATTCACATTTCTTTAAGGCAGATTAAAAAAAACTCTCATGCCTTCAACAGAATCTATCCAAACCAGAAATTGCCTAAGTAGATTACAAATGTTAAACTCAGCAGCGCGACCACCTACACTTTTTGTTAAAAAGAAGTTTTTAGTACTGATTGTCCCACTTCATACACAAGGCGAAATGGAAACATTGGCCCTAAAAGTATTGAGCCTTGTTGCTCTTAGACTCTAAGGCTTAAAATGGCACCAGCTAAACCTCAGACATGCTTTATGGCAGCAGTTTGCCTTTTGGCTCTGTTCTTTATTTTGTAGGTGGGGCCATGGTAATCACCTGCCCTGGTCTTTATGTAGACAACACCCATCTACAGGCTAAAGGTAATGCCTTCCACTATTTGGGCCATCTGATCTACCTACTGAAAAACACACCATTCTTGCCAGCAAAGAAATATATAACTAAAACTAGGAACAGAAAATGCCTCACTGGAGGGGTTAGAGCTGCAGATGAAATTCAATGGCTTCCCTGGAAAATGTTTAAAAATGCACGTGGCTCAGTTCCACATTAATACAGCAGCAATCAAAATAGACTGAGAAAAGTTATGAATAGACTTATTTTGTAAAGTCACTTTACGCACCCAGCAAAACCAACCAAGGGTAACATCGGCTCCCTCAGCATTGATGTTGCTTAAATCCCTCCTTTGAGTGCCTTCCATTTAATTTGGCCAGCTACAGGCATTTTGTTGCTTTTTCCTAGCTTTCTGGAAAATAAAAAAGGAGCTATGCAGATGTTGCCCACTGTGTGGAAGGACTGAACATGCTTAGTGGGCGTGCCTTGCTGACTTCTGAATGAAAGCCTTGTTACCCGAAGGTGTTTGCCAGATAAAGTTTGACATGAACCCTGAGGACAAGGGAAAGAATTAGCCTTTTCAGCGTGACTGCCACTGTCCCATACCCTGAGGTCATGTCCATGCTGGATTCCCTCCTTGGGCTCCTACCCCCATTCAGAGGTGACAGTTCCCCAACTTCTGTTTAGAATAACAAGCTCAGTGGCTAGATCTGCGCTGCAAGGATCCCAGATGGTGAGCAGCCTGCCTTCCCTGCAAGTCCTCCACACCAATGTGGGGCATAGCATTCTTGCTCTTTAAAAACAATTGTCCAGCACATGCTCTGTTCACTTTGGTCTAATGGCCACTTTCAGGCTGTCAGCTTTGCCCAGCTGCTTCAAAGTCTGATTCATAAGATTAGAATAATACCAGTTCCAAACTCACAAACATGAAGACCCGGTGTGTGGGCACCATAAGTCTGGGCTCCAGGGTGCAGCCTAGCCTACAAGCAGGTTCAGACAGCCTCCTTTTTAGCCACCAGAGGGAAGGACAGTCCCAGATTGAGTCAACCCACTGTGACCACCAGTGGAGTGTAAGAGTTAGTCACGGTCTCTCTGAGGGTGCAAAGGTATTGTGGGTTATTCTGCGTCCCAGGCTAACATGGGGAGAATAACCTATTTCATTTTATTTTTTTTTCCAGTTCTCTCAGGCCAGGCACACCACAGCCCTTTGAAACGATCTGTTTCCCTTACCCCACCCATGAATGTGCCAAACCAGCCTCTAGGACATGGATGGATGTCTCATGAGGACTTACGAGCTAGAGGACCCCAGTGCCTCCCATCCGATCATGCCCCCCTGTCTCCACAAAGCAGTGTAGCCTCTTCAGGAAGTGGTGGGAGTGAACACTTAGAAGATCAGACCACTGCTCGTAACACATTCCAAGAAGAAGGTAGTGGTATGAAAGGTGAGTGACCACACGAGGAACCAGGAGGCCCTCCCTCCCTTGATCTGGAGTCCAAGGGGAAAGAGAGGTGGTCAGTAGGAGAGATGGAGCCCAGCTCCTCCTCTTAGGCCCGTGTACTTGAGCTACACCCTCCAGAACTCCAGAGCTGGCTCTGGAGAAAAGGGCTTGGAGCCCCTGTCCAGCTGATAAAGATGTTAGCTGGGGAGTTAGCCAGGCAGACTTTTGGGACAATGCCAAGGGTAGGCTCTGAAAGTGCCGTGGAGCTGCCGTTAACACACAGTCCTGAGGTCTGGTATTTCTGATTCTTGATCAGTGATCAGTGATCATTTGCCCCTACCCAGAAGCCAGAGCAAGGAAGGTCAGCATCCTTCTGTCTGCTTTCTGTGCACTGACTCTTAGACAGTGAGGGCTCCTGCTAGCCTGGATAGAACCATCTTAGAAGACGCCAAGCTGCTCCACCCTCTGCCTTGCTGTGGTCAGGGACCGGTCACTAATTGAGAAAAACAAACTAAGGATCTTTGATTACTTTATTTTCTCTCAATGAAGAATTGCAGTAATATTTCTTTTTATTACTTTTTTGTTTGATGGCCAAAGAAACCTTAAAGCCTGTTTCTCAGTATTTACTTCAGTGATGTGAAAACCTTCAGTGTTTTGAGTCTGATAGTAGGCTTGCATATTGATGATAAAGGCTTATTGTGCAACCTAAATAAATGTTCCTACATTGCCTGTCAATGTACCCTCTCCTATGGATCCTCCTTGGGAGACAGAGGTTTCCAAATTACTGATGATGGGTTCATAGAGGATGTGTTCTGTATTTTTAGACACCAGTTGTTGGAGGGATAGAAGTCCCTAGGGAAAGATCCTCATCAGAGACATGCTGATAACAGTGTTAGCTACTGAGACAATAGCCAGGCGGGCTTCTGGGACAATGCTGAAGACAGGATCTGAGTGGGGCCTCTGTGCTGTTGTTAATCCACACTGCTTACATGTTTGCTGTTGCTAACCCTCCCCTTATACAAAAGGAGGCTCTTGACCTCATCCCTGCCAACGTGGGAACCTAGCACAGAGAGTATGTTCTCATCTTCCCAGGTGCCGGATATAAGAGAGAGCAAGGCTGAAAAGTGGAGCCCATCACCTTAGGGAGTGAGGCTGACCTCCAGTCTTCCTCTGTCCCAGCCCCTTCCCATGATGGTCATGTGATGAGAGACCTGTGGTGTGTCTTCAAATTTTCCTCTGGGGATACAAATGGATCTTTAAGATCATCTTAATGGAATGGGTCATTTTGACGTACAGGGTGGCTAAGCCTCTTTCACAGGGCTCAGAGGACTACATCATAGTGTTGGAGGATGGGCAAAACCAAAACCCAAGTAATGCTACGTCCTGGTGAAGCTCAGTATCTGGACAGCTGGGACAGGGCTCCATTGGTAACTCAGAGGAGCACTGTCTGCATGTAGACCACATGGTGGGCTCAGGAATAAGCTATTTGCTGGGGAGAATGCCCACCTCACTGTCTGGTGTCTGAATATGCTTACTTCATTCTTTTTATTTTATTTTCTTTCTTTCTTGTTGTTTCTTTACTTGTTTGGTAGGCTTATGCACTTACCCATTCTCCCAGGGTGGGCAAATGTATGTTTGAAGCTTCTAAGGTAAGAGGTAATAGAGATAATGCATTTATTTCTAAAGAAACATGAGCAAAAGTGGAAATTGAATGAATATCTCATTGGCTTGGTTTGGGGGACAGGGAGGTTATTGTTTCTTTCTGGATAAAAGTCAGATGCCTTCCAGAACTCAAGGGCCCCTGTAGATAAGCTCACTTGGCTCCTTTCTCTAGAATTGGTGGGAATTGTCTTCTCAAGCTTAGTCAATCACAGACAAAATGTCACATCCAAGATTTTCATTGTGAACACATAGGTATCAAGGAAAAAGAAGCTATTTGGTGACTGGTTGGAATAAAGACCCTCTACCTGTGTTTCTGCCTGCTTTGATCTGTTGAGCTTACTTTTCTTAAAGAAAGTGGATGGAGAAATCAATGGATAAGGACACTAGCAAGTAACATGGGAAAAATCAAGAGAAGGAATATAATAGATGATGAATTCTACTTATAGGGAAAATATTTTCAATTCAGCTGACAATATCAGATAGTAGAAATGTCCAAACACCCAAACACGTTCTGACGCGGCAGAGGGCCAGTATTTGATGAGCACAAATATTCTTTACCCAGCCCTATTGTGAGGTGGCCATCAAGAACTCCTCTAGATCAAGACTACTCAACATGGTCTTCTCACGTTACATCTAAGAAGCAACCCTTCATACACCCTTCCCAAGGGGTTGTCATTTGATCTCCAGGCCTAAGAGCAGACGATCATGTAAATTTCCAAATTATTGCCCACTTTCTTAATGGACTAGGAAATCAAGTGATTTGTATCTAAGAAGAGCTGGTTCTTCCTGTGGAACCCCATGCGTGCTTTCTTGTGCCCGGGACCTATGGCAGGGACAGAGGCAGTCGAATCATCACCACGCAGCTGATTTTCTCATTTTCAAATGTCTGACCTGCAAGAGCAAGGAAACTGGAGTAGAATTTTTGAAGAGTTCCCATATCCTTTGGGAACACATATCATTCTCGCCTCACAAAAAAAAAAAAAACAAAAAAAAAAAAAAACAAAAAAACAAAAAAACAAAAAAAAAAAAAAAAAAACCTCACCATAATTGTGCTCATCTGAAATCCTGGGTTTGTTCTTACCTACATTCTTATCTGGACAGAATAGCCAGCTTGGCTACCATCCTCCTTTGGGAATGTACCTCTTGGGTCAAGCATGCAGAATAAGTCCTCAGAGGATTAATTGCTTCCTCCTGAATCTCTGTGTTTTGCTTTCTCTAGCAAACACTCATCCTACTGGGTTAGGTTGACTGTATGGACTATGTAGGGCCCAAGGCTAAAGACAAACCATGCACGGGCTGGAGTACTGTGCTTGGAACCTCAAGCAGCAACTTGAGCCAGAATATGACATTTTCCTGTTACCAATCCTCAGGACTTGGCTACGTAGAAATGTTTGGACTAACTGTGCTGGCTATGTTTTAAATTCAGGTCTCTGTGTTCTTTGCAAAAGCGTCACTGTGACTTATCCCAGGAGAAGGACTCTTGATTCTGAGTTGGTACTCAGTTATAATATCCGTCATTTCCAGGTAGCAGATGAATTGAATGTACTTGCTTAGCGCTTATCTCAGGTAGGAGAGAGAAGGAAGTCTCATATTACTAAATTATTGCTTTCCTAGAAAGAAGGCAGCCTGGTGGGGGAAGGAAAATATTTGCCCCTCAGAGTAGCATGATGAACTCTCTGCGCCGATGAATCCAAAATCCAGAGATCTATCAGAAAGCCATGGCTCCTGGCATGGCTTTGGGATAGGGGAGAATCTGATTCTATCAGAGGGCCAGGGTTCCTGGTGTGGCTTTGGGATAGGGGAGAATCTGATTCTATCAGAGGGCCAGGGTTCCTGGTGTGGCTTTGGGATAGGGGAGAATCTGATTCTATCAGAGGGCCAGGGTTCCTGGTGTGGCTTTGGGATAGGGGAGAATCTGATTCTATCAGAGGGCCAGGGTTCCTGGTGTGGCTTTGGGATAGGGGAGAATCTGATTCTATCAGAGGGCCAGGGTTCCTGGTGTGGCTTTGGGATAGGGGAGAATCTGATTCAGTTTTGTCTTCACTTAAACCATTGGACGTCTCTGTACCTACTGAGCTGTGGGAGGCAGAGGTAAGGGTTCCTCTAGCCTCAAGAGACTCACATTAGCCCCAGATACCTGATGTGGGGATGCTGCTGTGGAAGTACGGTCTCTCAGACGTTTATCTCCACTTGCGGTGAGCACCAAGACGGGCCCTGTGGAAAACAGCAAAAGAGTCTCCAGAGGAGGCAAGGAGGCGAGGCCTGGAGCGGAGCCTCAAAGGCCTGGTTGCAGGTCAGCAGTACAGATGGAGGGAAGGTTTTCTGTGCTGAGGGAACAGCACTGTGAACTTGTGTGCAGTACGGGCATAACCTACGGTTAGGGTGTTAAAGGCAGACAGGAATCTGATTTGCTGTAGAGGAACCAGATCCTTGACCTGGAGAAGGATTGTGCCTTTCATTCTGAAATTGCTGAGGGAATTTCTACAACAGAAAGAACCTCCTGCCTAGATTTGCGTTAGAAAGCAGAACTTGCATGACAGTCTGGGAAGTAAGGGGGGCGGTGTTGAGAGCCGGTGCAGAGGAGGAGGATTTCTCAGCAACAGGGAAAGTGAACCTGGGTCAGGACAAGTGGCAATGTGTCAGGACAGAGGAGTGTGGCTCAATTTCTCCATGAGAAACAGAATGGAGAGGACTTGGTGACAACCCCTGTGAATGGTGGTGAGCCAGTGGCACTTGGGATGACACCCAGGTTTCTGCCTGGGCTACCAGAGAAGTCCTCTACAGTGTAGGGCCTCCGGGACTTAAGGAGGGACCACAGGAACGTGGGAACTTTCAGCAGTCCCATGAAGGTTTGCTCAGGGGACCCGTGGGCTCCATGCTCCACCATGGCCCTGCTGAGCAGTTTTGGTGTTAGGCATAGTGAAGGGTGTTGGACGTTCCCCTGCAGGACTGCGTTCCAGGAGTGGAAAAGCTCGGCTGGAGGAAGAGCGCTTGCTTGGATGAGGGGGTGGAGATTGGTGCTGTGTGCTCTGGTGGGAGCGGCAGCTCATTATCACAGGACATCAGCTAGGTAGGCTTGCAGCAGGCTGCTTCCCATTAGCAAAGACGCAGAAGTACTAGAACGTGGTTATTGTGTGTGTATGGGCACAATAGGGACGGAAAAGGGAACTCCTGCCTGGAGTAACTTTGAACAACATGTGGTAGCTATGAACGGAGATGGCTGTTGACTGTGAAAGTTGTTTGTCTGCGAAAATTTTTGAGGGAGTCTCTCAGCTGAAACTTGAGTAAACTTTATCTCCCTGTAGGAAATAGAATATGTTGTTCACTAGCAAACAGCTGGCTTGGGACTTGCAGTTGTTTTTGAAATGTAGTCCTTTGACCCTTGGCCTCTCTCAGAGCAGAAATGAGAGAAATTATTTAGAGGTGAGCTCTTTTTTGAAAAAAAAAAAGGAAACTGAGAAAACTTGTTAAGAAAAGAGTTTTGAATGCAGCGCCCCTGAGGGTCTTAAAAGTATGCGTGGTGGCGTGGATGTGGCATGGCACACGAGTGGGACACTTTTCGGCTCAGCTCTCATGGAGAATGGCTTAGATTCGGACTGTTGCCTTTCCTGGTATTGTCTTGAATGTAGTTAACCTGAATAAATTCACCATTTTTGTGGATTTTTTTTGTTTGTGTGTGTGTGTGTGTGTGTGTGTGTGTGTGTTTGTGTAACTCCCTGACATCGCCATGTGACCTGCACTGCACAAATGTCCTCATGGGCTTGGAATCGTGCTGATTCTGATAAGGTGGGAGCTCTGATGTCTTTGAAAAGCACATTCCAGGACTCCTAGATCCTAAAGGTCTCAGGGCTGTTAACCTCCACTCCTCACCGAGGGCGCATGATGTTTGGCTTGAGGGCTTTAAGACCCTTCGCTCCATTTCCCTTTAATAGTACAAAATAGGCCATTGAAGAAACAGCACCAAGGAACACTGTGAGATGTGGGAGCACCCAGAAGAAATCTAGTTCACTGTTTGCATCTAATTCTTTGAAGTCATTTACCCCAAATTTATTTGTTCGAAGATTCATGGTATGTCCCCATGAGAGGGGAGCCCTCCTGAGACACCCTAGGTACTGCTTAGGATCCAGGAGTTCCCCTCAAGAGGATCTAGCTCCTGAGGACCTGGCAGGTGCATCCTCCTTCTGCTCAGGGCCTGGAAGAACTAAATTGTTCATTCTGTTCTGGCCGAAAATAAAGACAAACTTTACAATGTCGCTAAGCTACTGCTCTCTGTTCTTGAAGGATTTGCTTTCTTTCTGACTTCAGCAGTGAAGTATTGGTCCCTTCATGCCCATCCTTTGTGTTTCTTTTCTCCCTCAGAGGGCAAGGATGCAGCCCACGTCTTAGAGAGAAGGCTGTGTGATATCAGCCTGGCTCTCTGGGAGGGATAAGTCAATTTCTGTCATCAGGAATCTAGAGTACCAACAAATAAACTCTCTCATGGGGAACTGTTCATTCACATTTCTCTCTTCTAGACAAAGTGCTGCCTTAACTTCTCCCCTTCCTGTTGCTTCCCTTATCAACTTGTTTGTCCTCATTTGAGGTTGGGCGCCATGTGGCTTGTTGACCTGGCTGGCATCTGCAGCAGGCATAAGGGAAAAGCAGCCCACATTCTCACTAGAGCCCAGCTTCCGTGTGAGCTGAGGACACAGCACAAAGGCTCTCCGTGGTCAAGGTATCCAAACCCTAAAGGATAAACGAGCACAGTTTAAAATTTGATCCCCTTGCTAAAGACCTGTGGGTGTCCACAGAACGTATGCAAGATGGATGCATAGCCTCGTTGTCCAAAATAACCAGGAGAAGAACTGACATGGCCTGCATTGGAGCTGGAAAGAGCTCCAGGGAGGATGGAAACCCCATACCCACAATGCCTGCCACCCTACGGCTTCCCCATGGCTCTCTTCCAGTCTCACTCAGTGTCCCTTGTCTGTGTAGTTGCACCGACTTCCATGGCAAACCAGCAAGCGTGGGTATTGGCAAGGCGAGCTGTTTTCCAGCTCAGCCTTCCCCCATGGTCTTGGTGTGCTGGCTTTTCCACTTGTTTTCCCTCTCACCAAACACAAACCAAAGGAACCATCTTCCTTCCCTGTTCTTCCTGACAGCTCAGGGTCCTCAGCTGCCAGCTGGTCATTCCCCTCCCCCCTTCTCAAGCACAACTCATGCCCTGGCCTTTTCTCACCATGCTTCAGCCATTTTCCCACCGTCTTTCTGATGGAACCCGTGCTTCCAGTGTGCAGATTTCCATGGCTTTTCTTCATACACAGGATAAAAACTACTTTCCTTGTTTTGACGTTTCATATCTGAGGCACCTGACCCCCTGTCTGAGTATCCCCACTTTCTCTCTCTAGCTGTTTCCACCATACATCAAGCATTTTCTCTACCCTAAATTTTCTGTGACTCTGACTTTCACTGCTGATGTTCCTACTATATGAGAGGGCCTCATGGTTTGCCCAACGGACTCCAAGCTGCCCATCCTCTAAGCAGTGGGATGCAAGGAGCTTCCTCTCCCAGCCTCGGCAACCCCGAGTGTTCATTGTTCCGTGCTATCCCTGGATGTGAATATTCCCAGCACTTATACTGAAGCTGGTCTAGTTTTCGCATGGGACTCAGTCGTGCTTTCTGGATCACAAGTTCCTTGATGACAACGGCATGTCTTTACAGAATCTGACTTCTGCTAACGGTACCTAGCAAACGTTGAACAAACAGTATTGCCTCAGCCGGCAGGGAAGTCTGCCTCACGTGGAGCAGGAGCATCTTTCTCTTTCTCACACTGCATGAGAAGGTGTCCGTCTAGCTTGGGACCTGCATTGCTATGTCCAACCGAAGCAAACTAGATAGATGAAGCTAAACAGTACTACCCTGAAGACAGATATATTCCAAATTTATAGTTCACTTCTCTGAAAAACACCCTCTGTGACTTCCATGTACCTGAATCTTCCAACCATAGCCACAGCTTCACACGTAGGAATGGGATCCAAGCTAAGAAGTAAAAATGGTTCTTAACACTGCATCCTGCAAGATGGTGTCTAGGCTTTGGCTGGAGCTCATGCCTGGCTGACTTCTTAGAGAATGCAACAGCACAGTCACTGGAGTTCCTGCTTGCGGGAATGAAAAGTCAAGGCTCTCGGTTCTCTTGCTCGTTTCCCTTTTAATGAGTTATGTTTTCATTTCTACCAAGGGAAAGTTGCTTCCCACCAATCAGAGAGAGAACAGTTGGTAGGCTATGTTCTTTTCTGTTGTTCTTTTGGGATTCATTGTTGTTGAGACAGGCTCTTACTGTATAGCTGGGAGGCTGTGTTCTTTTTGATCATCACAATTTTTCTTCTTATTATTATTATTACAAATTTTCACCTCTCCCCTCTTCCCATTTCCCTCCCCTCCCCCATTCCTCCTTCCCCTCGTTCTCCAGTCCAAAGAGCAGTCAGGGTTCCCTGCCCTGTGGGAAGTCCAAGGTCCTCCCCACTCCATCCAGGTCTAGGAAGGTGAGCTTTCAAACAGACTAGGCTCCCACAAAGCAAATACATGGAGTAGAATCAAAACACAGTGCCATTGTCCTTGGCTTCTCAGTCTGCCCTCCATGTAAGCCACATTCAGAGAGTACGGCTTGATCACATGCTCCATCAGACCCAGTCTAGCTGGCCTTGGTGAGTTCCCATTAGATCAACCCCACCGTCACAGTGGGTGGGCGCACCCCTCACAGCCCTGACTTTCTTGCTCATGTTTTCTCTCCTTCTGCTCCTCATTTGGACCTTGAGAGCTCAGTCCAGTGCTCCAATGTGGGTCTCTGTCTCTATCTCCATCCATTGACAGATGAAGGTTCTATGGTAGTATACAAGATATTCATCAGAGTGGCTATAGTATAGGGCCAGTTCAGGCGCCCTCTCCTCAGCTGCTCAAGAAAGAAGCTGGGGACATCTCCTTGGACACCTGGGAACCCCTCTAGAGTTCAGTCTCTTGCCAACTCTATTACAGAGCTACAGTAATGAAAACAGCTTGGTACTGGCATAAAAACAGAGAAGTTGACCAATGGAATCGAATAGAAGACCCGGATATTAACCCACAAACCTATGAACACCTGATTTTTTACAAAGGAGCTAAAAGTATACACTGGAAAAAAGAAAGTATCTTCAACAAATGGTGCTGGCAGAACTGGTTGTCAACCTGTAGAAGAATGAAAATAGATCCATATCTATCACCATGCACAAAACTCAAGTCCAAATGGATTAAAGATCTCAATATCAATCTGAACACACTGAACCTGATGGAAGAGAAAGTGGGAAATAGTCTACAACATATGGGCACAGGAGACCACATCCTACGTATAACCCCAGTAGCACAGACAATAAGGGCAACATTGAATAAATGGGACCTCCTAAAACTGAGAAGCTTCTGTAAAGCAAAGGACACTGTCATTAAGACAAAAAGACAACCTACTGATTGGGAGAAGATCTTCACCAACCCCGCAACAGACAAAGGTCTGATCTCCAAAATAAATAAAGAACTCAAGAAACTAGACTTTAAAATGCTAATTAACCCAATTAAAAATGGGGGTACTGATCTGAACAGAGAACTCTCAGCTGAAAAAGTTCAAATGGCCAAAAGACACTTAAGGTCATGCTCAACCTCCTTAGTGATCAGGGAAATGCAAATCAAAACAACTTTGAGATACCATCTTACACCTGTCAGAATGGCTAAAATCAAAAACACCAGTAATAGCCTTTGCTGGAGAGGTTGTAGAGTAAGGGGAACAGTCATCCATTGTTGGTGGGAATGCACATTTGTGCAACCACTTTGGAAGTCAGTGTGGCGGTTTCTCAGGCTGTGTTCTCAAGAACTGAGATTTCTCCTCTTTGTTCACCCACCCTCCCTGCAGGAAGGAAAAAGAACTCCTCAGGCACATGGCACTGAGCTAGGCACTGTACAAGCACGCTGACTGCCTTAAGGAATATGAGGTCAAAGGAGCCTACATTTCCCAGGAATATGCCTGGAAATAACTCATCAGGAAAGCCTAGCTCATCCTGTTGTGAAGCTAGATAGGGACCTTTCCCAGGAAAACCACACCCAGTAACCTGCATTTTGAAGAAATGAGTGAGGCAAGCTTGCCCAGCCCTGCCTATCCCAGGGGATTCTAGATGTCCGAATTGCTTTCTAGAAAAGAACTAGCAGTTAGTGAGCTGAGAGTTGCCCCTCACCCTTTCCGACTCAAGATACCCTATTATCGCTGGGGCTTATAAAGCGCCCAGTTTGCAGCATGTCTTTAAAGCTACGGATTTTGCATGACTAAACTTTAGGGAGCTTGGTTTTAAAAAAAAAATGGTCCATGGACTTGTTCCATCTTCATTTGAGAAGAATTATGTCCAAGTATAACACTGGCTTACCCAGACTTCTCTGAATCATGACGGTTGTGTTTTCTGAGCAATGACTTGGAACTTTTCAAAAGTGTGAATGGCAAACAGAAAGCCTGGGGACAAAGTGATGGCGTATAGCCCACCAGAAGCCTGGACATGGCCGACATGGCAACCCATGCTTACCCGTCTGCAGACATGATAAGCAACTCGGTGACGAAGAATGAAGCCTGGTGAAAGACTAGGATGCTCTATCAGGACAAGTACAAGACTCCCAACCTGGTGTGTCCTGAGATCATGACCCAGGGTGGTTCGCGCTAAGGAATATGAGGAGTTAACACTGTCTCCTGGAGAAGTCTTGTCTGAGTGTAGTGCATGATGGTCCCAGAGGGACTCTCTTTTGTCACCGTAGATGGAAGGACTTCCAAGCATGGAATCAAGTAATTTCTAGTGGGAAACAACAGAGCCTGTTCTGAACTGGATGTTCCTTTCTCAGAGATTCCCCCCCATCTGTGCTCCTCACATCACTGCAAGTACCCTCAACGGGCTGGTGGCCACCTGCTGTGTCGGCAGTCCTGAGCCAGGGGGCAAAGCCTGAAGTCAGAGCTGACTGGCTTCCATCAGCCCTAGTGATCTATGCTAAACCTTGAAAAAAAGTGGAAGATCTCCAGTCTTTGAATGCCTGTGGAAGCTCATCACTGCCTCACAGTGAAACACTTTGTAACCAATAGTACAAAATCTTGTGACCAGTTTGGGTTGGGATGGGATGATGTGTTGCTTTTTACTCTTTTGGCTCTTTTGCTTTTGGGGGGGGCTGCCACCCAGCTCCCAAATAAATAAACGGAGGCTTATTACTACTAATGAATATCTGGCCTTAGTTTGGCTTTTTTTCTTGCCAACTTTTCTTAGATTATCCCGTCTATCTTTTGCTTCTGGGCTTTTATTTTTCTCTACTTCTGTATACCTTTCCTTACCTCTTACTCCAAGGCTTGCTGTGTAGCTGGGTGGCTGGTCCCTTGAGTCCCTCTCCTTTTCTTGCTCCATGAGCTTCCGTCTTTCTTTTTCTCCTATTTATTCTCTCTGCCTGCCAACCCTGCCTATCCTTTCTCCTGCCTTGCTATTGGCCATTCATCTCTTTATTAGCCCAATCAGGTATTTTAGACAGGCAAAGTAACACAGCTTCACAGAGTTAAACAAATGCAACATAAAAGAATGCATGTAGCACATCTTTGCCTCATTAAACAAATATTTCACATTGTGTACAAATGTAACACCTCTTAAAAATAATATTCTACAATAATACCTCATAAAAAGCAGGAATGACACTTAGCCAGTGCCCTAGAATCTCAGAAGACTTGCCATCTCTATTTACTTAACTTTCTGCTGGCGATCTCTGCAGCCCTTGTGAGGATTTGGTACAATGTAGGAAAGGGCTGATACTCAGGAGACCTAGGTTCTAGTCCCCTCTTGACCATATTCTGTGATCTAGATTTAATGGCACAAATGTTGCCATCTGAACAGTGAATAGGGGTAGGGAAAGACAGTTCCGGAAACATTTTTGAAGATCATCTCAGCTAAAACAATCTGACTTGAGAGTCTTTGGGCAAATGATTTATTTCAGTTGTGATTAGCAAAACAAACACTCAGCAGCTTTTCCCTCCAGAAATTTTCTTAATTCTAAAACACTGAACTTGAGATTTGCTTCAGTTGTGCCTTGGAATGTCCATCATCCTGTGGTCCAGGTAGCATTTGGATTCTTGGTGTTGTGATATCTCTTGGGTTGGTATGAAAAGAAGTCAAAGACATATTCGAACGCATCCCAAAGCATGGGAAAGTGGCTAGTAGCTCTCCCTCAACAATGGCGACATGGTAGTCAAGGGTGCCCTTTATCCCACAGCAGGCTAAGGAGGCAGAGGAGGCATCAGGAAGGGCATTTATGGGGTGCAACTGTTATATATATTTCCTGCTTCTAGAAGAGTCTGACACAGCGTATGGAGATTTGAGCCTCCAAAAAAGAAAGCCAAGAAAAAGAGAAAGTGTCTTGGAGGTATATATAGACTGTTGTGTCTGTTTTCTGTGTTCTAAGTCAGTTCCTCCCAAGACAACACTAAAACAGCCCAGCTAAGACAGTGGCCCTTTGCATTTTATTTTTTATTACAGTGAATTCCTTTGATAACTTTAAAGGTACTCTGGAAGATATATATGGAATTCCTGTTTGCCCTGAAATGTTTAAGCGCCAAGTTAGCAATGCCTGTTCTGAGGTAGAATAAAGGGACCCAGTGGGGTTGTCAGGTCAGCCCAAAGCTTCTGAGGCATCATTTGCTGCCCAAATGAAGTAATAACTTTTTTCTTTTTTCTTTCCTCTGACCATCACCCTCTCCCCCTTTTGTCACCTTTTGACACCCCTTTGTCTCCCATCTTTTGTCACCTCTTCTTGTTCCTTTCATTTCTCTCCCCATCTCTTGCGCATCTTGTACTACAGATGTTCCAGCTTGGTTGAAAAGCCTCCGCCTGCACAAATACGCTGCTCTGTTCTCGCAGATGACTTACGAGGAGATGATGGCCCTCACTGAGTGTCAACTGGAGGCTCAGGTATGTGCATGCTCAAGGGAACCCTTCCCTGAGACAAGGTCTTGAGGTTCTGCCCCAAACAGAACTTGTTTAGACCCATAACTTACCTAGCCACTCAGGAGCTTGACTGGATCTAGGACCTGCCTGGTGCTAGCTAGACCCCATGATAAGTAAGCCTAAGTTTTTGTCTTGACAGCTCAGTGAAAGACAAAGATCAGCAGGCACTCACAGGTCAGTGGAAGGGAGAGCACGTTAGGAAAAGACAGATCCAAGTATATCGGAAAAGTTCTGGGTGCTAAGAAAGAACCTGCAGCACTGCCTAGAAATGATATTGCCTCAATGTTCCAAAGAGCATTGCTCCCTAGCTCTTTTCACCCCTCTACCGAGCCAGGACTTGTTTGGGTAGGGACAGATTCCTTGTCTGTTTGTCAAACCTGCTTACATATCCACTAACTTCTAACTGGACCAGTCGGGAGAGCAGCACACTCTCCATGACAGTAGGGAGAGCAGCACACACTCCATGACAGTCGGGACAGCAGCACATACTCCATGACAGTAGGGAGAGCAGCACACACTCCATGACAGTCAGGATAGCAGCACACACTCCATGACAGTCAGGACAGCAGTGCACACTTCACGACAGTCGGGAGAGTAGTGTACACTCCATGACAATCGGGAAAGCAGCACACACTCCATGACACTTTTCCAAAATTTATCCTGCTGGTCTTAGTTGAGATCGGAGTGAATTGTTTAAAATACTTCCTTCTAATCAGCTCAAATAGTACGGGTCAATGACTGAGAATGAGATATCCAAGTCTCAGAATTTACTCCCTTCTGAAGTCCTAAAGGGGCAGAATTCCCCAAGTGTGAATGCCGAAGACCAGGCAACAGTGCCCCTGAAACTAGGAATGTTTCTGCCATGCCAGGCTCTAGCCAACAGAGCTAATGGATGCTTTTGTCTCCCTTGTTGAAAATGCTGTTTGTGTGTCTCAAACTGACCACAGCTTCCTTTGAGCAATGATTTGAAGAAAACAGTGCTCTAAATGAGTTGATATTTCTCCTGCAGGAACGAGAGATTGTAGCATGTGGGCATGGCCTGGCCAGTCGCATGCCTCCCTGCCGACATCGGCTTTCCTCTTATTCATTACCCTCCGTTCCCCCTCTCCAGGCCCGGCAAAATACGAGTATTGAGAACCAGACAAAGCCTGAAGTCACTGACCATTCTCAGAGAGTAAAAAGCACCAATGTCAACTCCTAACATTTCTCCCACCACTTCTTGGATCTCAGCTGCTGCCTGAGATCCCAGGGGCTGATGGGAACTATTTCAAAGAGCAATTTGTGTTTAGGTCAAAACTGAGAGAGAATCTAAGTTCATCAGTTGTTCAAATAGAAAGAGAGAGAGAGAGAGAGAGAGAGAGAGGAGGAGGAGAGGAGAATAGACATAGAGGGCAGTGCTAGAGTCTGACACAAACATTTCAGAATAATTGAATTCATTTTGACCTGAAAATTATAACTAACAGAAATACATCCCCAGTGCTTCCAGACGAGATGCCATTGGCACTCTTGTCTCCTCCCTGGTTAAGAGGAATTTTGGGATAGTGGCACCTGAACAGAGATTCCCCAGAAATGTGCCTTAGGGACCTGGTTAGAAAAAGGATCCTTTACTGGGAAATGTGCAGACTCGACCATCACAAGGCTCTGATGAAATCCTCTCACTTACTGCTGCAGCCAGTTTAAAATAACATCCACAACTCTGCACAGTTATCTGGAGTGAAATGAATTCCACTTTTCACAGTGGAAAGGAAAAGGAAGGTTGCAGATTTACAGGAATTCCCTGTGTGCTGGTGCACACGGGCAGCTCTGGGCTTCACGGCTTCCGCAGATGCGCAGCTGCAGGAAGACCTTGAGCACGCAAAGACCAAAGAGGGGCCTCAGGGAAACCAAGAGGGACTGAAGTAGCACCACCGGAGGACAGGTGTCTCCGAACTAATATATATATTTATAAAATTTATATTGTAATAATATATAATATGCATATATGATTTATATAATAATATATATAATTTATGATGGTGGAAAAAATCTCATGTTGCATGGGATAATCAGCTGTTCTACACCTCTCTGTCTTGAAGGTTATGGTCAAGCTTATAGCCAAATGGAGTCAGGAGAGGAGTCAGGAGAGGTTTAGGACAGTGATATCAACAAGAAGAAACACATATTGGCCAGTCTGTGAACATGTAGGAACAAAAAAGACAAAGTAATACATAGCCTCTGAAAGTCTTTAAGCTGATTCTTGAAAATGAGATGTTCTAATATATTTTTTGCATTTAATTACAGAATGTTACCAAAGGCGCAAGACACAAAATTGTAATCAGTATTCAGAAGCTCAAAGAAAGACAAAATCTCCTGAAGTCTTTGGAGAGGGTAAGTGAGCTATTAGCCCAGGGGACATTTCCACCTTCTTCCTGGGAAGAGAGTAAAGAGACTCAGCTTAGGGTGTAATTTATTAGGTCTTAGAGTCCGTGTGACTTCCTGATTATTCATGCTTCCTTAGATCCGGATGTTGTGTGAACTAATCCCTCTGGGTCCAAGCTGCTAGTGACCTACCATGCCTTGCCTTGGGTGAAGTGAAGCTAATGCTCCCTCCATGGGTCCATCACCTCTGCCTTGTAGGCCACCATAGAGCATGGTGAGATACCCTACACACAGCAAGGGCTGGCACGGACAGAGCAGAACAGGAAATGCCAATGTGCCTGTTCCAGCAGTCTATCCTGAGCATCTGGTTTAGAGAAAGCCACCCAGGGGTGGCAAGCATTAGCAGGTAGACTTTAGGATCCAGTGGGGAGGGGGTCGAAAGTATTGGCACAGCTAGAGTTGGCTTCAGACTTCAACATAACAGCAGGCGACATCTCCATGACTCAGCCAGGAACCACCACGAAAGAGTGCAACAGCAATCTGCGACCGTGAACCCCAACACCACGCTGGGGTGATGAGTGACTCGCAGGCTCTAAGTTCCTTTCTGTGCTCACTTTCCTCAGAAAGATGCCTGCAGACTAGCAGAAGCTCCTTGTTTGTGACGTTGCCTGTTTATTCTGGAGTTGAGGAGTTTTCAGATGCCTGGCGTCCCACTAGCTGCCAGCACAAGTGTAGACTGTGAATCTCTTAGCAAACCCAGGAAGCCTTTGGAAAGGGACAAGGCAGAGCTCCAGCAAGTTCCTAAAGCAAGTGTTTTTATGGAGCGAGAATATTTTAAAAAGCTATTCACAAAGCTATGTGTGTGCTTGGTGTTATGTATACCATGTTAAGTTGCATTTAGTATGTACCAAGAGACGTATCATTTATATTTGAAGAACAGACGTACAAAAATGCATCAGAAAATTTCTTTTTAAAATCCCTTCATGGGCAGATAGGTAGGAACTACTCACATGCACACCCCTGATTAAAGCATGCTCTTAAACAAAGGGAATTAGACATTACATGCAAGCTCTCCACCTAAACCTGAGGTTTGGGTGTTGTTCTTAATGTTATGCTAACTTCTCTGCCAAGCAGCTTGTCTAACGGAGTGATTATGGCTATTTTTAATCTAAGAAACTGTTCTCTTTTGGAGAACATTCAAAAAGCCAATTTACTCATTGTCCATTGGAAACTACACAAAGTGTTTTGAATGAAGATTAAATTGTAAGCCTGTTCCCTCTCATTTCTGGAACATCCTTTAGGAATTCATTAATAGCTTCTGTGAATGCAGAAGCAGAGCTCTCTCTTGCCTTCACCCTTGAGCTGACATCCATGTATCGTGTGTGTGTGTGTGTGTGTGTGTGTGTGTGTGTGTGTGTAAGGGGTCATGTTCCTTTGACTTGGGATCAGTTAAGTCAGTGATATTCTGTATCCTAGAGTTATATCTAGAATTACATTGACTATACAAAAATGCTTCCTCCGTGATCTCCTGAAATGGAAAAGATAAAAAGATGCCAAATGTACCATGACTGCAACTGAGCAAAAGGAAAGCAAGCTCATTCTCTTTGCCTTCCTGGAGACTGGGAAGCCATGACTGTCAGATGACCGCAGTAAGCTAACCCAGGGTATTCTGGGAGCCTGAGTGCTGGGCCATCCCTCCAGGAGCACACATCCTTGAGGGCTGAGTTCCAACTTGCACCTTTGATGCCCATGAAGCATTCCTGCTGTTTAAGGCAAGGAACTCTTAGTCACCTGCCACTGCTGGTGGCTCAGGGACTCAGCCGAGGCATTCTCACAACCCTGGCTGATGACGCTGTTGGAAATGTCACCACCGCTGCCTGCCTCTGGCATTCTTACCTCACATAGAACCCACATTCCTAAGGAGATAACTGGGACCCCGCCCGTAGCTAGTTCATAATCAGTAGAAGCTGCTGGCTGCATGTTCCAAGCCCTTCCATTCAGTTACCGAACGCTTGCTAAGCAGATGTTTGGACACACTTTGCTCATCCTTGCAGGGTAACTGTGAGTGGTACGTGTTTCCTGCCCCTGGGCATCTTGGAATGTGCACTGCGACAAAGATATGGTAGCTGCTGAGATCACAACCCAGGGTGATTTGTGTCATCATTGAGGGCAGAGCGAGAACTTCCCTAAACACCTTGGTAGATGCCAGATGCTGTAGCATAGACAAAAAAGGTGGAAATGGAGAACTTAGTGAAGGGACCCCAGAAATTGTTAAAAGGTTTGGGTCAGATGGTTTTGGTTTGGTTTGGTTTTTGGGTTTTAGTTTTTCGAGACAGGGTTTCTGGCTGGCCTCGAACTCACAGAGATCTGCCTGCCTCTGCCTCCATAGTGTTGTGATTAAAGGCGTGCGCCACCACCCCCACCCCGCTTGGCTTGGGTTAGATGAAGTGGAATTTGGGACAGAATCATGACTTACTGGGGGCCTGTGGAGAAAGGGGGTTGAGCTTGCTGTGGCACCTGTGAGACACCAAAGCGGAAATGGCGGGTTGGGAGCCAGAAAGCAAATTTGAGCCCTAGGCACAGCAGGCCACAAATGGCCCAACTGTGAATGAAGTGTGTAACTGGAAGTTTGTGTCCTCAAGAGCGTGTCTGAGTGACAAGGCTGAAGGAATGCCATCAGAAAGGACCTGTGTTAACAGAGGCTGAGCTGAGAGCCCTGCCTCGAGGGACCAGGGAGGGCGAAAGAATCCCAACGAGGCCCGTGGATGTGTCATAGACTGTAATGACTGGGCATCGGCGGGCACTGCGGCCACGGAGAGAGGAGGTTTCTGGAGAATGTTAGAGATCTGGAGCAGAAAGACTGACAGCACGAGTGTGGCTGTGTGGTGACACATCAGCTCCGGGTTGTGGGCTTCACGAGCTGCTGGAGAGAAGAGGAAAAGGAAATTCAGAAGAGCTTTTATCAGTATTAATATTTAACAAGGATAAATGTCCCCATGTGCTTTTATACATTGTCTCTCCTTTTCAACACACTTCTGGGTTTTGAAACAGAACCATTTTCTAGGCCTATAACCTTGATGCTGAGCAAGAAACTAGGAGATGTGTGTGTGTTTGTGTGTGTGTGTGTGTGTGTGTGTGTGTGTGTTCTGTTGATTCCTGCTCAGAGAAAGAAAACTGCTTCTCTAGATGTCTATGCCTTTTCTTCAGACATTCCAGACCTTGGCCTTTTGAGGTTACATCTGTGACCCTGCTTTTGGCAGCTACTGCAGAACAACAGTAGCTCAACTCAATAGCATTGTGTGATAACTATCTCCAGGTAACAATGCCTTTTACTAGAAAGGCATCTTTGGTGGATACAGCCAAGGGAGGTTTTTGTACACACCATTGCATCTGGCCCCACAGTCTCCTCACAAGGCATTCAGGACAGAGGCCTCTTTTGAGAAAATGGAACTCAGAGGTGTGCACCTGCCCTAGCGAGTGGATTCATGGTGAGCCTTGCAAAATCACCTCCCCTTTATCTCTTGGTATCTCATGTATTTGCTTGTCTTGTCCAGTAATGCAAAACACACACGAGGGTGGGGGGAGAGGGGAGACAGACAGCGAGAGGGAGAGAGAGAGAGAGAGGAGAGTGAGGGGGGAGTCAGAGGAGAGAGATTGTGAACTTGAAACCCAGCAAGCCCATTTGTAGTGGTATTTCATTTGTATGTTAATAAATAAAGCTTGCCAGACGATCAGAAAAGTAAAGCAGTCACACTGGCCAGCCTTGCAGACCAGGCAGCAATGACACACACCTTTAATCCCAGGAACCACACTAGCTTGCCAGGGACACAAGGCAATAGTGGTACACGCCCTTAATCCCACAAGTAGCGAGGATTATAAGGACTATAGAGGAGGAGACAGCTCGGGGACACAGTCTCTTTCTGAGACTCCTGGAGGCAGGATCGCCATTTTCAGACTGAGGTAGAGGTAAGAGCCAGTGGCTGGTTATTTTGCTTTTCTGGTCTTGAGGTTGAACCCCAATTTCTGTATCTGAGCTTTCATTAATCACACATCACCCATTCTGTCCCCGAGCTCCTGTCCACACGCTATCTTGCTATCAAAGTCGTCTCTCAGGGTAGGGATGAGGACTTGCCTTTATATTCCCACGTAGCACAGTGCCTCGCTGCTGGCAAGCTCAGCTGCTGGCAGGTGGATGGAGGAAGGGAGGGCACAGATTTAGGTAGAAACAGGAACCCTACATGTTATGAAACCTTCAAATTATCACCACCTGGAGGGAAGGATGGGGCCAGGGACATGTCCAGGAGCACTCTGGGAACACTGTGCCTGCCCCCAAGCTCTCTTTCAGATGGTTTCTACGTGGTTTTTATCACGCTCAGGAAAGGCGCCAAACCAGCACCCTTCCAAGGCCTTGAAAGCCAGTGCTAGGCTCATGTTACTATAATTTCCTTCCCATTTGTCCCCTGAAATATCTCCTCGGAAGTGCCACCTGATGAGCCTGACTCCCTGTCACCTGCTTTCAGATAAGTCCTTGCTGAGCAGCTTTAAGGCAGGGTCATTGGGCAGCTTCATTTTGCCTTTGTATTTCTAATGTAGGATTACATTTGAGGCATGAAGGATCAATAGAGACTTGTCAATGTGGAAAATTAATTCCCACAGCTAAAGGAGAACACTAGATCGAGGTCCCTTCAGACTGCCTCCTGGCTTGCTGCTCACTGTGGACACTCGGCTGAGATCAGGAATGTAACCTGATGGTCACAGTTTATCGAGACAGGGTCTGTCACTGTCTACAACTCACGGAATAGGCTAGGCTAGCTGGCCAGTGAGCCATAAGGACCCACCTGTCTCTGTCGCCTCAGGTCTGGGATCACGAGCAAACACTACTACACCTGACTTCTATCCCTGTCACGTCAGGTCTGTGATCACAAGCATGCACTACCATACCTGGCTTCTGTCCCTGCCACTTTGGGTCTGTGATCACAAGTGTGCATTACCCCACCTGGCTTCTGTCCCTGTCACCTCAGGTCTGGGATCATGAGCACACACTACCCCACCTGGCTTCTGTCCCTGTCACCTCAGGTCTGGGATCATGAGCACACACTACCACATCTGGCTTTTTTTTTTTTTTAATAAAGAAGCCATTTAACTGTATTTAACCACTGAGCCATCTCTCCAGCTGATTCTCTGTAATTCCTGATGGCCCCTCAAGGCTGTCCTTTGTGTCCGTTCCCATACTTTTTTTTAACATACCAATCCCAGTTCCCCTCCCACCTCTTCTCCCTCTCCCCCAACTTTCCCCCACCCCCACCCCATACCCCATCCACTCAAAAGTGAGGGTAAGTCCTCCCCTGGGGAAGTCACCTAGGTCTGTCCCAAGACCTCATCAAGGGAGGACCAAGCCTCTCCTCCCACCCCACCCCCGCCTTGCCTAGGCTGAGCAAGATATCTCTCCATAGAGAATGGGCTCCACGAAGTCAATTCACACATTAGATCCTGGTCCCACGGCCAGTGGCCCCATATACTGCCCAGGTCACACCACTGACCGCTGTATTTAGAGAGCCTAGTTCGGTTCTGTGCAGGTTCCCCAGTTAGTCCAGAGCCAGTGATCTACCACGAGATCAGGTCAGCTGTTTCTATGGTTTCTTCATCATGGTCTTGACCCCTTTGTTCATTTATTGCTCCTCCCTTGCTTGGATTGTGCTCCAGGAGCTCGGCCCAGTGGTTAGATGTGGATCTCTGCATCTGCTTCCATCTGTTTCTGGAGGAGGGTTCTAGATTCTCTGAGGTTGTGGGACTGTAGACTGGTCATTGTTTTATGTCTGGTATCCACTTTTGAGTAAGTACATATTGTATTTGTCCCTCTGGGTCTGGGTTACCTCACTCAGGATGTTTTTTTTTCTAATTCCATCCATTTGCCTACAAGTTTAAAGATGTCATTGTTTTTTACCATTGAGTAGTGCTCCATTGTGTAAATGTACCACATTTTCTTCATCAACCGCTGTGGAAATCAGTATGGTGATTTAGCAGAAAATTAGTAATCAATTTTATTTTTTTATGTAAGTTCTGGGAATTGCACACAGGTCTTTAGCTTACAAAACCAGCACTTTGCCAACTGAGCCATCTTCTTAGTTTCTCATGGTTTTGTTTTTTGCTATGGTTGCTTCCCCGCCCCTGCAGAAGATGAACATAGGAGCTAAAGTTCGGGTGTATCTGCATCAGTTTAGCTCTTGGCGTAACCAAAATCTCCCACGTATGCCATGAAGTCCAGAACCATGTGACACAAGCCAGAAAGAGCTCTGTGGCAATTGACAGTGTCTCAGACACATTTGCTAACCTGAGTGACACTAGCCACAGGGGCATCATGGCGAGATCATATGTGACCCCTGGCTTGCCTTACCTGTTTCCCCTTCACAGAGCCACATTCCCAAAATCTAAGGGTTCAGGAGCAGAGATAGGTAGACTTTCTTTTCAATTTAGATTATACAAGGCTCTGAGCAAGGTTAGGATATTTCTAGTAGCTTATTAGAATTTCACTTCCTTCATAAATAAAACTTGTGGCAACTAGGCCCAGTGACGATGCTTGCTTCATTTCTACACACGCAGCCCACCCAAAAAGCAGCCTTCCCCCAGTGAAAGAGTTTGGCTTGCCAACGTCTGCTGTCTTTCAGAGCTGAGGAGCACCCCACGCCTGTGTCCGTCAGCTTTCCTTTGTCCAGTCCACCAACTGGAGAAGTTGGGGTCAGAAGTGCTCTTGTTCCTCAAGTCTGCTGCATTCATTAACACCATCAAGCCATTTTCTTGGCACAAGAGGATTTTAGAAATGCTTTGAGCTTTTGTGTGTCACGCTTTTTAAATCACATTCTTGTTAATCTGGGCTCTCAGGACAGTAGGTACTTTATTGTGGTCAGGGCCCTGGTAGGCAGTGTCCTTCCTAGGTCCCGGAGAGACCCAGTCAAACTGATAAGCACTGGGAGCTACGTGGTGACGAGGGGACATCCTACCCTTCACACCAGGATGACCCCAACCAGTACCCAAGCCACCCGGACTTGTCCAAACCCCGTCATCCCGACCAGAACCCACTTTCATTTCTTCTTCTAATAAGTAATGCCCAGAATATAGGAATGTTTGCATAAAGTAGCCAATGTTTGTGGTGTATGCACGGGTATGTACTCAAGCCATGTGTGTACACGCGCGCGTGTGTGCGTGTGTGTGTGCGTGTGTGTGTGTGTGTGTGCGTGTGCGTGTGTGTGCACGTGTGTGTGTGTGTGCATGTGTGTGTGTGTGCATGTGTGCGTGTGCGTGTGCGTGTGTGTGTGTGTGTGCGTGTGCGTGTGCGTGTGCGTGTGTGTGTGTGTGTGTGTGTGTGCGCGCGCTGGGGACAGAGGTTGACAGTTGACATCAGGTGTCTTCCTCACTCATTTCATTTTTTTTCCTTTTGGTTTTTTGAGACAGGGTTTCTCTGTAGCTTCAGGGCCTGTCCTGAAATTAGCTCTTGTAGACCAGGCTGGCCTTGAACTCACAGAGATCTGCCTGCCTCTGCCTGCCGATTAAAGGTGTGTGCCACCACCGCCCGGCTTCTATTTTATTCATTTTTTGAAATGGGATCTTTCACTGAGCCCGGAGCTAACTGGTTCGGCTAGGTCAGACATTTGGAAGCCTGTCTCTCACCCACACTGGGATTACAGACGTGCACTTAGACACACGCACATCACATACATGTTCTGTGGGAGCAGAGAGTAGAGGGCCGGGAGGGGGGATAGCAGCCCTGAACTCACTTCTGTCCCCTCTCTAACCCAGGACGTCATCGAAGGGGGCAGCCTGCGCATCCCGCTCCAGGAGCTGCATCAGATGATCCTGACACCCATCAAGGCCTACAGCTCTCCCACTACCACTCCGGAGGCGCGCCGCCACGAGCCTTCACTGATGGGCCCTGAGAACCCCAGCACCGACGGCAAAGATGGTGCCGCCGCAGGGGCCAACAGCGTCACCGCCAGTGCTTCAGCCGGCGCCAGCGGGGGGCTGCAACCACCCCAGCTCAGCAGCTGCGATGGGGAGCTGGCTGTCGCCCCTCTGCCGGAGGGGGACCTCCCGGGGCAGTTCACAAGAGTCATGGGGAAAGGTACTGTTCTCTCTGGGAGCCCTAGCCGAAACCAAGAGTCCTGGGGGATGGGACAGGGTTGAGGGGGGACCTAAAAGAGCTTTCTGTCCCAGTAAGCAGCATTAACACCCCCTAGAGGAAACAGAGGGTTTTCCTATGGGCGGTCTCAGCTCCAGCCTGTGGACCTCTCTAGACATGCTAAGCCCTTACCGTACTGCACCTATTGGGTCTTGAACCTTCAGGGAAGAAGGTGGGACAGACGCGGGGGAAAAAGATGCTTCAGGATACAAAACCCTCATTGACCCCTTCCCCAAGGCAGCAGTGGCTGGGAATTGGTGAAGCCCCAGAGCTTGAGTCCAGAGCCCAGGGGCACAACCTACCAAGTCCCCAGGCCTGGGGCTTCCCAGTCACCTGGTAATTCAGTCAGAGAGTGGCCGTGCCTCAGACAACTCTTAGTACAAAGCTGTTTTATTCTGTCTCCTGGGTTTACATCCTCCCTTCCCCTTTCATCCACCTTACAGGATGCTCTGGTGGCCTTGGACTGTTGGCTTGGGGCTACTTGATAATGCCTGTGTACCAGAGGCCAGTATATCCGTGGTTCTCTTAGGCCCCTCATCTTAGCTCAGTTGACACTTACACTGCAGCCATCTGTTTGCCTGACTGTGAACCCCATTAACCTAGTGCTATTGGGCCACTTTTAATAGCCACAGGGTACACAGAGCCTGCCTGAAGATAGGCACCAGGTAAGCGCCGGGGTGCGGCAGATGAAGGTTGGCACTGACTCACACAGCCTGGAGCTGGACCTGTGCACGGTAGCCATGGCCAGACTGTGGCCTCCTCAGGGCAGGACAGAGCTAAGTGGGCCCTGTGGGTCACACCACCCTTCCTGCCTGCGCTACTCTCTGCTTTCCCTGCTGTTAGGCCTTTGACAGTGGCTTCTGAGATCCTTCACAAGACATTCTCATTATTGCAAAAACGTGTGGGGGATGCTAACACTTTCCTTTAAATAAAGAGGGAGCTCTCCCCCCATTTCACTCACAGAAGTGGATCCCTGGGCTTTGTAGATAAACGGACCCCGCCTATGGTACAGCTCTTCTAGGGAGACCTAAATCCTTTAAACTCTGGGCTGGGGATGAGCTAGTGGCCAGAGCTGGTGGCCAGAGCAGGCCTTTTCAACCTTCCCGTCCCTCAGCTCTGGTGGGACCTGGGAAAGACCTGCACAGCAAATAAATCTACCTGAACGAGCTTCATCCTCCTATCCTTGTACACAGGGGATCACTGTGGGGCTCAGCCCTAGGAGATGGTACTCCTCACACGACCTCCTCACACGACCTCAGCTGACATTGTAACTACTGTGTGAGAAGCCACAACCCAAATGACACTCGGCATACACCATATATTAAACAGTCTGTGATATCTCAAGGGGTGGCTCCTGTTGAATGTGGGGTTGTCCTTGCAGAACCTTTAGCATCTGTGTGTGTCCATTCTTTTTTTAAAGATTTATTTATTATGTATACAATGTTCTGTCTGCGTGTATGCCTGTAGGCCAAAAGAAGATGCCAGATCTTATTACAGATGTTTGTGAGCCATCATGTGGTTGCTGGGAACTGAACTCATGACCCCACTAAGCCATCTCTCCAGGCCTATGATCACCCATTCTTACACAGGCTTTAAGATTCTCTCCTGAAGTTTGGTAGGATTTCCATAAACATTTCAAATTTGCGTATTTCTGTCAATATGGAAAGCCCCGCTCTTTTTTTTAAGGCTGCATGGTGTCCCGCTGTGTATCTAAATCCCAAGTTGTTTAGCAAGCTCCCCCACGGGCAGCCCTTGAGACTGTGTCCAGGTTTCTGTTGCACACACTGTTGTTCTGAAAGCCTGTGTGCAGTGACACAGAATTGGTACGGATCTGTGTCAGGATGGTTGGGATGGGAACGGGGTGAGATCCGATCCCTGACTTTCAAGCTCCGTGTGCTTTGACTGACAGATAGCCAACCCTCTGACTCCTTTTGCAGGTACCCTTTATGGCAAGGGCAGAGTGGGCCATGAACCATAAGAAACCCAGTACATTGCCAGGTGTGGTAACACATGCTTTTAATCCTGACACTTGGAAGGCAAAGGTGGATCTCTGAGGTTGAGGTCTCAGATCTACAAAGCGAGTTCCAGGAGAGCCAGAGCTACACAGAGAAACTCCATTGAAAAACCAATACAATGAAATAAAATGAAGGGAAAGAAAAGAAAGAAGCCTAGTATATCCGTGTCCTCTCCCCACAGACGAACGCTGCCCCGTCTTTGCTGGCACAGGCTTGAGTGTGTAGGTGAAGGCGTATGTGGATGAATGTGTGTGTTGCATGAGGAAATACCCCTGCAAATGACTGAGTGGCAGGTTTATCCTGCTGCATGCACGCCTACATGCTTCACAGCCACAATGTGGCACCAGCCTCCTTCTTCCACACACAAACACCACTGCCTTTCCACCTGGAGAGGGCTGTGTGGCTCATTCATAAAATGGGATTGCTCTCCCACTGTGGCAGAGGGCTCAGAAGACTTTTGAAGTTCCATCCCTCAGAACCACCTACAAAAGCAGAGCCTGAGACCTCTGTGTCTTCTCCCAGAGTGTCTGTCTTCAGGCCTGTGTCTGAGGGCTTAATATAGAATGGTATGACAGGAACAAACCCAAGGGGTTCCTGGGGTGAGGGCTCCCGTGGCAACTGAGTGTTTGACTTCAGTGGAATGATGAGCCTCCTGTGTTTTCTGTGAGCCTTATGTAATATCCCGGGCATGCATTCCTCAGAAGGCCTTGGTCCTGAAAGAGGCAGGGCCCCAAAGCTGGAACAGTATAAATTGTTCTGATTCATCTTTTCTTAATCCACAGTGTGCACACAGCTCCTGGTCTCCAGACCCGATGAGGAAAATATAAGTTCCTACCTACAGCTTTTAGACAAGTGTCTCGTTCATGAGGTGAGTAGCAACTCACTGAAACTTGTTTCACTCCTTGCTTAGAGAGGTTTGTCAGTGTTGCCATGATGTGATCATTTTGGTCTGCAGCAACTTGGTTCTTGACGCCATTAATAACAGCTTCAACCAGAACTCGGCTGTGGCCACCTCTGACTAAAACAATGCATGTGTGTTCTCGCGGCGTCAGAATTCACCAGACAGAGAACACCGATGTCTGGGGATGCCTGGGAAGAACTTCAAACTCCAGAAGAATAATAAGTGACCATGCCTGGGGTGACTAACTCCCAGCACTGCTACCCAGCTTCATGGTGTAGAACCTTCTTCCCACTGTGTGATGGCACATTGTGTCTTTTAATGAGGGAAACTGGGGGAGAGAGGGAGAGAGAAAGTACACAAAAGAAAGTGACCAGGGCAGATACTGACGACCGCTGGGACTGTCTGGATCTGTGGTTGTTAGAGGAGCTGTATTTGCTGTCTGACCTTTGGAAGGAGATGGAGGCAGATAGGGTACAGACTCTGCCTTCATGTAAAAGACTGAACGAATCCTGGCTATGAGCAGGATGGTAGCAATTCCTCAGTAATACACAGAGAAAGGCAGCTGGGACTCAGACCCAAGCAATCACTGGCTCTGTGTGTGCCCTGTCTCCAAGAGTGATAGATGCAAAACCTAGATTAGGGAAAATACGGGGCCAGATAAATAGGGTAGTGAAGTCTTTTGTTGGAGTTTGATGTGAGGACGAGATGGCTAGAGCCCCTCTCATTCAACCCCAAGAGTTCAATGGGCCTTAGGATGATAGATGCCCAGCCTAGAGGGGCTTCATTCTGGCTTCACACTCAATCTCTGAGTGGCACAAGTGTCTCTTGCTATTTTTGGAGCCTTCCTTCTTGTGGTCTGATGCTGCCGAACCATCCTATCGACTTCACGTTCTCCTGGGGTTCCACCCCAGCCGGTCACCCTCTGCTCTCTCAGGTGCTCATCTTAATGGTACCTTTTCTAGGCAGCATGAACTCCTGTAGCCCCTTGCCCCGGCCAGAGCCCTCTGCCACTCTGAGCACAGTAATCAGCTGTCTAGGTTGTGCACTCAGGCATGGCAGTCTCTGAAAGAGTTAGTCCAAAGTCCTAGACTGTTAGCTGAACAAAAACAACAATTTCTCTAATAACTCCAGAGCAACCAAGGCCTGACTGGCAATGACTGAAGCTCATATGGAAGGTCTTCCTTCAGGAAGAGACAAGACTATACCCTGTGGGCCCCAACTAACCCTTTGCTTCTTGCAATCCTGATGTTACCCTTGTTTCTGTCTTGAAAAAAAAAAACAGAAAAAAGAGAAGGCAAGAATTCTGTACACTTTTAGGAAGCAGCTAGGCACAGCCACTGGCCTAAGAGGCTTATGACATGAGGGTGCTAGAGAAAATAAATGGAAAATAGGTGTACAAGTTACTTTTCTCTTCCTGTGATCAAACTCCTGAAGAAAAACACTTCCAGACTTCATTTCTCATGTGGGAAAAGTATGTGAGGTAAGAGCAGCTGTTGTTGGTGGAGGTGAGGAGCCTGAGATGCCCCCGTTTCTATCTCAGTACTACACCAGGAAGCAGAGGCAAGTTGGGTAAAAACTGACATGGGTCTATGACTCATAAAGCCTGTCCCCCAGCTCTCACTTGAACCAAGGAGATCACGCTTTATGAAGGTTCTACAACTTTCCAAAGCAGCATCACGGTTGGCACCAAAAGTTCCATCAAACACATGAGCCTATGGGTGACATTAGACATTATAATGTCATTATATCATTCATTATACATGATGATAAGACCTCTGGTGAGGTTCCCTTCCATGCCTCAGAGCTCAAAGTCGTGAACTGGAACCCAGGGCACTTCCTATCAAACAGCAGAAAGGACTGTCTCAAAGCTGAGACCAGAAGTCCAGCCCTAACATGGTGGTAAACTAGAAGTCCAGTCCAGCCCTAGCAATGTGGTAGACCAGAAGTCCAGCCCTATCACTGTGATAGACCAGAAGTCCAGTCCTAGCAATGTGGTAGACCAGAAGTCCAGTCCTAGCAATGTGGTAGACCAGAAGTCCAGGCCTAGCACTGTTCTAGAGACTTCTGAAGCAGGAGAGATGGCTCAGTGTTTAAGAGCAGTGTATCTGAGCTGGGTTCCCAATACTCACATTAGGCAGTTCACAATTACCTGTAATTCCAATTCCAGAGAACCTCACACCCTCTCCTGGCCTCCATGGGCACCCACACTAATGTGTACATGCTAACATGCAGATCCCCCGACACACACTCTCAGACACACGCGTGCACACACACTTACACATAATTAAAAATAAAAAATCTTTAAGAAAAAAGACACAACTTCTACTGACACAAATGGGTGCTCAGGTGGATCCCACGCTCTGCCTGGAGGAGGACATTTGTGGGTGGGCTGGGTAAGTGGGTCAGGAGAAGAGCTAGGCTGTGTAAAAGCAGACTGGGGACTTGTCTTTCTTCCCTGTGTCCACTCTCAGCACTGAGGCCTCTAAAGTTGAGGAGAAAAGGTGCATGTTACTCAGACCCATGAGACCAAATAATGAGTCTAGCTGCCTCCATGGAACTGCGCGCACGCCTCCAGATTGGTCTAACCTGGCCCTGCAGTGCCACCCTAGCCCTTCTCTCGACCCTTGTGCCCTCCCTGCCTTGTGTTTTTTTCTTTTTTGTTTTTTCTCTTTTTCCTTTCTGGCAGCACCCACGTGCTTAATGTAAAGGCAAGAACAGGGAAGCTCTGCCTTTTCCCTCTGGTGCCAATTCGCTTTGATTCCTGAGTCCTCAGACTACACTTCCCTGCTCAACTGTAGTGAAGTGGTGTTGCAGCCATGGGCTGTTTTCCCTGTTGAGACTTTTCACCCAGTGGTAAAGTACAGGACTCAGAGTGGCCATCTCTTTCCAGACAGTTGGCCTGGGCCTGTCATGGGCCGAGGACTTGAGCTGGTAGTGTCTGGGAAGTCCGCAGTCTGAGAATTTTCCTTCCCTGCCTGGGAGGCAGTTGGCATGAGACAGCAGCCATTAACAGGTTCCTTACAAAGGGGTGCTACCTTGTAGAGCCAGCACTCCATTTCCAGAGGACCCTGAAAGCAGGTGAAGGTAACCAACTTCAGCTCACTTGCTGCATGCCTTCCAACTGGGAAGAGTTGCTCACTTGGTGATGTCCTGGGAATGAAGATGTCCACACCGTATCTACTTAGATCCTATGTGCCACCATGAGAGATGTCATCAACATAATGTGATCCTTGGGAAGGCATCTAGCCTCTTACTCCTTTGTGACTTAGACACTCTGTTGTTCTTCAAGCTCCAGCGCAACTGGGTTTTGTGATCCTAAGACAATGAAACCATTTGATTTGGGCTATCAGGGCTATCAGGGCTATTGAAGTCATCACTGAGGAACTTACATGGACCACCCTGCAGGGTGCATCTGTGTGACCAAAGCCCCTGGTTAGGGCGTTAGGAAGAAGCATGCGTGGAACTGTTTGCTTAAGCACATCTTTAGTACCCACTCCTGATGAATTTCATCCTCACAGAGCTCTTTCATGTGAGTGTCACCCTCATTTCCAGAAAGCACTAAGTCTTTGGTGAGCGGACTTATATGAACCTTTTCATGTGTTTGAGCCCTACCCATCTGTCTTCCTAAGATTCACTGGGGTGAACCTCCCTCCCCAAGTCTTCTTGGCCAGCAAAGCTGTATTTTGTGTCCTCTGCATTTAGCTGGATAAGCTAACAAAATCAGAGAGCCCATTTCCTGCCTTTATTAATGAAGCAGCAGTCTCAGCCTTGAGTCCAGTTACAAGTATCTGTGCACCAATGGGCAGTCAATGATCATCACCAACAGATGAGGAGGACTATAAGGAGAGCCACATGCTCACCTTCCACCAGAGGCTCTGCCGCACAACCACAGGGACTTATTGTGGCCTTGAGTTGGGCAAACCCCCTTGAAAATCCTCAGCGACATGTGGCTGAGGTCACCTAGGAAGAAGCGCTCTGTATGCTGAGGATAGCATTTCCACCGCCGAGTGAAATCCTTTCGCTTCTACACTCAGAGATCTCTGGGGTTTACAATCCCTGAAAGATTAAGCATTCTCAGGAGAAAATTAAGTCATCGTTCTTTTTTTCTATCTTCAAGAAACCTGCTTCCTTTATAGAAAGCAAGCACACAGTCTGTTACTCTAAGTGATGTTTTATGACTACTTATGGGATTCCACGGCTGATTGACAAAACCCTTGGGAGTGTTCTCTGTCACTCCTAATGCTAACCAATCCAACCAAATAGTTTCCCCACACTCTGCATTCCAAGTCTCAGATCTGGAACTCAGCAGGGGACTCATCTATGACATGGGATCCTTCTGGGACACTGTGAGTCGACAGTACTCTACCTGCACAGTTGCCAGAGTACTTTCTGTAAACCGTTTTCTGGAAACCTTCTAGATTATTCATTCAGTCATGCTTTGGGGCATCAGAAAGGACCCTATCACCTACAAACAACAGTTGCCTTGGGCGATTTTAATGTACTTGAATTTGAGAGTCCCTACATTAGAGACTTGGGACTCCCGGCTGGGCTACGGTGAGTGCTGAGACCATCACGGGGAACGTGATATAGATTTGTGCTGTTTGCTATAAACAACATAGACGTGTGTTGTGTGGTGAAGATGAGGTAGACTTGTATTATGGACAATGGGCAGAATGTCTCCCTACACTCCACATTTTACTAAAAGACTCAAGAAGCCATCAGGCCTACTGTCTTCCCTTGGCTATAGGCGAAGTTCAGGTCAGGACTGGTGTACTGAGGTTTTTAATTAGAACTCTCAGGAGAAAAGCCCCCAAACATAGAATGTGGCCATCCTCTAAAGCCCTGAAGACCACTCCAGAATGACCATACACCATCAAGTCAATTGATTTTTGGAGTGGCTTAGAATTTCCATTGATTATGAAAATGCAGGGAGTCTGCAAAGCTAGAATACCTAATCAATTTTTGCAGCTCATCCTCGGTTAACAAATAGGGTCCAGGAAGGAGTCATTGGACGGGAAGACAGGCAGGGGTCTTCCAGATATGCACCCAGAAAACACGGTTGTCAAGAGCTTAATGCCTGAGCCAGGTGCTCCCAACGCCAAAGAGCTGGAATCTTCAGCACAGATGGCTCCAATTTAAGCTGACTGCTGTTTGGACCAGGTTGGAAACAGGTGGGGGGAGAGGCTACTGTGGCAACACTGGCGTTTTCCTTTATTAATTGTATGTTTCCCCTCTAGTGTCAGGCTGCATCAACCATTTAAAAGTCCTGTTTGTTTTTGCAGGCATTTACAGAGACACAGAAAAAAAGATTGTTGTCATGGAAACAGCAGGTGCAGAAGCTCTTTCGGTCTTTCCCTCGGAAAACCCTTCTAGACATATCAGGATATCGACAGCAAAGAAAGTACGTTGGGATTTTGTTCTTTGTAAGGAAGGCATGGTGGTTCCCTGGCGCCTCACTGCCTGCCTCGGGTCCAGGCGGGAACATGGCGGGTCCTTGCTCCTCATTCATGAGGGTACCCAAATCACAACCACATCGCCTAAACAGGCTGTGGTGGCAGAAAGGCTGTTAGGAGGGACATTCCCAGAGGAAGAGACAAGTTTGGGTATCCGTAACTCAATTTCCACGGTCGGAATACTGATATTTGTTTAGAAGCATGGGCTCATGATTCAATGAATGTAGCAAAGCATGGGAGGTCGAACCACAAAATGGGGCTCTGAAAAGACCTGCGTGGAATCTTCTATCCGCACCGTAAGTGGAAGTGTATGCTTGTCTCCCTCGTAGCTGCAGACGAGCTAATTATAGCTGGTGGCAGGGTGAAGAGCCCGGCGCTCGTCTATTTTGGTCTGAGCTGCAGTCTAACAGCGGGCAGGCACCATCCTTGATGTTTCATGGTGGCTCAGCCTCCAGGATTCAGTTTAGAAATAAGCCTGGTCACACTTCAGAGCACGCTACCTTAGTATGACTGTAAAGTGAGAAACCAGGAGCATGGGAGATGTGACGTGCAGGGGAGGTTTGCCGTAGAAATGAAGGGTGAAGGAGGGGTGACTTACACAGGAGCAGTGATGGGGAGGATTTGGAAATAAGAGCAACCACGCCACCATCCTAGAGAAAATCACCACTTTGTGTTGAATTTCAAACATAAAAATACAAACATTCATTTCTTCACTTGCACCTAACAGGTTCTGAATTAATTTCTCAGTATGCATACAGAAGTTACGCTGTCAAATTTAGGGGGCGCTCATTTGCACAAGTATGTCTGGTCTCTTAAAGGAAATAGGGCCAACTGGAGTGTGTGAAACGTGTTCGGGACGGATTTACCCAGAAATTAAGGTGCAATCACATTCCACCATACGACACTATGGTGGACATACGACACAACTGAGCAAACGTTTCTTTAGCACATGCCTGGTGGTGTCTGAGCACGAAAACACATATTAATTCGTTCTGTTCTCACAACAACCCTATGAAGTAGAACCACGATTGTTAGCCTCGGTTTACAGATGAATTGATAGGCAGAGGCACTCAGGATTGGATCAAGCTAGCCAGTGCAGGGCCGCAGATGAGCGCTTCCAGCCGCTGCAGAGCCAGGCGGCTGTCCTGGTCTCAGACTTATGCACAGAAAGGATGTGCCTGCAAATTAATACTACTGCCAGCTCACCAGCCTCCGGCCCTTGGGGGTTGCCAGATCACTCCTGCTCCGAGGCTGCTCAATGGCCCGGATGCTCGGCCAGGCCTGCTTCTCCACTGCCTTGTGCTGCTGCCAAGCCGTCTGCTTCTACAAGCAGTGCTCCATTTCCCAGATGAGGAGACTCCAGGCCCTGTGGCAGTACCCTGTGGAGCCCGGTCCTAGAGGAAGTCATTCTGAAGGAGGAGCTGAAGAGACAGCTTACAGGCGCTTTGCTCCTCTCATTGCTAATTCAGGCCGTGCCATGCCATGCCGCTGTTTGCCCCATGTATCCTTGATCCGCATCAGAGCGCGGCGCTGACTGAACATGGACAGAGCTCAGCTTCTCCGTATCGCCACCAGCACCCCTGGTCAGGGTCAGCCTGAGGCCTGCCAGGTCGGAGTTCTCAGGGGCCTCTTTTATCGACTAGATAAAGCTGAATTCATTCCCCAATTATGGATGTTCAGAAGGATGGTGCCAAATCCGTGAAACTCAGCCTTCTCTACACATTACCTCTGGGATATTTTTACACTGTTAATTTGTTTTGAAAAACTGTTTCTCCCATACAAAAGCAACTTCAGGCAAGCCCCTGCTTAAATTATCTCACAAATCCCAAATTAATTGCTTCTTATTAATGTTATTTTTATCAAAGACTTTTCATGTATCCCAAGGAAAGGAAATCAGTTAGGCTCAGAACAGCAGAGAAGGCAAGGCCTAGACGCTCAGAGCGGAGGCACAGGAGTGGTGAGCTTAGTTTGTTCTTTGTTCTTTCTCAGAAAACAAAATTATTGCCTTAAGTGGAGTGGTCATAAGTGACCAGCTGTCGGCAGCAGCAACTCTCAGCAAACCTGGCTCTGTAAAAATAACCTTTCGAGGACACGCCCCACTGTGGGGTAACACTCTTTCCCCTCCCCCAGACTGCTGAGTTCCAACTCTTAGGAGTCTCCAGGTTCTCCATTTCTCCAGCAACTGCCCCTGACAGCCTGCAGCGCTGATGCTGGCTTGAACCAGGTCTGTCCCTAGGCAGTCCCAGCACTTGGGTGGCTGAGGCAGAAAGGCAAGAGTTTGATTTTTTTTTAAATAAAAGCTACAATATTGCTTTCATGGAAGAGCAAATCATTTTAGTAACACTCATCTACTACTGTTTCGCATATGAAATAACTTTTTAAAAATCCAGCCAAAAAGGGAAGTGAGAAAAATCTATTCACACTAAATAAGGGGTGTGGGGGAATCTTAGCAGAATACTGATCATCTCTCCACCAGGTGGCTCGGATTCTGACTTCAGAAGCCAAATGACCTTAGAGTTCTCTGAGCTGAGAACCAAAATCCCCCCTCTCTAGCACTTTTTCCAGTTACTTCACTGTCTCCCCTCCAAAGGGGGGATCTCTGTATGAAATCCTTTAGCTTTCCGCCCCGTAATTTTCAGTTTAAAAACCTTACACTTTTGAGGGGGATGAGGGAAGAGACGATGGGATAAAGACCAAGGACCCAACCCAAGAGTGATTCTCTTCTGAATGGAATGTAGAACACTCCTCTCAGCCTCAAAAGCCTGGAAGAAGACGGACTGCCTGGATTTCTTCCCTGCCCCTTCTCTGCCTAGGAAATTTAGGAAGTCTGAGAGCCTTTACTCTGCTATCTCAGACACCATTCTCCCCTCTCCCCCCCCCCCCCCATTCACGAGCAGCCATCTCGGGTTTAGGAAGTGAGTTTTGTGAAGGCCCCGCCCCCCTGGATTGCCTCTGGCTCAACGAAGCATCTGCAGTCTCCTCACAAGCTTGGCGAAAACTCCCCGATTTAGCAAACGAGCAACTCTGCTCCACCTAGTGGCCGTAGCCTGCAACGCACGTCCACGCCACCCTCCCTAATAAAGCTGACTGACTCCCTTGGAAAGAATGTGCCGATTCCTTGAAGCCTCCCAGAACCCGGGGATTGGTGGAGGCGAAGAGTGCTTTCCTGCTGAGCTCATCCGACCCACTGGGAGCAGTCCCCTGCGTGGATCCGAAGAGCGGAGCCTTTGCAGCTTGAGGCTCATCGTGCAGGAAGGGCCTGGGGAATGAAGAGACCAGACTGTCCTAGGTCCAGAGCTCTTGACATCTCATGCCCCAGCTCTCAGGGCTGGAGTCAGCCCCACACACCAACTGGCCTCTCCTTTGGAGAAGCATCACGGCTCATTCATTCACTTTTGCCCACCTTCAACCTAGCATTTACTGTGGAAAAAGCTGACTCCTTGACTTGGGACATACGAGGCTGTGGACGACACATGCCGTCCTTTCTTACAGAGCTTGAATGGCGTCCTCCATTTAAGACTACCTACAGACAACCTGATGGGAAACAAACCATGCCCTAATGAAGGAGCACCAGAACGGAGTCAGATCCCGTTATGATACTGATTCTGCTATTTGCTTTGTGGCTTCTTGAAAGGCACCATGCCCTCGTGGGCAGACCCACAGGTTGGACAAGACCAGAATGAGAGAAGGCAGGAGAGAATACATGAGTTTCCCTTCTGGGCTCGTATTTGGATGCTGCCCCCTTCTGGATGTATGGCAATCGCAAAATTCTCAAGCTTTCTGACTTTTTCCTAGCCGTAAAGGTTAGAGAGCCTACTTCATAGGGCTGTCTAGAGGCTTAACAGCGGTATGTGAGTTCCCACATCCAGCATGTACCGTTGTTTTCAGATACTAGATGCAATTTTAATCTTAGACAATTATTGGCATCCCCCACCAAGACGTCTTAACTGTCAGCCCCAAGGAGGCCCCTGGCAGCCTGGGCTGTGTTGCGTGGAACTTGCCTGAGGCTCTGGGTCCTTTCTTTTTGCTCTCACAGTCGTGGCTTTGGGCAGTCCAACTCTCTCCCGACAGCCAGCTCTGTGGGCGGCGGCATGGGCAGACGGAACCCACGACAGTACCAGATTGCCTCTCGGAATGTCCCTTCAGCTCGCCTTGGTCTCTTGGGCACCAGTGGATTTGTTAGCTCCAACCAGCGCCACACCGCTGCTAACCCCACCGTCATGAAACAAGGAAGACAGGTTGGTTCTGCTCTGGGGATCAGGGAGGTTGACCAAGCTCGGGTTCTGAGGCTTTAGGATGACCCCAACCCAGACAGTCTCCAAAATGGAAACCGATGTGCCCCCCCCCCCCCCCCCCCCGGCCAGGAGATCTAAACCGAGGGGCTTGGTTGAGCCCATGCCTCCCGGGTAACCAGCACTTGTTGCTTGGGAAGCCTTGTGCCACGTTAATCTCAGGAGCCCTCATAGATAGTCATGCAACGGCTATTTCTGCTTGATCTTTACCCACCCTGACATACCTCACCACCTTCCAGGTTGAGGTTCTGGAAGACCTTGGCATTGAATAAGCTTTCTTTGACTTTTTTTTTTAATGTGACAAATGGCTGTTTTTGCCACAGTCCCAGCTGCAATGGAGAGTCCACAGGATTAGGCTTGAGAGGCTGCCCCTTGCTGTGAGATTGACAGTGACCTCTCTGTTTCATGAGCCCAGTGCTGCCTTTCCCCATGGGGCTATAGAGGGCGATCTTAGTTAGGACAGGGGACATACAAGTAGGTGTGAGGCTTGGGTTCTCATGAGAGAGGGTGACTTCAGAACAGAAAGGTTGCACCAGGAGACACTGGTGGCATTCCCTCCCAAAGGGAGGGGCTTGTCTGAAGAGCCTCCTTATCAGTTCTAGGAGAGATAACCTCCACCGCCACAGGACCTGCGTGGAGCAGGCCTGTTGCCAGCACTGAGTCATCTTTTCTCCTCGATGTGGACTAAACTGGGGACTCTCATAAAGAAAATCCAACAAGAGCGCTAAAGTCATTACAGTCTTTGCCACAAGCTTTTCTGAGACAGCTCCCGCCCCACTCCCCTTTTAAAAGAAAAACAACAAATGGGTTTTAAAAAAGACTTTTGGAGATAGTGAGAGAGAATGGACGGCCAGGGTAAACTGGGCTTAAAGCAAGGCCCGGGAATGAACACCCAAGGGGTCTAAACCATCTCTGTAAACCCACAAACAGGTGACAATGGCCCTTTCCAAAGCTCTCCTGGGATGGCTGTCTCCTGAGTTCTGGCTGGAGCTCTGTTTCCCCACCCTTCCCCAGGGGGTCTGGACTAATGCACGCCTCTTGTATGTCCCTCCCTAGAACCTCTGGTTTGCCAACCCTGGGGGCAGCAACAGCATGCCCAGCCGGACCCACAGCTCTGTCCAGAAGACCCGCTCGCTGCCCGTGCACACTTCCCCACGAAACATGCTGCTGTTCCAGCAACCAGGTAGGCCTGGCTAGCACGGGATCCCTTTCCTCTTTCTCCCTGTCACAGGAGGGAGGCCAGGATGCCCTGGTGACCCACCCGGAAAGTGCTGAGCCTCAACTGTCACCACACATTCCTTTGAGCTGCCCAAAACACTTTCCTTTTTTAAACTGTGCCTTGCCAGCTGCAAGAGCAGAGGCTGCCTGGCTGGGAGCCAGCGCCTGGAGTCCCAGTACTGGTTGCAATCTGACAGGGATATTTTTGATACTTGTCAGATATCTAGATTCCTAGATTGATTAAATCAGAGATAAGTATCCCTTTAAGAGTTCCGTGTGGCGGGGGTAGGGGTGGAGAGAGGATAAGACAATGGCAGAGAACACGGAATGTTCGGAATGTTCATGTCTCGTGTCGCTGAGGAACTGCCTTGGAAAAGTGAAGCCATCGCTTACTGATCCAAGAGCAAAGTATATTCAAGGCCAGATGGGGAGACATGGTGTCAGTGAGCACGCTTCCTAAAACGAGTCACCTGAATTCCAAACAGCAAGCAGATCCCTGAGCCCTCTCTCCATGCAGGCAGTGACCTCTAGACTTCAGAGTTGCACCAAACCACGGGAGCCATGGTTACACCTATCTAGATGCCCCCGCCAGGCACAAACAAGAGATGCACCTGCCTTTGGGTAACCTTACCCCCACCTGACAGCCTGGAGTACCGTGTCCCAGAAGCAAGTGTTTAGGAGACTTTGATTTCCGTGTTCCCACAAATCTTAGTTAAATTTATTTTGAGTATTAGAACTCTAGAACCTCTTGGGCTTTTTTTTTAAAAAGGCTTTTCCTTGGACATTGCAAACCCCTCCTTAAGATCTTAAATCCCTCATGATGGCCAAAACAGAACAGCAATGCAGATTTCCTGAGGGCAGATGAGCTAGTGAATTCAGCAAGGGGCCCCTCCGGGTTCTGACCACACTCAGCACCTTCTGGGTGGCTCCCCTGGGATGGTAGCTATGAAGGGTGAGGCAGCCACAGCCAAGACCCAGAACCCCTCGCTGAGGAGAATATCTGCTAAGTGCGCATCCTGGCCTTTGCCCATCAGACAGTGATGGTGAGAACTGGGTTCTCAGCTTCCTTCACAGGAATGCCTCTTACCTCCAGGCCAGACTTAACCTGAGGGGAGGGACCTAGAAGTGGGCCTTTCTAGTCAGAGGAACCCAGCCTGGTCAGCCATGGAGACTTCTCAGGGCTTCTGGGCATGTGCGGAGATTGGACCACAAGGATCAGCAAAGCAGAGTGTGGGGTTCATCTTCACACAGCTAGGAGTGAGCGTGAACATAAATGAGTTGGGCATGGTGAACCCCCAAATCAAGGACTTGTCTCGGGTATAGGGTATGTGTTTCTCCCGGCAGTTGGGCATGGTGAACCCCCAAATTAAGTACTTGTCTCGGGTATAGGGTATGTGTTTCTCCCGGCAGTTGGGCATGGTGAACCCCCAAATCAAGTATTGTCTCGGGTATAGGGTATGTGTTTCTCCCGGCTTTTGAGCGTCTTCAGAGCTTCCACTTCAAATCATGTCTCTAAAACCTGAGAGCTACAACAAAGTCTAAACAAGAGTTGACTTTGTGAACTTCAAAGTAATTGCCTTCTGATGGGCTGCTGTCTCTGGAGAGTATGGAGAGTCCTCCCAGTGTTTACCGATGATCGGTCCCCTCGTTCCCTTCTACCAAGCGCTTCCCTCTTTCCGGGACTACATAGTCAGGCCCTCTTGGAGACCACCGGTGGTGGCTTTCTGCTGTTTCCACCTGGACAGGCATCGGTGTCTTGGTTCCACTGGAATGAGGAGGACCATTTAGCAGGGCCTCCTGGACTGAGCCTGACAAGGACTGAGACACCAGTGGGGCCTGGGGCTCAACACACATGTGGCACCCAGCAAGAACGCCATGCTGCTCAGAGGTGGGGTTTCTTTCCACCTGAAAGTCAAACTCAGAAATTGCCTAAAGAAAGATCCTTCCTTTTGGAAGCAGTTCTGTTTCTGTTGAGCCAGGATCAGTCGCCCTTGGGCTTCAGTCAGAGGCGATCTTAGAGTAGCTCTGGCCTGATGCTCAGAGGCCATGAAGCTTCCTTATCCCCCACAAGGACCAAAAGGAAGGGACAGAGAAGCCCAGAGCTGGATGCACGATAAAGCACAGGCAAGGTAGACTTCACAAGCCTGCATTATGGAAACGGCACCCTTCCCTTGCACAAAACCACGAGCAAAGCACTTTGGGACCAGACTATCTGTGAGCAAGATGGGTGAGATTGTACCTTCCAAAAGCAGCGCTTCACAGGGAGACACGTGCCCTGCATATCAAGCCTCCCTATGCAATGGCTGACGATTGGTGCACACTTGGGAGCACAGCCCTCTGGGCTGGTGTCCTCCCTCCCCTCCTCAGTGTGCAATGCCTTTAGAAAGAAAGAGGGCAGGGAGGCTGTCACTCGTGCCCCGAGTCCACTAGAGGAGTGCCACCGTGCAGGCAGAGGCCAGAATAGGGATCATTTAAAGTATGTGGTGAATAGTTGTCCCCGCCTTCTGATAAAGCTAAGCAAACAACATGGCCGGGGCTTAGAGAGGTAGGGGAAACCCCAGCCAAGAATGCAGCTGGGCAAATCCCGCTTCTGCTCTGAGAGGTCACCTGGGTAAGACGGTCCTGTTCTATATTATCTGATCCTGTAACTTTTCACAGATGTGTGGGCCCCAGAGAATGACCACAGCGCACCCCCCACCCCATCTTACCCCCGCCAGCAGCAGTGTCAGATGCAGCTTGTCACTCCACTTCTTCCACCCCCCACAAACATTTCTGTGTGATCAGCCTTCCCGCCCCACCGGGTCTCTGTACCCTACCTGGGTTGGGTCTTTTCTTCATCGCCACCCTCCCCTTTTCTTCCTTAGTCACCTCATTACAGCGTTCTGAGTACTCCATCCCCTTCAGCACCTTGCCACCCTCACCAAAAAAAAAAAAAAAAGAAAGAAAGCCCTTTTAGCTGTGTAGTAAAGCAGGCTTGGTGGGCAGTGGCAAGATGGTAATGCAGGTTCTCTTGGAACACCCGGTCTGTTGCATATCTCAAGTCGCCGTGGGATTGCGCTTGGCCCACAGTGCTGTAAAACTGCTTGTAACACTCGGCCCTGCAGCCATTTCTGCCTGGGGTAAGCCATGGACTTCTGAAGTGGACCCCGCAGCAGTGCCCTAGAAAAGATGGGCAGTGGCATCTTCCCAGAATTTCTTGACACAGGGCCTGAGACTGTAGTGCTCTGGACTTGCTGGACTTCTGAAAAGGCACAATATAAATAGGAAGTTGGGCTGGAGAGATGGCTCACTGGTTAGAGCTCTTGGCTGCTCTTCCAAACACTCACACCAGGTGGCTTCACACCTCCTGTGTCTCCAGCGCCACAGCCTCTGACGCCCTCTTCTGGTCTCCCTGGGCATCTGCATGCATGTGGCATACACTATACATTCACGTAAACTTTTAATAATAAATCCTTTTTATTTTTTCATTTTTGAGCCCACCCTACCCCTGAACTCTTAGCTTTCAGAATCCTCACCAAACCTTGAATTAGTCTAACCATGAGGGAAAGAAGAATTCCTGGTGTAGGCTGAAAATTCCTTATCTAGGAATGTGTTTCAAATGTCAGAGTTTTTCAAATTCCAGAAAATGTACACAAGCTTTACCCTAATCTGAACATCTGAAGTGCACCCAAATCCAAAGTCTTGGTAGTATCATGTCCACATGTAAAGGATTCAGATTGTGGCTTTTCATGTTCCAGCGGCTCAGAGCTGTGGTCCCAGGTGAAGAACAGACCTCCTGGGGAATAGCAGCAAGAAGGGTCAAGGAAGTCCTGCTTTTGTTTACTGAGGACTTGCAGCTCGATCTGCCCCTGCCTTCTCATGGGTGGCCAGACACCTATATGTCACCAGCCAACAGTATTACCTGATTGTCCCTTAGAGCTAAATTTGAGGAGGGAGTGAGAGAGAGCAAGACTGAAGGGTGCTAGCCAGTCAGAAGTTTTGATCTACCTGATCATCCTCTTTGATGTGTGTGGTAAGATGCCATTGGTCTGGTTTTTATTTATCAAATGCACAATTAAAACGTCATACCGCTAAGGTTCTCTGACATGTGAACATATGGGCTTCTCCAAGACTTGGAATTTTTCAGTACCGCTCTGAGAGGGGTGGAGATGGCAGCTCCCCAGAGCATCAGGATGAGGAGTGAGGACAAAAAAAAATGCAAGCAAACCAGCTTCCCACCTAAAAGAGCAGCCAGGACGACGGCTTGGAGATTCTGGAGCTGAGATCCCTGTGTTTCTCAGCCTCCTTCCTGGAAGCACGCAATCCCAGGCTTGGGAAATGGCATTTTGCTGCGTGTTGGCAAGAAATCCTGCAGCTGAGACTCTTCTCGCCAAATGTCGAGCGTCTTTATTTATCTGAATCTCTCCACAGTGTTTGTTTAAAAGGGAGCGCTAGAGAGTAAACGCGCTCTTCCACTGAGCATATGGACGGCTATAATTGCTGAAGTTTGTTTTTTTTCTCTTCCGTATTTGCTAACTAGCTATATATAAAATTCTGTTTCTATTTTATAGGTTTCACACCCCAAAGGCTGCTAATTTTTGCGTGCATATGATTTTCACATGAATGGATGAAAATATAAAAATACTCTTCTCCCAGGGATGGTCTAATTGCCCCAACCCTGCTCTTAGGAGCAGCTCCTAAGCTCAGGAGAAACTCCTCCTGTCCTTTCTGGCTCCCACCTTCTCTAGAAAACTCCCAGGCCTCCATCTACTCAGGAGTTAGCTCAGTTGCTTTACAAACCTCATGGAGGCTGCAACTTGTCACAGAAAGGTCACGGGATGCTACTAGGTGCTTTTCATGTTGACCAGTTTTGCCGGCCTTCTCTGAGAATTTGAAATGATGGAACTGTCGCCTGCCTCTGAATTAGCCGATGGAGGGGAAAGCAAATTGCAAAAGACAAGCTTTAAAAAATAATTTTTTAAAAAAATTATTGTTGTGTGCATGTTTGTGTTGCGCTCACATGGCACGGCATGCGTGTGGGGGCTAGGGAATCCCTTTCGGAGATCAAACTCGGAATGCCAGTTTTGTGCAGAGTCCCTTTAAACACTGAGCCATCTCGCCTACCAGAGAAAGATGCTAATCTGCAGATAATTAGACAAAAATAGATGTTTTAGTTTAGCCATGGCTTCAACTTGGTTTCTCACCAACCCACCGACACTTGTCCCTCAAACCAGCGTAGTAGTGGAAAAGCAAGCAAACAGCCCAAACTTTGGCCCACCCCATCCTCTTCCCCCAACATGCCAGGAGGAAGTCAATCCCAAGGAAAGGAACAATCTCCTGAGGTCGCACAGGAAAGGAGTGTCAGTGTTGGGATGCCCCAGACACCTGGACATGACCTATTGCCAGCATATGCTGCGGGACTTCTTTCCCGCTCCTGCCCATAGGGTGTCGTAGTTTTGGCTGCTGGTGGTAGACGAGAGAGCTAGATGTTTCAAGAGAGTCAGATGGCAGCTGTCAAAGCCCTGTCACTGTCTGTGAGATTCTCCTAGGTACTTAAAGGCATTCCAAGGCTCCACAGGAGAAGGGAGGAAAAGGGGCTGACATTGAGTCCCAGCCAGGAAGAGAAGGCCTCTAGAGCTGCCTTCCATGGCGGGGAGGAGACAGTGGAGCCTGAAAGATGGAGAACGACCTAATGGTAGAGGATCATGGATTGTCTGTGGCTGTGTGGGAGCTGCCATGGAGTAATGGTCTCAGCTCCTCCATCAACGAGCTCAGAGACTGAGGGTGGTGAATAGTACGGTAGTCTTCACGGCTGGCAGGAAGACATGGTTCTTATCTTAGCCCTATGCTTCCTACCTAGTCTTGATGGGCTACCAGTCTTCATGAGCCCGACTGTGGACTGAGTTCGTTGGGCAATAAAGGAGCAGGTACAGTAGAAGCATCGATATAGCCCTTCCCTCAGAGGGGAATGTGCTGGGCTGGGTGTATGGGACCTGCTCCTCCTCATGAAGCAGAATGCCATTAGGCCAGGTTTCAGACTCGGTGACTGTTGCTAAGCCCTGCTCCAATGACACCAGCCCTAAAGTAGGAGGGGCAGATGCGTGCAACATGTGTTAGGGGAAGGTACTTTCAGGAAGGCAGTAGACCCCGAGCTGTGGAGGCAAGGAAAGAGTGAGCCGGGAGAACGTTTGTGGGCTGGCCCAGAAGCAGAGAGAACAGCGGTGCAAAGGCCTGGGGTAGAAGAGAGCTGAGGTGGAATGGAGGAGCGGGGCAGTTTGAGGACAGGATGGAAGGAGGCCTTGCAGACCATTGCTGGCGTTGGCTCTTATTTTTGTGGGAAAGCCATCACACGACCCAAGCAAGAGTGACGGCCTGTAGCTGTGACTATTTAAGTTCTCAGTTTGCCCCCAACTGCCTATGTCTACAATGGGTTCTGCATCTACCAGACCGCAGAGGTGGTCCCACTTCATGCTGGCCCTGAAGGTCCCCTTGTGTCCTCCTAGGGAAGGCACACTAGACACTTGCCCTGGAACTAGGTGGCATCGTAGATACTTCCTCCTTGTTCCAAGAGTCCCGGTAACCAATGTACCCTTCCTCCCGCAGAATTCCAGCTTCCTGTGACTGAACCTGACATCAACAACAGGCTGGAGTCCTTGTGCCTCAGTATGACGGAGCATGCCCTGGGAGGTCAGTGTGTCCTCACCACACACCTGGGGCTTGAGGGTGGGCAGGATGGGAAGAGAGAAGCTTTGGGGTGCTGTGGAGCCCCTTCCCTGCACAGTCTTCATGCTGTGGGGAGATGAGTCAGGGAACTGAAGGCCAGAAAGACCAACACTGTCCCTGGAAGCTCTGCCCCTCAGCATACACTGAAACCCCACAGTGGTAGTACCAGCAAAATGCAGGAGCTGGAGGCATCAGACACACACAAGACGTGGCTTCTAATGGGAGCGTCTCCCACAGCATTGGATATGTTCCCTCTCGGCACTGGATCGACCAGTCTTGGCCAAGCATATCCCAACATGATCTAAAAATAGAATTTTTGAAACAAAGATCCCTGCTTGTTTTTATATCTCCCTGTTGCAAGTGGCTTGTGTGATGCTGGAGCTCCAAACTCACTGAGGTGCCCTTTGCCACTTGACAGACATGGGTTGGGTCCAATCACACATCTTAACTAGAGCCAGGAGCATGCTCCCCAAGTCAGTGCCCCCTACTCTGATCAGTCCTGCCTGCATTCCCCGTTATGCCTGTCCTGGGGGGCTTCAGTGCCCTCCTGGGCCCAAGCTCAGGGGTCTGCACATTTATGGAGAATTGGTAGGAGCAGAAGAGTTGAGCTCTGTCTACCCTTCCGGCCTCCCCTTCCTGTCCTCTTCTGCCTGGATGATGGGCCACCTGAGATCTGGACCATTGCCACACCTAGGGCCCAGCTGAGCCTCCTCTAACAGAAGTGGGTAGAAAAGCTGCCATCCTGAAAATTCTGTTCCCAGGGCCCTCCACCCCTGGCTTTTAGATGTTTAATCTATTCACACTAAGGATTGTGTGAAAATATAATCTTGTCCTGAAAACAAAACAGGAAATAAATGGTTTGCATGGAACAGCGTAAAGAGCTGGAACTCCCCCAGCAAACTTAAATGTCAGGAGGGAGCTCAAGAAGCTACCACAGCACTACAGGGCTCCTGACGAAACAGAAAAGATCCAGGGAGCCCTATCTGCAAACCTGTGCTCCATCTCTCTAGTCACACTGATCCTGGACATCTCATAGCATCTCTGGGAGTTGTTGCCAGCTTCTCTCCCCTGCTGTGTCAGCAGCCCCTAATAACTAATGGGAGACCACCCAAATAAGGATCAACAAACTGGTGTAGCCATTCAGTGGGACAGTAACAGCCTTACCAGGGAAGAAATGCCCATAAACACAGCATGGACAAACTTGAAAGCTTCCCTGGCAGGAAGTCTACAGTCCAGTGTACTGCTGCCCCTCGGTGCCGGATTAGGTGGGGAGCCTGGTACAGAATTTCACTGCCTTGTGAGTCAGCAAGGAACCCTGACCTTCCCCCGCAGGGCCTGATGGGCCTCAGATAACTGGCATTTGGAAGCTCTTATCAAACAGTTAAGTGCTGCTGTTATCATTAGCAGTGAAAATGCCAAATACGCTTTATTCAGAAGTTTCCATTGAACAGGCCTGTGTTTGTTGTTTTGTTTTTAATAAGCTAGTTCTTCTGTTTTCTCGGAATACCTCTTGGAGCTGATGAGATTTCACTAATGCTTTCATCTTGTTAATCTCCTAAACCTTTTTATTGCTGTGTTTTTGTTTTTGTTTTTGTTTTGTTTTTTGTTTTCTCTCAATAATCCCTGCTTGTAGGCAGCCTCCTCCTAAGCAGTCTCAGGGGCAAAGGATGTAAATCAAACTGAAGGTTGCTTAGCCCAGCACAGGAGCACTGTGGCCCCCAGCTATGGCAGGGTTTCTAGGGGTCAGCCCTTTCCAGGTGCCAGGGGAAAGACTCCTGCTGGGGACTTCATGCCAGCAAATTAAATCATTTTATAGGAAGAAAAATGGCAAGAGGAAAGCACAGTTAAATTTCCTCTGGGGCTGGGGAAACAGTCCAGTGGGCAAAGTGCTTGTCATACAAGCCCTCTGAGTTCAAATCCCCAGAATCCATGTAAAAAGCCATGCATGGTAGCTTTCCCATGTGCCTGTAATTCCTGCACTAGGAAGGTAGAGACAGGCAGATCCCTGGAGTTTTCAAGGTCTAGCCACATGAATGAAGTTTAGATTCAGGAGATCTCAAAAATAAGATGGAAAATAATGACCATCCCTGACGTTGACCTCTGACCTCCACACACACAGACACTTGCACTTGTGCACGTGTGCACATACGGACAGAAGTGAGACCTATAACAGGAAAGGGAGGAAAAGAGAAAAGAAGTTCCTGTGAGGTGATGCAGGGATGCAGGAGGAGGGTATCAAGTCATCTGTATCTAGATGACATCCACTGCGGTCCACAGTGCCAACCTTTAGGTGTCTCTGATGTCTCCCCTCTTCTCTGTTTCCTTGGCAACTGCTGCCCTCCGGGTTCTTGTCTAAGCCCTTTTTCTCTTGGCCTTCCTTTGCCATCTCTTCTTCCCTGAGACCCCCTGAAAAAAAAAAAAAACCAAAAGGACACCCAGGTAGAGGGTTGCGTATCTTTCATCAGACTGTTCTGCCTAGGGTGTGTGACCTGAGGCATTCAGGCCAGATGAACCTCTAAGCCCCTTATAGAGGGGTTCCAGGATCTACAGGCTAGCTTGCTGTCAGAGTCTGAGGCCCTTTCTCAGGGGTTCTCGCCCTCTTCCTTTTCCCCTTCCCAGCCCCACTGTCACAGATGCAGGTTATTTTCCCAAGGCACTAGGATGGCATTTATTGCAGTGCTAAGTATTAAACCTGTGGTGCTTGCTTGGTTGGGGCGCCCCCTGAAGTTGTCAGTGTGCAGTTTTCACAAGTGCAAATAGTAAATCTGCCTTTCCTTGGAAGGCATAGCATGTGGTTGAAATGCAGTTACTGTGCCTTCGAGTTGAGCTAGTCGAGATTTTCACACTCCCGGCTCCTCACTTTCACAGCTCTGAAGATTTAGCATTAATGTGTGGGCCAGAGAGCCAAGCAAGAGTATGCTCTACTTTTAGAGATATCTACAGACATCCTCATGCCAGAGTGACCTCGGCACACACTCCTCTTCTACGACTGTTGAGCCCTATGCACAGGCTCAGGCTGACACCACAGAAAGTCAGCTGTTGATCAGAAGTCCATACCTGTGGGCTAGCTGATGCTCCCATACCCCAAACCAGCAGGGGTCACTGTCTCCTCAAAAATCCCTCCCTAAATTGGCATAGCTTGCACATATGCTTGTCCATTCTTGTCTGTACACATGCACGTGTGCACCCATAAGTACAAATAGAATTGGAGAAATCTAAACAAGGTTGATGGACTATGTCAAGGTCAGTGTCCTCACGGAAATGTCCCGTTACACCTGTGCAAATTGTCACTACTCTAGGACCTGACAAGGGGCCCATATGACCTTGCTAGACCATTTCTTACAAATGCATGTGGACCTATAATTATCTCAATAGGATTTGCAACAACAACAACAACAAAAAAAAACTCTCCTCTAAGTTCAAGCTGGCAGAATTGCCAGTACGACACTGCCAGCAAGGAGGTCAGGAAACCCCTGCAGGGGACTCAGTCACTCCCTTTCCACATCTTCTAGGTCCCTAACTTTCCCTAGAATGCTCAGGGACTCCTGTCTTGTCTCTGAGCCTTGCATAGTAACTAAAAATGTTCCCTCCACTAGGCCTAGCTGGCCATAATGGGGATTGAACTAGCCACACTGGCTGGCCGCTGGAGCTAGCCAAAGCTAGGGAGGTACTCTGCAGCTAGCCCACTACTGCCCTCATCCAGCAGTCGCCGGACACCACCTTTTCTGCTCTGCGATGACCAATCCATGCCTCCCTGCCTACTGTATGTAGCCCATCATCTCTACATGCACCAGCAAGGCTACTTCTTCCCTGCCCCACCCACTACCACCCTTGCCCTTCATCAGACCACCAGCCAGAGAAGCCAAGCTAAAGAGAGATTCCATTGTTGTGCTATTTTCAGTTTCCCCTGACCATCCAAGGTCCTCCTCTTGGTGTGCAGATGATTGGGTCTGCCGCTGCGGACTGTGCTAGAGCCCGCGTGGAAACGGGCAGCAGGGCAGAGCCAGGCAGCTCCGCTGTCTAAGTCACTCATGCCTCTAGTCTCTGAAGCACGTCTCCTGCCAGAGACACACACCTTGCCTTGTGACCGATTCTCTAACATGTCAAGGAGGCAACCGTCACAAGCTTCCGATCTGGATGTGCACAGCGTCTGCCTTTGCTTCTCTGGCCTTTATCCTTGCTGCGGAGAATTTGAATCAGCCATATTCATCCCCCGATTGCCCAGCTGTGGGCAGGAGCAGGTCTCTTTTGTCTGTGGCCTTTCATCAAGAACTTCAGTAAGAGAGAAACGATGCCAAAGAAATGGCTTTGAGTTCCACAACTGCCCTTGCATTCCTATTAAAGCCCCTCCCCTGTCCTTACCGGCATGCTCCTGCCACTTGGTCCCCACCCCCTCATCCTACACCTAGGGTCACCGCCAGACCTTGCATTTCATAACCGATCATCCCACCTCTCTTGTCCCCTACCCCTCCTCCTTCCTTCCTGCTTAGCACACTCCCACTGGCACCATTGGCAGGAAGTCATTTTGTGTCTTTATGAGTCTGTCCTTCATCCATCCTTCCCTCCATGGTCCTTCTTTCTGGGAACATGTTGCTTAGAACCATCATCAGTCTGAGCATTAGTGTTGATTTATGTGTCAATAGTGTAAATCCTAAGATGAGAATACTTGGGAGGTAAGAACCGTTGCATCTTGTCTCCCAGACTCAATGTGGTTCCTGTTTTTTTTTTTTTTAAAGCTACTTCCAGATGTTTGTTAGATGGGTAGTAATGTCAGTGGGTGCGTGGGTGGGTGCGTGGGTGTATGGGTGGGTGACGAGTGACTGAAGACACTGTATCAGAGCCCAGGATGCTCAAGGTGCTGCGGTGCTGCGGCATTGCCCGTGGTAGGCTAACCCGGAACTGGTTTCTGTGGCTCCTTTTCACAGACGGGGTTGACCGGACCTCCACAATCTAGAAACTGAAGATGAGAGTGACCGCGCTGGCCGTGAAATCGACTGCTGCGGGCCCAGTGTCAGCCATCTTCAGGGTTGCAGAGAATCTTCCAAGACACTTTGCAGCCTTTTTCCCCTGGTCCCTCGCCCATTTTGATTTTGTGAGAGCGTAGGTCATCCTTGTAAACGTATCAGTAGACCTGGGGTTGGTCACGTTGTCATTTGTTTCTGTCACGGGATGGGACGGTATGCAGGGTGGGGAGGGGAACGTGTGGGACTGGGAGGGGGTGGAGGGTCGCTAGTGGCTTCCTGGATGGAAATGGGGTGGGGAGAGAGATACAAGAGACACACAGGAGGGAGGTAGCAGCCCTGCCCTGGGGAACCCTCTCGAAAGCCAGGCTTCGGCGTCAGGCTGCAGAAGACGGAGGATATAAGCGACCAGAGCAAGATGGCGGCTGGCCGGTTTGTGTCCCCCACCCCCAACTGGATTTCCGCGCGGCCCGACTTGAAACAGCCGCAACAGGGGGCTGTGTGGCGACAGGGCAAGAGGACGGAATTCCCTCCAGCAAACTTTCAGATAAACTTTGATTTGTGTATTGTTTACATAAGAATTTTAAAGGGTACATAATGCGTAGCGTTTGGGTAGAACTTCTCTTCATACTATGGTTTTTGTAAAAGACTGATTATTGTTATGGATTCATTTTGTTTCATCTATTTTTATAATAGTAGCAGGGTTGTATTTTAAAATGGCTGCCAAGCTCTGCTTCTTGGGAAGATGGATGCCCGTCAAGTAGGACTCGAGTTGCCTTCTCCCACCGCGAGGTGGGAGGAGCTGTGGGAGGGGCGTGTGGATGGATTTGAAAGGCGAGGATGTGGCAAGGTCACAAAGATGGTGGCGCCGTGTGATCAGTTATGGATTTGCTCATAGGTCACCCAGAAATGATAAACTTTGCAACCTCTTTCTGGGCTGGATTTGCATCCCACCCTCCCCACAGGCTCCATTCTACCTCCCCTGGTCTCAGTCCACAGACACACAAGTGGAGGTTTTGCCGGAGCCTAAGCCTGGGCACTGTATCCCTTTTCACTCCATCTCTGCTGAAGAAGATTAGTCCAGCGATAGCGTCAGATCAGTGCAGAGAGGCAGAGGCTCCACCATCCAAGGCAGGCTATGAAAGCAGAGGCAGGAAAGGTTAAACTCATGAGAGAAATGGTGGCGCTAACCATGCACGTGAGTCAGAGATGTGCTGTATCATGGGATGATTTATCCAGCCTTACACAGGGAAGGGAGAACACACTCACAGGCACCCACGGACACGGTGAGAGATTAGCTGTGGCTCCACAGGGTAATCGCTCTATTTCTTAAGGGCAACAAAGACAATATTTCAGAATTTGATCCAATGGAGGATATTAGAGAGAATTCAAAAGGAATTGTGCACTGTACTGGAAAATTAGTTGTGCGAATGTGATGGTGTGAATGCCTAGCCAGAGGCATGATCCCGGAGATAATATAAGGCCAGTTTATTAAATGGGTGAGTTTGACACCTCTTTAAAAAATAAAAAAGTTATGCCTAAGTCAAAATTAAAGGGATCGGACCATGCACATACCGCACCTTGCCCATGGTTATTTTTTCAAGTTAATGAAGGGCAATTCAGACTTTAAAGGCCTTAATAAAAATCTACACAACTTTGTTGGCCTGTCAAGATTACAAATGTCCACCTAGCCCAGCCTTGCATGCTGCAACAGAGATCCTAAAGTCTTTTTACAGTCCAGAAGGCCAAGGGCACCGTAAGTAGATAGACAGTTCTCGGTGAGCACAGAAGGCTTGGGTACACTGTTCCATGCACACATTACAACAACAATCACAAAAGATTCAGGCCACTCCTCGGGGGACCAGGTCTCGAAGATGCAAATTCATGTGCAGAAAAAGGCAGCATGTTTATATATATATATATAATTTTTTTTTAACCAAGTGCCATTAACACTCATCCCTCATGTCCCTTTTCCATACAATGTCAATGTTGGGGAAGGAGCTGGGATGGAGGATCACATGTAAGGCAGAATAGCTCAAAATGTCGAAGGCTAAAGGTAAGGCCAGAGGGTCTGAGGATGTGTTTGGAGGAATGGTGAGGAGATGAACAGAGAGGAGCAATGGGATTCCTCGTCTCGTAGAAAGGAAAAGCTGTTCGGATCTGCCACGTAGCCATAAGGACACAGGCTACTCGGAAACCAGACTGCGACCACAATCGCATGAGCGTGAACCTTTTACAAAGAAGACCATAGAGTATTTGCAAATCTGAATTTCTATTTATTCCTTCATTGAATATAGAAACAATGGTTATCTGATTATTAGAGATATTATTTTGGATATGTTACTTATTAACTCGCTATGGCTGGTAACCATGATAAAGTCTGTTATTAGTAACAACATAATTCTTTTTTAAAAAAAAAGAAAAAAGGAAAGCTTATTTTTCATCGACTGTATAGATTTATCTACTTAGTTGTGGTTTGCTATGTTAATGTTTTCATTTTTTTTAAGTTTTCTGATGGTTTTGAGAGCCTCTCCCCACCTTGTTTTGAGTCCTGTGTTGACTGCAGGTATACAGCTCAATTTAAAAATCCTAAAGCAAAAGAATCTTATTTATAAAAAAGACCGCAACAGTCGCATGCCTGGGACTGTGAGGTTGGACCGTCGGGATAAGCTGCAGTGCCTTTTTTGTATTTACCCATTGACACCCCATGCAGCTGTTTTATATTAAATAGTAAAGGTTTGAAACTTTCAGAATAAAATCTATTTCACTGCATAGCCCCCCCCCCCCACCTTGCTCTGATTTAAGCAGTGTGTCGCTGCACTGTCTGAGGCACAGGGCTGTTTTACAATATCATGGGTAATGTTTTATTGGTGCTTTTTACTCATAGTGTTTTCTTACCAGAAAACAGTAGGAAGAAACACACGAACTGTGTACAAGACACAAAACATTGCTGCTGATGGTTTTTGTTTTTCTGTTTTGTTTTTTTTTTTTTTTCTCCCTCCCAGCCACACGCTTTTGAGTTTCACTTTTCTACACAAATCCAGCGAGCAGAGTAGATGCCGCTGGGTCTGCCTGCCAAGGGCTGCTGTTTGCACCCAGCTCTCAATCCTGGGTTGAACTGAAGGTCTTTCTCTGCTACCCGGGATGGGAGCTGCGGCTGGGCCTCACCTCCCATCCTTCCGAGGCGACACTGAGGAAACCAGATTTTCTTTTGAGGTGTCGCCGGCTGCCTTTTACAGGATGGGAGTCTTCTCCGGGCCTTTTGTTCTTCTGTGCCTCTTGTAGCTAGTGCTGATGCAAGGTTTGTAGATCTGTGCACCCCAGAGCCTGGGCTGAGGGCTGAGCTGGAGAAGAGAGGAAAGTGGGTTCCATAGGGTGTTGTCCCGCTGCAGCCTGAGTGGGAGAAGCATCCTGCCCAGGGTACTCAGGTGTGCCTATTACAGAACCTGCAGAAGGATAAGTTGTACCCGGAGCTGTGATAACACGTATGTTGGTTTTTTTGTTTTTTTTTTTTTTTTTTTTACAACTCATCAGAGATGTTTGCAAAGTGACTTTTTTTTTAAAAAAAAATCCTTTATCTTGACTTTAAGGTAAATGTGTATCCCTCTGGGAAGAGCAAGAAGAAAGCAGGAATGTTAGTAATGGCAAACAGAAGACTTCCTCCTTTATTAATATATAACCCTCACATATTTATGCCTAACGTAAGCTGACCTTCAAAAGGCTTTCTTGCGTCGCATGCCCTGTGCAGGCATCTGTATTGTACATGCATGCCTTTTGTCCTGTTCTCCTGTATAAAATTAGTGAACAAAGAAATATTTTTGCCTAGTTCATGTTGCCAAGCAATGCATATTTTTTAAATTTGTCATATATGGAAAGAGCATGTTTGTTACATGTAAAAGCTTTACTGATATACGGATATCCTAATGTTTGGAGATGCTGTTCTTTGCAAGTGTACAATTTCCAAATGTTGTTACCGTGACAACACCCTCGTGGTCTAAACTTGCTACAGTGTATTTATTATTCATTTCCTCTCCGGAATTAAGACTCATGGCTATATTTCCTATGGTTATATTGAGAGCGAAGGGAAATGATTAATACAAGGTTTTGTAACACTGGGGTGTGTGTATGTGTGTCTTTTTAGCCCCCTCTTTCTGTAAACATGATCAATTATTAACAAAGCAAACAATGAAACAAGACAAGTCTTAGAAACCAGCCCTGAGTGGTTTGTAACCAGGCTCAGCTGATCGCACCACCGTGCTCCTTTCTGAAACGGTCAAGGAAAGGGTTGGCAAAATGTATGCAGTTTGACCTGCGCCCAGAATAGTCAATAAACGCTTTGCCCAAATGAAATGTGAAGAACCTTTGCAGCTGTGTTCGTGGCTTTCTCCTGTTCTGGACAGCCTTTGCCACGTGGAGCATAAAGAAACAGCCTCCTAGGAGTCTTGGGACTTCACCTGCACGCAGTTAGGATCCCATTCTAACACTTCTGATGGCAGTATGACGACATGCCACGTATATGATAAGTTCTAAGTGTCCTATGGTTATGTGTATGACTGGAGAGACAGGTTTGGGTTTGAAGTCTGGCTTTAGTGTTCTTTGTTTTGGCCTGTGATGAGTCAACCTTTATGTCTTTAGACCTCTAAGCCAAAGAGAGGTGACAATGAAATAAGAGATGATGGTTATTCCCATCTGTAACCTGAACCCCAAAGTTCTCCGAGGACGCTTCGCTTGCCAATGGATCAGTGAGGCCTTAGGATTTTTAGTGAAAAGACCCCATGACCATTGCAAGTCTTAGAAAGGAGAACATTTAATTGGGGCTGGATTACAGTTTGGGAGGTTTAGTCCATTCACGGCAGGGAGCAAGGCAGCGTGTAGGAAGACATGCTGCAGAAGGATCCGTGCAGTCTACATCTGGACTGGCAGGCAGCAGGAAGAGACACTGGGCCTGGCTTGGGCATCTGAAAGCTCCAAATCCACCCCCAGTGACACACTTCCACCAACAAGGCCACACCTCCAATAACGCCACTCCCTCTGAGTCTGTGGGGTCCATTTTCATTCAGATCATCACAAATGACCACACAGCTCCTCCCTTTCTCCAGGCTCAGCTGCTTAAGAGACATAAAAAAAAAAAAAAAAAAAAAAAAAAAAAAAAAAAAAAAAAAAAAAAAAAAAAAAAACTAAATTGGTACTTGAAAATGAAGAAATGTCCCATACACTATGATAAAAAAAAATAAAATTCCTCACCAAGTTCAATCCTTATAGCCCCCAATGAGCTATGAGAGAGAATATTGGACCTCGCTTTGAAGAGAAACGCAAGATTAGGGAAGGGCAGTGAGGCAGCTAGTGCTGCCCCAGCTGGCCTGGCCTGACGGCAAAGTCACAGCTCTGAGCAGCAGCCTTTGCAAGGGGATGTTCGATCCTGGAGAAATCTTCTCCACAGAGGAGAGCTTGCAGGGCGTCCCATGGGCCCTGCACCACAGGCATCTAATTCCACTCTTGAAAGGGGATCGGGCCAGTGAGGGGCTCCGTGTATAAAGGAACTTGCCACCAAATCTGACAACTTGAGTTCTACCCGGGAAACTATGGTGGAGAGAGCTGATTCTGCAATGTGTCCTCCAACCATGGGTGCGCGCGCGCGCGCGCGCACACACACACACACACACATATGCACACACATACACATGCACACACAAACACGCATGCACACACGCACACACATGCATGCACATATGCACACGCACATGCACACACACTTTAAAAGAAACAACTGGTGAGAAGTGATGGAGCACACCTTTATCCCAGCACTCAGGAGGCAGAGGCTAGCCTGGTCGACTTAGTTCTAGATCAACCAGGGCTAAGCAGACGGAAAGGAGAACAACAGGCATGTTCATATGATAGTTGCATGGAAGAAGCCACGGGTGAGTTACCAACTCATATTCCAGTGGGTCATGCTGGGGAGTCCACTCTCTTGGTTAGTCCTATTGGTCCATCACCACATCTATCACCCACGGGAAGATCTCCATTCCCCAGAGACAATTCAGGCCCATTGGCATCCCACCACAGACCTGCAGAGAGTGTTTCACAGGTGTTCAGAGTCACCTGATAGACACCCCTGGACGTGCCTGTTGCCTTAGATGGGAAGTTCTGCCCACTCTGGGTGTGAGCATTCCCTGACCGGGATCTTGGACAGCATACGTAGAGGGAGCTGAACAGTAACACACACACGCTCTTTGCTCTCTGTTCTGATAATGGAAGCAGAAGTGATATGAGCTGCTGCCTCTGGAACTTCCATTGTGACGGACTGCAATCTCAAACTGAGTTAAGCCTTTTCTCCCTTAAATTGCTTTTACTGGGGCATTTTATCATGATAACAGGAAGGAAAACTAAGACACGAGACAACAGATGTGTACAAGCTTCACTGCCTTCTATTTCTGTCCAATTCTCCTGACGCTTGAGCCCCACCCCTTCCATGAGGATTTCGGCCTCTGAGCCTTAGCAGTAGCTCTGGGACCCCCTAATCTGGGCTTCTGTGAACAACACAGGGTTACTAGCTTTTTCCATTTAACACAATCCAACTCTGTTGTGAGGTACAATAAAAATTAAAGCTACACTGGCCCCCTGCTGTGTTTTATGAGATCAAGCAGACAGATTATTCTATCCAATTCCTGTAAGGTCACCGTGCTCTGCTTTGCTAGGCTCTGAGGACAATCAAGAGGAGATAGATGGCAGGTTCTGCTGCCGACGTAAGCCAGGCCAGCAATGCTCTCAACACGGATGTCACTCTCAGATCCCAGGGATGCCTAGAACTTGGCTCAAGAACGATGACCAATCGGGCTGTTAGTCACTCTAAAAGCTGAAAACAAAATAGGTGGGAAATGGGAAGTGGGTGTATGGGTGTGTCACCACTAAAGCCGAAGTCTTTGGAAGCAAGCCTGTTTGTAGAGCCGTATTCACCCTCCAAACTCTCCACATTCCCATCTCTGGCGCCTGGCCCTGGTGGATTGAGAATGGAGGGTGACGCGCGCGTGCGCGTGTGCGTGTGCGTGTGCGTGTGTGTGTGTGTGTGTGTGTGTGTGTGTGTGTGTGCGCGCGCGCGCGCATGTTCACACACATTCGTGTGCCTGTGTCTATGAAGCGGGAAATGTAGGCTGGAAAAACTGGGAGACAGGAATGAATCACTGTGGCCGAAGGCTCGACTTGAACAAATGGTTGTTCAGTGTGTCCTCCAGGCTCCCGCCTGGCCAGTCACTCCCTCTGCCCATGTGGCTTCTGTCCACAGACACTGGCTCCTCTATGTTTTCAACTTGGGAATTCAATGTCTGAGAAATTCCTCTGTGGAATATTTTAAACTCTTAAGTGCCTTCTACTTCAACTTTAAAAAACAGCCAGGAAGCCTTTTAGCAACTTTATAAAGCTTCAACTTTACACACATTTTTTAAAAAGGTTTTTGCGTTTATATTTGACACAGGGGACATCTTTTGGTCTCAATACTACATTACATTTGTTGTTCTTTGTTTGATTGGTTGGTTTTTATTTTGTTTTGAAATTTTACTGTTTTAAGACCAATGCAGAAGAAAAACAGAGACTTGATGAGTGATTTGATCTCTCTCTCATCAGGGCTGATGGGACTTCAAACAACATCAGCACTCCTGGAGGACCACAGCCAGACTGAGTGTACCTTGGCTTGTGTTGATGTCCTTGGGAGGTATTTCCAGTGTGTGTGTTTACATGCACATGTGTGTGTGCGCACATGCACACACCTGCACATGTACCATAGACTCTTGCCAGGCTCAGTTAAGTGAGACTGAATGAGTCTACCAACCCTGACTTCACATCTGTCCAGTTAAACCTTATCGCTACATTTCTTATTGGGTTTAGCCCCAATCTGATCAGTACAAAGAGGTTTTATGCTCATTATTTTGTTTGTTTTGCACCTCCCCTAGCTTCTCCTAACATTGGCCTGAGTCCTTGGCTTGCAAGACAGAATGTGCACACTCGTGAATGAGATCATAAGGACACAAACATGCACACACGTGGATGAGATCATAAAGACAAATGTGCACACACGTGGATGAGATCATAAAGACAAATGTGCACACACGTGGATGAGATCATAAAGACAAATGTGCACACACGTGGATGAGATCATAAAGACAAATGTGCACACACGTGGATGAGATCATAAAGACACAAATGTGCACACACGTGGATGAGATCATAAAGACACATTCTACAGAAAATTTCCCTTTACCCATTGCTAAATACACCAGGCCTACCCCAGGGCAGAGAACACAGAGCCAGCAGCCTTTTTTGAACTCGTACATCTCCGGACTGGGCCAGGCCGTCTCCTAAGCAACCTCACATGACTGCTAACATCCAGGCTCTCTCTTGCTCACCCGCAGTTCAGTCTGGTTTCTCCAGGTCTGCTTCTAAGGCATTCATGGTTAACCTGCTCTTCAAAAGACTAAGATTCCAGGGCACAGCCTTAGCTGTGGGCTTTGAAGTCTTTCCTGTACATACGACATCCTGAGAATGAGGTGCTAACCAGCTAGACACCTGGAAAGAGGACACCAACAGCAAGGTCCTCTCGGACTCATGGGGGCAGTTCAGAGTTAAAGTGAGGTGGCCACACGACAAAACCTGAGCTGCAGAACAGCCACCGCCACCGCTGCTGCCGCCACCCGTGCTCCATTCCAATGTGAGCCTAGGACGGTGTCCATTAGAGTGTAAAGTAATGGGACTGCTACCCAACTCCCCCCAGTAGGACATGATAGCCCGTACAGTCCAGATGGAGCCATGGACATAGCTCTGCTCTGATCTTTGGGGGTCCCTGAAAAGCTCCCTCATTCACAACAGACAGAAGATGTCAATCCTTGTCCCTTGGAAGACAGTAACACCCCAAATACTAAGAGCAGGGACCATAGTTAAGGGATGGTCAGCGAGTAAGACCCTCAGGTTATCACTATCTCGTAGAAACGCCTATTTGAACAAATCTTTGGGCACAAGCTCTCAGAAGCGTGAAGGGAACCAGATAATATACCAAATCTAGATTCTGCAAAAGACGAATGAACAACACATTGATGAGGCAGGAAGGAAAGAGATGTCCTAGTCCTTCCTCCTCCAGCTCCCAGCAACGCAATGTGTAGACTCCTCCCACCTGGGAAGGCGAGAAGAGGAAAATCCAGGCCTTGCACTTGGAAAGCAGAGCCAAGATCTGACCAAACTTCCAGACCCATGTTGTTTTCCCTGGTGCCCCCATCACTGGCCCTCCATCTTGGGACGGAGGCAGACTCTACCTGCTCACTAAAGGGTACAACAGAAAAACAGGACTGTGCCCTGGAACTCAGTGTCAACACACTGTGCTGAAAGCCAGCATAGTGCAGAACCTTTATCAGAGCTGAAAAGCTAGGCAGAATTCCCCCACAACACCTGACCACAGGCCAGAGTCTGTGACAAGGCACCTGGGCCCACCCAGGCCCACATTCAGAAGGGTCCCTTTTTAGACACTCACTGAAAAGCACACCAAACAGAAATGTGTGACAAACTTGGCCTCCAAGTGTCCTCTCCTGGTGAAATGGAGACAACAGGCCGACCACAGGCTTATAACAAACCCGTGCTTAAGGTTCCATCTAGTGATCGGACAGCAGAAGTGACCGCAGGCTCTGAAGAAAAATAAGCATCCTGCTTAAAATCCCTGGAAGGAAAGCCACAGGCGAGGCCAGATGACGAAATCGGGAGCAAACAGAGCCCTCTGATGTGCAGAGAACACCACACACCAAGAGCATCAAATTAGTCCTTGAATCCCAGCACTCTGGAGGCAGAGGCATGGGGTCTCTGTGAGTCTGATGGCCAGCCTTATCTAAATATTAAGTTCCAGGACAACCAGGACTTCATAGAGGTACCTTGTCTTCAAAAGAAGAAGAAACAAAGAAGTCCAGGGAGGAGCTAGAGATGGCTCAGAACCAAGTTCAGTTCCCAGCACTTAGATCAGGTGGCTTACAACCACTTCCAATCCCAAGGGATCCAACATCTCTGGCCTCTATGGGTACCTGCAGGCTCTCTCTCTCTCTCTCTCTCTCTCTCTCTCTCTCTCTCTCTCTCTCTCTCTCTCTCTCTCTCTCCCTCCCTCCCTCCCTCCCTCCCTCCCTCCCTCCCTCCCTCCATCTCTCCTTCCCTCCCTCCCTCTCCCCCAAAACACACACAATTAAAAATAAATATGCAGGAAAATGTAATCTGTTGGCAAAATAAGATTCCAGAAACTAATCATAAAACAACAATACATGCAAAAGCTCAAAGAGCCAAACTAACTGCTTCAAGAAAGCCCAGAGAAACGACGTGGCCTTCCGACCAGAGACACTGGAGACTTGAAAGTAACTGTGAGATAATGAAATTGGAAATCCCTGAGCAGAAAAGTTAAAAACAAAACAAAAGGCAACAATAACAAAATAAATCAAACAGGAACCAGTGAAGGAAAAGATATCCTTTTGAGGCCCACTGCTGGAAAAGGAAGAGAATAAAGAAGAGGTGCTGTGGAGGGGGCTTGGTCCTGAAAAGCCCTGGCCGCTCCTGCACAAGACCAGCACCCTGGGGCATCGGACACGGCCTTTCATGCACTTACAGAACTCCCAGACACAACCCGACACAGAAGCAAAAACAGAATAAATATTTTTAAAAAAAAAAAAATACTCACTTCACCCCGGGGACTACACCCATTGAAGTGTAGGTGTGAGAAAAGACATTCCACACAAATGGAATACTAAAAATGGTGGACATGACCCTAGCATATCAGATCAAATGCATACGAAGATACCAGGAAGGCCTTTAGTTAGCAATAAATGGGTTGATTTAGCAAGAGGAAATAGCCCTGTAAATGTATGTGTGCCTAAAACCTAGTAAGGAAGGTTAATACATCTGAGTGGAGGAGTAAGTACTATCCAATGGCCCAGTATCATCCTTTCAACACTGCACAAGTCATGCAGACAGAAATCAACAAAAGAAAGGCAGCATTAAACTGCATCCTAGACCAAATGGACTGCTCGGGCATCTACAGACTATCCCATCCAACAGCTACGGGATAGGTACTCTTCTCAACGGAGCACAGAGCTTTCTCTAGGTTATGTCTATGTTAATCCTCAAAACCAGCCTTGACAGATTTTAAAGACTTGAAATCATGCCGTGTCCTGAACAACCAATGTATCAACAAGAAATTAGAAAGGAAATTTAAATTTTCCATGAAGAATGGAGATACATCACAGCAAAACCAGCGGGATCCAGTAAGGGATCTCTAGGAGGAGGGCATAGGCGTGAGGGATCCAGTAAGGGATCTCTAGGAGGAGGGCATGGGCGCTGGGATCCAATAAGGGATCTCTAGGAGGAGGGCATGGGCGCTGGGATCCAGTAAGGGATCTCTAGGAGGAGGGCGTGGGTGCTGGGATCCAGTAAGGGAGCTCTAAGGGGAGACTTAGGCACCGGGTAGCATCAAGTGATGATGAGGTATGGGACCCATGAGACGCAAAAGAGGGAAGGAATGGGGGGAGTTATAAGTAGAAAACAAGGGGAACCACAAAGCACACTTTGTCCAAAAATGTCATTTTGGTATCTAATACATCATACACTGAGTTTTAAAAATTCTAATAAAAAGAAGGGGGATTGTAGCAATAGTGCCTACATCAGAAATGCAGGTTTCAAATGAGTGATCCATCATTCAACCCCAAGGAACTAGGAAAAACAGGAATAAAACTCAAGAAAATAATAGGTGGGTATTAGATAGGTGGGTATTAGATGACCTCCACTGTGCAGTCGGGGAAACAAGCCACAGCCACTAAGCAACTCGCTGAAGATCCTAGAATCCGCAGGGCTCGCATCCAGGTATGTCTGTCCCAGGCTCTGCAGGAAGTGACTATGGCAGGCTGTCCAAGGCTCTGGGAATGTCATAGGAACTCTGGGTACCATGACACTGGCATGATTCTCCCAGCCTCCCCTTTCCAACCGCCACTGCAGCCAAAGACACCAGGACTCTGCAAGCTGTCTGTTGGGGGGTGAGGGGGCATTGGGTCAAAAACAGCCCAAGTTGATGGACGGAAGCCATATAGCCGTGGGTTCCACCCAGCCCCTCCTGGAACTTGCTGAAGAATTGCTTCCATGGCTACGTCCCCAGGGATTTTGGCTTAATTATTCTGCAGCATGGCGTCAGGGTACTAGGCATCCAGGTGACTCTACTAAGCAGCAAATACGAGAGCCAGGCACCCTGTAGGGCAGCAGTTCTCAACTCGTGAGTCACAATATCCTGCATATCACATATTTACATTACGGCCAGGCGGTGGTGGCACACAACTTTAATCCCAGCACTCAGGAGGCAGAAGCAGGCGGATCTCTGTGAATTCAAGGCCAGCCTGGCCTACAAGGGACAGTTCCAGGACAGGCTCCAAAGCTACAGAGAAACCCTGTCTCCAATATATATATATATATATATATATATATATATATATATATATATATATATACATATATATATATATATACATATATATATATACACATTAAGATTCATAACAGTAGCATAATTACAGTTATGAAGTAGCACTGGAAATAATTTTATGGCTGGGGATCACCATGACATGAGGAACTGTAGTAAAAGGTCACAGCATTAGGAAGGTTGAGAACCACTTGAAGCGGTCTGTGAGATGAAATGCCTCTGCAGCACCCAGAGATGCGGGGGAAGAGGAAACACTGGGAGTTCTCTTTGTGAGTGAAGACCAAGCTCACGGGTTGCGCTGCTCCATGGCACCCTGCCTCCAGGATCGTCTGGCAGAGCCAGAGAAGCCGTGGCTTCCAACACGTCCACCTCTCCAGTTTCTCCTTCCACTGACTCTCCGTGGAGCTTGCTGCTCCCGCCACAAAAACCCTGTCTTATAAAGTCTGTGACTTCAATGAGCCTGGCGAATTTGTTGCCCGGAATGTATAGCGCATGCTACCTGGGCGATGCCATAACTGGAATTCCCTAGCCCAAGACCACACAGCTGAACTGAAGTCAGATTTCTCTCCGTCAGCGGCTGCTCCTGAAACATTGGTGCTTCAAAACCACAAAAGGTTTGTCTCTCTCTTTGGGCAACACGTCCTTCCCATGCCAGCTGTGACCCGAGCTGTCCTAGCTGCCATCAGTGGAAGTATTGCCATTTGCCGTGGAGGGGAAAGAAGACTCTGTTTCCACAGAAGTGAATGTGCCTCTTCTGTTCACACCTCAGCCACCAAAACAATGTGAGGCCATGACAAGCACTAAGGGACTTGGGAAGTACAGCCCCGCCTGGCCCAGAAAGGGACTTGGGGTTGCCGGGCAGCATCGATGCCTTCCTCTCCACAGAGGCACATGGATGCTCAAAGCGGATGAGGGGCCACGGTTCCCGTCTGACTCAGGCCCATCCCTGATATTGTGGGCATTGTCCTGTTACAGAACAAACCGGTTCTCCGCACTCCTGAATGTCTTGGGGTCTGGAGGAGTATACTGTGCCTTCGCTGAACCAGGTGTGTCCTGAGAACCTAACTCACCTGTACCATGCAGTGAAGCCTCCAGCCCCACTCCCCCTTCCTCACCTCTGTAAGATTCTGCCAGCGCCTGGGCATCAAGTTCCTCCATGGCATCTCTCCAGCTGGCCTACAACCTGCAGCTTCCGGTCTTCAAAGGCACTGACAAGGGCCATGCCCTGCCTGCAGGTGTGCCCTGAGAAGCTGCTCCTGCTCTGACTCAGTCTTTCCTTCAAAGGCAGGTTCACTGGAGAGTCTGCAGGAAGCCAGCAAGCCTGAGTCTTTGAGGGCTGCCTGCAAAACTACACGGAAAGAGACGGGAGAGAGTGCGGAGGTGCTGGCCGCTGCTTCTCACCACGGCCACCAGCTGTGTGGGGCCTGACACGGCCTCGAAAAGGCTACACACACACACACATACAATATCCTACCCTATTATACATACCACACCACGGTATTATTATTATATTATATTATTATGCATCACACCACACACACTGCAGACAGTATCACACCGTATCCCACTTTACTACACAAACACAACACCATAGCTCACCATACCACAGACTCACACAACATATACCATCCCCCAAATACACATGCATCACAACATACCATGCAGTCACACATCGTGCCATACCACATCACACACACACACACACACACACACACACACCACCGTATACACATATATACGGCTCTTCCAGCTCCAGTCCAGGTAGGCTGTGCTTCTCCTATCCTGGTCCTCTGATTCTTATATTCTTGGCAGGCAAGGCCCCACCCTGCCCAGATGCGACCCAACCCCACCCCAACTCACAGACTCTATCAAAGTGGTTTGCTTTTAACATTTCTGTTGAGCATTAATCCTGAGCCTGCCTTGCCTGCTTCAAAAGAGCCCTGCAAACCAGACGCGCGCTGTCTGGGTTGGAATCTGTCTGCTTCCTCCTGTGTAATGAATATTTCTCCTACCTGGACATCTCGAGGAAGAGCTGAGAGTCTGCGCAAACTGACTTCAAATCCCTCATGTCCAGTTTCCTTGTTCAGGCCCTGGCTCTGCTGCCTATCACTGTGTGTCTTTGGGTGAACAACGCAGCCTTTCTATACGCTGCTTTCTTCGTGTGTGAAACAGTGGTACCCACAGTGGAGTGGGCATTCAGAGTTCTCGTAGACGGAGCGCCTAGAACAGCACGATACTGGATGTGTTTCTGAATGTAAGTGACACACATCAGTCACCATGGCTGCAAACACCAAGAGGTATTTAGTTTACACATTGGTAGTCAGTGGTGAAAGACATGAGCTACAAAGTCATTCCCAACAGTCTCCTCATCTAAGAAGCCCCCACAACAGCCAGGCAGCCTGTGCACAGACTATGCCTTCCCTCAGAAGCCACAACTATTGCTGTAGTTCCTGCTTGCAGGTTAGAGCTGAAACCCAGACGCCTTGAGCTAACTCCCTTGATACTGTCACATGGGAGCTGCAAAGGAAGTTCTGCCCCCCACCACCACCACCCTGTGTTATAAGAGGGTACAACTACTAGGCTGTGAATGCCAGGGGCAGTGGGGGCTGGAGGAACGCCATCTTACAGAAAGAGCGTTTGAGAGAGGTGAGGCTGGCCATGGCATCTATCAGGGAGTCCTTCCTTCTCCTGCCCGTGGAGAAACAGTTAAATGGCATTAGGAAGGTGTGGTGGAATGGAGGAACAGCATCAGTTGGAGACAGCAGCGTGGGGTAAGAGAGGAATATCTACAACACATGCACACACAGTGTGTTAGGATTGACCGAGATAAGCAAGAGGTGACCCAGCCCTTCACCCTGAGGGACACACAGGCCTATGCCCCATCCATTCCCACGGTTGTCATGCTAGTTCCTCAGTAGCATTTCCCACTGCTACTCCACAGGGCTGAGAAAGGAACTCCAGAGCCCCGTGTTTGCAAGGCTCGCTCTCCACCACCGAGCTCCAGCCCAGCCCTTCGGTTCTGCAGCTCCTTTTGTGATGATGAGGCGCTCCAGGACTAACAGAGACCAATTAAGGAAAATGTCTAGTGGGAAATGTCACTGTTGGGCAGCATAGAAGGAAGTTCCAGAAAGAAGGGTGCCCTCTGGTGGCCAGTGTGACCTGGCTCAGGCCCAGTTCCTCCAGGAGGGGGCTGCGAAGGGCTCTGCTGGAAGCTGACGGAGTCAGCTGGGCCCCATCCCACCTGCTGTGCAGGGAACCAAGATGAGGAAGAAGTCCGTGCCTTGGAGACATTACGGTCTTCTCGGGCCAGGGTGCTGTCTAGTCTGGGTTGTGCACCTGTTCTAGTATGTAGCTAGTAAGCCACCCTGGATATCCCCACTCACCAAAACCTTTACTATGCCCACACACCCTGCAGAGGCACTTCCGACTCACGCCTTCCCTTCTCACCCCTACACCGACTGACAGCTTTCCTGATTTTACAGCCAAGGCTCAGGGACGGTGTGATTCCCCATCACACCGCTTATAAATGCAGGTGATTTGACTTCAGTTTACTTTAAATGCATGCATAGGTCACAAATTCAAATTTTACAGCAGAGTCTACACTGAAACACATCTTCCCACCCTCATGCCTCAGGGGCGACCTCTTGTTAGCTTCCTGTCCATGTCTCTATGCATATTTTATGAACATATCAGTTTGGTTTAACTTTTTTTTTTAACATGAAAGGTAGATACTACACATCATCGGAAACCTTTTCTACTCGTTAACACCATGGAAGGTCGTTCTGCAATCACAAATGCCTGCAGCTGCCCCATTCTTTTGGAGAGTCCATTGTATGGACTAACCGTGTGAGCTTCGTACACTGAATCTGTGAGTTGTTGGCCATTATCAACCTACGGCAGTGAAGGTGTCTCCTGGTACACACACCCTTCCACACTGCAGAACTGCTGAGTTAAAGGGTGCGTGGTTGTGGTTTTGATGGTTGTTAGTAAACATCTCTTTTATCACTGTACCAACTGACCCTCCCGTGGACAGAGGGAATGAAACCTGGGGCCTCCCGACTCCCTCGAAGCCAAGGGCAGCTCCATCACAGTACACGCCCCTTACCAAGCCCTCAAACTCATGACTGGGACTTCACTAGTCAAATGCCAAGTGTCTTTGCTGCTGCCCACAAATCATCTTGAAAACCATCTCCCAAAGGCCAGGCGTGATGCAGGAGGGTGCCTTCATGACCCTGGGGCTACAGTGTGTGTCTAGTCAGTGAGCAGACATTCCAGGACAGGCTGGCCCTGGAGCCGGGTGTACATCTCAAGGAGGCAGAAAAGGAGCCTTGGACATCCAGGCCATCAGCGCCACACCCCCCTTTGGTCACCCAATTAGAAGCCATGTACATTCCGGCTCTGCTGAGGGAAGAATTCACATCACAGGACAACGTCACTAGTGGCCTAATGAGACCCCCTACTGGCTCCGCACAGCTTTAACGGCAACCCCTGAACTTTGGAACAGACCACGGGGAAGATGCTGGCTTCCTCCTGGCTGCTCACTCCCCGTGGGAACACAGCCTGGGAGCACTTCACTGACTGAATGTGAGGTTTCGCCCTGGGGCAGGTGGAACAAGGAGCCAGCAGAGCCCATTACTCTCTTCCCCAGCAGCCTTGGATTCTGGGTGTCAGAGAACCCCAGCTAACCCCCAGTCAGCATCTGGGGGAGATGGGGAATTGGGATCCTGTGTGCCAACATGGAGCTTACAGCTACCTCAGTGAGAAGAGGGAGGTGGGAAAGCTGGGGGCCAGCACTAATGTGTCTACCTGGCATCTAGCCCACTGGCAAGTATGCCATCCCCTGTCCTTAGTTCAGGTGAAGACCTCGGCAAGCTCCCTGGGGAAGTGCTCTCTCTTTGGAACAGGCGGTGAAACTACAAGATGCTTGAGACAATCAGCTTTAAAAAATGAATTTGACCGGGGTCGTGGTCGACTATACTGCTAACCCCGGTGCCTGGGAGGCTGAAGCAGGAGGGTCAATCTCCCATGCTGTAAAACAAACAAAAACCCACTTCTGTCTCAGTTAGTCGTCCCCGCAGACATGTCTACAAATGGGGCACTGTGTGAGCTTTAGCTCAAACGCTGGAGGTGTCGATGAGCTGCATGCATAGTTTTATGTTAACCTGACAAGAGATAAAGTCGCGTGAGAAGAAGGAACCTCAGTTAAGAAAATGCCTCCCTAAGATTGAGTTGCATGCAAGCCTGAAGAGCATGCTCTTCATTCGTGATTGATGGGGCAGGGCCTGGCCCATGGTGGGTGGTGCCATCCCTGCCCTGGTGGTCCTGGGTTCTACTACAAGGCAGGCTGAGTAAGCCATGGGGAGCAAGCCAGTAAACAATACTCCTCCATGGCCTCTGCTCCTGCCTCCAGGTTTCTGCCCTGTTTGACTTCCTGTCCTGACTTCCTTGGAAGATAAATAGTGATATGGAAGTATAAGCCAAATAAAACCAACTTGTTTTTTCGTCATGAAGTTTCATCACAGCTGTAGGAACCCTAAGACATCAGTGGAGGTGGCTGCGTCTTGAACCACTAAAGCTGTCAGTACACAGGGGTCCATCACTCCATTCTATTGTCATACATGTCTATAATCTTTTGAAATGAAAAGGAGCAGAGGAAATGAGAGGAAGAAGCCTGTGGAGAAGCTCACATCCTCAAGTGCCTCGCTAGGTGTGCAGAATGAAGATCAAAGAAAGGCCCAGGAACCCGCTTTCGTCAACCTCCGATGGGCAGGGGTCCTCAGCAGGAGGATCCTGGGCTGCCCAGCAGAGTCTGGAGCGGAAGCCCCCCTGGAGCAGCCCCCACAAAAGGAGCTGCAGTTCTTGTCAGTGCTCCAGTGTGGCTGAGGAATGTGATTTACATCAAAGAGGTCTGTTCATTCTTGTTCTTCATCATTGTTGGGATCATAATAAAGAGAGTGGCAGGCTCGACACACTAAACCGGCTCAATCTTTATTAAAATCTTTTTTTTTCACATCGTGTTCCCAATTTGTTTCTTTGTTCCTGGTGTCAGGCGTCATGCAATTTCTGATATTTGTCTCCGAGATTGAACAAGTTTGATGGGTGGGCCATGGTGGAGGAAGGGTGGTATTCACTTCCTAGGGAATCTATCCTGTCCAGCAAGAAGGGCTCCCTATTCCCCAGGATTGCTGAGGTTCAGCCTCCAGGGGCTCTTGGGTTTGGATGGTTTGGGTGGAGGCTTCCCTAGGTATCTGGAAGATGCTGTAGTTGATGTAGAACTCTGAGTAAGCCCACAAACATCCCTACTACCATTATAGTTAGCCTGGTCCCCCAGGACCTCAGTGGAGAGCTGTCAGCTCTGGCCTGGCTTCACCTTTGCTCCTGGACCTTTTCCTGGACAAAATGGGGAGGGCTTCATGTTCCACAAAGCCCCCAACCCTTCAAACCAAACATGTGCCTTATTATCTCGTTCATCTGTTGGGGTTGTCTGGGAATTGTCATGCTTATATTTTAAAGTTGTTTCTGTTTTTTATTTTGTTTTTATGTCTGGTTTTGTTAGGGTTGGCTCTCACCTATAGCCCAAGCTGATCTTAAACTAGTAATCCTCCTGCATCAGCCTTCCTAGTGCTGGACTTACAAATGTGCATGCACACACACAGACAGACAGACACACACACACACACACACACACACACTTTTCTTGAAACTGAACACGGTGTGTATGCTTGCAATCCCAGAAGGTGGAGTCAGCAAGACCAAGAATTCATGGTCTGGAAGACAGTTTCTTTGGTGTCTTCTATCCCAACTGGCTCTTACAGCCTTTCCTTTTCCACATAGCTCCCTGAGCCCTGAGGAGAGAAGGTTTGGTTTAGATATCACCTTTAGGACTGAGGGTTCCAAAGTTTCTCACTCTCTGCATACTGTTCAGTCATGTGCCTCTGTATTGGTTCCTATCTACTCTAGAAGGAAGTTTCTTTAATGATAACTGAATGAGACATTGGTCTATGGGAATAGCAGAACATCATTAGGAGTCATTTGATTGCTGTGTTCCCTTAGCAGAGCAATAGTATTTGGTTCTTCTCCTAGGTCCATGGTGTATCAGGTTCTTGGCCACCTGAGCAGACATGAGCGCCATCTTGTGGAGTGGGCCTTAAGTCTAATCAGATAGTGTGTGCTAACTACCACAATGTTTGTGCCACTATTACACGAATATATCATACAGGCAGGTCCCCATTGTAAATTAGAGTTTGTAGCTGGGTTGGTGTTTACCTGTCTCCTCTGACAGCGTCAAAGTGCATTCTAGTACCACAACACTAGTCAGTATGGTTGAAAGCTCTAGTTAAGGACCAGTTCGACTTCTCTGTGTTCAAGGAGACATGTAAGTGATGTCTTCAGCAGTAGGAGCCTATCATCTATTTGTGGGGAGAAACCAGCAGCCTTGGCAATAGTCTGAACTGTTGGGTGTTTCCGTGGGGCCTCTTTGGCCAACAGCCCAGATGTAACCCTGGTACTGAGGTGGCTAGAGATGTCTAGCCGGGTTGCCTCTACATTATTTGATATATATGTTCTTTTTCTTTTTAAAAAAAAAAGATTGATTTATTTATTTAGTATGTATTCAGTGTTCTGCCTGCATGTGTCCCTGCAAGCAAGAAGAGGGCACCAAATCTCATTACAGATGGTTGTGAGCACATGTGGTTGCTGGGAATTGAACTCAGGACCTTTGAAAGAGCAGGCAAAGCTCTTAACCACTGAGCCATTTCTCCAGCCCCTCTTGTTCTTTTTCTTTGTTTATTGTTGTTGTTGTTGTTGTTTATTTTTTCTTGCCTATTTGTTTTCTACAGAGAGAGAAAGAGGGAATGGAATATGATTGGTGGATCTAGGAGGGGGGGAACCATGATTAGAATATATTGTATGAATCCTGCCAGGTGGTCGGTGGTGGTGCACACCTTTAATCCCAGCACTCAGGAGGCAGAGGCAGGTGGATCTCTGTGAGTTCGAGACCAGCCTGGTCTACCTGCAAAATATTCTAGGGCAATGATGGCACAGAGCTTGTGGGAGTAACCAACCAATGTCCGATCTGACCCATCCCACACGATGGAACCCATACCTGACACTGCTTGGGTGACGAGGAACCAGAGATTAGATAGCCCAGGGACCCAGGGTAAAACCAAATGCTATCAGGCTTTTTAAAAGTTGCAATAAAATAACTCTTAATGACAACCTAATATAGTTATAGATCAGTGCCTTATCCAGTCATCATCAGAGAGGCTGCCCTGTGCAGCAGATGGGAACAAGTAGAGAATCCCACAACCAGACATTATGCAGAAAGAGAGAGAGACCTTGGACCACACAGCTATAAATGGGATGTCCCCATCAAATCCTTCCTCTCAGAGCTCAGGGAACCCAACAGAAAAGGAGGTGAAAGGAGAGTGGGGGTCAGAGGTGATAGAGGAAACCAGGAGAACAAGGCCCTCTAAAGCAATTGAGCAAAGCTCATACAAACTCACAGAGACTGGAGCCGCAAGGCCAGAGCATGCATGGGTCTGCACCAGGTTCTCTGCACATTTGCATAGCTTTCAGCTTAGTATGTTCAACTTCAGTGTGATGGGTTTTGTTTCATTTTGTTGTGTTTTATTTTGTTAAAAAAATTATATATTGTATGAAAAAACATTTCTAATTTAAAAAAGGAGTTCAAGGTCACCCTCAGCTATATAACAAGTTCAAGGCCAGCCTGGGCTGCAGGAGATGCTGTATCAAAAAGAAAAGAAGTATTTAAATTTGGAAAGCATTGATTTTAGTATATGGGGACGAATAGAAAAAGTAGGCAGAAAGGTTATGTAACTGGAGCTGGTGGGAATGGAAAATAATGTAAGTACATTGTAACTAGTTGGAGGTTTCTAAATCCTTTAAGTACAGGTCTTCCTTACACCTACATCCCATTCCCAGGCATGGTCAAGTGAAACAAGACCCAGGTAAATTCATGGTCACACTGGAAAGCAACGGTGCCTGCACAATGGTGTACTGTTCAGTGGTGGAAAGCGCATGCTGCAGATGCACAGAAGAGCCAAGACGAATCTCAGAATATGAAGGTCAGCAAAAGGCGTTGGGCACAAAAAGAACACAGCCATGTGATCCATTTCTCTGTGATTTCAGAACGTTTGCATTCAACCAATGACAATAAGCAGGGTTAGTTTGGGAGTTTGAGGGAAAAGGAGGTGAAGAAATGTTGAGGAGGAAGAATGCTCCCTATCTCCGGTGTGATAGTTTCACAGTCTATGTACGTCAAAATTCCCCAACTGAGTATCTTAAATACGTGAGGTTTACATCAATTATAACTTAACCATTTGATAGGGGTGGGGACTAAAGGAAGAAGACTAGCTTTAACAAGGGCATCAGGAAAAGAAAACAGAACACCTTTTTCGGGGTGTTCGAAGACCCCAGCAGTTCTGGCTCAAGGTCAAAGGGAAGGTCCCTCTCTGACCCTCCTTGCCTGCAGCCCGAACTCAGTTCACTCACTATCTCCTGCTTTCCTGTCCTGCCTGTGAGCCCTCCTCTGGGCCAGTCCCTAGAACCAGGCTGGCCCAATGCTCCAGGTACTCCGCAGCTTCCCACTGGATTGTGGGGTGGGGGAGTGAAGGCAGGAAAGGTAGAAAGGTTTGTCAAGACACACAGCTCAGCCTTGCAGGAGATGGAGTCAAACACAGCACCCTTTTCCCTCTGCAATGATTTGGGCTGGTGCGGTAATGGTGGCAGTATGCTGGGAATGACTAGAAAATGATTGGATTTCCTGTACTAAAAGGAAAGGGACAAATATTAGTTGTGCTTCCTTCCTTCTTTCATGTTGTCTGGAGTGCAGCTGCGATGCCCGGAGTTGTGAACAGGAGAGACAGGAGACACAAGATCAAGAGGAATGGCCACCCGCCCTCAAACTGCTGCCCTGAGAGGGAAGTAACCCCTCTGCAGCAGCCACTCTACTTACCTGTCCCCCACCGCAAGGAAAGTCTGGATGCTGTCATCAGAGCAACGGGGACAAGGACTCAGGAACTAGGCAGACAAAAACGTCTGCAAGGTGACGGAAGGCGTGTGCAATGGAAGCCGAAGGAGGCAGGAGAGGAGAAGCCACTGAAGGCAGCTGAGGCCATGACAAACAGGAATACATTCACGAGAAACTGAGAAAGGGTCACTGGAACGCGGGGAGAACCATCAGCAAGGAAGGCTGGGGTCTGGATGCTTCAAATCCTTCCAAATTTGGACTGCACAATAGGAGCCAGGACTCACTCCTGGGGCTGCAGATCCACACCCAGGGACAGAGACAGGTGGTTGACGTCACTTGTACCCAGGCCCTCTGCATCCGGAGGGACCACCTTTTCCCATTCTACAAATAGACAGCCCCCGAAGTCAATGTGTAGCCAGGGTGGGAGTTTCCGGGAGCGTTGCCTTTTGACAGAGATAGTAGGTAGTAGGGTGGGGTACACACGCAGCACAGGACAAGCCTGCTCTTAGAGTAATCTGTAACCCCACCCTGCAGTGTAGACTGTAAACTGTCAGGTGGGCGTCTCAGCTAGGGTTTCTATTGCTGTGAAGAGACATCGCAGCCACAGCAACTCTTACAAAAGAAAACATTTAATTGGTGCTCGCTTACACTACAGAGATTTAGTCATTACCACCATGGCAAGAATCATGGCGGCGTGCAGGCAGACATGGCAATGGAGAGGTAGCTGAGAGTTCTACATTTTGATCCACAGGTAGCAGAAGTGAACTGTTACCACACTGGGTAGAACTTGAGCTTTTAAGACCTCAAAGCCCACCCCCACAGTGACACACCTCCTACTCCAACAATGCCACACCTACTCCAACAGGGCCACACCTAATCCAACAAGGCCACGCCTACTTCAACAGGGCCACAACTCCTAACAGTGCCGCTACACACACAAGTTTATGGGGGCCATTCCTATTCAAAACACCACAGTGGGTTCTAGAAGTAAGGATTAGAATAAATCTAATGGTGGGCTTTTGTGAGCTTTTATCAGCCTTTCTTTCTGGTTTTTGTTGTTTTGGTTAATTGGTTGGTTTGGTTAATTGGTTGGTTGGTTGTTTTTTTGAGACAGGGTTTCTCTGTTTAACAGCCCTGGCTGTCCTTGAACTCAGAAATCTGCCTGCCTCTCTCTCCCAAGTGCTAGGATGTTCCACCACCATCCAGCAGTTATCAGTCTTTCTCGGGTTTCCAGAAACCAGCTTGTTCCACTGACACCATCTGACATTTCTGACTTTGTAGACATCACCCTTTGTTCTCATTTGGCTTACAAGTGAGAAAGTTGAGGCTCAGAGAGGTTAAGGAACTGGCCCTGGTCACACAGCTATCAAGCATGGAAGCAGAATCAGTCTTGGGTCTTCACCCTAGAGTCCAACACGAGAGGGAGTTGGTTGATGGAGAGGCTCGTGGATTTCTCCAGGCCCGTTTTCCCACATCGGCCTAGTTCATAAATCCACAGGTTGTGTTATTCTTCCGAAAGCAGCTTCTGGAAGTACAGTAATACCATTTTCCCTTACGCTCAATGCATGTTCCTGGCAAGGCGGGGAAGGAAGAGGCAGCCACGTCAGTCCACAGGAAACTAGCCACTCAAGGCTGCTTCTGACAGGGAACTCTGAAATTCATGGATGCTGTCAGCATCACTGTCACCATAATGATTAATAAGCATTGAGCTGCTTTATTAATGGAGTGATGAATCCTCACACCATTCTTGACATGGATGCTGTTACTGTCCATATGGCCTACAGAGCTTAAATGACCTGCTACAGCACATGCAGCAAAGGCAATGGCTTTACACACAGGTCTTGATGTGGTAGGAGGCTGCTTGTTCATTTCCCAGCCACCCAATCTCCTGAAATAACAATACAGAAACTGTATTAATTAAATCGCTGCTTGGCCAATCACTATAGCATATTCCTAGCAAGCTCTTATATATTAAATTAAACCATTTCTATTATTTTATATTTTACCATGAGGCTTGTATCTTTCCCCTCTGGCAGCTACGTGGTGTCCCCTGGTCTCTGCCTACTGTCTCTCCATATTTCTCTTCCAGGCTGGCTATATTCTGTTAAGCCATTGGCCGAAAGCAGTTTTTTAATTAACCAATAAAAGCAACACATAGAAGGACTTCCCACACCATTTCCCCTTTTCTGTTTAGATAAAAAGGAAGGTTTTAACTTTAGTATATAGTAAAATTACACATAACAAAACAGATATAAAATAAAAATTACAGCTACAATATTTATATCTACCTTATCTTTTATCATAACTAAGGAAAACTATAATTATAACTATCTATTCTTCAACTGCATCCAAGACCCAAGAAGGACATAATATTACCTAAGTTAGCAGGAAGTGCATTGGAAGCAACTTCCAAAACTCTAGAATTGACAGACATCTCACTGCCTGGACAATCACCCAAGGTTCTTCTGTAATGTTGCACGCACCCATCTTTAGCCTACTGGCCCATAGTATTCTGCAGACTTTTCCATGAAGCAGGAAATTTCAAAGACAGTTCCACCTATATTGGCAGTCTGTCAGTCACTTTCTTCTGTGTCCTGCAGAATGTCTTGCAGACTCTTTCATGAAGCAGGAACCCCTGAGGATCATCTCACCTTTAGGCAAGTTCAGCAGTCATCCCTCCGTGGATCCCGCACATCCAGCTCACACAGCATAACATCAAGCAGTCCAGGCAAGAGCAGTTTCTTGCCCAAATGGCTAGTAAACTCCATAAGGAGCCTCTTCAGTGCCCATCTTGAAGTTATTGGTGCTGCCAGGAGCAAATTGTCTCATGTCATGAAAAGTCCTAAGTTATTAAAACATTTTAAATGCCATATCGCTAGGTCTTTGAAAGGTTTAAAGATTATCTATTTAACTTAAATATATCACTATATATCTAGAAAACCTAACTCACCTTACTACAAGCTTTGACTATTATAGATGACCCTCTATTAACCTATATTTCTTAATTTTACATTACATTTTTAAATGAGCTGAACAAACACAATACCTTAATCAAGATAAGAAATATATATGCACAGTATAACAAGATTGACCTTAAATTTGTATGAATAAACCAAGATCCATACCAATGCAAAGTATCCATCTCTATAGCATATCCCTCTTTAAATGTAAAGAAACATTAGTAAACAATCATTTAGGGAATTTGGGCATAGTTCTTTCCAAACTGCTTCCTGCTTTTTGTTGGGTGAAGTTATTTTGGGGGGTGCTTACAGCAACCTTTCAGGGTGTCTTGGTCCATCAAATCACATTAGTCTGGAAGGATTCCACAGGTTCTTACCCTCTGTGGAAACAAAAGAAGAACCTCTTTTCCAAAGCAACATATCCATAGACTCAAACTTTGAAGTCAAGAAAACATATATGTTGATTTAGCTTAGCAGTACCCAGAATCAAATGTCTCTATGCGGTTAAAAAATCAAAGAAAACACAATAATATACATAATCCAGACTCTCTGTGTATATTCCATTTTTACATAGCTTATTTTTCTTTATTCCTATTACTTTTTCTGCAAGTTTAACTTTCTATACTCTTCTTCTCTCTCCCAAGCCTATGTACATTTATCTCACACTGAGACCATTTAGAGGTCTTTTTTAAAAATCTGAATATGTCTTTATTGTATATCTGTTATTATTATTATTATTATTATTATTATTATTATTATTATTTGCTTAGTGGATGTGGCTAGGGCCAACAAGGCTGCTTTGCCTTTTGGCTCTACCCAGTCCAACACGGCAGAGGTCCATTCATTGCCTCTGAGAGCCATTTTCCCCATCCCAGATCTAGGGTCAGGTGGCAGCAGGTCTGTGTTGCCATTAAGCAAGTTGTAGCACTCTATTCACAAACTCCACTTAAATGCTCCATAGCTGGACCTCCCCAAAGAGTAAGAGTTCATGCTGGCAGCATGGCCCAAGAAGTTGCCGTTTCAAAACCGTGAGAGGTTTTTGTTGTTATTGTTGTTGTTACCACTGAATCAGAAAGATCTCTCCTAAAGGAGCCATGGTGTTAAGCCATGCTTAACTCTGTTCTTTTGTGTCTAGAATTCCTTTCCAAGCTTTCTCAGGTTTAACATGGATACAGTCGACCACGTTGGCATGCCACCTTGAGGCAAACAACAAAGCCTTGATGCTGCTGAGGTGGGGCAGGAGATGAGCTTCCACAGTGGAGCCTACTGTGGTCTGAGACACTGTCTCTGGCACAGCCAGCCCATCGGTAACCACACAGTGGCCCCATGGGGACTAGGGTTTCACACCCAGCATCACATCACCGCTACAGCCACGCTGTTCAGCTCCCCTTCCATACCTGTGATAAAGTGTACCCTCCCACGATGCCGAGCAGTTAACCAAGACTGACAAATTTCAATTCAATAAATCAGGGGAAAATATCTTATGAAGTCCAGTAAGATTATGAAGAAGCTATGAAAAACACAAAAGCCACTTCACTGTGATTAACAAAGTGTTGGCACACTATGAAATCAACCAAATTCCTCCAAATTCTTTCTTCCAAAGGATGGCTTACCTCTCCATGGCAGCCAACTTCATGGGTCACCCTCTCTCCCCCTCCTCCTCTCCTCTGACCATGACAAACTTTGTAGTGAAGGCCTGAGGTAAATCCCTGCCAAAATGCTCCCATATTCTCAGTCTCTAATTTCTAAAATCCATACAACATTCAGGGGTAATATTGCCTCAGAAGAACAGAGGACTCGCCAATATTAGACCTGAGTCTTCCCTTCTTAAAAATATATATCCACAAGGCATTGTGGTACCTTGTAAGCCTTTTTAATAAATTTAATTCAGTTGACTTTGGTCAAGGTACTTCAGAGTCAGCGGCCAAAGTATGCATTCTTCAGCCTCTGGCCTCTCATAATAATAAATAGGCCAGTTGAATTCTCCTGTTGGCTGCCTCCCTGGGTTATTTGTGTGCCTCATGATTCTAAGAACTAGAAAGTATATACTTAATAGTATTTTCATAAACTCAATAGCTTGCGCCTCCTCTCCACACTCCAGAGACATTTCTATCATGCCTAGACCCCTCAGAAAGCGCCTGCCAGTCGGGGATCATGAAGGGGCTGACTAGCCATGCCTTCGTGGGAGCTGCTCCTCCTTCCTGCCCTGGCTACAGAGAAGCCAGTGACCCTCAGACTTCTTGGACCTTGGGGTCTTGTTCAGCATCTCAGTCACTGAAACTGGCTAAACACACCCTGCCTCATCTGCCTGTAACTAGATCAGTCCCAGGGTCTTTCGACTGTAATAAGGGACACTAAAGCCACTTTCATTGGTATCATCAACCTGTTCTCAAACCCTGCCCAGCATGGATGGCTGCTTCTCCCAAAACAGCAAGTATCTGCAGGTCTAACTCGGGGTCCATTCATGCCCACCATGCTCACACCAAAATCTGGCTGTCCTGTTCAGTCATCTCCCACACCCTCTCGGCCAGCCTCGATTCCTAAAAAATCGCTAGACACTGAGAAGTGCCTACACTCCTAAGCCTCCCTTCCCTCAACCTCAGACCCAAAGTATCACCACTGACTGGAGGGAATAGACCAACTAAAACCCGAGGAGAGCTGTGGCTCTCTGGTTGTCGGCATGCATGATGGGGAGGGAGAAAGGGCCCGAAGTACAGAGAACCCACCCCTGAGCTGCTCTAGCCCGTGACTGCAGCCCAACCACCAAGCCTGTTGAGTCCTGTGCCTTTGCCACCAGCTACAGGCCTCGCCCAGCAATATAGGCTTGGACTAAAAGCCCACTCATGGATGATTGAAAACAGATCTTAGGAAGATGAATCTTAGGCTCTGAAGACCAGCGGTAACCACTCTAACAGCCCTCTGCTGCTGCAACACACGCCAATTTCATCTTCCTAAGTGCTAACTAATAGCATTTAAACTCCCCTGTCTGGAAACCAGGGAACTCAGAATAGCCCCACCAGCCAATTACTCACAGGAGAATGCTCAGCCTCACGTAATCCCGGATATTAACAATGAAATGCCCATTTCACCTTTCAAGATGACAAATCCATCTTTGTGTATAACTAAAGGACACCGCATACAGATGGTTAGTGACACACACAAGCCAGAAGTGACTGTGTGTGTCCTCAGTCCTAATGCTCTGAAGACTGAGACGGAAGGTGGCTGAGTCTCCGTGTTGGATATTAACTGGGCTTGTATTGGGGAGACGTAGAAACAGCACAAAACAAAAGAAATGTATACAGCCTTAGCCACACCAAACAAAGGTTTATTTGTTTGTTTGTTTTAAGTTCTGGGGGTTTGGGAGATAGCTCAGCAGGAAAGAGAGGCCCTGTGCAAGCGTGATCCCCAGAACCCACGTAAATGCCAGGTGTGATCCAGCTCTTTACAGCAGCAACAGGCTCCCTAGAGCAAGATGGCCAGCTAGACTAGCCAATTGGCAAGCCCTGATTTCAAGTGGGAGACCTATGTCTGTGTATAAGGTGGAAAACAATCAACTTCTACATATATGTACACCCATATACACATGGGAGCATGCATATATGCATGCACACACAACATACATTCCCCCAAAAAAGTTCTAGGGTTAACAAAATGGTTTGACAGGTAAAGTTGTTTGTTGCCAAACTTGACCACCTGAATTGGAACCCCTGGTCCCATATGACAGAAGGAGAGAACCAACCCCTACAGACCATCCTCTGACCCCCCCAAATGCATAGCATAGTACACACCTGCCATCAACCCACACAGATTAAATAAATAAATACAATTATTAAAAATTTTAAGTGCTAAACTTCAGTATGAAGAATAAAACCTGTGGATATCCATCACATCAAATGATTACAATATCAAAAAAAATAACCAACACCATGGGTGTCATGTGACAGAGATTGACTAACTAGACTGGCATCTTCCTTATCTTGAGTGGCAGGCAATCAAAATAATATTGTAGAGTTACTTAATGACAGAGAACATATTGCTTATAATACAGTATTAGATGAAAACGCTAGTTTAAAAATAGGTTAATCTCACTTTTAAAGGGATATGTGCATGTGCACATAAATGTGTGTAAGAAAGCATCTATACATTTCAAATAGATGTTTCAGAAGGCAATGACTATCACCCAGTTAATAGAGGGCATAGAAGTGTGTGTGTGTGTGTGTGTGTGTGTGTGTGTGTGACATGATCTCATGTAATCTAGGCCTCAGACTTACTATGTAACTGAGGCTGGCTTTGAACTCCTGATTCTCTTGCTTCTGCCTCCCACCTGTTGGTGCTACAGATGGGTGCCACCCCACCCAGCTTAATTTTATTTTATGTGGAGTCTTCTCTTTATTTTTAACCTTTCCCACTTTGTGCAATCATTTCTGATCAGAATCATACACTCTTCTTTTCTAGTGCCCTTCCCAGTTAGCCCTACCTATCTGGGGTTCTTACCAGTCTTCATTTCACAAGGAATGGAGGAAGGCTGGAGTGTTAGACATACCCAGAACATTTCAAGCTAGTAGAGATGAAAACAAGTCTGAATGGGGTGGGAATGTCCCAAGAGTACAAAGCTACAATGTGTCGCTGGTCTAACCTGGGAGCTGTACCTTCTGTGGCCCTCAATAATGCCTGACCTTTATCTGCCAGAGGACCCTGCCAGTGATGGCCACATTTACTCTCCCCCTTGAAAGTGCAGTAATGGAAAAGCAGAGGTCGCAGCAGCACAACGTGGACAAGACAGCTATGGGGAAAACCGCGCTGCAGCTCAAAGCCACGCTGGAGGATGTCACCAGCCTCTGGCCAGTGGGTGAGGACTTCCGGTGGTATCTGAAGATGAAACGTGGCACCTGTGGCGAGATTTCAGAGAAGTGGCAATACATCGACTGAGGACAGTGTGGCATAGAAAGGAGGCTGTGGCAGTGCCTCCAGGGTCCAGAAGTGCAAACTGTGTGCACGGGAAAACTCCATTGAAATTTTGAGCAGCACCATCAAGTCTTACAATGCTGAAGAGAATGAGAAGTTCAAGACAACTGACTTCCAGCCCCAGGCCGGGTTTGCTGCTGAAGGTGTGGACTCAGGGACAGTCTTCAGAGACAACAATCTGCAAGAAAAGGACTGGACAGACTATGAGGAGAAGGCTCAGGGATCTGTGGGCATCTTCAAGGTCACCCATCGGTTTGTGAAGTGCTGAGCTGTGTTCCTACAAACCTGCCTGGGAGAACTGAGAGGAGAAAAGGGCCCTGAGCAGCAAATCCCACGGAGGCTTCTCATTGCGATCTTCTAGCACCTGTACAAATCTGCACAGTCTGCATGCCGGGGCTTTTTTTTTTTTTTTTTGGTTTTTTTTTTTTTTTTTCAAGACAGGGTTTCCCTGTAGTTTCTAGAGCCTGTCCTGGATCTAGCTCTTGGAGACCAGGCTGGCCTCGAACTCAGAGATCCGCCTGCCTCTGCCTCCAGAGTGCTGGGATTAAAGGTGTGCGCCACCGCCACCTGGCTTGCATGCTGGGGTTTGTCATGGTTCTGAGTCCCACCAATAAAGCCCCACTGTGAAGGGAATGTGTGCAGTACTCCCTCCGCAAAGAATGGACTCTGGAGGTCTCTGCTTTCTCATGCCTACTCTGCACCTCATCCAGTTTGGAAAATACACAGGAGCACACAGCCTATAAAGGCTCTCCAGCTCTTGGGAAATAGGCAGGTCCACCTACAAGATCAAAGGCTTGAAGGCCAAGTGGCACCAAGGGCAGAGAAGCCTATGGAGTGACGCTGTGAGCCCAGCAGCTCCAAACAAAAACATGCCCTGATCACCATGGCTCTCCAGTAAACCCAGGCATCTGTTAGCTGCTCGCTTCACTCCAGACCTCACTCCCGGCACGTATCCTTCCACTCCACATTCCTGGCTGATGGCTAGCCTCTTCATTTGCTGTGATAGAGCACTTCCTGTCAGAGTCAACATGGAAGCTCTTCCTCCTGTGGAATCAGCCTCTGTGACCCCTGAAGCACTGCTCACTGGTTCTGGCTTAGCCCTGTGGCCCATATCTGTACACTCTGCTTCCAGACAACTCTTTGTAGTGAAGACAACATCATGGCCTGCTGAGTCTCCTGGAACCAAAGATTCCCCGGGGGCACAGCAGAGCTGGGCAGTGTAGTACTAGGCCAGGAGGATACTGTGCCTTCATACTTGGGAACCCACCATTTGGAAAACCTGCTACACAGACTATATTTCTCCAATATTCTACTGGAGCAAAAACAAAGATTTTATTGAGAGAGAGAGAGAGAGAGAGAGAGAGAGAGAGAGAGAGAGAGAGAGAGAGCAGTACATGGCTGTTTCTAAACCAATGAAGGCAATTCCGCTGGAACTGATCATCTCAGAAGCAGGCGAGTATAGAGGCCTGCAATATTTGTGCTTAGCAGCACAGCCAGACTTTCAGCCACCGGGTTCGAGGTCACCTCACCTTTTGAAAGTCATGGATTGTAGCATCAATCCAAGGAGAAAGCATATATTCAACCAAGCAAGCGATGGCCTTCCAGAGAAAGAAAATGATGTTTCAACACGGTCAAAATTCCTTGCAAGGCAATAGTGCTGGACAGAAGTGAGACCCTGCAACTCTTCCCTAAGGAGTGAGACTCCTGTCAAAAACAGCCACGTGGAAAGTGACCACTAGGACCCAAGTTGCGGGTCATACATATACAAACAAAATCATAGCTCACAACCATGCAAGATTTGCAAAGTTCTACAAAATGGGACGTCTTGGTGGTATAAAAACTGAATTTCAGTATTTAAACCGAATGAGTTGTCAAGGCAAAAGCACCCTTGAAATTTGACCTCTGCTGGCCCGGTGTTTCACGGCATGTGCCCCACCCCACCCCCACCGTGAGAACAGTGCTGGGCATGGAGGGAATCCCTCAGACCACACCAGTCAGCCGCATGGCCCCACAGGTCAACTCGGTTCCAGCAGAGAAGACTATTCTCTACAGAGATGGGCACAGTTTACCTTTGACAAGAGCAGGACTAATTTGGAGACATCCTCCCTCTCTGGGCACTGCTGTGTCTCCTTTCACACAGGTGCCACAGACAGGTCTGGATCAGAAACATTGGGACATATGAGCCAGATACTGAGAGCCACCAGATCTGGGCAGGACAAATACACCCATTGTGTTGCAGTCTTGTAAGCCCCATAGTATGGCACCCGGCCCACTGAAGCGAGCCTTGAAAATTAATCCTCAGTATGATAAACAAGATGTAACTAAGAATACTGTTTAGGGGAGGGGTCAGGGCTGGGATGTAGTGTAGTTGGCATAATCCTTGCCCCATGTGCACAAAGTCCTAGATTCAATCTGAATAGAGCAAATACAGTGGTTTAGACCTGTAATCCCAATATAAATTCATCCTTGGCTACTGCAGTAGTTTGAATGCATTTGACGCTCGTAATCTCATAGGGAGTGGCACTCTTAGGAGGCATGGCCTTGTTGGAGGAAGTGTGGTCTTGTTAGAGGAGGCTTTAATCCAGACTTTGAGGCTGGAGGGTACATCTTTAATCTGGGCCACTCCTTCTGTTGGAAGTGTGTCACTGTGGGAGCGGGCTTTGAGGTCTTTTTCTCAAGTTTCACTCTGTGTGACAGTCAGTCGACTTCCGGTTGCCTGCAAGATGTAGGACCCTCGGCTCTTTCTCTGGCACCATGCCTGCCTGCTTGCCATCATCCTCCCACTATGATGGACTGAGCCTCTGAACTGTAAGCGAGCCCCCTCAATTAAATGTTTCCTTTATAAGAGTTGCCATGGTCATGGCGTCCCTTCACAGCAATAAAAACCCAAACTAAGACAGCTGTACAGAGTTGCAGGCTAGCCTCAGCTACATGAGGCTCTCTCAAAGAGTAAACTGAGGCTCTAGGGAGATGGCTCAGTCAATAAAAGTATTCGAATTGAAAGCATACAGATACTAAGATCCCCCACACCCACAGAAAAGCCAGCAGCAGTGATGTGTGTCTGCATTTTCTTCAGTAGAATCTCATGCTCAGGAGAGCCAGCAGGCACTCAATACTTCCGTGCCAGGTGAGGAACCCTGACTTAGATTGGACCCTGGCCCTCCCAGGTCAGAGCCCAGGGTACAGGAATGGCAGGATGGCTGTCTCTGATCTTCTCCCTTTTGTACTGAAGATAGAATGGAGACAGAGATGTCTCGGACGGGCCACATACAAGCAAGCACATGTGTACACATGCACGCATCTAGGAAAAGCAGCTCCATCACTTGCTTACAACCAAATTATCCCATTTCCTGACCTTAAAAAAGAACAGCGGGTTTCCTTAGAAGATTTCAAACCTTATTAGCCACAGTGGGGAACGATGCTTTAATGGGGCTATGATGGTCTCAGCCTCGGGTGTCTATGTACGGGGCCGTATTACTTAGCAACACCGTGGCCGTTTAGGTTTAATTTCCTAGCTTGCCTGATAAGGAGACTGCAAATGTAATTTGTGAGGCTGCAAGCTGGGCAAACTTGCAGGGCTATTAGATGAGTCACTGGGTGAGCCAGGCGATTGTGCCCGGCTCTGTGGAAGAAGAGAGATGAGCTCCGATCTGCCAGGGCTGATACCGCTGAGGCAGACACAATTTTCCAGGTGTCTAGGAGCTTGCTTCCCTCCTCCCCTCCTGCTTGCTGGGCTGGTGCCATCATTCATTAAAGGAAAGCGTAGTTGAGCTCTCAAATCCTGTTACAATGTACAAATCAAATGTTACAATGATCTTCTAGCTCTCTGGATTCTGCTCCGAACGCTCAGAGCTTGGCAAGATGAAGCAGCAAAGGTAACAGCCACAGTAAGAAGGAGAAGATGGTTGGGAGAGCAGCAACAGCAATATGTTAAGCACTTGGTAAACACCGCATTGTGCTTTACGGGAATGATCTCTGTTATGCCCAGAAAGTAGGCACCACTGTTCCTCTGGTTTCCACTGAGAAAGAGGGTGGCCACCAGAGCATGGCCTGCCGAAGGACCCAGCTGTCATTCAGCCCCTACCAGTACAACCAAGCTTCTCACTGTTCTCCGAGGAGCAGGAAACCCAAGTTTTTATAGAAATGTATATGAGCTGGCTAATTCAGTTATTTGATAATACCTTGAAAACCAAACCCAACTGGTCTGCCATCCAGATTCAGCTGCTTCCCACCCCGGGGGATTGGCTACCTATTTACAATCTTCTCTTTAGAACAAGCAAGCATGCTCATCAAAAGACCCACTCCAAATGGGATCTCTCCTTCCAGGAGTGGCTGGTGTCCCAGGCCTTTTAACGTCCTCCTTCGGTGTGGCACCATCCTCCTTCAGTGCGGCACCGTCCTCCCTTCAGCGTGGCACTGCCCTCCTTCAGTGTGGCAGCGTCCTCCCTTCAGCGTGGCACCGCCCTCCCTTCAGCGTGGCACTGCCCTCCTTCAGTGCGGCACCGTCCTCCCTTCAGCGTGGCACTGCCCTCCCTTCAGTGTGGCACCGTCCTCCCTTCAGCGTGGCACCGCCCTCCCTTCAGTGTGGCACCGCCCTCCCTTCAGTGTGGCACCGCCCTCCCATTTGCTTCCGCCAAGGTTGTCTCCTCTCACAGCTCACCCTCACGCTGTCCCCAGATCCTGCCTGCTCCACCTTTAACACCCAATCAAGATCAGTCTGTTTCTCACATCTCCAGCACGACTACCCTGGTTCAAGGCACCACCGTCTCTGGCCACCAGCTCTGCCCCGACATTCCCCCCTATTCTGGTCTTACCAGAAGAGCCCAAGTGTCCCTGTTAAACCTGTTTAGTCCAGATTCCCTGCCCAGTGTGATTTAGTGGTTCCCGTCCTGCTGAGTGAAAGTCAGCATGCTAAGTGGCCACAAGGCCCCTCCTGGTCCCACCTCACCTGCGGAGATTCATCTTCCCTGTACCCAGATACGTTACTTCCTCTTGATTCATCTTCCCTGTACCCCAGATACGTTACTTCCTCTTAATTCATCTTCCCTGCACCCCAGATATGTTATTTCCTCTTGACTGTTGTCATTCCCACCCAGTGAGTGCTAGCCTCAGGCCCAAGATCCTCACTAAGCCCCCTAAACCTTTGTCTATGAAACCTCTGGGCTCTGTTCAGTCTCCACCAAGCTAGAGACAGTTTCCTGGACAATTTAAGAAAACAGCAGTCTCTCACCTTATCCCCCTCATTCCTCACTACTGCCTGACTCCTCTACTGGCTCAATTATCTGCCCTCTGAGTGGAGCACAAAAGCAGGGAGTGTGATCTCTTCTTCACTGTGTGCCTGGCGTCGGAAAGCAGGCCTGGTGCCTAGAACTGTTCACTAGGTGTTTGTTAGATGAATAAGAGAGACTGTGCCCGCAGGGTGTCCTGTTAATACTCTGAGAACAGCACACGCACGGGTCTCATCTTAGCCTCTTCGCTCATACGTACCCGAGACAGGGGAGGGCCTATCCTCTGCCTATTATCACGTCCACCTCTACCACAGTCCCCATTGAACGGAAGAAGCTCGGTGTGTTGCCTGACTGAGCACTGGCTGGAAAAGGACAAGGAACTTCTGAGTCACCGGTCACTTGTGATCTGTCTGCGCCTTGCCCAGGATGAACCAAGAAACATGAGTAAGCAGCCATGACGCTGCTTCATTTTGTAATTAGCCGTGATAAGACACGGAGGTTTGTGTGAGGGTAGAACATTCTAATCCTTGATTATAGAACTAGATAGAGGAGCACTGCTCATTTATCTATAGAGTGTGCATGTGAACTTGTTGACCTCATCTTGGTACTAGTGCTTCTTTGAACACTTACATACAATGGAGGTTTGCACGCGAATGGACCCCATAGAATCATGTGTTTAAATACTTGGTCTCCAGTTGGTGAAACCGTTTGGGAAAGAATAGGAGATTGGCCTTGTTAGAGAGATGGGGGCTGGCCTTGTCATTCCCAGTGTGCTCTCTCTGCCTCCAACTGCTCCTGCCACCACGCCTGTGCTCTGTCATCATGGACTCTGACCCTCTATAATCACAAGCCAAATCAAACACTTCCTTTAGGAGTCGCCTTAGTCATGGTGTTTATTACAATAGAGAGCAGCTAAATCGTATATCCCAGGAAGGTGGCTGCGGTTCAGTGTTTATGCCAAAGAAACACTAAGGATTGATCAAAAACTACCAAAGACAGAATGTTGGAAGTGACAAGCTACAAATGCCTCATCACTCTTGGATCCAGCAGCAGTTTGGTGGGGCGTTCATTTTCATGGATTTTTAAATTTTCCTATTTTCCCACCACATTCACCTGTTTCATCCCTTGGAGGTCAGAAAAGAACCTTGATTTAACTTTAATCTTCTTAAACTTAAGACTTGTGACCTAACCTAGGTTCTAGCCTGAGGTGCTATCCTTGTTCACATGACAAGAAACTGTATTCTGGGGGCTGGAGAGATGGTTCAGAGGTTAAGAGCGTTGCCTGATCTTCCAAAGGTCCTGAGTTCAATTCCCAGCAACCACATGGTGGCTCACAACCATCTGTAATGGGGTCTGGTGCCCTCTTCTGGCCTGTAGGCAGACACACAAACAGAATATTGTATACATAATAAATAAATAAATAAATACTGTATTCTGTGAGACACCAGATTTTTATCAGAAATATAGGAAGGAGTGAAATGATAATTTCAAAATGCTAGGGAAAAAACTGTCAGCATAAGAATGTTATGCACAGAAAAAAAGATATTCTACAAAAATGAGAGGCTGCTGGGGAGATGAGTCAGTGGGTAAGGGGCTTGCTACACCAGCATGAGGACCCTAGTTCAGCTCCTCGGTACCCACGTAAAAACAGGGCACACTGGTACACATCTGTGGTCCCAGCGTTAGGGAGCCAGGTAGATCCCATGAGTTCTCTGTCCAGCCAGCCTAACCAGACTGGAGACCCCAGGTTCAGTGAGAGACCCTGTCTCAAAATCTGAGGTGGAAAATAATAGCTAGAAACACCTGAAATCAACCTACTGTATCCACATGCACACAGACCCACAGGAATACATGCACATAGCACACACTTGCACACGTGCGCGCACACACACACAAGATGGAGACTTCCCTAGACCAACAAAACTAAAGGAGTTCATCACCACCAGATCTGCCCTGGAACCTAGAGTCGAAAAGGAGTTCTTCAGTTGAAATGAAGGGTGTAAGTCAGTTAACACAGTTGCGTGGGAAAGTACTAAACACATTGATCAGGAAAATATGTAGCCACATATAAAACATAGTATCACAGTAATGGGAGTGAGGACATCACTGTTGGACGCATAATAAACATTAAAATTCAAAAATATGAAAAATAGCTATGGCCAAAGTATGTTAAAAGATGCATAGTATGAATAGATGTAAAACTGTTAATAAAATATATCATCATGCAGGTAGTTGTAGCTACATTGTCACTAGTTGACAGTATACTGTTAATATATTTTATGTGCGTATCAAGAAAATACCTGTAGACGTTATACAAAAGAGAAAAGAAGCAAAGCTTATTGTTTTAGCTCTCCGGAGGGACATCACTTCAAGCCATAGTACCGCATCCCACCCTTGGTCCCCAAAGTCACATTTTCATCTCATGATACAAAATACATTCAGTCCATCTGTAAATGTTCCTGGAGTCCTTAACAGCCCAACACTGTTCAAAAGCCCAGTCTCTTTTGAGGCTTAATGTGATCTCTTAACTGTGAGCAATTTCAGAAATAAATTATGGAGCCAGAGAAGATGGCTCTGCAGTTAAGAACGCTATCTGCTCTTCCAGAGGTCCTGGGTTCTATTCCCAGCAACCCAGCAATGACATGGTGGGTCACAACCACCTATAACTTCAGTTCCAGGATATCTGACAACGTCTTCTGGACTCCATGTGTGCTGTATGCATGTGGTGTATAAACTTTTGGGGAAAATAGCCATATACTTTTCTTCTACTCTTAAAAAAGTAAGACCATAAATGACATACTTCCTATATACAATGACACAGAATAAACATTTTCAGTTCAAAGAAAAAGAGAGAGAGAGAGAGAGAGAGAGAGAGAGAGAGAGAGAGAGAGAGAGAGAGAGAGAGAGAGAGAGAGAGGAAAGCATAAAAATCCATCTGGGAAAACACCAAATTCTGTAACTCTGTGTCCAGTCTCTAGAGCTGTGATCTGGACTTTAACAGCCTGGGTAGCTTGGAGCACCCAGCTCTGTTGCCAGCAACTTGTGAAACCTCCTCTCGGGGCTGGCTGTACCCTGTGCCTGCAACTTTCTTCTGCGAGCATCCCATGGTCCTGGGGTTTCCCCTGGTCCTCTTCACAGCTTCACACAGTGGTTACCACTACCAGAGAGTCCAACCCTGTTAGATACTGCCTGTTCTCAGTGGCCCTCTGGAACCATGGAACAAGACACCATGACCTCCTCAGCTGTGTATCTGTCATGCTTTCAAAACCAGAACCATATGGACAACGCCAACAAGTTCTGTTGCCAACTCAAAATACATCTTGGCACCCTTGGACCAAGGTAGAAGTGGCCTCTGTGTGTCATCTTGACTGCTTTCAAGTAGGGGACAGTTCTCAGCTGCATTCTTAGTTCAGGTTCTGTCCTTTCAAATGCATTTTTATTTTTACAAGTTGAAGGCTGTGATGGGGAGGAGTACTTTCCTCAAAGCTCTAGGTCTCTCTTCCATGGGGCTAATCCCTCTAATAATTGCTGCTGGATTTGTACCTACTTGTGTGTAACTTTAAACACTATCCTTGCCCTGCCAAATGGCACATTTTCCATGTCTTTCAGCTCCACTTGCTGCCTTTCTCTCTGTGGACCTGGCCAACAGCTTTGAACAGAGATTGGGACACAACTTGAATTTCTCCTGTGATGCAGTTTCCTCTGCCATATATGCTAATCCATTACCTCTTAATTCTGTCTCAGTCGGGGTCTTAGGGTGCTGGCAGGATGCAGTCACACAAATGGCCTCTAGCCCAGTCCCTGATGGAAGCCTTGCTCTCGTCTATAACCTTACGAGCGGGGCCTCCGCTGTCCACATTTCTCTCCGCCTCTGGTCTTCCAGTCCCCTGTGCCCATGGCCTGCTAAGGTCTGCTCCAGTGTTCTACGACTCCTCAAGCCCAGAGTTCCAAATTCTACCACTTTCCCCTTCAGTTAGTTCTGAAGGCCTGAGAACCATGTGGGCTAGTAAGCAATGACCTGGTCCAGGTACTGATTTTTCTGTATTTGTTACTTCTCTCATTGCCTGACCAGAAGTCACTTAAGGGAAGACAGACTTGGGCTCACGGTTTAAGAAGGAATGTAGTTCATCAAGGCAGAGAAGACAACTGTGAGGGTCACATGGCACCTACAAGCAGGAAGCAGAGAGATCAAGGCTGGTTTGGGTCACTCTCCTGTTTTTATTCTGTCTGAGACCCCAGCCCTTGGATGCTGCTGCCCACATACACTTCCAAAGTGTGACTCCTCTGTTTAGCTAAATCTTTCTAGAAATATCTCCACAGGAACATTCAGAGGTATGTTTCCATGGAAATTCTAAATTTTGTCAAATTGACAATAAAAATAATCATCATAGCATGTATAACTTTCAAAGGTCCACTCCCAGTAACCTAGTTGACCAGCCAAGCCCCATTCCAAAGGCTCCATAGTCTTTAAATGATCACCACAAGCAGGTGACTAAGTACTCAAAAGATGAGCCTGTGGTTGTGGGGCATTCCAAATTTAAATTGTAGGAAAGAGGTCAGAGTGTGATGGTGAGGAAATTTTCACATAATTATGGAGGAACGGAAGGCCTATGACCTGCTCTCCAAAACCTCACACACCAGTGATTCAACTACTCTGAGGGGTTGAGAGCCAGGCTAGGAGATGAAAGGGCACATCCCGGCTTAAGTAGGCAACAAGCAAAGGAGGCCAATCTCCTCTTCTTCCTCTCAATGAATTAGATGATACCCAAACACAGTGAAGAAGAAAATCTACTCATTTAGTCCACCAACTCAAACATCTCACAGACTTACCCAAAACCAAAGTTTATTGTGAGCATCCTATGACCCACTGAAATGGGCACATAAAATTAACCACCATGCACATGAGTGTTAAAGCATCCAAAAATACAAAACACACAAAGGGAGAAGTCAGAGAAAGGGACCATCAGGTGAATATAAGACAGTTAAGAGAACAGCAATAGCAAATCCTTTCTCATCAATAATTACCTTAAATGCAAGTGTATTAAGCTCTACAGTAAAAAGACATGATGTGGCAGGTGAGATGGCCTCTTGTGTGAAGTATTTGACACAAGCATCAGAATCTGAGTTCAGATCCCTGGTACCCATGTAAAAGCTGGGCATGGAAGCATGTATCTCTGACCCCAGGGCTGGGATGGGCGTGAGCGGATCCCTGGAGCTCACTGATCAGCCAGTCTAGCCAAATCAGTGAGTTCAAGGTTCAATGAGAGATCCTGTCTGAAAAGCTAAGGTTGAGAGGAAGAGAGGAAGACACCCAACTTCACCCTCTAGCCTGCATGTGAGCACACATGTATACACACACGCACACATGCACAAATAACACACACGCACACACAAATAATTGAGAATAAGGTCGGGAAAGAAACAAGACAGCTAATTCTCTAGAGTCCAATAGGCCCTCAAAGCCCTCTGAGGCAATCCCCATGGCTGTGATTTCTTGCCTGCTCCACAACAGCTCCCATAGCAGCCCAGAGGGCTGGATCTCTTTGCCATGCATATGGGGGGACCACACAAATGGGTTGGGTCCAGAGCGAGAGTCGCCAGTGACAGGCTGCTGGCCGGTTCCTATCCTCCATCTGTCTGTGTATGTGCCATGAGCTAAGAAATGCTTTTTACATGTCTTAATAATTGAAAAAGCAATATTTCATGACACATAAAAATTACATAAGGGGCTGGAGAGATGGCTCAGTGGTTGATATCACTTGTTGCTCTTCCAGAGGACCCAAATTCAGTTCCCAGCACCCAGGCCAGGTGGCTCACAAGTACCTGTAGCTCCAGCACATGGGATCTCTGCTCTCTGCCCGCCTTCTTGGGCACCTTCCAACACATGGTATACAGAGAGACATGCACAAATAATCCTGTGAAATCCAAATGCCAATGGTCATAAATAAAATTACTTCAAGAAACAACACACTGCTCCACTCGTGAATGTCCTGTGAGGTGTGAATGAGAATGGCCCCATGGCTCAGATGTTCAGATGCTTAGTCTCCAGGGCACGTTTGAAAGGGTGGCAAGGATGGTCCTGCTAGAGAAGGTGTGTCCCTGGAGGGAGGCCCACCAGCCCCAGTCTCTTTCTTTCTGCCTTCAGGCCAGAATGCACTGTTCACTGCTGCTGCTCCAGTGCCTGCCAGAGTGCCACCATGGTGCCCACCATGATGAAATGGACTGAACCTCTGAAACTGTAAGCTAGCCCAGTGTAGTGTTCTGTCTTATAAGAGTTGCCATGGTCGTGGTGTCTCTTCACAGTGACAAAAGAGTGACCAAGACGTTTTCTACAGTGAATTTCACACTATGATGTCAGACTAGACCAAAATCATATTACCTACAAAGTAGAAAATATTTAAAGGTTGCTGGTCTCTGATCCACACTGCTCAACACCTGTGAGTTACAAGAAATGAAGATGCAAGAATTCAAGCCAGGTAAGATTTTCACTTTTAACAGAGTAAATAAGCCTGAGTTGTTGTTGCTTTTTTTGTTGCTTTTGTAGATATTTTTTAAACCATGGGTATATATGGGGGCAGCATATAGGTGTGTACACATGAATTCAGGTGCTCTTGGAGACCAGCTGAGGGCATTGAGTTCCCTGGAGCTGGAGTTACCAACTTGACATGGGTTCAGGTCCTCTGGAATGATCTGTATTCTTTGACTGCTGAGGCATCTCTCCAGCCCCATGTGTGGTTTTGAGGTAGTGTTCACTATGTCCCCTAGGCTGGCCTCAAACTCCTAGGGTAGCCCTAGGCTAGTCTCAGACTGTGTGGTCCCAGGTTAGTGTTAAACTCGTGACAATCCTTTTGCCTTCTGAGTGCTAGGAGTATAGATACCTAACTTTTGATCATCAAATAGTGACAGAGAAAACGTGTCTAACTGAAGGGTTTTTTGTCTCTCGTGGCCCCACCTCCTCACTGAAAATGACAGGTATCCATAAGACTTTCAGCTACCGCCTCTACAAGTTACTTCACTGAAAACTTACCCTTCAGTTGCTCCTCTCGGCTGGACAGTTTAGATGCTACTCAAATGGTTGGACAGCGGAGAATGGCGCTCACACAGTTCTTCCTCCCAAGATCAAGGATAGCTTGGATTTCAGTTAACTCAGCAGCTGCTGTTCAACTGTGACTATGTGTGTGTTTCTCCCAGCAAACACAAGTAAAGCCCTAGAGAATTCGCTGTCTCCTTCTTGTGTTCTTTTTCTGCACATTTGAAAGCTTTAGTAGGGGAACTCCATGAGACAAAACTGTGAGAAGTTCTAGGTCTTCCCTGCTTATCGTGCCCTGCAGATTATTAGAGCAATTATATATCTACAAAGCAAACCCTACAGCCCAGGTGTCCCCCCGAAAATGAGCAGCCACGACCACTGTATATATTTGGAGAACACGTTATCCTGATCCACCTGCCCTTCCTGCTCCAGACCCTGAAAGTAACAGAAGAGCAAGAAGATCATGCTCCCAGGTCCACATTTGCTCGCACACAGAAAGTAACAGAAGAACAAGATCATGCTCCTAAGTCCACAATTGCTCACACACAGAATGACGAACGCTTTGAGAGATTCACAATGAGAACCAGCCAAGCTCCTGCCCAGCTCAGAACTGTGCTTGGCATGAGCTACAGAGATGAGGTGAGCAGTGGGTCAGGGAAGAAGGACCCTAAAAATCAATCCAAACCCCATGAGATCATAGTACATGCTTTGTGCTTAGAATAGACTTTATAATATATAAGAACTTTAAAATACCACAATAAATAACCATATATACAGGAGTGATTTTTATATGCAGAGAAAGAGAGAGAATAAAAAAAGCCCCCACAGCAGAATTGTTGGGACAAAGTATATATAACATTGCTGTTGTTTTAAGCGGCATGTATACAGCATACATACATACATGTATACAGCATACATACTTTAGACTCTGATATTCTTTGTCCATACTCTATCTGTAATTTCCTGACTTAAAATATGCATGACTACATGGTTAAAATTAAAGTATATCTTTGTGAATTAATTCCTCCAGGTTAACTGGGGACTAACTCATCCTAAATTAACTATTTGATAAAGTACCTCCCCACTTTGCTTAAGGACAGTCTTCGGCATGCCATCTACCTCTCTACCCCACACAGGGGGTGACATCCTCTCTATTCCAAGTTCATTCTCCACTCTGTTGTTTATAGGGACTGCAGACCCTCAGACCCTTCAGCAGAAATTGGAGCTCACAACACAGCCAGATCCCACTGACATCACGCAGACCACTAAGCATTCTGACCCCACAAAGGAGACAGAATTACCTAGCTTACCCAGCAGGAAAAATATGCATATTTTCAAAACAGGGAAACTGAGCCCCCTCCTCAGGGATGACTTCAAACAGAGAACTAACACACATATACACCACCTGCCAGAGATGACGTCAACTTCAACAAAAACAATTTTTATTAAATGTTTTGCAAGTATCTTTTGTGTTAGATAGAATCCCTTTAACAATGTTGGCAAAGCCTTGTAGTCTGCCTATATCCAGAAAACCTAATAAGAAAATATCACTGGGGGAGGAAACTGGGGTTCTAGTTCAGTCAGCAGAATTTTTGTCTACCACACACTAACCCCTGAACTCGGTTCCCAGTGCACATTAAACCAGGGAGGTGGTACACATCTACAATTCCAGCACTCGGAGTGAAGACAGGAGGATCAGAAGTTCAAGGTCACCCTCAGCTACACAGCAAGTTTGAAGAGAGCTTGAGCTATATGAGATCTTACCTGAAGAAGAGGAAAAAAGAAAGAAGGAAAGAAGGGAGGAAAGGAGGGAGGGAGAGAGGGGGAGGGATGGAGGAAAGAAAGAAAAGAGGAAGGGAGAGAGGGAGGGAGGAAAGAAAGAAAAAAGAGGGAGGGAGGGAAGGAGGGAGATAGGGAGGAAGGGAGGAAAGAAAAGAGGGAGGGAGAGAGGGAGGGAGGGAGGGAAGGAAGAAAGAAAGAAAGAAAGAAAGAAAGAAAGAAAGAAAGAAAGAAAGAGGGAGGGAGGGAGGGAGGGAGGGAGGGAGGGAGGGAGGGAGGGAGGGAGGGAGGGAGGGAGGGAGGGGTAGTTAATGGTTTGGGAATGTCACTTACTGGTAGAACATGCATAGCAGGACCTTGACATTTGCTTAGTGTATATGTAGCATGCATCTAGTGTGTATATGGCATATGCTTAGTGTGTGTGTGGCATGTGTTTAGTGTGTATGTGTAACATGTACAAGGCTTTTTTATTTTAGTTTTGACCCTCAGCACCAAACCCTGAAATATACACATATTGCCTCAGGCCCACAAGCAGTGCTTCTAAAATGGACAGCAGCTTTGTTAAAATGGAAATCTGCATGCTATTGCATTTGGCAGCTTCAGTAATCTGAGTTTCACTGAAAACAGTCTCTCCAAGAACTGGACAATCAGAGAGGAGGAAGATGTGCCCCTTTCCTTGTAGGAGAATAGCAGCAATGCTTGGGAAGCTGTTGGGGACTGCAGACCCTCGGACCCGGAATTTTCTGTGACCCCTTGCCTGCCGAAGTAAACAACTTGTTTTCCTGTGCTTGCAGCTGTTCTGAGCATGAGACCCTCATGAGTTCCTGATGGCAGGGGCGTGGTTTCTGGTGGGCTTGCAGCTGAGAAATCCTGAGAGCTAGGGTGTGGCTATTAGTCAAGGAGAGCACTATATAAGCTGCCCTGGGACACAATAAAGGGAGTACTCTTGTTTCAAGGATGATCCATGTCTCTCCAAGTGTGTGCGTGCGTGTGTGTGTGTGTGTGTGTGTGTGTGTGTGTATGTGTGTGTATGTGTGTGTGTGTGTGTGCGTGTGCGTGTGTCATGTGTTTCAGTCTCCAGCCCCTTGCTCGACTCGTGAACCGTCGCATGGTAGACAGGCGGGACTGTACAGGTGAACGGTACAGGAAACAGATCTGATGGTCCACATTCTAGAACTTTCACATAAAGCTAGACATTGTCAGTATTATCTGAGGCAGGACAGAAAAACACAGAAAACCATGAGGACACAGGAAGGGAAGAAGCCCCAGCCCTGAGTCCAGGAAACCCCTCACCTGCTGAGAATCAGGAATTCACTTAGCAGTGGTTCTCAACCTGTGGGTCATGACCCCCTTGAGGGTTGAAGAGCCATTTTACAAGGGTCACATATCAGACACCCTACATATCAGACATTTACATTACCATTCATAACAGCAGCAAATTTACAGTTATGAAGCAGCAGTGATCATTTCTTGGTGGGGGTCACTATGACAGGAGGAGCTGTTTAAAGGCGTGCAGTGCTGCTGAGGTTGAGAATCACTGCCTTCCCCTCGCTCTCCTTTCCTGCTGGAAAGCCTGTCGTCTTCCAGCAAAATCTCCCCTAAAGCCATGTTAGCGGAGAAAGGACATGCCCTAAAGCCCTTTCGCAACCCTGCTGTCTTCTCCTTTAACTTCTCTGATCTCCTTATTCTATCCAAAGCACCGCTGAGCCACACTGTAATCTTGTTCCTCAAAGGGGGCCCAGGCAGAAGTTCTTAGCAACCCTTCGAGAAATAACTTGAGAGTCACCAAAATAGACAGGAGGCGGATGCCTCTCTGAGGAAAACCATTCTCTCACAGTGTGACTTTCTTCCTGAGAGCCTTTCTGTTAACCCCCCATTCATAAAACCCATGTCAAAAACATCATTAATAAACTCCAACTCCATGTCATACTGGTTCATTCCCAAATTCTTTTCTGCAGCAAGGATCCTGTTCTACCTGAGTTGAGGAACTCCTCAGACTTGGAGAGCGTGCAGGCATGACACACTGCTCCTAAGTAAGAAGCTTTGGCATGGCATGCTCCTCAGCATCTCTGAATATACGCTGGGTTCTGAAGCAGCTGGCCTGGCGATGAGCCTGCGCTGTCCATGTTCCTTTTATGTGCTTCCTCCTCACAGAGACCCCAGTGGCATGAGTGCTCATTGTCCATGGGAGGCAACATGCTAACCAATAACAGACAGGCTTCCACCATAGAGGGCAGAGATCCCCCGGAACTGTCTCTGAAGTAAGTGGTTCAACTTGGGAATCTTTACTGACCCACAGTTACTTTGATCTTGCAAGGGGTGGGGTTGGGGGGACAGGGGGAGAAGACCCTGTTAACTTAAGTTTCTAACCCAGGAAAAGCAGCTGAGGTGCCTATTTGACATATCAGAGCTGGACAGGGTTGCCAGGATCCCCCAGCATCCCTCCATCCCTACCTGTTACAGGGTTTGGTTTGCACACCCTTCCAGCTTCCCTGAATTCTCTAGCCCAGAGCTGGGCTGCCCTTCCTCCAGCAGCTCTTCCCTATATAATCTAGCCATATTCATTACACACCCCTCCCTTCCCTTTGGGGCCTTTGTCCTCCTGGGTGCTGTACTTGGTTTCCCTCTCCCCTCCCCATTCCTCTCCTCCTCCCCCACAGGGCTCACTCTCCCTGGTGTTCCTGTCTCTGGCTACGCTCTCCCACAGATCTGTGATAACCTTTCTCTTCCATCACACCTAGGAGCGGTCCTGTCCTTTCCTTTCCTTTTTATTCCTTTCTTTTCATTCAGTAACAACAGCAAGCTTGCTGTGAGTGAAGCATGGAGCTGTGCCTCTGCTCCACTAACTCTGACATCACCTATTGTTGGCTCTCACAGGCAGTCCATAGATCTAGAAATGAGCTCAGCTTGGGCTTTAGAAGGTTTCTGGAGGGTTAGGTAAAAACCATCATTCCTCCGGAATTTGTGACCAAAGAGGTCACTTCTCTTACTTCTGACAGAAGGGACTGTGGCTACCTGTGGTGCCTATCAGCACATCAAAGCCCATTCTAGCCTGCAGCCTCCCTGGGTATCACAAGTACCTGTTATATACTTCAGAGTCCACACCAGTCTTCCGGTCCTTCCTCACCATAGCTACGTCCTCCTTATGGCCCACTATTCTCTCTCTCTCTCTCTCTCTCTCTCTCTCTCTCTCTCTCTCTCTCTCTCTTTCTCTCCCTCTCTCCCTCTCTCCTCTCTAACCACACATCCCCGTAGTGTTATTTCATTTGTATTTTAATAAATAAAGCTTACCTGAAGATCAGAGAGTAAAACAGCCACACTGGTCAGCCTTACAGACCAGGCAGTGGTGGGACACACCTTTAATCCCAGTAGCCACACTAGTTTGCCATAGAAACTGGGCAGTAGTGGTGCACGCCTTTAATTCTAGCCCTAGAGAGGAATATAAAATGGGAGGAGACAGCTCTCTCACCGCACGTCTATCTCCTGGTAGCTCACTATCTCCACTATTGTCTCTCACCCCCACTTCCCTAGACCTGGCCATGTCCAGTCTGCTTCTTTCTCTCTGTTCTAGACTCTTCCAGGTGCCTCTGGATATTTTATCTCTTGGATTCACAATAAAAACCTTACCCTAATAATGGAATGGTCACGTTGGCAGTTTCTTTACCACACCCCCTCGAATAGATCTAGTGACAAAACCCTTTCATATACCTACCTAATAGCATGTAACACTTTAAAAGCAATACACTCCATGATGGTGTGTCATGAATTTAGTAATACCTCATCAGGAAGCAATTTGAAGTATATGCCAAAAGTTTTTGAAATGTGAAGGAGCTGTGGCGAGTAGTCAATGAAATAGGCAACTTGGTGGGCCCCACAGTTGGAACTGCTCAGTATATTCATGGTCATGGTGGATACATGACTTACCCAGAGTGAGCTGATCACAGCATTTAATACACATGCACAAGGGAGGTACAAGCAATCTCAATATTGGTATGTTGTCCCCATAAATTTGTGTGCCATTAAAAGTTTAGCTATAAGACGGTTAAGATATATGAGGACAATCCTACCAGGCAAAAGCCAGAGGCAGGCAAATGGCTCATCTGAAGACATCCATTCTTGCTGCTTTAGGGAGACAGACAGATGAGTTATTTTGTTTCAAGGACTCCACTAGAATCCTACTGTAACCTCGTTTGTCACAAGAAACTGGAAACAATTAAAAGTTTGTCATTGTAAAAATAATTGTTGCCTGTGTTATTTATACCATAGAATTCCATGAGATGCTTTAAACAAAACTATAAAGGTACAATACCAAGGAAGGGTAGGGAAAGCGGTGTGGCCCTTGGGGTCTCCAGGGCATAGATGGTTACATCAAGGAGAATGGGGCAGAGCGGAGGAACAGATGTCAAAGTCTGACTCTAAAAGAAGTTTAAAACCACCTGGGAAAGGCCAAGACAGAGTTAGAATCAGATAGGAATTAATCATTACACATTGGGGGTGGGGTGAGGCTTTGTAGCACCTGTACTACGGGACGGTTTGCTGGCAGGGAACTAGGCTGGAGACTTAAAAACATACACACAGAGACAGACAGAGACATGGGTCACCCTTGAAACAAGAATGCCAACTTTATTGGGCTCCAGGGAAGCTTACATAGAGATCCTTAACTGATAGCCACACCCCAGCTCTTAGGATTTCCAGCTGCAAAACCCACCATAATTCACTCCCCTACCATCAGGAACTCACGAGGGTCTCATGCTCAGAGCAGCTGCAGGCACAGGTAAACAAGTTGTTTTGCTCAGTTCACTCCAGCAGGCAAAGGGTCTGAGGCAGGCAAAGAAAGTCAAGGGGGCAGGGGTCTGCAGCCCCCAACTAGGTTTTGTTTAACTCTTTACTCCTTATCCATATTAATACATCCTGAGGTAAATACAGGTAAAACGTCTGCATGAAATTGCTTTAAATCACCATTTTTATTTATTTATTTATTTATTTATTTATTTATTACTTAGTAAACAGAAGTTTCTGTCCAACCTAGTCCTGCAGCTTTTCAGTCCCAAAGAAACACACGGAGGCTTATATAAATTATAAACTGTTTGGCCTATTGCTCAGACTTATTACTAACTAGCTCTTACAACTTAAATTAGCCCATAATTCTTACTTATGTTTAGCCTCGTGGCTTGGTACCTTTTCTCAGTGCAGCATCTTCATCTTGTTTCCTCTGCTTCTGGTTGGAGATTGTATCTCTGTCTTTCCTCTGCCCAGAATACTCCTAGTCTTGTTGCCCTGCCTATACTTCCTGCCTGGCTAGTGGCCAACTAGCATTTCATTAAACAAATAAAAGTGACAAATCTTTACAGTGTACAAGAGCATTATCCCGCAGCATTTTTAAAATATATTATTTATACAATTAACAAAATGAAAGAAAAATATTGAAGAGTAGTGACTTCTGAGTGATACAGTTCAGTAACCAGTATTTTTCTTTTCACCTTACTCTATTTTCTCAGTTTTCCATGACGAATCAGGGGGTGGACGTAGGGTACATTCAGAAAAATCAGACCAGAGAAATAAGTTACTCATACATAGGTAATTTAGCACTGATTGTATTAATCTGGAGACAGTCTCTCTTAAGGGGCAATTTACTGTTAGCCTTATCAGCTGAGTGGTTGCAGATGCTCTTAACTGCCCTAACTGGATCTGGAGCCCATTCTCCCACAATAATCCATGTGCTGCTCCCGCCCAAACTGCCCAGGCAACACGGTACCAGTTTCCTGGTGGTCTGGTTCCATGGGTCTGAGGAATTGTATTTTTAGCTAGTTGTTCTCAACAGAAGGAGCTCCCTGGGATAACAAAGGGTTTTTTATTTTCCTCCCCAAAACACAATTATAGGATACCGAGTAGTTCTCCATAGGGTGCAGGCATATGTATTGACAAAAAGCTTCCTAGGTGCTTTGGGGGAAGGAGGCACACGTAGCCTGGAATCCCTGATATAAATGTGTGTGAATGTGCATGAGATCCTTTTGGAAGAATACATAAGAAAATGGGGGCATCAGGGAAGGGAGCTGAGAGGCAGAAGAGAGGGAAGACTTTTTTCTTGATCTTTCTGAGCTTTGTGCAAGCATGTGTGCTAAGATCACGTAAAGCGAAGGCGGAAGGAAACCAGATTTCAAGAGGCTCTGCCTGGGCACTCGGCTCCCAGACCCTCTTTTTCTCACGCCAGAGTGTTAAAAGTTCTCCAAAGGACACATTTTTTATGCAGATATTTTTGCTTTTCCATTTTTCACGGTTAGCGTCCACCCCGTAAAAACAGTCATGAAGAATTTCCAGCGTGACTCCTACAGAAGCCACTCCCACTCTCGAGCCATACGTTCCCCCGTGGGGATGCTCCGGTTCATCTGAACTTGGAGCTAGGCACAGGAACGCCTATTAGAAGTAATCTTAAGACAGTTTGAGCATTGAATTCAGACCAGATGAAACTACAAGGTAATGCACACAATTCTTTTTTTTTTTTTTTTTTTTTTTTTTACGTTTTATAAATAGGGAATGTCACTAAACAGCACAGGCTGGCCCTGAATGTGCCATCTCCCTGCTTCCAGAGTTCTGTTGTCAAACATAAACCACATCACACCCAGCCTGTGATTATTTTCCCGTATTGAACTAATACGGAGATGCTGCTAGGACGGTCAACCCTGCCACAGAAGTCAGTCTCCTCTTCTCCCTCAGGACAGCTGGGCTAGAGGTACACAGATGAGGGTTTCATGTGCCCATGCTCCGTGCTTAGAGGCACATCAACATTCAGAAACGCAGAGCTGAAACTAATTAGAAAATTTCATCTGAGATTAGCTGCCCTTAGCTGGTTAAGGGAATTTCCCAAATGATTGCCAAAATATAACTCTGGAGTCCCTGCTACTCAAAATTGTTTTAAGCTGGCGTGTGTGTGTTTTGAGTGTGGTATGTATGGTGGTGTGTGGTGTGGTGTAGACAAATGCACAGGTTCATATACTTGCTTGTGTGCCAAGGCCAGAGGTCAATATCAGGTCTCTTCCTCAATCACATTTTACCTTGATTTTTGAGATCTGGGGCCCAGCAGAACTGGCCAGTCAGCAAGCTCTGGGGAGTGTGGAGGATCCACCTTCCAAAACTGGGGTTACATCGGTGTGCTATTGTGCCTGGCATTTACACAGGTGATGGGACCTAAATTTAGATCTTTATGCTTATGCAGCATAAAAGTTTCTCCTCAGTCCCAGCTTTCGTTGGTACCATTCAGTGTACCTGTTCTACAGGTAAAAAGCCCTTCAAGAAAAACAAACAAAATGCAGTGATATTTTGTTTGTGATCTAACAGATAAAGCTTGTCTAAAGATCAGAGTGCAGAGCTAAGTCACTTTAGCCATAGAGGTCAGACAGTGGTGGCACACACCTTTAATCCCAGCACTTGGGAAACAGAGGTAGAAGGGGCTCTGTTAGTTCAAGGCCACCCTGGGCTACCTGAGATTGAATCTGTCTAAAAGAGAAACTCAGCTCACACAAAGGTGATCCCGGCACTTGTGATCACACGCCTTTAATCCCTGCTAGGGAGGTGGAGGCAGGAGCGATATGGCTGGGTGGAGAGAGGAATATAAAGTGGAAGTCAGGAGCTCAGTGCAGTCTGAGGATGCAGTTTGAGGACAGGATTGTCCCTTTGGTCTGAGCATTGGTAGAGGTAAGAACTCCCTAGTGGCTGGCTGATCTGCCTCTCTGATCCTTCAGCTTCTACCCCGATATCTGACTCTAAGTATTTTATTATTTAGACCAATTAGAATTCATGCTACAAAAAAAAAATCTTCCATAAAGAAATTTATAGTTGGGGCTAGAGAGATAGCTCAGAGGTAAAGAGCATTGACTGCTCTTCCAGAGGTCCTAAGTTCAATTCCCAGCAACCACATGTTTGCTCACAACCATCTATTATGAGATCTAATGCCCTTTTCTGGTGTTAAAGCAAAACATGCAGCCAGAATACTGTATACATTATAAATAATAATTTAAAAAAGAAATTTATACAGGACAGGATCCAAAGCCACAGAGAAACCCTGTCTCGAAAAACCAAAAAAAAAAAAAAAAAAAAATTTATAGTCAAGACAGAACAGCCTATTAAAAAAAAAAAAAAAAAACCCTATCATCACCATGTATGTAGTAGAAAAAAAAAACAAAAAGATAAATCAGAAATGTGTCTTGTTTGTATATCTAGAGCAGGAGAGGAAGAATTCTACCTCCTAAAATCAGAAAAAATAACCAATGGCCCCTGGAAGTTTCACCAAGCCAGGCATCATGCCACAGGATCCCCTCAGCTCACCAACCATCGAACCCTGTTTCCCTGGCCAGCAGAGTCAGTTCCAGAGGCTAAGGGAGTTCCCAAAAGGTCAGATTTTGCATGTGTTGCTCAGAACAAGCAGTAGAATATAGAAGAAAGCAGACCATTAGGACGATCCCATGCACTAGAGTCTCTCAAGGGAGTTGCTACCCTGTGACGGCAAGAATGGAAGAGGCTGCTATAGGGCTGGGGCTGGACATCAGTGCTACAGTGCTTGCCCAGCATATAAGAGGACCTGGGTTCAATCCACAGTCCTGCAGGGAGGAGGGGAAGAGGGAGGGAGGAAGGTAGAGAGACAGAGGTACAAGACCTGAAGTGTCACTATCCCCCCTCCATCCCAAGCCAAAGCCAGACTTTCCTGCTCAGAAGATCACCAAAAGGGGAGTGAAGGCAAGGGTGGGGAATTCCAGGCACTCCGACCACCCAAGGTCATTCTTGGGGTTCCCGGAGATAGGCCCGGGAAGAGATGCACAGCCTTGTGAGATTCATTGCTTCCAGTCCTGGTACAACCTTCCACCTTAACCAAAACCTGGGCAGCCGAGCAATCCTTTAAGGTGAAGCTAAAGGAGTCGAGTGGCAGATATGTTCTAACTGAAGCCGTTTGTTTCAAAAGGGAAGAAACAGAGAAAAAAAGGAAGAGGAGGAAGAGGAAGGAGAAGGAAGGAGGAAGAAGAAAGGAGGAAAGAAGGAAGAGGAGGAAGAAGAAATAAAAGGGGAGAAGGAAGGAAGGAAGGAAGGAAGGAAGGAAGGAAGGAAGGAAGGAAGGAAGGAAGGAAGGGAACAGGGAGGAGGAGGACAAAGGCTAGCTGAGAATTGCTTTGCAACAGTTAAGTCAGGATGGAGGTGAAGAGGTTGTAGAGAAGCTGTCAGAACTGTAAGAGGTGGGGGGTTCATACGCTAGTGTCTCTACTGCTGTACACGTTTTATTTCACACAGTAACAAGAAACAAAACAGGCCAGGTTTCTTTGGGGAAAGTAAGGTAGTTATGGATTCTCTTCCCCTTGAACTCATCTCCTAGGGCTTCCTTTTTGCTCTGTGAAAAGACCCGTGCCCATCGTGACAGGTTGGTAGAAAGACCCGTGCCCATCATGACAGGTTGGTAGAAAGACCCGTGCCCATCGTGACAGGTTGGTAGAAAGACCCGTGCCCGTCATGACAGGTTTGTAGAAAGCCTTGTTTTGTTTTTGTTGTTGTCTTGTTTCTGAGACAGGGCCTCACTGTGTAGCCCTGGATGACCTTGGAGTCACGGAAATGCCCCTGTCTCTGCCTCACGCACTGCCTCTGGAACACGGACATGCCTCTGCAGAGTGTTGTAAGTAGCAGTGGACCACTCCAGTGCCTGGCACCTAGACACACAGACAACCGGTGAGCGCTGGAGCCATTGTCCAGGGGAGAGCAAAAAGGCCATGATAAGAGGGCACATGGACTCGGGCACAGGGCAGAAAAAAAAAACAGCAAAACCCTTGCATCTCACCTCTGGTTGTCTCCAGGAAGGTCCTCCTAAAGAGGAGGGAAATCCCTTTCCACTTCCTGCCCCAGCCACTTTCCCTCCTTGTCAGCTTCCACACAGGAGCAGCACCTGTCCCCAGGAGGCTGCAGCTAGCTCAGACCTCCCTGTCCTGACAGCAGCAAGAGGCTGGAGCCAGTAACACTCCCATCACTCACCACGGAGGACCTCAGAGCCTCAGATGGCATTGCATTATCGTGGAGATATGTGCTCTACCACTTTACTGGATGAACAAAGGCTTCATGATGGATATTTAAGCCATCAATTGATATGCTATATTTATACCAGAGATTGAAAAAGAAACGTTCACAGGAACAAAATTATAACACTTTAATCATTTAAATAGAACCAACTTCAGGGACATACATACACATACAGAAAATCCAAACCATGTAATTGAACAGTATATGTAAATACATCAAATTCTTAAAAATCTCCCAAATGGACTCAGTCTCATGGTGTGAAAAGGTAACTTTGAAGCACTACAGACCAGAGTGAAACAGACAAGGTGGTCACTTCGCAGCTACTGATGAGACTAGCCTGTGGACACGTCATGCTTTTAAGAGTTTCTAGGGAACGAGCAAACAGAGCCATTCAGAAGGGATATAAACACCCCCAAAAGATGAAGGAATAGCGAACAATTTCTTTGGTCCTCTAAGCCAAGTCACACGGTTTTTACTTTAAAATACCAAGCAAGAGTACTTAGCATTTTACCTAGAACTATCTAAATAGTAACTGGGATAACAACATTGTTATCAGGTCAGATTTTAAAAGGAACTCAACATAACCTGACTATACTTTAGAAACTAACCACGGAAAGTGCCAGGGAGAGGTAGAGATAAAAAAATTAATAAAATTAAAAGCCAGCTCCATCATTGCTTCACCATAAGCTGATGAGTGTCTAAGTGGCAGTGGCAGGACCAGAGGGAGACCCTGAGAGCACTGTCAGCCAGTGGGAGACCTCGTTGTTGGTGTAGGAGGGTCATCTGTCTATGTGTTACTTTCATTGGTTAATAAAGAAACTGCCATGGCTTTTTGATAGAGCAAAATTTAGATAAGTGGAGTCGACAGAACAGAATTCTGGGAGGAAAAAAGAAAGCAGAGTCAGGCAGACACCATTAATCTCCAGCCTGAAACGGACATAGGTTAGGATCTTTCTCAGTAAGCCACAGCCTCGTGGTGCTACACAGATTTAATGGAAATGGGTTAATGAAGATGTGAGAGTTAGCCAATAAGAGGCTAGATATAATGGGCCAGGCAGTATTTAAATGAATACAATTTGTGTGTTGTTATTTCGAGGTATAAGCTTACCAGGCGGCTGGGAGCCAAGCGGCAGGAAGCGGCCCACCGCTCCTCATTACAACACGTTGTGGACGAGCTATGTCCGTGTGTGTGCAGGGGAGCTAGATGCTGTGCTTTCCTTTGGCCCACACTGCCCCAGTGCAGGAAACTGAAAGTAACTGGTAACAAGCCAAGCTTCCTGAACAGCGGCACCACCTGAACGTACTTGTACTGAAGACAAGACACACACTGACAAGGAAGAAACTAGACCAAAGTCCCCAGTGCACCTGCACAGACACCAGCAGCAGCAGCAAGCATGACTTGGCCCATGCAGTGGGCACAGCCCCCAGGCAGGCCTCCCTCAGCTCCTTCTATGTTCCTTCCAGTTCAGAGGAGCTAGGAGTTTGCAGAGCTGACAGGATAGGCAGTTTCAAAGGGTGCAGGAAATACTTAGAAAAAATACTTCGTGAGAGTTTTTGAAAATGCTTTGAAGCCTCTCCTTGGAACAGACAAAACGAACTCCCAGAACTCGTCCCGGGAAATCGCAATGGCTAGTCACCTGCAGGGCTGGCACTTAACTTATGAAGTAATGGCTTTTCCTAAAACGTGAAAGGTCCCTCCACTCCAAATGGCGTGATATTCTCATCAAGGCACAGAGTCAACCCTCAACATCCACGCATGCCGCCATGGAATGGACTCAATCCAAGAACGAATTCCCTCCACTCAAGTCTAAAATACAGGAAGTGCATTCTTAACTCACAGCAAAGCTAAAGCCAGACACCCCACCGCCCTCCCTCAGAAGCTGCTGTTACAGGTAGACAGCCAATGACTGTCCCAAGAGTAAAAACTTTCACAAGCACAAGGAAAGCAGAGTGCAGTCCACGGTCTCTCTCTGTACATCCAATGTCTCCAGCACTTCCTTCAGCATTCTACCATGCCCACCGGAGGTGGGCACCCCGGCACAGTGGCCACAGCTCCTGGGATGTCCGGTGCCCTCTGCTAATGAGTCAATTATGATTTTAACCAAATGCATGAGTTCTCCTCCTTGGCAGCATCCTGGGGAATCTGCATGGCAGTGGTTGGTGTGGTGAACCTATACTTTGGGCAGCATCCTGGGGAATCTGCATGGCAGTGGTTGGTGCGGTGAACCTATACTTTTGGCAGCATCCTGGGGAATCTGCATGGCAGTGGTTGGTGCGGTGAACCTATACTTTGGGCAGCATCCTGGGGAATCTGCATGGCAGTGGTTGGTGTGGTGAACCTATACTTTTGGCAGCATCCTGGGGAATCTGCATGGCAGTGGTTGGTGTGGTGAACCTATACTTTGGGCAGCATCCTGGGAAATCTGCATGGCAGTGGTTGGTGCAGTGAACCTATACTCTTGGCAGCATCCTGGGGAATCTGCATGGCAGTGGTTGGTGCGGTGAACCTATACTCTTGGCAGCATCCTGGGGAATCTGCATGGCAGTGGTTGGTGTGGTGAACCTATACTTTGGGCAGCATCCTGGGGAATCTGCATGGCAGTGGTTGGTGTGGTGAACATATACTCTTGGCAGCATCCTGGGGAATCTGCATGGCAGTGGTTGGTGTGGTGAACATATACTCTTGGCAATTCACCCTAAACATTGCCACTAAGAAGGTGGCAAAAAGAAAGCAGAAGGCTCACCCCTCAGTTAATTTCTCTATTTGACATATATATAAATAATTATTAAATACAATTCATGGTGAGAAACAAAATTCAATCTGTACCAATTGAAGCTGGAATGCATGACTGAGACAGGCAATGCCGGTAGCAGTGGGGTCTGCACGCCGGGCCATGTGCACACACCGAAGTTCAGCTCCTGATGAGCGTGAGAAACTCTTCGCGGGTCTTGGGGTCTTCCCGAAACACGCCCAGCATGGTGCTGGTGACAGTCTTGCTGTTCATTTTCTGCACCCCTCGCATTACCATACACATGTGTCTAGAAAACAAGACGACAGAGCTGGTTCAAAGGCATAGACAGTGCTGTCTTATTTTCAGTTCAACAGAAAGCAGGGCAAAGATGAATTCCAGTTCACCACTATCGAGCATGTCAAAACATCCCTTCTTAGGAAACTATTAAACTTTTTCTTGAATCATTTTTTGTCATACAGCTATTTGTGATTCAGTCCTTGATATCTGCAACCAGAAAGGAATAAGGCCTTGGTGAAGAAAAAACACAAATGTTCTAAATCAAAAGGAATTCAGAAACCATGCTTGATCCACCCTCAGGGCCATGATGGCTGTGCTAATGACAGTGTCCCAAGAGATACTCGTGGACACTGATCCTGCCCGCAGAGAGAAGGTAAAAAAACATCAGTGCATCTAAGCAACACGGTGAATCCAGACAGCATGCACAGAGCTTGGGCGCCGCACAGCACGGGCAGAACGGCCTACACAATGTGTGCGATTCTCACAACTCACTCCAGCTTCAAGAGTGTCTGGAGATCAGTACACAAGACACAGGAAGCTCACACTCTGGTGTGGGGCCTGAGAGAGTTGGTCCCATGGGCAGAATAGCGCTACCCAGAGGCTTAAAGCACTGAGTTGGGTAGACGGGCTTGAAGTCAGAGCTAAGTCCAGTGAGAACCGTGGCCTGCTGTTGTAGAGGGGTGAGTAGAGATGGCAACGCTGTCTGCATTGTTTAATTTTTTTTTTTTTTTTACTTATAGGGGAATGATGAATGTCTGGAGAATAATCCAGTTTAAACACTGTGGTCTTATAGCCATCAAGACATGGTGTTGTAAGTCATCAGCAGGTTGTTTTCGTGTTTACTAAAACCTCAGGTAACAAATTGAAAAACAGAAAATACTTGGCTCTTCTTTTAAAAAAGTGTCTTCACTACCCTTTGTACTGTTTCTTACTTTTCTTTCTGATTTGCAAATCTGCACTCACTAAAAAAAAGCTAAGGAAAAGGGCAACATAAAAATACTACTGACTGCACATATAAAATTCTGCAATGATACATATGACTCCCAAGAGCTCCAAAGTTCTCACAAGAGGGAAAAACAAAAACCAGGGGCTAGAAAGATGGCTCAGTGATTCAGAGAACATCAAATGACCCGGGTTTGGTTCCTAGGACCCATTTCAGGAGGCTCACAACTCCCTGTAACTCCAACTCTGACCTCCACAGATACCACCAGCAGCTACAGGTAGTCCTTACTTGGTCCTGGAGAAGCTGAGTGGCAGTATAGGTGGAGGTTGCTATTGATAGTACTGAGACACATCAAAGGCAGTTTGGACTTACGTTGCTTCAATAACTACCCCAACGCCGGCAGGCTGCAAGGCTTCTGTGATGGCCACCGCAATTTGTTTGGTGAGGCGTTCTTGAACTGTGGGGTGTGACAGAGAGATAGGTTTAAAAGCCAGACACAAACAACTGAAAGGTTTTTTTTTTGTCTCTAGAATATTTGTGATCTTACAAAACTGTGGGATTTAACATCCATGACATGCCAGCTTTCTCTGAGATTATTCTATCTGCTACAGCTCAAGGAAATCCCTGGTCTGTGTCCTCCCAAGTATAACAGGTCCTGGGGAAAGCTCTGTAGGGGAGGGACTCGAGCATCAAGATCTCTTCTGTGTGCATCAAGAACAACCGTTACCAGCTCACAAGCATCTCCATGGGTAGGGTGGAGTGGCTCAGAGCTAATCACTGTGCAACACGGTTAGCCTGGAAGCCAACTGCCAGACTGCTGAGAGTCAATGCTGGAGCCTAAACAATTCAGCTGCTTGTGTTAACAAAAACAACTTGTCTTTGAATGCATATAAAGGTGTTCTCAGAATCGTGCCAATGTCAGGAAACTGACAAAAGTCCCCAAATGTCTACCAAAGCAGAGATTGGCTAGACTTGAAGCATCCACAGGAGTGAATGACACGGTTGGGGGAGGGGCTGTTCAACATGTGGGAAAGGAAATGGGGAAGGAAGTGAGGCCAGTCACATATGAGCCACCTCTGTGTACATGTATACGATCTGATTTGAAAATGTCGGCACACGCACGTACACAGAAAGAATATGAAAGCATAACAGGGTTTCTGCTAACAGTGTAAATGGACTATCTCGTACCTCCCTAGGAAGGCTCCATTTCTGCCCTTCTTATTTATTACACTTGCAATCGAGTAAAAACATTTGTTCCATGGGAAACATGTTTTCTGTAAATAAAACTTGTAAATGTTTACCTTGTAGTCTTCTACTATAGATTTCTACAATCCTGGAAAAGAAGGAATTGTTTTAGTTACACATTTCAAATGAATTTGGCAAACCTTCCTCATGAGACGAGAAAGGACTTTGTGGCAGCAGTGGTGGGATACGGGCAGGAGAGATGGCTTATGGGAAAGATGGCACATACAAGCAGAGACCACCAGTCACACTTCAGCTCTGCCCCCTGTGTCCCCAAGGAGAGGGAGGAAGAGCTAGTAAGTCCTCTAGTGTAGCGTTCACTCACGAAAAACAGAAGTGCAGGGGAGTAACCAACCTTGACGTTCCCTGGTCATCCACTTCAGGCTAAGTCTCCAGCACTCTAATTAATCATACTGTCTTATCAGAGCTTTAAGTTCAAGTTAAAAATAAAAAGGCATTTGTTAATTAATAGTAGGCCAACTACTGAACCAGCTAAATCTATTAGAGTAATCAGATTAGAGCGATTAGATTTCGTCAGGCATTTCTTTATGAAAGGTTTATGTAAGTATTTCACGGGATTAATGCTCTCCCAAATAAGAGGTTCCTGGCCTTACAATGAAACCTACCAGGTGTCAGTGTGGAAAATCCATGTGAAAGTGGAGATTCACGCTATAGACCTTTTCTTACACACACACACACACACACAATACCTCTCTGGACTTGAGTCTCTACCCTGACTTCCTTAGGTGATAGAATATGACTGAAAAGTTCTAACATGAAATAAGCCTGTCCTACCCAATCTGCTTTAGGTTATGGTATGTTAGCAGATGGTGCCATAATCCTAAGTAAGACAAACACCGGTAGCAGAGAGTGGATTACTGCTGCGACAGACTGGAAAGGACTTAGGAACTTTGGCCTGGAAAAGTCTTCGTGAGCTGGCGTGGGAACTGCGAAGCCAATGAAGGCAATGCTGAGGATGATGCAGACAATAGAAGCCAGGTTTGTGAGGTTTCAGAGTGAGTCAGAGTCTATCAGGGCCATTCGTGTGATATTTTGAATTAAGAGTCCATAGCATCTAGCAAACTGGAGATGAAGAATCAGCTGTGATTATTAACAAGAGTCTAACGCTACTGAAGTGAAACCTTTGCTTTGCCGGGGCCATCCGTACGGTCCAGCCAGGGCTGAAGAATCAGCCGTGATTTGGAAGAGACCAGCATCACTGAGGGGAAATGCCCTGAGAGTGTTTCCTGAGGGTCAGCACACAGAAGCTATAATCCAGAGCGACCCGAGGCTGTATCTTGTGCTGGTTGTCAAATTTAGTCTGTGCTGCTGGTTTTGAAGACATGAGGGGTCATGAGAGCAGCTGAGGCTCAACACTGTGAGAGGCCAGAAGAGGCCACTGGTGAAGGAGCAGCCTCAGGGGTAGTAGAAGCCCCGGGACTGGGACTGAAAGGGTCATGGAGAGAAGTTGAGACTTGGCCCCCTGTGGTAGGGTCAGAGTCCCTGAAAAGAACCCAGGAGGCTATCAGTGAAAGTACAGCCCCGCCTCAACAGAGACCCGAGCATCTTGGAGATGCCAGTACCCCAGGATGACCACCAAGTACAACAGCAGCTGTGGAGTGGAGCCACCTGGAGCCGTTGGTCTCCGTGTGTGCTGTGGATGTGTGGCTGGAGAGCCGGGTGACGAAACTGCTCCAGCTCCTGAGGCCCAGGAGATGAGAGTCCCAGACCCCCGACACCGGACTTCACGCTGCTGCACTGTGGTTTTCCTTTGCTCTGAAAGCAACTGTGCCCCGGTGCTTCCCTCTTGGAGTATGAAAGTATTTATCTAGCTTTTGAGATTTTTTTTCCCTACAGGAACCCACAGTTGTGAGACTTTGAACTTTTAAAGAGATGTTGGATTTTTAAAGAAAACTTGGACTTTTTTGTTTTGTTTTGTTTTGTTTTTGGTTTTTTGAGACAGGGTTTTCCTGTAGTTTCTAGAGCCTGTCCTGGAACTAGCTCTTGTAGACCAGGCTGGCCTCGAACTCAGAGATCCGCCTGCCTCTGCCTCCCGAGTGCTGGGATTAAAGGTGTGCGCCACCACCGCCCAGCTTAAAACTTGGACTTTTTAAGTATTGACATATTTAGAGACTGTGGGACTGAGCCATCTTTCCATCACCGCCAGTCTATGGCTGAGTGCTAAGTCCTGTACATCCTTACTGCAAGTGTTTCTGCATCCCCAAAGCATCGCCGCCACATGCAGAGCATTCATTGCACCAGTGTGACTGGTTGTTGATTTTAGTGTAAAGCGCTTATATAGCAATGAGTCCCATTGGGTTGAAAACAGCATTGCAAATGTTAAGAGTAAATTTTTTTTACATTCAGAATTTGTACAACTATATTTGTAAAGGATCTCAGTCTATAACTGTTATCTAGTCTTAGCAGGCCGTTATCAGGAATAGGTGGCGTCATCACTTGACTCAAGCAACGTTACAGATTCTTCTGAGAATTCTTCTTGGCTTTTTTGAGAGAGGGTTTCAATGTAACCCTGGCTGTCCTGAAACTCTTTGTATAGACCAGGCTGGCCTTGAATTCAGAGATCTTCCTGCCTGAGTGCTGGGACTAAAGATATGCACCTCCATACCATTCTATGAATTTATTAATACATCAAAAAATTAATGGTTATTTTGGTTAGTCAACAAGGAAGGACTTCATAAAACTGGCCAGCTCTGACCCCTTCTTTCCCGTAGCATTAATCTGACTTCTTCTGTAGTCGTGTGCAGTTTCCCTAGCTTTCAATGGACTGCATGAGAGTAGTTGGCCACGACAGTAGCTGGCCTAGACAGTAGCTGGCCTAGACAGTCCTTCCACACCAGGGAAATCAAAACACAGGTTAGCCAAGGCTATCCCAGGAACTACAATTCCAAATTCAAGATTTAATTATATTAATTCAATTGTTCTAAGGCAAGAAAACAATCATATTTTTAGCAACAAAGAGAATTTCTATTTGATGTGAGTTTACTCTAGACTTCCCCTAGAATCAAGCCAGCTCACTTCTGGTGTCTTCCTATTACTTAACAGCTTCCCTGCTTGATATTTGACTTTACAGGAATGAAAAGGTCATGCATTTAAAGGTGAGCACACAACAAACTTTACCACAAGGTTAAAATGAACAGTAAGGCTTTGCTAAGATGCAGCTTTCTTCATTACTCCTTATTCTCTGAGCAGTCTTACTTCCTAAAAGAAATAGAGAATTGGATAAAAATCTCAGTTGACTTTTCTGTTTAACATGCCCTCTCTTTCAGTTTTTTACAAGATGTGAAAGTAACACATACTCAATGCCTTGGTTTGGTGCCCCCTTTTATTCCTAAATTTTAATCCTATTAGCAAAATGGCAAATCCTCATGCAAGCAATTGGCTTCTTTATGTTGCTCCACAGAAGGTTTAACTAGTTAAAATCTTTTCCCCAGGAAAGGACAGAATTAAGAATGTCCTCCTGTGCCTCTGAGTCATCATTTGTTCCATGACCCCACTGGATCACCCTACAAGCCACTGCTCATACTGTCAGTCAAGACCAGCAGAGGATGTTCTTCAAGGTCTTCCGGGGTCTTGGAGGTATGACTCAGAGGCAGAGCCACTCACTTGCCTAGACTGAATGAAGCCATGGGCTTGATCCTCAGCACCAAAGAGAGGGAAATAAAAAGATCACACCTAAGCTTACAGTGCTCTGTGGAACTTCTTTTTAGTATGGAAGCCATCCCCCAACTCCATCTTCCCTATACATACAGTCTGTTACAGTCTCAACGGTGCCCGAATTTCCATAATAAAAAGCATATAGTTGTCGTGGAAATTCATTTAGCCAACAGCTTTTGAGGGTACTGGACTTAAGGGCATGGTCTTCTGTCTGTGGACTGATTGCTTTTAAGAGAAAGAAGGGGCTCCCTCACTCCCTTGGGTGGTGGTCGGAGATCTGATGGCAGCTCCTACCACCGACAGAGCAGAGGACTATGGCAGCTGTCTAGCTTATTGTTCATGAGTGTTCACTAATAAATATTTGATACCCCCTTTTATTTCGGGCTCTTGTGGATTCACTTCTTCACGCTTATATCTGGCGCCCAATGTGAGGGTGGAATATGACATTGAGGCTCAGGAATCTTTTTTAGAAGAGAAAAAAGAGGGAATGGATGGGATGAGATAATAGGTAGATCAGCGTACCTACTATCAGTTATAGACAATTTACATTGGCATAGATTCTTGTATATTGATATGTATGTAAAATTATCTTTGTATTCCTAAGATAATTTGTATATTCATACAAATTCAAATTATATTTGTTATATTGTATATGCTATTTCTGCTTACAATATTTGTATACATAAGTAAAGTTATTTTCTCATACTGTATGTATATATGTTTCTATCTCTGCTTAAGATATTTTGTGTATTGATACAATTTTAGGAATTTTATCATATTGCACTCTACATTTGTACCTGTGATCAAGATATTTTATACTGATAAAATTTAAAGGTCATTGTCCTCATGCTGCACATCTACTTAAAGATTGTTTATGTTTTTATATGAAACTTTTAGTTATACAGGTTATTTAAGAATGACAGATTAATAGTCACCCATGTTTGTTATACTATTAGTCATGTTAGTCAGGCTCTCTAGATGCATAGAGATTGTATTCTCCATAGATAGGTAATCTTCAAACACTTCAAAGACATGAAGAATATGGCATTTAAATAACTCAGGATTCTGTTGACTTGAGACACGGTTGCTCCTGGCAGCAGCAATCTATTCCTGAGAGAATGTTGAGCACTGGAGAAGCTGCACTGAGAGCTTGTTTTCTTCTTGACATAACTGGCCTTTGGGCAAAGAACTGCCCTTGCAGCATGCATGCTGTTCAAATTGGGCAAGCAGGATACAAACAAAAGCAACTGCTGAACCTTGCCAAAACAGCGTAGGATAGTCTTTCAAATTTTCCTGCTTCTAAAAATGGCCTGTCAGATATTCTAGGCCTCAGTCAAAGTTGGTTGTCCCAACACTGCAAATGATATTTTGGGTGACTGTCCAGGTAGCTGGCTGTTTCTGTCATTTCTTACATGCTTTGATGATGTAGGTGGGTCTTCTGTTTTGTGTTGATTTCATTGGTTAACTAATAAAGAAAACTGCTTGGCCTGATAGGTCAGAACATAGGTAGGCGAGGAAGACAGAACTGAATGCTGGGAAGAAGGCAGTGAGGCAGATGCCTCAGTCAGTCGCCATGCCTCTCCTCTCCGAGACAGATGCAGGTTAAGATCTCTCCTGGTAAGCCACCACCTCGTGGTGCTACACAGATTACTAAATATGGGTTAAAGCAAGATATGAGAATTAGCCAATAAGAGGCTGAAACTAATGGGCCAGGCAGTGTTTAAATGAATACAGTTTCCGTGTAATTATTTCGGGTGTAAAGCTAGCTGGGTGGCGGGACGCAGCCTGCCGCTCCTTCTACACTTTGAAAGCCACTTGCTTGCACTTCCTACTTACTCAGGTAACATTACTTTTCTTATGAAGTCTTTGATGGGGTTGATGACTAGACAGTTATGGCTAATATCATGTCATAACTAAGACATTTTAAGTACAAGACTTTGATGTCTTAGGATAGGACAGCTATTGGATTACTCTCTGTTAGTTGCCTATTTATATACATCCTGGACATTTAGTATGTGTGTTTCGTGCTTGATGGTTGTAGTTCTATTTTATACGTTATTACCTTTTCTTTCTCCTATTCAGTCAATAGCTTTGGGGGTACTAGACTTAGGGGCATGGTCTTGTGTGTGTGTGTGTGTGTGTGTGTGTGTGTGTGTGTGTTTGCTTTAAAGAGAGGAGGGGCTTGCTCACTCTCTTGGGTGGTGGTCAGTGATCTGATTGCTGCTTCCAGCACCCACAGACCAAAGGACCATGGCAGCTCTCTACCTTGTTGCTTGTGAGTGTTCTCCAATAAATATATTGATATTTCAGGCTCTTGTGGATTCACTTCCTCATGCATACATAGAGCTAACATTTCTTGATGGAAAAGGCAACACCAGAACACTGACCTATGATTGTGTACAATGTGCATGTTGACAGTACTACTTTTCACAGAACACTGGCCTATGACTGTGTACAAGGAGTATGTTGATAGTACTACTATTCACAGAACACTGGCTTATGACTGTGTACAAGGAGTATGTTGATGTAGAATGAAGCGGCGGGTCTGCGTCCGACCACCGGGCTAGCTTTACCCAAAATAATTACACGGAAACTGTATTCTTTTAAAACACTGCCTGGCCCATAGTTTCAGCCTCTTATTGGCTAATTCTCACATCTTCCTTTAACCCATATTTAGTAATCTGTGTAGCACCACGAGGTGTGGCTTACCAGGAGAGATCTTAACCTGCATCCATCTTGGAGAGGAGAATCATGGTGACTGACTATGGCGACTGCCTGAAGCGTCTCCCCAACTCTCCCAGAATTCTGTTCTGTCTACTCTACCTACCTAATTTTCTGTCTCTTAAAGGGCCAAGGCAGTTTTCTTTATTAATTAACCAATGAAAGTAACATAGACAGATAACTCTCCTCCATCATGTTGATAGTACTACTATTCACAGAACACTGACCTATGACTGTGTACAATAAGCATGCTGGTAGTACTAATATTCATAGTCGGTATAAATTTGTTTTTACTATTATTTGGGAGTAAGTAACTGGGGGACAACTGCTCTGCCTTCTGTGCTGTGATAAAACACCATGACCATGACAACTTATAAAAGGAAGGGCTTATCTGGGCTGTAGATCCAGAGGGACAAGAGTCCATCGCCATATTGGTGGGGAGGTATGGCAGCAGGCAGGCACAGAAACTGGAACAGCAGTCGGAGAGTTCACATCTTAAACCAAATGCATAAGGCCAGAGAACAAACTGGAAATGGCAGAAGACTTTTGAAACCTCAAAGCCTACCCCCATTAACTTACTTCCTTCAGCAAGGCCAGACATCCTAGATCCCCAAACCATGCCAACCACTGGGGACCAAGTGTTCAAACACATGAGCCTAGGAGAAGCATTCTCATTCAAAGCACCACAGGTTTATATAGGTACCAAAAAGGAAATGAAAAATATGAGGGCTACCACTTCAGGACTAGGGCAAACCTCACTTTGATGGGTTATACATCAAAGCCATGGAACAGCCAGTCATATTCGTTCTAGTCGTGACTGAGGTCACTGTAACCTCGATCAAGTGATTCAAACATAGCTTTAAATGCAATGACTGCACATTCATTACTTACCCCTTCATTTAGTTCTTCACGCGTGCGCGCGCGCGCACACACACACACATACACGTATGCACCTACACCTCCCAGTATTTTCCCCAGATAACCCAGGATTCACTGTCTCCATAAAACCAAGTTAAAGCACAAAAGGACATTCAGGGGCAATAAAACATTGATGGATAGGGCTTAGCAGAGATCTATGAACACAAACCCTCACACTGACTTCCAGTAAACACAAATGACCAAATATAAACATCACCTCTTCTCAAATCCCAAATAAAAGTGGGAGCACATTTTTTTTGTTATTGCTTTGTTTTATTTTTTGAGACAGGGTCTCTCTACATAGCCAGGCTGTCCTAAAACTCACTATGCAAACTAGGCTGGCCTTGAACTCACAAAAATCTGCCTGCTTCTGCTTCCTAAGTGATAGAATTAAAGGTGTGTGCCACCATGTTCAGCTCAAAAATGATTTTTTTTAATTTGTGAATATGTAAGGTAAAAAGGATGAGAGTAAGCAAAGTAGCGGGTGTGTGCCTGTGCTGTAGGGGCAAATGGCCTAGAAGTGAACGCACTAGCCTGCAAGGCTCAGGAACACAAGGCACAGGCGGAAAGAAAAGCAAGAGGAGACCAGAGCCCCATATGCTGGTCTGTCACAGTTTAAAAACACATATTTCAAATGCTAACAGAGCCCCCAAGTGGCTTGGCTCGCATTACTGTGAGACCATCAAGAGTCCTGGTTAAGACACCACAACACTCTAAAAACTAGGAAAGAGAAAATAATGGAAAAGCCAGACACTGAAATACTATAAAAACTCTTGAAGAAAGCTGTGAAGTGGAGTGGTAAGAGGAAAACAGAACACAAAAAAAGGTGGTCCATGCAGAGAAAACTTTACCCCATTTCCAGACCACGCAGTGAATAAGACAACTCATCTTCGTGTAAAACCACACAGGAACAACGGAAGTGCAGAAGTCCCACTTGGCTATCCGTCCCTAAGCACGCCCAGTGGGATTCAATTCTATGAATATCAGGAGTGTAGACAAAGATGTAAATGCAAGGAGGGCAGGAAACCCTCAGTTATCCTCAGTGCTTTCTGGATCATGTAGTGATTCACACCAGACAGAATATCATGTATCTAAGGAATGTGGGGAAACCTTCACTGGTTAGAATTCTTTCTATGGTACAACAGAACTCACACTGGAGAGAAACCGTATGTGTAAGCAGACAGGAAATCTTTTCACACGACAGGGTGCACAGTGGACAGAAATCCTATGAATGTGTTCTATGAGTAACTTTCAATTATGTAAGTAAGTATTCACTAGAGAGATACCATATGGTACAGCAATGTGGAAATTCTTCACTTTATTTTTTTCTTTTTGTACCCTTGCAAACATGAATGTACTCACACTGAAAGAAAACTTATCTACGTCAGCAATGTTGGAAAGCATCGATCAATTCAGTTCTGTTTGATAACATGAAGGAAACCCCAGTAAAGAACATATGAAGACTGTATAACCACAAGCCTCTTCTAGCACCCAAGAGAATGAAGAAAACTCACTAACATGAGGTATGTAGTCTCTAGTTGCTTCTGTTCAGTTCATGAGCATAAAAGAATACACCCTGGCAGAAAACTTTGAACAATGGGACAATCAAAGCCTCTACTTGAATTCACTGGGAACCAGTGTAGGAGGCGGTGACATGTCTTCATGAGACTAGACCTTACTGTAAGTATGAACCCAAATCCAGTCTTCTGGATCTGTTTTTTGCCTACAAGACTTATATAAACATACAAGTCTTTCCTACAATGCCCTTGGCACTGTTCTCCATATATGCAGATGCTCTTCAATTTTTCTGCCCCCCAAAATATAAAGCAGTTAGACCTATGTATATGCTTTTACCCCTCACTGTTAACTAACCTCCCCTTAAGACCCAGGGCTGAACTGGGGGAAAATCTTGGATCTTTTTCAGTCAGGGGAAACTCTACAGAGAAAGTTGTGATGGGCTAGGGGAGAGAGGAACAGGCAGTGAAGGAGAAGCGGGAAGAGATATAGCATTTCTAATCTTGAAAGCAGGGCAGCCTGTGCAAGGACAGATTTTTAAATTATAATATAACTTATACGTTAGATCCACAGAGGTGGAGGTAAGGAATCTCGAGGGTCTCAGCAGATAGGAACAATTCTATAAAGATCATTCTTACCTGGCAAGTTTGCTGAGGCCAAGGACCTGCTTGTTAGGAAGATAGCCAATGTGTACCTTCAGGGAAAAGAAAAATTATCAGCGAAATGAGGGCCAGTAAGAGGAAACTATACAAGGATGGACTTGTTGCTGAAACGACAGAAGTCAAGCTGGAGCGCACATACGAAAGTCTGTCCTCTATGTAGGAAAAGGACACTCGACAGAGGGGGGAAGTGACCCCATAACGTGACAGAAACTATATACAAATGTCACCATCACATGTGTCACACAGCTTTAAGAATCCCACCCTGAGCCCTGTTGTTTCCGCGTCCTCTCACTCTTGGTTGTCCCTCTACGCTGCTGCTCCTGCATCCTGGCAGAAGAAAAAGGACGCAGTCTCCACGTGATGGCTCTTAAGGAACATGAATTTATGACCCAGGGTCTCTTGTTTTGCTTTTTTGGGATGGGTTTCTCTGTTTAGCCTTGGCTGTCTTGGAACTCAAACTGCAGAACACACTGGCCTCAAACAGGAGATTCACCTACCTCTGCCTCCCAAGTGCTGGAACATAAGCATCTTAAAATGTATCAGTGGATGGATATCTAGGGTGGAAATGTTATCACTTTCTGGGCCATGCCTTTAAAAGGACTAATAAAGTAAGGGGCCATTTGGTGGCAGTTGACCAAGTTTACACTTCCAATACAACTGAACCCTGAACGCCAGCATGAACTAGCTTTCACAGGCTCACTTAATACTGACCATACATTTATAGAGTCCGTGCTGTAGTACTTAGCACTGTGCTGTAAGAGTTTGAGAACTGTCTTCCTGATAGAACAAAGCAAAGAGGCACAAACCCGGGAATCATCACAGAAGGCAGCAGGATGCAGCAGTGAAGAGCCAAGAACAGAATAAAGAACCCTGAGTCAAGCCCAGTCAGGGCACTAATCCTTCCCACCATCTTAGAGACAAGCTTTCTCACCCACAATCAAAGGCAGGGATGAGCAAAAAGGTTCCCAACATTACCTGTGGATAGCCTGACAGTGCATACCTCCTGGTGTGATAGAATATGAAGTCTTCAGCACTCTGTGAACTACTTGGGTCAGAAATGTTCAGACTAATACTACAAATCTAGTATAGTTTATAGGCAACCCAGAGGTTCCAGGAGCAAACCCAGAAGGTTGGACAACTTACCAAATTGTTTATTTAATCCTTATCTTTTACAGAAACATGCTACAAGATATTACAGAATAAATAAAATCTGGGATTGGACTTACTGTCGTAGCAGTAAGTGGCTCCATATATACGATTGGTCCTGCATTGATAACCGCTGGTGCTCGTGGATGAGAACATGGAGCGCCATTAATACTAGTCTTTCTGCTACTTGATATGTTCACTCTTTCCTTTATAAAAGTGTTCAGAGACAGACAGACAGACAGACAGACAGACAGATATGGAGTGCACAGATAGATGATAGATAAATATGGAGTGTACTGAATACTAAACTTCAGAGGAAAGTGCCAAGTGGTGTTAAAATATTAAATATTGATGACTCCCGCATGATCCTGGGAGAACAAATTCGTACAACCACTTTGCAGAGCCAAAGGTCAGCAGGGAGGAAGGTGAATATGGACACACTTATTACCAATAAAGACTCAGGAGTCAGATACTGGGTAAAAACCTGATAGATCACGGTAATGGTGGAGGAGCAACCAGCTGACCTTCTCTCTACAATTCCCAGATTGAAGAGGAAGTCCAAAAAGCCTGTGAATCTCCAAATGGCTCCCTATCTATCCTCGGTCCTCTGTATACTCTATGACTGATTCTTGTCTGCTAGTCCCTGGCTCCACCCTGATTCAAAGTCAACTTTATTAACACAGTCTCGGCGTGTCACTGTGTGTTACTCAGCGAATATCCTTCAACACACTTATGATCCTACAGTCGCACTCCTAGACACACCCGTAACAGAAATGAATGCATATGTGCACCAAGAGGAAGTTGGCGACCACAGTATTTTCAGTGGCTAGAAAAGAAAACACAAATATGCCGACCGAGCACTGAACTGTACTTTGTACAATGTAATAATGTATAACACGGAAAATAAACACATCTTTGTGTGTTGTGCTATTTCTCTGTTTTACAACCATAGGAGGGCAAAACAAAATATTTTAACATAAAAGCAAAGTAGATATTAGTACTCATTAAATTTAGATAATGGGTAAATATTCATATTATTCCCTACAAGTCTTCTGCTGGAAAATTAATAACAGAAAGTCAAAATAGAATTAAACTATTATGATAGTGGGCATAACAGGACATCTTTGTCATAAACATACATGTTCTCAAAGGTGTGTTAAATGGCAATGACATGACTTATCTAGCTTGCACTGGATTATCTTTTTCTAATATAAAAGGGATAGAATCCAACTAAATTCACTAATGCCATAACCTCTGCCTCCAGAAACTTTGTGGTCATCCCTGTTTGTGTCATGATGTCACACTCTGCACACATGGATCTTAGATCAAACAGTTCACTCAAAATATAGCAAAACTCTCCAGAGCTGCAGCAACCACTTTTAAAGGAATACATTTTAACCTCGCTGTCCCAACCTACTCACCCGGCATCAAAGATGAAAGGCTGGTTCTGGACATCTTTGGTTTTGTTCTGTTTGGTTTCTCTATGTAACAAGGTCTCTCTATGTAACACAGGCTGACCTCAAATATCCTATCCTCCTGCCTCTACCTCATGAGTGCTGATGTTATAGGTGTGTGCCACCACACCTGGCTGGTTCTTTTTTTTTTTAATTTCCTTTTTTTAAAAAAATGATTTTTCAAAATAGTTCTTTTCTCTGTGTAGCTCTAGCTGCAATGGAACTCACAGAGATCCGCCTGGCTCTGCCTCCTGAGTGCTGGGATTAAAGGTGTGTGTGCCCACTTCCCAGCTTAAATTTCCAATTAGGTTACCCAAAATTGATAGGATAAAAAAATCTATATAAACTGTAAACAGAGACTATTAAGAATCAGTAGACAATTTAAATATAGTTATCCTACTACAAAACTTTCATTATACATTCTTAAATTATTAGGCAGCAAGAAGAACCTTACCCTTCCCACAAATGGAACGAGGTGATGCTCGCACATGGAAAACATATCTATGTCCTTCACGATCACCATCTCATCATGGTCCTCATCAAATATGGCATCATTCAGGACATCTGAGATCAGAAACACACAAAATAGAAAAGCCAGTTTGGTTAAATACAAAAAGACAGTAAATATTTTTAAACACCCACTAAGACATAAAAATTCCCCTTCTGAGTGAGCATTCTTTTTCTTCAATCAACATAAAAATCCTTGGGACAATGTTTCATGAGACATGGAGGGGGGGAAGGCAGGAGCAGGTATGACAAACACTGGCTCACACTCTCCAACAGATGTGTACAAATCTGTCGATGAGAAAAACAGAGGCCTTTAGCCCTCTGACCTCTGAGGCCAGATCTAGTACGCCTGTAACCTTGGCCTCTCTTCGATCCAAATAGTTTTCTACACTTCACAAGTTCTCCAAAGTTATTTGGGGAAGCACTGGACCTACGCTACATGGTTGCCTTCCTAAAGAAATAGATCCCATAATCTGCACATGTATCCCTCTGGAGGGAGCAGCGGTCATGGGAAAGCTGTGAGCCTCAGATATATGGTCAGGCATACAAGAGACATTTCAAACAAGAGGCTGTGTGTTTGAAAGCTACACTTAGTTAAGTGTCCCTTCCTCATCTGCAAAGGAAATTTTAACTAGAGGATGACCAAGAGAGCTCAACCTGGGCCAGCAAGAGCACCCTCTTCTGGCTCCGGAAAGACAGAGGAACAGAAGCCCCAGCTGCCACCACTGTAATATAGCTACGGTACTGACAAACTGGTGGATGCTCTAATATTGAATGTCATGTGTCCTTGTCAAGTAAGAAGAGACGTTACACAGCGGGTGCTTTCTCACTTTTACAAAACAAATCCACGGAGAGGAAAACCCCGATCTCAGCTTGGCAGACCAGATAACACAGACAGCTAGTGTTAACTGAAAGGATGGTGGGGGAGGGTGCTCAGTCCGCAGAGTCTGGGGAGAGGAGCATGGCTTTGCAGCCGCCCACAGCTATTCCCCCCTTGAAAGGCAGGCTCTGAGTCAGAGATGTGCAAATGCCCACCCCCACTGCCTGACCTTCATGGCTCTGCTACTGAGTCACACTTGAGCCTCTGTCCCCATACAAGTCAGGTTACTTGGAGTCACCTGGGATGGAGTGGTCAAAGAGTCACTACTGTGGCCACCAAGAATGGACATGTGTAGGGTTTAAACACACAGAACAACAGGGGCAAGAGCGGGGCAGGGACAACTCTCTGTCATTGTCTAAGTAAATATTACTTCTCCAGCAGCCGTCTCCTGTGCAGAATACCCTGCCCTAACCTTTGGCTGCATTTCTGAAAACAGTTTAAATATAGCTCCTTGGTATTCCCGGAAGTACTCTGAATCTCTCCAAGAGTTTAATATCATGATAAGGCCATGTACAGTTCACTAAGATCTTCAGTCACGTGAGAAACATGATTGAGTGTGAACACAAAACATTGTTTCTAAATGAACAAGAGAGGATTATGGGATGTCAGGCATCCAATTCTCTCTGGCAAAGGAAACTGTCAAAGTTCTCACAACCACACAGCACACATAAGAGTCAGCCTCAAGTGAGGCTAAGTGGGAATCTGGTTCTGTCACCAGCTGGCTGTTGGACCTCAGGCAAGGCACACAATGGGGGAAACCTGGCGGACGGGGCAACTCGGCCATACTATGACATTGGCTGCCACCTGGGTAGAGTTAACCCTGAGGCACACGCTACACTATGGCCTTACTCTGACACTGGAGGCCACCTGGGTAGTGTTAGTGCTGAGGCACATGCTACTTTAAGATCACTTTAAGTCCCGTTTTCATCTTCTTTTTTTTCTAGAGCCAAGTCTCACTAAGTTACCTAGGCTAGTCTTGAACTCCTAGTCCTCCCAGCTCAGCTTCCCAAGTAGCTGGGATGATAAGAATAGACCACCAGGCATAGCTCAATGGGTATTCTTTTGAATAAATCATTAAGGCCATAAAAAAAACATTAAAAAGCAGTGAAATTTCAGAGTTGAGATTAGTGAAATATAGTAGCTAAGAGCAATTAAAACCAAAGTCAGAACCTAAAGTATGTCGTTATGCCAATATTGACTTCTTCAGTGTTAGTAACCGTACCGTGAACATGTAAGGGATTTTTTTTAGGAGAAGCTGGTGAAATTGTATATGAAAACTGTCTGTACCGTTTTTGTAATTTTGTCTGAAGTCTTAAAAATCACTTCAAAATTTAAAAAAATATCCAACAACTGCAATGCAAAAACAATGGCATATGACTCAGTGGAAACACAGTGACGTGGTGACGACAGTCTGCCGAGTCTGAGTGGACACGAAAGGCTGCTCCTGTGCACTGCACAGCACTCAGCCGAGAACAGGCCACAGGCAGTGGTGGCCCCAGAAGACAGTGTCTCCTCGCCATGAACTGGCCAGTCCATTCTGTGCAGTCTAAAACTGTGTAGTGACACGGGATGGTCCTAGCGATGAAATTCTGGGGAAGGCGAAAGAATAGTAGAGAGAAGATAGGTGGCTTCCGGGGGCGCAGCAGTGGGAAAGGATCTGACTGCAAAATAACAGGAAGAAACTTTTCAGAGTGGTTGAAAAGGCCCATAACATCATTGCCCTAGCGGCAGCATGTGTGCATGTGTGTGTGTGTGTGTGTGTGTATGCGCACGCTTTTGCGTGTGTGCGCGTGTGTGTGTGTGTGTGTGTGGTTGCATGTGTGTGTGTGTGTGTGCATGCGTATGCGTGTGTGTGTCCATCTCAACTCACACCTTGCAGAGTTGGGAGATTTTTGTTGTTCCTTAATAAAGTTCATTTTTTTCATGTGTAACATATAAATATTTTTGCTCCCCAAAAGGAACAGTAGACGTCTAAATCACAAAGCTAATAAAACAATTACTTATAAAGGGTTACAAAAAAAGCAAAAAGGAAAACAGCTGCCTTAAAATATAATTTGTCGTATTTTTAAAAGAATTTTTTAAAAAATTAATTATGTGTATGGGGCAGAGTATGTGCACTTGCGAACGCAGAGGGTATTGGGTCCCTGGAGCTACAGTTAGAAATGCCTGGAACTGAACTTGGGTCCTCTGAAGAGCAACCAATGCTCTTAACCACTGAGCCATCTCTCCGGCTTTGAGTTCATATAAACGTTTATATACTCAAGCCCAAACCAAAAAGAAACCTTAAGTGTCCTCATACGGCTCAAGGTTTTGTAAAGAACTGAGACACTAGCGTGTTGCCTTGCCTATATCCCATTTCATTAAAACGAGCCCAGACTACAAACTTGACCGCACCAAGTCATTTTTCTTCAATAATGAAGCTTCCCAGCTATATTTACTTATGTTTGTTCCCACATATCTGAAAGCTGCCATCTGTGGATAATAAGAACAAAGCTTTATCACAGATTGTTTTAATTTCCTGCCTGTTATCAGTAGCAAGAAGGTAACCCTGGAAACGGGGGCCACACCACTGTCCCTCCTACTGTCCACTAGTCACAGCCACAAAGGAAGCCAGAGCAGCGTCCTGAAGTCAAGGTTTGTCTGCACTACCGATGCACTTGTCAGCTTTACACAATGAGGTAATACGGCCCAGCACCCATCCCTGCAGCTTTGAGCCTGCTAGGACCCCTCCTGGAAACACAGTGAGGCTGCAGGGTGAGGCTCTCT